>NC_135334.1:112632567-113261660 GCF_023851605.1 Tamandua tetradactyla
CAGATCATGTGACCTCAAGAGTTTGTAAATTTGTTCATGGTCAATTCCGCGTTTAACACTTCCCTTACCAGCCCTTTTCCCTGAATTATTCAGGAAGTTTTCTGCATTCCGAAGCTCCAAGTGTGCGAATTCAGCATTTCCCCAGGTAATGAGGTTTAGCGGCAGCGGTAGCACCGATGCACTGATTACGCAGGGGCCATGGCGAAGGCAGGGATCCGGAGAACAGGAGCAGGGCAACCGTGCGCTCCTTCTGAATTCGAACAGACTCAGCTCCTGCCTGCTTGGTTCTTGTCGTATGTCGAGACGGCAGAGTGTCGTACGGCTCTCCTGGGCTCCGCGACAGGCAGGCTGCACCTTGACTGCTTGGGGACCTGGCAGTGGGCGTCATGCGGCATGGAGGGTCGGGGCGAAGGCAGTCACGTCACAAGCCAGCACCTGCAGCTTCAAGGCTTCCTCCAACATACCCCAAGGCCAAGTATGCCTTCCAGAATGTCCAAATGTGCTGATTTGGAATGTGATACGTGTTCTCTCCAACTCAGCATAGCACTGAGGATTAAATAACCACATCACTTGTGAAGTATCACAGTGTACATTTGCCTGATAAAGGCTCTGAAAAGTCCTGTAATAAGAGCTATTAATAACTAAGGTTTGCTGAGTACTTTCTTTATGGCAGATACCATTCTAAACATTTTTATATGTATTTTCTATTTGAACCCACAAAATAACCCTATGAGGTTTTACAGATTAGGGTGTTGAGGCACAGAGAGATAAACTAACTTGTCCTAGGCCACACAGCGAGTAAGTGACAGAGCCAAGGTTTGAGCTCGAGCAATTTGGTCCTAGAGCTCTCTGAACAGCTACAAATAAATGTATTTAATTTGCCTAATCCCTCTTTTCTCACACCTCTTTGACCAAGGTACCCTTTTTCATGAAATTCCTCTTGTCATCTCACAGAAGACATTTTGGAATATATTCGTTGGAGTCTAGGATTTCATCTCTGTTGGAATTATTGGAGAGGGGCCCCACTGTAACAGCAAATGGACAGGAGAAATGGGAAGGGAGGGAGCAGAGAGAACCACCTGGAACAATATGATGATTGTTGGCATCAAACTCAAACTCCTAGGTCCAAATACTAGTTGTACCACTTGCTTGCTCTGTGACCTTCAGTAAGTTACTTAACCTCTCTGAACTTTAGTTTCACCATCTGTAAAATAGAAGAGAGTAAAATAGCAGACCTCACAGGGTTGCTATAAAGAGGATGTGAAGTCCTGCATGTAGGGGTCAGATCGACCGCAGGAGGTATGGTTTTCACTCCTCAGCTTCCAGGTTCCCCTCATCGTCTTAATATTTTTCCTCCTGTCATTTTGATTCTGTAAGCCAGGAGAATGTGGATTACCTTGTTGCCGTGTTTCATAGTTTATAGATGTCAAAAAATATTCCTTTAGAACCTTCTGTGCTTAAAAGTTTGCAGTTGGCTCTGAGAGGGGCTCCCTGGAGGAAGGGCACAGCCTTTGCCGTGTTGGAGATTGAATCATGTGCCCCCCAAGACACAGCCCGTGTTCCTGTGGGTGTAAACCCACTTGTAGATGCTGTTATCGTTAAGGTGTGGGCTCCTTGGCGTCTGGGATCTTTGAGGATCTTATTTAGATGAGGCCAGATTGAATCAGGGTGGACCTTAATCCACGTAATGGGATCCTTATAAGGCAGAGGAAATTCAGATACAGTCAGAAGCTAGGAGTCAGTAGAAGCGAGAAATTAGTGAAAGAAAAGGAGCAGACTCGTGGAAAGCAGCTCACCACGTGTCAGAGGCAGAGATACAAGCTAAGGAACCCTAAGGGTGAGAACAAGCCAGCACTAGAATGCGGCAAAATCGGAGGGAAAGCATGGCCTGTGGAAACGTTGATTATGAACTTCTCGCCAACAGAGCCGTGAGACAGCGAATTCCCATCGTGTGGTGTGTGTTACAGCAGCCCTGACAACCTAAGGCACCATGTTTCAAAACTAGTTTATAGATGTCAAAAAGTATTTCTCGGGTATTCTCTGTATTTAAAAGGTTGCAGTTGGCCATGAGTAGGGAAACAAGGAGGATAGAGCAGGGCCTTTACCCACCAGGGACTGTTCTTAGTGGTAAGATGGACCGAAATGGGTGAAGAACGAAATGGGTGGTGGGTTACGAGGCCCCCTGGGTACAAGCCGGCGTACTGCCCCCCGCCCACTAGCTGTTCATACTAACTAGGTTTATTGAGCACTTGAGGAGGCGACTTAACCTCGAGCTGCCCCCATTTCCTGTAAAATGGGCTACTTCCTAGGCTGGTGTAAGGATTAAAGGAATTCATGTGTGCAAAACCCATAAGCTATTGCCTAGGATGGGGGGAGGTTGCTATGATAATTATTATAATGGGCTATTGTTATTACTCTTTGTTTTTAAGTTCCAAGCAAATATGAGTGGAGGTAGTGGTTGTTAGTATTAATCAGGAACGAGAGCCGTGTCACCGGCAGTGTTCCTCATTGCAGACTTCTTACCCTACATCCTTGGGCGATGGGTGCTGGGAGGGCGAGGCAGGGGAGACTGTGGAGTCTGTGTATGCCTGGCCAAGGAGTGGGGGGGGTGTGTGGAGCTGCTCAGGCCTTTGAGCGGAAGAACTGCATAGCCAGACAGCGCTGGGTCGTGATTAAACTGGTAGGGATATTGCAGGAAGACTGGAGGATAAAGAGGCTAATGACGGTGTGTTGGTTTGTCGAAGATGCCAGAATGCAATATACCAGAAATGGAATGGTTTTTTAAAAAGGGAATTTATTAGATTGCAAGTGTACAATCCTAAGGCTGTACAAATGTCCAAACTAAGGCATTCGGGAAAAGATCCCTTGACTCAAGAAAGGCTGAAGGGTCTGGAACATCTCATCCAGCTGGGAGGGCAAGTAGCTGGCATCTGCTTGTCCTCCTCCTTCTTGTTTCAAACAGCTTCCATGGGGGTGTTTTCCTCCTGCATCTCCAAAGGTCTCTGGCTGTATGGGTTCTAAACTTTTTCCAGAGTGGTTCCCTCTTAAAGAGCTGCAGTAAACAACCCCACCTTGAATGGGTAGGGACGCATCTCCATGGAAACCACCTAATCAAAAGGTCCCACCCACAATTGGGTGGGCCACAAATCCACGGAAACAACTATATAAAGAAGATCCCAGCCAACAATATTGACTGAGGATTAAAGAACATGGCTTCTCTTTGGTACACAACAGTTTCAGACCAGCATAGAAGACCCACAAGGCAGTTTCTCTTATGGGGCCTGGACTGTGAGAATGCAGGCCAGGGACAGAGGCAGGAGAGGCGCTGCACAGCGGATGTTGACCAGGGTTGGGAGTTTGAGGTGGACAGAGAAAAGGAAAGAGTTAAAGATAACCCCAGGTGTTCTGGGAAACTGGGTGGCGAGAGAAAGAGCCCATCCAGGGTCTGTCTTAGGACACCGTCATATTAGTGAGCAGAGATTACCGATCCGTTGGCATCTTCGCTGAGCCCTGACTGCGCAACCGGCCCTCCCTCCCTTCCTGGCTGTGCAGTCTGATGGATTTACCAGAAGGTATATCACAGGATCGTTGTCCCAAAGATATGGAAACAACGTAAATGTAGGGGGATTGCTTCTGTAAATTGTGATGTGTTTGTAGTGGGGCACAGCTTCTCTTTGTAAAAGGCGTGGATGGGTGAGGAAAGATGTCCACACTGCAGAAGTCTCTGTGTAGCATGAAGAAAAGTGTGTTTTGTATGTACATGCGGATAGTTCTGAAGGATCAACCACAGAGGTCAGCAAACTGCACCCAGTGGGCCAAAACCAGCCTGCTGCCTGTTTTGGTAAATAAAGTTTTATTGGAACACAACCACTGTTGTTTGGTTACATACTCTGGCGGCTTTCACGCTGCAACAGCCTGAGGCTGAAACCATAAGGTCCACAGAGCATAAAATATTTACTGTCTGGCTCTTTATAGCAAAGTTTGCCAACCCCTAGTCTATACCAAACTATTATATCTGTTTTCCTCTGGTGGAATTCTAGTGGGTTTTTAAAAGACATTTTTTCTGCTTTGACTATCTATCTCTATATTAATTGTAATAATTAGCATGGACTTTTATAATCAGAAATAAAGTTCAGTTTGGAAGAAAAAAGGCAAGCAGGGTTTACACTACATGATTTTGAGACTTACCTTAAAGCTATAGTTAGCATACTTCTTGGCACAAGGAGAGATATATAGATCAATCAAACGGAATCAAGTCTAGAAATAGACCCAGACATGTATGGTCAATTGATTTCCAGCAAAGATGCCAAAGTAATTCATTAGCAAAGGGTATGCTTTTCCACAAATGGTGCTGGAACAGTTGGATATCCAAATGGTGGGGGAAAAGAACCTCACCTTTTACCTTGCACCATAAATAAAAGTTAATTTGGATTAATGGATCATTGACATAAATGTAAGAGCTCAAACTATGAAACTTCTAACTTTGGGTAGGCAAAGAGTTCCTGGATGGAATACAAAAAGCATAAGCCATGAAAGAAAGAATTGATACAGTAGAATTCATAATTTTTTTTTAAAAGCCTACTCTTCAAAAAGATATTAAGTAAATGAAAAGACAAGCCACAGATTAGGAGAAAATATTTGCAAAACACATTTCTGTTAAAAGACTCAGATCCTCCAACATATAAAAGTCACTTACTACTCAGTAATAGGTCAAAGAATTTAATTTAAAAATAGGCATTTTAACAACCCTTGACCAAAGAAGACATGCAGTGGCAAATCAGCACATGAACAGATGTTCAACATCATTAGTCACTGGGAAATGCCAACTTAAACCTCCATGAATTTTAAATTTCATGCTAGATTGGCTAAAATTGTAAGGACTGACAATACTAAGTGCTGATGAGAATGCTGAGCAACTAGCAGTCTCATACGATGCTTCTGGCAGGAATGCAAAATGCTGTAGACACTTTGGAGAACAGTTTGACAGTTTCTTATCCAACTAAATATACGTTTCCCATAAGAATCAGCAGTCTTGCTCCTAAGTATACGCCCAATATACAAATATGCATGAGCTAAAGACCTTTGTTCCAAAAATTGGAAACAAATTCCCTTCCCCAACTGGTAAATGAATAAACTAATTGTGATACTTCCATATGATAGAATACTATTCAGCAATAAAAAGGAACAAAATAATAATAGTCCCCATAACATGGATGAATCTCAAAAGCCTTACGCTGAATGAAAGAAACCAAACACCAGAGGCTACATACTATGTGATTCCAATTTTATGACCTTCTGGAAAAGGCAAAGCCGTAAGGACAGAAAACAGACCAGTGGTTGCCATGGCTGGGAATGAGAGAAGATTGGCTGCAAAGAGCACAAGAGAACCTGAAAGAGGAGGAGTTATGGTTACATAACTGTTATCTTTTGCCAAAACTCATCCAGCTGTACATTTTTAAAGGGTAAATTTTATTGCATTGAAATTATACGTCAATAAACTTGACTTTTCAAAATGTTTTATCTGTAGCTTTCGCAGTGTGACTGTGTGATTGAGAATCCCTTGTGCCTCATGCTCCTTTTATCTACAGTATGGACAGATGAGTAAAAAATATGGATAAAAAATAAACAAATAATAGGGGGAACAAATGTTAAAATAAATTTAGTACATTGAAATACTAGGGATCAATGAAAGGGGGTGGTAAGGGGTATAGAAAAAAAATAGGGGGAACAAAGTTTAAAATCTATTGGGTAAATGGAAATACTAGTGGTCAATGAGAGGGAGGGGTTAGGGGTTCGGTCTATATGAGTTTTTTCTTTTTTCTTTTTCTTTCTTTTTCTGGAGTGATGCAAATGTTCTAAGAAATGATCACAGTGATGAGTATACAACTATGTGATATTGTGAGCCCCTGATTGAACACTAAGTATGGAATGTTCATATGTTAAGAATGTTTGTGTTTGTATGTTGCTTTGTCAGTAAAAATATTTAAAAAAAAAGAAAAGCAAAAAAAAAATATTTTGTCTGGAGAAAAGTAGACTGAAAAATAATTTTTAAAAACAAAAGGTATGCAGGAATTGATTTTTCAGGGGAATGACGAGGGCTTGGGTGGAGGGCCAGTGAGCGTTCTGGAACAGATGGTCCTGCCAGGACTCGGGAGGTCAGGCTGGGTCTTGGGAGTGAGGCTCAGGGGTCAGTGAGGTATCCTGTGAGCCCGTGGCAATGAAGCATGGACCCTGCGGCGACCTCCCATGTGCAGGGAGAGAGGGACAGGAGACAACCAAGAGAATAGAAAACCTGAGGTGCACCATCCAGGGTACCAAGAGGGAAGAGCCTAAGGAAGAGAGCAAAGTATTTATTCGTTTTGAAGAAATAATCACCGGATATGGATTGATTCGTGCCCAGAAATGCTGTGTTAAGGTCCTAACCCCAGCCCCGTGAATGTGGCCCCACCTGGAAAAAGGATCTTTTGAAGATGCAACTAACTAATTAAGATGAGGCCAAACTGGATTAGGGTGACCCTTGATCCATTATGACTGGTGTCCTTATAAGCAGAAGACACTTGGACAGGGAGGGAGTAATGGGAAGATGGGGCAGGGGTGACCATGTGATGGAGGCAGAGATTGAGTTCTGTCACCCCAAGCCAAGGCACAACCATGAGGGGGGCATCCCAGAAGCCACGGGAGAGGCACAGAATGGACGCCCCTTTATCGGGGAGCATGGCCCTGAGGATGTCTTAATGTCAGACGTTTGGCCTTCAGGATTAGGAGAGGAGATTGCATTTCTGTTGTTTAAGCCAAGTAGTCTGTGGTATTTGTTATAACAGCCCTGGCAAACTAAGACAACAGCACAGATGGTGCAAAGTAGAAAAGAACAAGCAATGAAGATTAAGTCTCTGGCCCACCTCCATTCCCCAGCGTCTGCTCTCTCTAGAAGTTTCCAGCATTACCACTTCTTATGTGTCCTTCCAGAAGTATTTTATACATGCTCTGCTGAAATTTGCTCTTCTTACAGCTACCAATATAGCTTTCCGACTGTAACACATCAGTATAGGTAGAGCTGCCTTGATTTTTGAATAGGCAGGGTATTGTATGGCTTCACCATAATTTATTTCACCAGGACTTCTATTTATGGACATTTGGGGTTTTTTTTTCTAATCATGTTTTACGATTGTGAGCAATGCTGCAGTGAGTACTTATATTTCTTTTTAAGTTGTTTCTCATTTATGTCAGTATATCTGTTGGATAAATGCTGATAGAAAAATTGTTGGGTCAAAGGAAATGTGCATTTTTAATTGTGGCATATCTTGCTACCCCTAACCCTTCCCTGGGTTTGTACAAGTTTACCCTCCCACCAGCCATGCACGAATACCTGTTTGCCCAATGCCTGGCCAGCAAAATGTGAGCTCAAACTTTGCTTTGCCAGTCTGATAGGTGAGAAACGCCATCCTATTGGAGCTTTAGTCTGCATCTGGAAAAGGGAATTTTTTACACACACAGGAACACCTCATCACAAGTGCAGCTGTTTCAGGCCCTCTGACAGAGCCTCCGTGCAAATTAGAAAAAGGTGCTCCTCCTTGAGGCACTTGGTTGCCATCTGCTAAAAAACTGTGGTAATAATGGCACAATCTGTGAGGACTTTGGGGTGAAGAGCACCCCTGCAGGTGTGCAAAACTACTTGGTCAACTGCAGGCAGTGGTTGAAGCTCAAGGCAGTTTTGAGAGAACAGTGGTCTCTGGGTAGGAACCAGATTGCATGCAGTTAATGCATGGAAGTGGCAAGTGTGGGGCAGGGATGGAAGATGTTTGACAACGGAGCAAGAGGGCACCCACTTGAGGGACAGCCAGGATAAATGGACACTTCATTATTCATGGATTATGCCCTTGGAACCTCGGTCCCAGGCAACTCAGATATTAGTCATTTGGCCTGGAGCTTGTTAAGCTCTTAAGAAAAGTGGGCCTAGTTAATGAATTAACACAAGATGACATTTTACACAGAGAGCACAAGCGAAAATGGGCACCACTGTGTTAGGTAACATCATAATTTCTTGAGCAAATGTGATGGCAGCCTCTCGCCTGCCAAAGTGGGCCCATTTGGAGAGAGCCTGCTTTCAGAATCCTTGCCATTAGGGTCCGCAGGCATTTTACATTCCATTCATCTTAAAAGGCTCCCACTTGTATTCGTAAAACCCCAAGTGGTTGCCCAGAAGTCCTCGCTTTTATAAGCTCTGGACCAATTTGTTTTCCGTGTGAAAATACCTTCACTTTCTTCTTTTAGGAAACATGTCTCACTAGAACGGGCCTCAGCTAATCCTGACCCTCTCCCCAGCCCCTACCCCCCAAAAGGAAGCTCTTTGTAAAATGAATGAAATTCCTAAACATGCTACAACATGGGTGACCCTTCAAGACATCAGGTTGAGTGAAATAAGCCAGACACAAAAGGACAAATATTGAATGATTCCACTTACCTAGAACAAGAAAAATCATAAAACTGGAAAGCAGATGAGAGGTTACCTCCCAGAGCTACCAGGCGCTGGGAGGAGAGGCAATGGGGAATTATTGCCTAATGAGGATCGAGTTTCTGTTTGGGGGAGTGAAAAAGTTTTGGTAATTGGTGACTGTAAAGGTATCTCTGACATGTTCCCTTAAGAATGGTTAAAATGAGAAGTGTCATATTGTATTTATGTTACCATAATACTTTTTTTAATTAACTAAGCAAGCTCTCACAGCTCCTAGCACAGGTCCAGAGAAATCGGTGATGGCAGTGGTAATATTGCAAATACTAAGAACTAGCGCTACCTGAGTGCAAACCCTTGCCAGGCACTCTGCTTAGCCCTGTAGGTAGAGTCTTATACTTCACCTTCCCAGAAATCCAGTAAGATGGGAACTGGTCCTTTTCCATCACCACCACCAGCATTTTCAAGGGAAGGCAGCCGAGGCTCCTAAAAGTTCAGTAACTTGCTTGAGCTCCAACAACTAGAAGCAGCGACCCCAGGATTCAGCCCTAAGCCTCCGTGATGCCACGGCTCTGTGCGGGAGATAACAAAAGAAAGAAGCTATTTGGTTTTAAGCTTGAATTCTGAAACATGCACACACAAGCCCCCACCCAGCTATTAATGATTTAAACTGAGAAGAGACAGTGCTCCCCTAGAACCCCTCTCTGACAGTTGTCTACAGATAAACCCAAGTGTCTCCCTCCCCAACTGCTCAGCAGCATGCTTCTGCCCTTCAGCTGGGAACTTATCTGGTTCTTTTTCTACCATTAATCACTGCCACTGTGGCCACCAGGAACTTAAATAGTCTTGATCACTTTTAATCCATGTTCGAGAGTCCCCTGGTAGAAGAATTAACCCACAGAGCAGGACGTTTGAGGGCAAAGGTCTTCATTTGTCTCAGATTAGGATTCTTTGAGTAATCAGGAAACACATCAGAAAAGGAGAGATGATAGTGTGTTTGCAGGAGAACTCTCTGGGTTCTAGTCCCGGCTGCTGTACTTGTTTCCTGTGTATTCTTGGGCAGGTTAATTCAACTGTCTGAGTCAGTTTGCTCATCTGAAAAAGGGGGGCGATAACAGCACCAGCTGTGCCAGGGTGTGTAAAGAAACAAAATTCCCCCAACCCCCGCTGAGTTGTATGTACTTATTGAGCGCCTACTGTGTTCCAGGCACCACCCTGGGTGCCTAGGGGTTACAGCAATGAACAAACAGACACACAGCCAATGGTGGGGGTTGCAGTGAGCACTTAGCACGGGCCAGGGCAGAGGCACATGCAGCCAGTAGTCGCTGCTGCTGCCACCGCTTTGTGTCCACATTCTGGCTTCCAGGGACCCGTCACAATCTCTCCCCTGCTTCAGAGTTGGAACAAGCATCAGCTTTGCTCATTTGGGTTGCATTTAGATTCTTCTTCCTGCTGGGCCACAGCAGTGAAGCCTAGGGGTCCTCAGCAAGGGTCCCAGCTGGTTTTGCAAACAGGAGGGGTCCCAGCTTCTCTTGAGGAAGGGCCACTCTACATTTCCTGCGTCTGCCTGGACCTTTCCACGGTCGCCAGGTGTGTCCTGCTGCCTGCGAAGCTCCTCACCCCTGAATATTGGAAGTGATTCATCAGCGTGAGTCGAGAGGAGGAGCTTGGCAGCCTGCAGGGGTGGGACTTGTCCCGAGCTTCCGTCCTGTGACCTCTTAGGAAATGCCTGCAGATTGCCTAGTGGGTCCTGTTCGGGGCGCTGCAGGGCAGGGTTTTAGGGACAAGGCCCTACAGCCGAGACAGCTGGATTCCAGTCACCCACAGCCTCTGTTGGGGGACTGGACCTCTCTGAGATCCGCTGTCCTCTTCGGTTAGTGGTTACATTAATTAATGGTTAAAATGGCAGATTTTATGTTTATATAGGTATCTGTTACCACAATAAAATTAAAAAAAAAAGAAGGAATTACCTACATCATGGAGCTGGTTCAGCACAGGTGAATGCGATCACAGTATTTCTGTGTACTGGATGTGTACTCCAACAGCCCAGCGTTGTCAGCCGTTGTTCTAAGTGTTGAGGATTGCGGATCCATTTCCTGCTGCCGCCAGCCCAGAGAGACAGGGACCGTTATCAACCCCACTGTGTAGATGAGGAGCCCATGGCACAGAGAGGTTAAGCACTTTCCAAAGGGCACACAGTGGGAAGCTGAGGGTCTGGGACTTGAATCCAGTCTGACCAAGTGTCCATTCTTTCAGCCTGGGTTCTGCTGGCCTTCTATCTCGACTGCTTGGCGTGAGGCGTGGCGTAAAATAAGCTCTCTGTAGTTGTCAGAGTCCCCACATGCACCCCCTGGGTTCCCATGGATGTTATAAACTTCCAGGGACAGAATGATTTCAGCCACAGAAAATATCAGTCCCGATCCCTGGATATTACATGTCCTGGGGCTGACTTTTTTTTAAGCTGTTTTATTGAGGTAAGATTTACATACCATAAAATTCATCCACTTTAAGTGTACAATTCAGCGATTTTTAAGAAATTTACCAATTTGTGCAGCCACCATCGTAACCCATTTTCAAACATTTCCATCCCCCCCAATAAGATCCCTCATACCCATTTGTATTTCATCTCCATTCCATCTTCCAGCCTTAGGCAACCACTAATCTACTTCCCGGGTCTGTAGATTTGTCTTTTCTGGGTGCGAGGCTCATCCCTGTTGTGTATGCACCGCTGCCTTGCTCCATTTCATTGTTTGATTGTGCCCCCATCGCGTGACTAGAGCGCACTTGGCTTCTGCACTCACGGGCTGACACACCTTTGCACAGCTCCCCCTTTCTCACGGACAAGCCCCGGGGCCCGGCTTTGGAGCTGAAGGAGGAGCCCTAACCCTCTGCCCTCTTCTCTCTCCTCTGGGCCCCTCAGAACCCGGCAGCGGGCAGGTGTTTGTGACGTCCGAGAACCAGCTCGGGTACTACCCCAGCATCACCTATGCCATCATCGGCAGCTCCGTCATCTTCGTGCTGGTGGTGGCGCTGCTGGCGCTGGTCCTGCACCACCAGCGGAAGCGCAACAACCTCATGACGCTGCCCGTGCACCGGCTGCAACACCCCGTGCTGCTCTCGCGCCTGGTGGTCCTGGACCACCCCCACCACTGCAGCGTCACCTACAACGTCAACAACGGCATCCAGTACGTGGCCAGCCAGGCCGAGCAGAACGCGTCGGAGGTGGGCTCCCCTCCCTCCTACTCCGAGGCGCTGCTGGACCAAAGGTGCGTGCTGGCTACAGGAGCCTGGGGGTCGCCTAATAGGAGAGGGGGGCGGGGAGACCCACGCGCGCCCGGGGCTCGCCAGGAGCCGGATGCAGGATGCAGCAGCTGGAGGCGGCGGTGGTATAGCATTTACCGAGTCCATGCACGCAAGACCCTTCCCATCTTGTGCATCGTCTTGAGAAATCCTCAGGACGACTCACTAAGGGAGGTTGGTTCCCCACATGCCCAAAGGTTACTGTTGAGGAAGGGAAGCCCTGAGATGTCACTTGTCTGAGGATGGAGTGAAATGGAGGAGGCGGCAGTGTCAAGCCAAGCCTGGCGGGCTGGGGGCCCCACTTCGGCCTGGTGTCAGCAGGCGGGCACACGCTCAGGCACCCACTGGCTCGGGGGACTCCACCCGCCATCGCCGAACACCAGTCCAGCATAGAGTAGCACTTTGGTAAATGTCTGTTGAATGAATGAGTGAGTGAGTAAATAAATTCCTTAAGTTTGCTTGACATCATCTATAACATAAAGGAGGTGGAATAGAACACTCTGAAGTGTTTTTTTTAAGCTGTAGAATCCTCATTACAAATGGAATCCTGCAAGAAGCCCCGATATAGAAAGCCAAAAAAAAAAGCAGAATTTTGTACTTGAACCGAGAGGTGGACCTACATCCTCCCTGCTCAGCACCCCTTCTTTGTGACCTCCAGAGTACCCCAAATAATCCATTTTGGAACTTCCTGGACTAATGCTGTTCAAGTCCATTTGGGGGACTCCTGAGTCCTTTTAGGGGCACACTCAGCATCCCTCTCGCCCTGAGCCCAGGACTTGCTGTGCATGGCATGGGGAATTTGCAGGCTGTGTCCCGAGGTGACTGGGCCCTTCACTGGCCCCTCTGCAGTGGCAGCTCTTACATTCTTTCATCTTCTTCCCTCCTCAGAGAATGTAGATAAAGCTTGGCAGGGGAGGAGAGCGTAAAGATCTGTTTGTAAATAAGTGTAAGCACGTAGGATCTTAACTCGACTAATAAAATTCCCACTCGTGACATCTTCTGCTGGGCCATCTAACATAGAGTAAGGTTAAAACTGCTGGCTCTGGAGACAGAATGCCTGGCTTCAAATTCCAGTCCTGCTGCTTACTAGCTATTTGTGATGCTGCACAAATCACTCAGTGTTCCTGTTCCTTGGTTTCCTCACCAGTAAAACGGGCAGAAAAGTAATGCCTATCTCCTGGCATTCTTGTGATAATTAAATTTAAGATGCATGGCATGGTGCCTGACTCGTTTTTAGTCTTTGTAAAAACAATGGTTTCTCTTAAAATTATTTCCTTTTAGGCAAGGTGTTATCCCCTTTTAGAGGTAAGGAAACTGAGCGTTCACCTAAGTTCACATAATCAAGAAGAGTTGGCTTCAGTGGGAACCCCACTTCCCCAAGTTCTCTGGATCTGCCAGGGGCTCAGTTGAAATACCAGCCTGGCCGCTTGGCCTCTGGGTGCCTTGCTGATGAAACGAAGCGGCTTTGCCGAACCACCCAGGTTGAACCAAGGATGATGCTGGGTTCACCCAAAGGATGTGGTTTGGCACTGCCCAGTCAACTCCAACCAGCCAGAACACACTGGCCTTCTTGTTCGCTCTGTCTTATTTCAAACCACTCTTTCCAGAACCTTGAATTGCCTCTGGGCTGGGAGGGAAAATCATTCCTTCTTTGAAGCATCCACCCTGAAAATGGACTGAAATTGGCTTTGGCTCCACGTTGCCTACCCCACCTCGACTCTAATGCAATCTCTTCCTCCTCCTCTCTCCCCTGCCTCCTTCTCTCTTACAGACCTGCATGGTACGACCTCCCTCCGCCACCCTACTCTTCCGACACTGAGTCTTTGAACCAAGCAGACCTGCCCCCTTACCGCTCCCGGTCCGCCAGCGCTGACAGCGCCAGCTTCCAGGCCGCCAGCAGCCTCCTGAGTGTGGAAGATGCCAGCCACGGCCTGGGGCAGCCTGGCCTCCAGGAGGGCACCGCCCAGCCCAGGGACTCTTCACCCAGCCAGGGCACTGAAGACGTATAAAACCCAGTTACTCTGAAGTCCATATGGGTTCATCTGCTCTGACTTGTTACCATCCTAACAAATTGTGCTCGTGGGAAGCTCTTTAGGGTGCCTCGAGGAGAAGTTTTGGGTGTGAGCTGTCTCTCCACTCCCCTCCTCCCCCTCCTTTCAGGGATACTCTTAGGAGAGTGACCTGGCATCTTTCTGGCTTCTCTGTGGCCGTGATGCATCATGCATCTTTTTCTGCAAGGTCATTCTGCCCTTGGGGTCCAGGAGCATGACCTCACCCCTCACATCGTTCCTAGGTTGCTGTCAGATCCTTCTGGGTGGAGTTGTGCATCTGCAGGATAAATCAGTATTTAAGTAATCTTTGAGAAAGCAGTGTTTCTGGGTCACATTGGCTATTCTAAAGGGCAGAAGATGCTGGACCCAGTTCTCTGCTGGGCTGCTATTACCTAAGAGGTCAGTTTTGGGATTTGGGTTGGATGCCTGCCATGGCATCTGGTTGGCCTCTCTGGAGAGGTATCTGGTTGGCCTCTCTGGAGAGAATCCTAATGCACAACCAAAGCTACCTTGCAGTACCTCACTCATCTCTCTCATTCAGTGCAGGCAGTCGCCAAAGAAAACTTCTGATGCAAATAATTCATCATTTCAGTTTTGGGAATGACTCTGAAAGCCATCTACTCTGGATGGATTCTGGGTTTAAGAATTTGTCCAAGAATCCTCATCTGGAGAGTTTTCCTCCAGCATTGTGTAACCGTCAGCCTGATCCTGGGGCCCGTGCGTTTATTCCCAGCTCTCAGACCCTAAAACGCACCCTGCCAAGAGCCCAGGTCTTGCCTTGGCTCCGCAGTCCCTCCCCGGGGTTCTGGGTTGTCGCCCTCCCCGCTGAGCTGCCTGGAGCCAACTTGGGTTGGCTGAGCTTCTGGTGTGACCTCACTGTCCAGCCTGTTGTGCCCATTCCTGCAACTCGACACTGGCCTCGGAAGTTTCCTTGACTCTCCGAAGTCTGTTGCACCTGCGCATTTCACCTGGAGGACACTGGTTTCTAACGTGTGTGAGAGCAGTCGCCACTCCCTCCTGCGTGAGCTCTTCTCCTCCGTGCTGCCCACGCTTCCCTACCCCACCTGAGGCCCTGCATCCTTATTTATATCGGTCACAGGCCCCACCTAACCGCCCAGTAGAGACAAGGAAGATAGACAGTTTAGAGTCAAGATTTTCCTTTTTGGACTTTTTGTTTGTTTAATCTCTTAGAAATGCATTTGAAACAGTGTGTTTGTTTTTTCCCTTCTAGTTAAGGGACTATTTATATGTGTATAGGAAAGCTGTCTGTTCTTTCTTCTTTTTTTTTTTCCTTCCTTGACTGAGGTCCAAAGAAAGACACAAAAGGAGATCCTCCACCTTTGCCCTCTGAGCCCCATGTTTGACAAGTTCTCCAGACTAACCTGTGTGCCTAGCATTTGTGCGTTGTTGCACTTTGAGGTTATTTATCAAGTTCTTGAAGGATGCGGAAAGAGGGGCACGTTTCCCCCTCAGTTCATAGTCTCTTTGTTTATCCTGGTTTTGCTCTTTCTCTGCTCTCCCTGTGCCCAGCCAGCCTCAGGCCCGTCCCCTGAGAGAGCAGCAGGGACATCTTAGGGGTCGCTGGTAGGAGGCCAGGCTGGCGGGGGGCGTGCAGAACCCGGAGTAGTGCAAAACCGGAGCCAGGTGGAGCCACCTGGGCAGCTTGTGCCCATTTGGGCGTCTTTCCCAGCACAAGATGTTTTCGGTAAATCTGTTTGATGCTCATTAAAATGGAGCCTGCAGGAGAGGGGAGGAGATGGCATTCAGTGTTCCTGCTCAGAGCAAAAAATTTGGTTTTGACCAAATCCAAAGTATGTTACAGGAAAGCTAGCCGCTTGGTGATTTTTTTTTTTAAAGTAAAGGAAAGGAACCTAGTTGCTTGTTTCTTTCATTTTTAAAATAGCACTTGAGTTATTTCTGAATAATCCAATAACGAAGAAACTTTTGATGGCAGCAGAAGTGTTAGAAACTGGCTAAACGTGTCATCTCCCGTAGGCAGGAAGGTTTTATTTCTGCCTTTGATGGATCCTCACTTCTTTCTGGTGCTCTGGAAGTTGTGTAGAGGAAAGGATTCTAATTTTAATTAATTGTGCAGTGAGTTAATCTCATGTGCTTTTCTGCTTCCAGGGATCTTAGGAAAAACAAATGGTCTTGGTAGATAAGGGGAGCCTGTTAATGTTGTTTTTTAAAACAAACACAGGGACATTTTTATTAGAGATTTGACTTTTTAAGGAACGTTTTTAAAAATTTATAAATAAAGGCACCAAAGTTGCAGTGGTTTTTTTTGTTTGTTTGTTTTCTACTCAAGATGGCAAGTAAGTGGCCAGAAATATTTTTTGACTCATTCCAACCAAGACGGTTTTTTATACATTGCCTTAAATCTATGCCAACCAGGAAACCATCTGTGTTCTCTTTTCTCAAATGAGATCAGCTGGTCCTTTTAATTTTAGCATTAAAATAGTTTCACTGTGATCTCTAGCTTATCATCTGACTTGACTCCTTCTACCTGGAAATTGACATTTTTCTTTAAAAAATGCAAATAAGTGGTTAATAAATAGTGTGTGATACTCAAAGTTAATGTAAACTGGAAAGGTTGTATGTGGTTGCTTTTTGTTTCTTGGTTAGAGTTTATGTTTTTGTTTTTGTTTTTTTAATTTTTGTACTTTCAAATAAACTTGCAGTTTCAGTCTACTAGTGTGAATTCTTGTTCTTGACCCACTTTTCTCCTCTCTGGCAGTGTCCGGAGTTGACAGTTGTGGGCTTCTGCGATGAATGTGTGCCATAATCAATTGAGAAAAATCAAGAGTTTATTGATAGGACCTCAAAATGTGATGGGTGTGTAAGGTTTCCACCACTAATGTGGCTGGAATATAGAAGTGACATGGTTACCAATTAGTGCCAAGGGCCCTGGGATGTCCCACCAATTATATATCTCCCAACCTGCACAGGAGTTTTCAGATGACGGATCAGAGATAAGTTCCCATTTGTCATCCCTACAAAGCTACCCCAAGAGCTAGACTCAACTCTGCAGGCTACTAAATAGGCTTTCCACCGCTAACCCCCTTACCTACCCATAAGAGCTAGGATGCATCAATATGTAGAGAAACTCCCCTTGGAAATTCTGGGACAGCTAGTGGCATAAATGCAAAAGGGATGAATTCCTACTGGATTTGGGACTCAGAAGCAGGACCAGGGGTAGTAGGATGCACTATTGGAGAAAGCTTGTTCATTTTAACGTGACAGATGCTTCGGCTGGGCTGGGGTTGTGATCTAGGATGAGTCGCTCTGAAGGCTCAGTACCAGGCTATGCTTGACTTCACATGGCTGTCAAGTTCACCCTGGTGAAGCCCCCCAGTGAGCCGGCAGCGGAAGGAGCACGCATGGGAAACGGTAACGTGCGAGCCCTGTGTGGAGCGGCACCTTCCTGCCTCACGTGCCACTGTCCACGGCCCCCTCAGTCCAACGGACACCCACACCCATGAGGGAGGCTGAGTTCCAGGAAAAACAGGAAGTAGATTTTGGTGAGCAGATGACAGTCTTCCAAGACTACCCTTCCTGCCATCAAATGCATGCTCTTCACCAACAGAACACTCACCGCCTCTTGAAAGAAAACGCCCATCTGTTCCACCCAATCACACGCTCAAGTCCAGCATCTGGGGAGAATCTCTATGTCAAGTTCAAAACTGGCTCCTCTTTTTTTTTTTTTTTTTTTTATTGATTAAAAAAAAATTAACAACAAAACAATAAGATATTCCATTCTACATATATAATCAGTAATTCTTAATATCATCACATAGTTGCATATTCATCATTTCTTAGAACATTTGCATCGATTTAGAAAAAGAAATAAAAAGACAACAGGAAAAAGAAATAAAACGATAATAGAGAAAAAAAAGTTACACATACCATACCCCTTACCCCTCGCTTTCATTTACCACTAGCATTTCAAACTAAATTTATTTTAACATTTGTTCCCCCTGTTATTTATTTTTATTCCATATGTTCTACTCTTTTGTTGATATGGTAGATAAAAGGAACATCAGACACAAGGTTTTCACATTCACAGAGTCTCATTGTGAAAGCTATATCATTGTTCAATCATCATCAAGAAACATGGCTACTGGAACACAGCTCTACATTTTCAGCCAGTTCCCTCCAGCCTCTCCACTACATCTTGGATAACAAGGTGATATCTACTTAATGCGTAAGAATAACCTCCAGGATAACCTGTCGACTGTTTGGAATCTCTCAGCCTATTGACAGTCTCATTTCACTCTTCCCCCTTTTGGTCGAGAAGGTTCTCTCAATCTCTTGATGTTAATTCTCAGCTCATTCTAGGGTTTTTCTCAGTCCCTTGATGCTGAGTCTCAGCTCATTCCAGGATCTCTGTCCCACGTTGGCAGGAAGGTCCACACCCCTGGGAGTCATGTCCCACGTAGAGAGGGGGAGGGTGGTGAGACTGCTCGTCATGTTGGCTGGAGGGAGAGGCCACATCTGAGCAACAAGAGAGGCTCTCTTGGGGGTGACTCTTCGGCCTAAATTTTAAGTAGACTTAACCTATCCTTTGCGGGGTTAAGTTTCATATGAACAGACCCCAAGACTGGGGGCTCAGCCTGTAGCTTTGGT
This sequence comes from Tamandua tetradactyla, assembly GCF_023851605.1. Taxonomy (NCBI): domain Eukaryota; kingdom Metazoa; phylum Chordata; class Mammalia; order Pilosa; family Myrmecophagidae; genus Tamandua; species Tamandua tetradactyla. The sequence goes on from NC_135334.1 coordinate 112,650,994, forward strand.
TGTCCACACTGCTTCTGAGAATATCAAGAATTCGACTTGGGAAAGTTGAATTTCTCCCCGCTCTCACCATTCCCAGAAGGGGGCTTGCAAATACTTTTCCACTCACTGATCAAGTCACTCTGGGATTCATCGGGGCATCACTCTGGACAAACCAACAAAATCTCACGTCCTACCTGAGATTCCAAGTACTTATGACGTTCAATCAAACTATCTACATAAGTTATATTAGGAAATGCTCTAGTCAAAATATAAATTTTATAACAAACATTTTTTGCTTTAGTCTCACACATAAGGTGACATTTTAAAATATTAATTACCATCTATTTTAAGTACCCAGCGATAATGACATTCCTTTATTCTTCCTCATGCAAAAACATTTTTAAAATTTGTACATTGTACATTTCACTATTGTTATACACTCTAGGCATTCCTAGATTACACCATCTCAATCTTTAACATCTATCTTTCTTTCTGATTTCATTTATGTCCCCAGCCCTCCTGCCTCTATCATTCTCACATGCAGCTTCATTCAGTGTTTTAAGATAATTATATTACAGTTAGGTAGTATTGTGCTGTCCATTTCTGAGTTTTTGTATCCAGTCCTGTTGCACAGTCTGTATCCCTTCAGCTCCAATTACCCAATATCTTACCCTATTTCTATCTCCTGATGGTCTCTGTTACCAACGACATATTCCAAGTTTATTCACTAATGTCAATTCATATCAGTGAGACCATATAGTATTTGTCCTTTAGTTTTTGGCTAGTCTCACTCAGCATAATGTTCTCAAGGTCCATCCATGTAGTTACATACTTCATAAGTTTATTCTGTCTTAAAGCTGCATATATTCCATCGTATGTATATACCACAGTTTGTTTAACCACTCATCTGTTGATGGACATTTTGGCTGTTTCCATCTCCTTGCAATTGTAAATAATGCCCCTATAAACATTGGTGTACAAGTGTCCGTTTGTGTCTTTGCCCTTAAGTCCTCTGAGTAGATACCTAGCAATGGTATTGCTGGGTCATATGGCAATTCTATATTCAGCTTTTTGAGGAACCACCAAACTGCCTTCCACAGTGGTTGCACCATTTGACATTCCCACCAACAGTGGATAAGTGTGCCTCTTTCTCCGCATCCTCTCCAGCACTTGTCATTTTCTGTTTTGTTGATAATGGCCATTCTGGTGGGTGTGAGATGATATCTCATTGTGGTTTTGATTTGCATTTCTCTAATGGCCAGGGACGTTGAGCATCTCTTCATGTGCCTTTTGGCCATTTGTATTTCCTCTTCTGAGAAATGTCTGTTCAAGTCTTTTTCTCATTTTGTAATTGGATTGGCTGTCTTTTTGTTGTTGAATTGAACAATCTCTTTATAAATTCTGGATACTAGACCTTTATCTGATATGTCGTTTCCAAATATTGTCTCCCATTGTGTAGGCTGTCTTTCTACTTTCTTGATGAAGTTCTTTGATGCACAAAAGTGTTTAATTTTGAGGAGCTCCCATTTCTTTCTTTCTTTCTTCAATGCTCTTGCTTTAGGTATAAGGTCTATAAAACCGCCTCCAATTATAAGATTTATAAGATATCTCCTTACATTTTCCTCTAACTATTTTATGGTCTTAGACCTAATGTTTAGATCTTTGATCCATTTTGAGTTAACTTTTGTATAGGGTGTGAGATACGGGTCCTCTTTCATTCTTTTGCATATTGATATCCAGTTCTCTAGGCACCATTTATTGAAGAGACTGTTCTGTCCCAGGTGAGTTGGCTTGACTGCCTTATCAAAGATCAAATGTCCATAGATGAGAGGGTCTATATCTGAGCACTCTATTCGATCCCATTCGTCAATATATCTATCTTTATGCCAGTACCATGCTGTTTTGACCACTGTGGCTTCATAATATGCCTTAAAGTCAGGCAGTATGAGACCTCCAGCTTCATTTTTTTTCCTCAAGATACTTTTAGCTATTCGGGACACCCTGCCCCTCCAGATAAATTTGCTTATTTGTTTTTCTATTTCTGAAAAGTAAGTTGTTGGGATTTTGATTGGTATTGTGTTGAATCTGTAAATCAATTTAGGTAGAATTGACATCTTAACTATATTTAGTCTTCCAATCCATGAACACTGTATGCCCTTCCATCTATTTAGGTCTTCTGTGATTTCTTTTAACAGTTTCTTATAGTTTTCTTTGTATAGGTCTTTTGTCTCTTTAGTTAAATTTATTCCTAGGTATTTTATTCTTTTAGTTGCAATTGTAAATGGGATTCGTTTCTTGATTTCCCCCTCAGCTTGTTCATTACTAGTGTATAGAAACACTACAGATTTTTGAATGTTGATCTTATAACCTGCCACTTTGCTATATTTGTTTATTAGCTCTAGTAGTTTTGCTGTGGATTTTTCAGGGTTTTCGATGTATAGTATCATATCATCTGCAAACAGTGATAGTTTTACTTCTTCCTTTCCAATTTTGATGCCTTGTATTTCTTTTTCTTGTCTAATTGCTCTGGCTAGAACTTCCAACACAATGTTGAATAACAGTGGTGATAGTGGACATCCGTGTCTTGTTCCTGATCTTAGGGGGAAAGTTTTCAGTTTTTCCCCATTGATATTCCCCATTGATATTAGCAATGGGTTTTTCATATATTCCCTTTATCATTTTAAGGAAGTTCCCTTGTATTCCTATCCTTTGAAGTGTTTTCAACAGGAAAGGATGTTGAATTTTGTCAAATGCCTTCTCTGCATCATTTGAGATGATCATGTGATTTTTTTGGTTTGATTTGTTGATATGGTATATTACGCTAATTGATTTTCTTATGTTGAACCATCCTTGCATACCTGGGATGAATCCTACTTAGTCATGATGTATAATTCTTTTAATGTGTTGCTGGATTCGATTTGCTAGAAGTTGTTGAGGATTTTTGCATCTATACTCATTAGAGAGATTGGTCTGTAGTTTTCTTTTTTTTGTAATATCTTTGCCTGGTTTTGGTATGAGGGTGATATTGGTTTCATTGAATGAATTAAGTAGCTTTCCCTCCACTTCAATTTTTTTGAAGAGTTTGAGCAGGGTTGGTACTAATTCTTTCTGGAATGTTTGGTAGAATTCACATGTGAAGCTGTTTGGTCCTGGACTTTTCTTTTTGGGAAGCTTTTTAATGACTGATTCAATTTCTTTACTTGTGATTGGTTTGTTGAGGTCATCTATTTCTTCTTGAGTCAAAGTTGGTTGTTCATGCCTTTCTAGGAAACTTGTCCATTTCATCTACATTGTTGTATTTATTAGCATAAAGTTGTTCATAGTATCCTGTTATTACCTCCTTTATTTCTGTGGGGTCAGTGGTTATGTCTCCTCTTCCATTTCTGATCTTATTTATTTGCATCCTCTCTCTTCTTCCTTTTGTCAATCTTGCTAAGGGCCCATCAATCTTATTGATTTTCTCATAGAACCAACTTCTGGTTTTATTGCTTTTCTCAACTGTTTTCATGTTCTCAATTTCATTTATTTCTGCTCTAATCTTTGTTATTTCTTTCCTTTTGCTTGCTTTGGGGTTAGTTTGCTGTTCTTTCTCCAGTTCTTCCAAGTGGACAGTTAATTCCTGAGTTTTTGCCCTTTCTTCTTTTTTGATATAGGCATTTAGGGCAATAAATTTCCCTCTTAGCACTGCCTTTGCTGCATCCCTTAAGTTTTGATATTTGTGTTTTCATTTTCATTCACCTCGAGATATTTACTGATTTCTCTTGTAATTTCTTCCTTGACCCACTGGTTGTTTAAGAGTGTGTTGTTGAGCCTCCACATATTTGTGAATTTTCTGGTGCTCTGCCTATTATTGATTACCAACTTCATTCCTTTATGATCTGAGAAAGTGTTGTGTATGATTTCAATCTTTTTAAATTTGTTGAGACTTGCTTTGGGACCCAGCATATGGTCTATCTTTGTGAATGATCCATGGGCACTTGAGAAAAAGGTATATCCTGCTGTTGTGGGGTGTAATGTTCTATAAATGTCTATTAAGTCTAGCTCATTTATTATAATACTCAAATTCTCTGTTTGTTTATTGATCCTCTGTCTAGATGTTCTGTCCATTGATGAGAGTGGGGAATTGAAGTCTCCAACTATTATGGTAGATGTGTCTATTTCCCTTTTCAGTGTTTGCAGTGTTTGCCTCACGTATTTTGGGGCATTTTGGTTCGGTGCCTAAATATTTATGATTGTTATGTCTTCATGTTGAATTGTTCCTTTTATCAAAACTGGCTCCTCTTGAAAGACAGTTTCTCAAACCACTCCCCCCACCCAACACGCACACACACACAATATACAATGGGACACAGCCGCAATAAATACTCCCATTCATAAAAAGAAAGAATGGGATGGGGGGAGCACAGCAGTCACTGGTCAAAGCGAGGGCCTTGTGTGTCCACATGGAGTGCAGGACTGGTGCGGATGGGATATTAACTGTGGCTATGCTGTCTCTGTCCCACATTATACACTGCACATGTGGGGACGACCAGATTAGCCCCATGATCACATCCCGGTTCTTTGCCCCTGGAGAAATGGCCAATAGGTTTAGCAGGAAAACCAAATGAGTCAGAAGAGAAAAATGTTGGGAAGTATAGCTTCTGGCTCCCTCTCTGTGGTATCCTTTTCTCCTACTTGCAATGCCTTCTCATGGGAGCAAATGTAGCTCATTGGCTAGGTAAGAGGCAATGGAATAAAAATACCTATTGGACCATGTCAATTAGAAACAGGTTGCTCAAATTGGGAACAGGAGTTTCAGAGTCTCTCTCTCTCTCTTTCTCTCTCTCTCTCACACATACACACACACACACACACACACACACACACACGCACACAGCACTTCCTCTCTCTTCCTCCTCTCCCGCCTTCCCCCTCCTGTCCCTCCTCCTTTTCTCCCTCCCCTGTCCTTTCCAGCATTTTCCTGTCCTCTTCCTCCTTCACTGTCTTGTCCTTTCCCATCCTCCCTCTCTTTTGCTCTTTCCTCCTCTCCCTTCTTTAGTTAACGAGTGTTTAAGACAGGCCTGTCTTTGCTCCTTGAAGCTAGCAGGGTGGATAAGCATCGTTTGAGTTGAATCTGCAGACCCAGTTGTCCACAGGAAGGTCCCAAGGTTTACATTTGGGAAGTAGAAGGGAATAGAAGGGCCACATTTTGACTTAAGTTGATAGCTATTGGTTTGGTTTTTATTTTTTTGTTGTTGTTTTTATTTTTTCTTACCAGTCTTTAGTAGGAAGACATACTTTGAGAATTACTGGACATGTGCAGTAACTATTAAAAGTGATACTTCAATTTTATTTTATCTTTGTCCTTTTCTCGATGCAAAATACAAAAATTTTACAACTTGGCAGCCCGTGGGTATCATTCAACCCACAGATATATTAATTAGCTTGTAGACTATTCTTTTTTTCTTTTTTGATCCATTGCCAAAAATTAAAGTTCAGGAAATTACACCTAAATATTCAGATACCTGGCTTCTCTTAAAGATCAGAAAATCTAATATTGGGCTCCCTTCCCACATATCAAACTTGCGTGAAGCTGAGATGCAGCTGTCTTGTTTAGACAGAACATTCCTTCTTCAGTTCACCACAGCCTCCACTTCTCCACATTGTCTCACATTCAACCCACTTCACTCATTTAATTATTTGCCTGGCCTGTCATAGTCACTAGGACCTCCTGGGATGGAACGAGGTTGAGTAAGTGCCATGCAAACTTCCAACAGTCACCAACAGTTTCTTGCTGGAAGCAGTGAGTACTGGAGACAAGCAGTGAGTACTGGAGACTAAGAAAGACAATTGCCAAATTGCCATAGACATCATAGAAAATTCTTAGAGTGAACATTTATCATGCCCAGCTAGTTTTGAACATCCTTCCTGTGTCTGAGGAATTTCCTTCCTTATGAGTCCTGGCTCCCCAAGGAAGAGGTCAGTATCTCATTTTCCCAGGCTTGCTGGGAACATGTTCCGTTCATCGGACCCGCCCACTGAAGACATGCATTTAAAAGAGAGTGATGTGAAGAACTAGACGCCCTGTAGAAGCAGTCCTGAGAATGACAGAGAAGCCTCAGGCTTTCAGGCTGCAGCAGGGCAGACACCGCCTAGTTGCCCCGGACCCGTGGGCTCAGCTGCGGGTCCTCAGCCCAGGCAGAGACACGAGCGTCTGCACTGCAGCACCCAGGGTCACAGGGGGTTCACACCTGCTGCACAGCCTCAAGCCTGATTCTCTGATCCTCCTAGAAATTCCCCTTCTGTTTAAACCAGCAATATAGATTTGAACATTTGCAGCACAGATGTTGACTGCAGTGTCCAGTGCGGCTGCCATGTGGGAGAAGAGCACTGGAGTTAGAGTCCAAAGATCTAGGATGAGTCTCCACTCTGCTCCCTGCTCTCTGTGTGACCTCACACAGGTCACCTCTGTCTCACCAAAGCTCAGCTTCTTAACTGTAAAATGATTATAATAATAATACTCTTTCCTTCTTCAAGCTGCAGTGAGCAGTCCACGGGATATTGCAAATGAAAGTCCCCTCTGAAGGGCAATGTAAACTTTTAACGGAATGTCATGTAATTGTCACTTCAAGAGGGATCCAAGCTACCCTGGCTTCCAAATGCGAGGGCTTTGGGATCTTCATTAAGCAGATCTCTTCAGGACAAAATCCTCAATGTACTTATCCATGCAAACTCCCCATTTGGAAATTGACTAAAGTAGGTGAATGCAGGGTGAGGGGGAGTAGAGGTATTTATTAGGGAACATCTGATCTTCAATTGGCAAAATGCAGAGCAGCGGTGCCTGTAAATCATCATGATCATCATCATATTTATCAGCGAGTTTTGTGCCAAGCACTCTATTCCCATTTGTGTTGTCTCGTATAACCCTCTGAAGCGGGGGTTGGCAAACTGGCTCGCAGGGCCACCACCTGTTTTAGTAAGTGAGGTTTTATTGGGACACAGCTGTACCCATTCACTCACTAGCGCCATGACAGCAGATCGAGTGCTTGCAGCACAGACCATTTGACCCACGAAGCCTAGAACATTTACTATCAGATTCCTCAGAAAAGGCGTGCCAGCCCCCTGTTGTGATGGTTTGGAGCTTTACGGACCCCAGGAAAGGTCATGTTCTTGGAGCTAATCCATTCCTGTGGGTGTAGACCCACAGTTGAGGCATGCCTCTGGTGGGACTTAATCCTTTTACTGGAGCCCTTTATAAGAGAGGCGATCCCTAGAAGCCCACAGCGAGAAGCTGAGAGAGACAGAGAGGACACACACAGACGCTCACAAGACAGAGCACAAGACAGAGCAGCCAGAAGCCGAGAGCACAAAACCCAGGAGAGAAGGACCACAGATGCCACGTGCTTTGTCATCTGATGGAGGAGCCCAGGATCGCCGGTAGCCCGTCTCCAGGGAGAAAGCATCACCTGTCGGTGCCTTGATTTCGACATTTTCATAGCTTCAGAACTGTGAGCTTGTAAGTTAATGAATCCCCATTGTTAAAATCTAGTCCGTTTGTGGTATATTGCATTTCAGCAGCATTAGCAAACTAAAACACCTGCTCTGAAGGACCCGTGGGAGATAGCTATCACCATCCTAACTACTTTCCAGATTGGAAACGGAAGGTCAGCGATGCATGGAACTTGTCCTGACAAGCACAGCTAGTAGGTCCTCAATCTTGGATTTAAGCTCAGCCACACCTCGAAGGCCATGCCCAGCCACTAAATTTTACACTCCCCTCATTTTATGACAGTGCTATTCCTCCTTCTCCTGTCTGTTCCCTGTCTCCTCTGGGGAAAATGGTGCAAGACAGTTACCACCTTCCTCCTTCGAACACTGGCACTGGGGCTGGATTGAATGTCCACTTTCCAGCCACCAGATTCTGGGACAGATCCGGATGTGGCTTCCCTGGGGCCACTTGCTGCTTTGTTGCTCTTGAAATGAGTTTCCGAAGCCACGGTGCTCTTCTCCTAAGTGGCAGCCTGTGAGCTTTGGGAGAAACACCGCCTTGCCAGGCAGGGCTGGCTATGGAGCAGCTTTACCCTCTGGAGCGTGAGCTTGCAGAGTGTTGGCTCATGTCACTTCAGTGTCCCAGCACCACACACCCCAGTCCAGGGGTCCCTGGCCCAAGAGGGTGCTTTGGCGTTTTGCTCTTACTTCTCATCTGAGTCCAAAGCTTACCCGGACTCGTCTCTGGCAGCCACAGACCATTGATGGTGCCACAGCAGATGCTGCTCCCGGGAGGGCCCCTTGAGGGGGAAGGGCACCCCCACAACTAAAGAAGGAGGGAGGCAGAGGGCAGCCACTCATGAGGGTGTGCGGTCCCCCCTGCCACCTTCACAGTTCAATCGCTTTTCCACGTCCATGGCTTTCTATGGACTCTGCCATCTTAATTCTGGTGTCCAAGAATCTCATGAAACACTTCCTGCTTGGAGGACACAGGTGGTGGGAACTAGTCTGGAAGGCCCCGTGGACGGGCTGGACGAGAGAGGGACTGGCACCCAGGCTCGGCTCAGAAGCCTCTTTTGGGCAAATGAATTCTGATAGAATGATTTTGATTTTCCAAATGAGACTCCCACGTTTGGGGGAGAATTCTGCAACTGCAGAATTGGTTCAATTTGTCATCTCCAGGAGTGCCAGAATGACATCCTGCCAAGCAGAATCCCAAAGACAGACAAATCCATGCCAATCTAAGCTTTCATGTGCCCCAGGACTGCTTCCAGATCCAAGGCCCTCCCTAGGCCTCAGCAAACCACATGTAAAATGGGAGAGCAGTGGGGAGAGAATCCCCACCCCAGAGAGCCTCGGCCCCAGGAGGCCTGGGGTGTGCACTGGCAGCAGGAAAATCCTGCTGCTTAAAAGGAAGGTAGAGGATTCTGCAGACAGTCTCTTGATAGGCCTTATATCTTGAATAAATTGCATATTGGAATTTAATTTGGAATCCCTGCTGCTTCCTTGATGAACGCAAACCACACTGCAATTAGAGTGATGAAGAAGGCTGCTTCAGCTGCTGACGGGGGAATCTGTCTGAAAGGGAAGGGGGAACAGGCATCAGCAGGTAGCTGGGGCACCCATGCTGGGACAGTCCTAGCGGGGGAGGGGAGTACACTCTAAGCTCAGCCCAAGGGGCAGAAGAAGAGGGAAGCTCTGGAAGTCTTTCTTTGATTGCACCCTGTGCTCCTAGCTCCCGGCTAACACTGGGTGCAGCAGACTCAGCTCAAGACTTGGGTTTCACAGTTCCAGCTCCTCTATTGTCCCAGTTTGGAAGGAAATGACTATTTATTGAACACTTGCTATGTGCCAAGCACTGAGCTAAAGCACAGGGCCCAGTTATCCAGGACAGGGGTTCTTCTTCCTTGTGGCTCTGCCATGCTCAGTGCGTTGTCCTCATCCGTGCAAAGATGGGTCACCACCGTGTCCTCTTTCCATCCAGCAGGGCACAAGAAGAGGAGAAAGGAGAGCATGACCCAGAAGTTGTACCCATCACTTGTATTCTTGGCCAGAGCTTAGCTACATGGTCTTAGCTCACAGTAAAGGAGACGGGAAGATGTTTTCTGGGCATCGATGTAAAGATCCAGGATTCTTTTATTATATAGGAGAGAGTGGGAAATGAGGGACAACAAGCCATCTCTCCCAAACTTGCCTTCCCCTACTTTTAAACCACAACCAAAACCAAATGGAGCAGAATTAGCCCAGCATGGGTTCAAGCGCTATGGTAGCCCCCGAGCATAGAGTCCATGCCCTCAGAGCCTACAGAATGGTTGGAAACCAAAAGTGGAGGACGACCTGCAATGCCTTTGTAGAAGGGGGCAGTCAGGAAAGTAGCCACTGTAGGTATTTCAAACAGAAGGTGACTTGTATACGGAACTGGTTACCCAGGTGATGGAATTGCTGAGAGGCCAAACAATCGAGAAATTAACAACAAGAAGTCATTTCACTCCCAGGACAAGAGTATAGGACCAATGGGCAGGAGGTGCTGGGCAGACCATGGGGTGTGGTGCCCAGTGGGAGCTGCGACCACAGCAGGAAGGGCTGTGCAGTAGGACCTGGGACCATGGGGGAGGTGCAGCCACTGACGGAGCCGCCCCCTAGGCAGAGCGAGAGGTGCACAGTACCCTGGATCCTCACTTCCCACCTTCTGCCAGTGTCACCCAGTGGCCAAAACCAGCGGGAAGCAGTTGGAAAGAGACTCTGGGACATGCAGTGATCTGCAGTGTGCAGCAGAGCAGGAGAATGTTGGAGAATGGTGCTGCATACCTCAGGCTAGCACAGGCAGCACAGGGCCAGAAACACCCAAGGGGACAAGGCTTACTGCATATTATTGGAAAATCATATTTTTTCCAGGCTAGAACAATTAATACAAGTAGTGGTTTTTGCCTTTTATGGAATGAGATCTTAGAAAAGGAGAAAGCTTTTGATCTTAAAAAAGGAGAAAGCACATTAGAAGGTAGAAGGGCCTTGTATTATTTCCTATAGCTACTATAACGAAAGACCATAAATTTAGTGGCATAACCCAGAACAACCAAATGGGTCTTATTAGGCTAAAATCAGAGTGTCAGCAGAGCTGCATTCCTTCTGGAAGCTCTAGAGGAGAAGAGTCCTTCTCCAGATTCTAGAGGTTGCCTACATTCCTCAGCTTTCGTCCACATCGCTCTAACTTCTGCTTCCTTCATCACTTCTTCTCTGACTCTCCTGCCACCCTCTTTCACTTATAAGGACTCGTGACTGTATGGGGTCTACGTGGGTAATACAGAATCATCTCCATTCTCAGGATTCTTAATCATATCTAAAAGTTTCTTTTGCCAGGTAATGTGATATATTCGCAGGTTTCAGGGATTAGGATTTGGACATCTTTGGTGGATGATTATTTGCTTATCACAGCCCTCATTCCATTTTCCTCCCAGATCTGAATCTTGGCTACCAAAGATGAAATCATCCTGCAAAAGATGATCGTAGCCAAACGTCTTCAGCCCTTCAGTAGACCCTGTAACTGCCATTGGAAGACTAACATACAGTATATCCTTGGAGGATGTGCTCAGCTAATATTGGCTTCAATCCCAGGTAGGGAGGCATTGGATCATTTAGGAATGCTTTTAGCTGCAAGATATTGAAAATATGACTTAAAGAGACTCCTTCTCCCACCCCCCACCCCCCAATAATAACAGGTAGCTGCTTGCATTCATTCAGTGGCTCATTGATGTCAGGGCCAACGTCTATGTGAGTCTCTTGACAGTTGTTTTGTCCCACAATCACTAGATACCTGCCCCTATTCCAGGCATCCTATCCAAAGTCAAGGCAAGGAAAATGGAAGGTGTGGCACCAATCACTCTTGTCCCTGTTTTCAGGAGAGCATGTTTTCCAGACTACTCAGCAGCCTTCCACTTTTATTTCATTGGCCTGAAATAGTCTTGTGACCATCCCTAGCAGCAGTCTTCAAGAATAGGAAAGCAAGTATTTGGCACAGTCAGCCTCTAGGGTGAGGACGGGCAAGAGAGAAGGAGGCTGTATTGAGAAGAGACTCTGTCCGCAGAGTCACTTGGTACCTACCGTTGAATGTGCAGATGGCAGATAGTTGATATGAGCTGATCTTGCTTTTATCTCACATCTCCCCAGCTGTTTGGAAAGGCCCGTGACCTCTCTGCCCATCTTCTGGGAAACCAGGGCCTGGCAGCCAGCATCAGGACTTAGGGTGCTCACCCAAAACTCTTAGCATGGGTAATAATGATTAATGGCGGTGGTGGTGGACCCAATAGTTATATGAGGTGGTTCTATCATTATTCCCGTTATACAGTGATTGAAATAATCCTTTTCTGTACAGTTGAATGACCCACCTCAAAGTCACACCACTACTAAGTACCTAAGCTTTGGATCCCTATGCTATACCACCTCCTGGAATTCACTCTAGAGAAAGAAAACAGCAAAAAGTAGCAAGTCTCTCAGGACTGCAAAAGCCAGAGGAGAAGTGTTCCAAGATTAATGATCTGAATGATGCCGCCAGTCTCCAAAATTTGTTGCACGTACAGAAGAAGTGGAGTTGGAAAGTGATCTGTAGAGGCGAGAGGCACACCACACACTTAGCCTTGTCCCACAGTTCATTAATCACCCTCAAGTCAGAAGCATTTATCAGGATTAGATCCAGCCCAGCCTCTGCGGGAATGGATTTTTTATAAATAGTGCAGTAGAGAGCCACATCTTCCTTGTGGTTTCTACAGGTCAACATTTGGAGGTCAGGGCCATTCATTCATTTATCAAATATCTATGAAGCACCTACTGTGGGCCAGGCACTGTTCTAGGTGTTAGAAATCAAGCAGGGATCAAAATAAATCAATATCCCTGCCCTCATGGAGCATATATGTCTCTCCTCACAGTGGAGACACAGGCAATAAACAACATAAATAGGCAAAATATAAAGATTGTTACATAGTTTTCCCACACACCTAGGAAAGGACTAATTGTTCTATAGCTATGGAAACAAGTTTCCACCAGAACTACTTTTAAACCTATCTAATCCATCAATGACAGTTCTATAATCTTGGTATCAAGTAAACCAAGAGCTCATTTGAAACCTAACTAATTGGTCAATGACAACTTGCTTCAATGACTACAACTCTGAAAGCCAACCAGTGACAGCCTTGTGCTGTGGGAATCGGCCAATTGCCAGTGAACACACTTCTCAGACTGACATTACCCCATTCCTGTCTCTAAACCCCCACACAGCCCCAAACATTCTTCCCAGCAACTCTCCTTAAGACCAGCAGTTTGCTTTGCTCAGAGAAAAATTTTCCTGACCAGAAGGCTCACTCTTAAGAAAACTTAAGAATTTGCTTCCGATTTTGCGTGGTGGGTTCAATCTTTCACAGTTCCAGAGGTCCCAACAAGGTTGTTCTGAAGACCCTCAGTTGATAGCATTCCATGGAATTCATGACCAACAGTTCCATTCATTTGTGTGCCCAAATCCCACAGATGTCCCCAGCTTGTTTCATTGAAATGTATTTGCTGAATTTATTTTGCTATCTACGATCTGTGACCAAATAATTCTCCGTACAAGGTCATCAGACTTAGGTCTTTGTATAATTAGAACTCTTTCTGTAGGCACATCATTTGGTAAATATTTTTGCCATTTGTCTCATTCTTTTCCTGTTGTTTAGTTTCTGTTTTTGTTGTACTATTTGTCCAAAGTCTGCTTGCGAGTTTTTGTTTTGTCCTGGATTGTCTTGTGGTTGAAGGTATAGGGAGGTGTCCTTAGGAAATGGAGAGAGGCTTAGGCTCCAATCCATTCTGAGCCAGCCCCAGGACAAAGAGTTAGATGTCCATTACACTAGCAACCAATTCATGCAAAGATGATGGATCAAGTTTTACTTTCTGTCCACTTCAAACATTTTATGAGCACACTTCTGTCTTATCATTTGTGGAAAAGTCCACTTTTTTTTTAGTCTATTCCAAGGCCAACAATTGTTGGGTCATGGATTGTATAGCTCCTTCCTAGCCTGCACTGAGTCGGGGAATCTGAGACACCATCATAAGCACACACACTATCGACTGATTGTAGTGGTCTCTTTGTCATGTCAAAGTTCTTACCTCCTTCTGATAAAATCCCTGCTTCTTCTATGAACTTGTGTTTAACCTGGTAAATGGCAACAGTTTTTTTTTTTTTTACTTGGAATACTGATTATTTTGTGGGCTTAAGAATAGCTCTAGACTGAGACTCTATAAAAGTTTCATGCCTGACTGGAACATATGATTCCTGGAGGGTCCCTAGGTCAGATAAATCCTAAAACTCACAGGGACTAGCCTCTTCAGGAATATCACTTAATTACATCCCCCTATCCTTTAATGTGGACATCCTTTCTCAACGTGAAAAAGTCAGAACAGGCATTCCCCAGAGATCCCTACAGGTTGGGAGAAGGAGGAGGTATAACAGAGAAAATGGTATTTAACAAACAAGTATGGCTGCTGAATCACTATATTAATATTCCTTCTAGCCTCCAGTGTTTTGGAGCAGCTAGAAGGAAAAATCTGAGATGATGGAATGGTGGCCCAAGACAAACTCTGGGATCTGTTCTGTAACTACTTGTTGACATGTGCTTTGAAAATTATTGCTTTTTCCTTTCTTTGCTTTGCATACATGTTCTAGCTTACAGTTTTAAAATGTTTTAAAAATAATAGCTCTAATAAAATTAGGAAAAAAATAATATATACAAAAATTCAATAGCCAGTGTTGGGGTACCAACCCCCCACTACAAAAGACATGTTAAATCTTAATGTTCTCATGCATAAAAACCCATTTGTAAACAGGGCCTTTTGAAGATGTTATTATTAGTTAAGGTACAGTTAAAGTGAAGCCAGGATGGTCTTAATTCATATGATGGGGGGCTTTATAATAAAAGAAGCAGAAGGAGTCAGAAGAAGCCAAAGAGGACAGAGAGATCACCATGTAATGGAGAATTGCTATCACCAGGACTCTCCCTTACCAACATCTTCTTGCTTTCAAAATGGTGAGATGATTGCTTCTTGTTGTTGAAGCCAACCCTTTGTGTGCTACTTGTCATAGCAGCTCTGGCAAACTAAGACAGCCAGCTTCTTCGAATGGTATGCTGAGGGTTCAAAACAAAGCAATGACCAAAGACAGTCTGTCTGAAGTCTATTTCACTCCTGTTCCAATTTCCTGAATTCTCCCCTCTTCACATTGCCCTCTCTACCTTGTTGTCACCACCCGCTTACATCCTTCTATTCCTGTTCTTTCTCTTTACCTTCTAAAGGAGAACTTCTTTCCTCGGAGTTTTTTTCAGGCAAAGGGAAATCACACTGCAAAATGTCTCCCTTCAAGCTACTAGTTCAGAAGCCATCTCTATAGAAGTTGAAATTAAAACATGGTCAGATAGAAATCAAGGGCAATAATTCAGTATTTTTCATAAACTTCAGGAAGAAAAATAATTTGGCATAGAATTTGGGATTTTGTTATACTGATTGTTCTGCAGTGTCAGATCTTTACCAACTTAGCGCATTTCATTTTAAGTCCCTTGGCTGAGGGGACATGTTAAAAGCAATAGGTAGGAAAGAGGAGAAAAGCAAAACAACCCAGCCATGCCATAACTTTTCTAATGGCCCTGCGAGGACAAGAAAGGCAGACGGTATGTTAAAATAAAGCCATTTCAGAGGCCCGTCCCTTAAAGGCTGTAGTGTGCTGCTAAATGCTTAACCACCAGCTTGGGGGTGGGGAGAGCCTTCAATTGTAGCATTTGCAGATTTCTGTGCTGTAAATACTCCCACCGTGGCCAATTTCAAGCTAATAACATGATATCTCTGAACACAGAGTTGGGCAGAGATGCGAGCAATCAGCTCCTGAGAGCCCAGGCTAGCAGCTCCAGCCCATCATGGCTTCAGGGTAGTCTGGACAAAGATTCACAATTACAAACAAAATAAGAATGACTCAACAGGGTCTCCAGGAATCTTTCAAACAGTAATCTGGGGTGAACTCACACCCCAAAGTCAACAGAAACTCGTCTTCTCTTTTTTCAAATGTCCTCTGGCCTGAAATAGGGGGAACAGAAAAAAAAAATTGGAATGAAATAGTGCCAATTTAGAAATTTCATGACCTGTAGCCTTATCGGAGTAAACAAGCTGGAAATAGAAACAAACATCTGGCTTTCTAGATTAAAGAGCCAGCCCAGAGAACAAAAGGTGCTCTCTTTGCTCAGAATCCAGAGTTTGTTGAGAGGAATGTCTGCAGAGACTGCAAGCAGAATGAATGACCACTGGAAAAGCTAATTTCCCATATTTGCTTAGGATCAGAAGAACCACTATTCAAAATCTGTCCAGTGATGCTTCTCAGGGAGACATTGACACTCCCAAATTTCTATCATTCCCACCTCTCAACACCATGGTGGTAGACATTGGAGGTTTTTGCTTGCCCAGCACCTCTGTCTTGGTTTGGTTTAAGTGAAGCCAACCCCAGCTCCCTCCCCCTTCTCCTATAGGGTAGCAGCTGGCTAAGGGGTGGCTGGTCAGGATCTCCAGCCCCTTGATTCAGTGATGGGCAAGTGACCCAACTGGGGCTGATCAGAGTCCTCTTTGATCTCCAGGATTCCCAGGGCAGATGGAGTTGCTAAGTTGGTTGGATGTGAGCCAGTGTCCTTTATTATTTATATCTGGGCTTGGCCACTGGGGCGATTCTGCTCTGTTTTTGCCTCTTCTTCCTCCTGCATGACTGCCCAACCTTCTCCCTCTTCTCACTGCCTCATGGCTGTTGCTCTCCCATGGTTTGTCCTGCTTTCTATTGCCGTTTCCATGGTGCATGTCTCCACTTCTGCCCATACTACCTTGCAGAGACAGAAACCGTGCCTCGAATGCTTTTGAATAAGAAAGACGATCTCTCACAAATGAATGGGGTCTGAGGGTGCTGAGGCCACTAGGCCCATCTTTGGTCAGGCTCCCACCCTGTCCAACTAATTATGACCAGTGTCATGAGGAGCCTACCAGTGTATAAGGACCCCCTCACCCCACCCCACCCCACTCACACAATCAATTGGAAGCTTCCAGAAAGATGGAAGCATAACTTGCAGGCACAGCCCTTCAGCGCAAACAAGCTGTGATAGGAGGATTCTGACACGGCCCTAATGACCCCCACCTCCTGGTATTCCCACCCTTGTGTAATCCCCTCCCCTTGAGCGTGATCTGGACCCAGTGACTTGTTTCTAACCAAAGAATACAGTCGAAGGGAGGGATGAAGTGTCCATGGTTCGATTACAAGAGGCCGTGACGTCCCCCTTGCTGGGGTTCTCTCTCTGGTTCTTGTTGTGGGCTTGCCCCAATGGAAGGAACCACCTGGGAGGGGACTGAGGGTGACCGCTAGCCAGGAACTCGGGAGGAGCTAAGGGCCTCAGTCCAGGAGTCCTCAGGAAATGGAATGCACCCCACCATCACGTGAGCCTGGAAGCAGATGCTTCCCAGTGAAGCCTTCAGATGAGACCACAGCCTCAAAGGGCTGACAACCTTGCTTTCGTGCTTGTTAGAGGCCCTCAGACAATGAACTCAACTAAGCTGAGCCTGAATCCCTGACCCACAGGAACTCTGGGATGATAAAAATTGTTGTTTTAAGCCTCTAAGTTCTTAGTGGGATAATTTGTTTTGCAGCAATAGATAGCTTATATAAGCCAAATGATAGCTTATCCCCATATCATCTCTACCACTTCTTCATCACTTCTCCCTTAAACATTCAGGACGTTTTTCCTGGGGTGGGCATCTGGGGTGACAGAGCCACCTCTTCCCTAGAACACTGTGTTCAAAGGCCCAGAAGCCACAGGAGGTGGAATAGACACCCATGGAAGACCCCCCAGCGTGGGCCAATGTCAGGGAGGGCACTATCCTCTAAGGCCCTGGGCCCCTGTGCTGGGAGCGGAGGCTTCGCTGCCCGGGGAGTGGCCGACAAATCCTCCAAAAAGTGGTGCAAGGCCAGCAGATGCCAATGACAGCAAAAAGATGACTCACATTGGGGCTTAATCCTCTGATGCTCTCAGAGAAACTGGTTTCTAGTTTCGCCTAAAATTGCCGCTGGGACCCCACTGTCTTCTCTCAGCATATGAAGCAAACCAGCGCTGGGCTGCCTGGGCGATAAGAGCCAGGAATGCTATGGATTCAAGGAGCATGTGTCCAATCTACTCTCAAATGTCTGGGAGATAGATAGATAGATAGATAGATAGATAGATAGATAGATAGATAGATAGATAGATATCAATAGAATGATACAGTAAATGTGGCACAATGTTAAAATTGGCAGATCTGGGTTGCGGCGGAGGTCTCTGTGTGGGTTGTGCATTGTTTTTGCACCTGTCCTGTAAGTCTGAAACTGTTTCAAAGTAAAAAGTTTAGAGAAAAACAGAAAGTCATCGTCTGTCCCCTCCCCGTTCCCCTCCCCGGGGCCCCCCTGGCTCCTAGCCTTGCTCAGGTGACCCCCTGTCCAGCAAGCCCAGGAGTCATGTCCCCAAAACACGAGTGACCCTCAGCCAGAGCTGAGGCTGCCCAGAGCAGCCCAGAGAGGGGACAGGCGGCAGGACAGCCTCTCGCTGTCCTTCCTGGGCCAGCCGTCTCCTTGAGGCCTGGCACGGAAGAAAAGCAAAGGTTCCCTGCTCAAAGAGCGCGCCTGGGGCTTCCTCAGAAAGGAGCCGGGACACCAAACGCAGGAGAGACCGGGGGTGTGGTGCTTGCCTTCTCCCATGTGTGGGCGAGTTGGGGTGAGGGCTCTGCAAAGCAGCCCCTCCCCCGGGTCTTTCCGGTTTGAGCCCCGTGCCTTCTGCTCACCTGTGTGCTGCAGGCCAGTACCCACCCCCCACCCCCGCCTTGGCGTCACCATCTGCAAACGGACAAAACTTATTCAAACTGCAACCCCTACCTGTTGGGCTGAGCAGGTCGAGGACTAGAGCGAGGCAAGAGACGTCTGCCTTGGGTATAAGATTTAAGCGGGACAGCGGGGAGGGGCTACTAAAAAGCTCGGGAGCCAACATAAACAATTTCCCAATGCAATATTTTTAAAAATCGAAATTAAGCAGAAAATCCACGATGAGCAAAATATGGAGATTTTAAATAAAGACAGGCTCTGTGGACAAACGCCTGTGAATATTAGCAGCCTCTGTGAGATGCCACCCAGGAGTGTTGGGAGGTGGGCTGTGGCCACGTGAAGAGCCTGCCAGCCAGGCCAGTCTGGGGTTCCCGGGCACCCCGTGGGTCTGCAGTGCCCACTGGGCGTGGGGGTCACACAGCCCCAGGGCTGAGTGCCGTCTTCACTACTTACCAGCTTTGTAACCGCTCTAAGCCTCAGTTTCCCCAAACAGGGATAACACTATCTCTGCTACAGAGTCGTTGTATTGCAGGATGCCTGACACATAGTTAGCGCTCAGTCACAGTGGTTATCATCATGGCATCGGTCAACAGACACCGGAACCAAACTGGACAAATTCCCTTGGCTGGGCTGAGGATAAAGCACGCTGGCATTTCGTGGCCGCTGGCTTGCTGCTTTTGTGGCCCTCAGGCTGCATCTGCCTGGCTCTCTTGTTAATCAAATACGCATCTGGCCTGGGAGCTGTCTGCCTGGAGCTGTCTGTACCGCTGTGCCTACTGCCATCTGGATATCAGAGGGGCCATGGAGCAGGGGACAGAGGAGAGGCAGGAACAGCTGGGCTGGAGGGCCGGGAAAGTCCCGAGCCGCTGTCTGTTTGCTGCACCCTCCGTTGAGATGCATGGTTTTTGGCAAGGAACAAAATAGCATCCCTGGGATACTGCCAGTCGCGATCCTCCTGCCTCTTTGGCATGCAGGCAGCGTGGTTTTGACAAGTGAGCTGCTCTGATGGCTGAGTTGTCCGCTCAGACCCCAAAAGGACAAAGGAGGGCAATTTCCAAAGCACTGTGGGTGGACTTGTTCCGATGCTTCTGACATCAAATGCAGGAAGGGAAGGGCTTTGGACAGCGATAATTTGTTCACTGAATGAGCTGTAGGTACTTCTGCAGCAGCCAGGAGAACTCACCGAAGGGGGGGGGGGGGGGGGGGGAAGTGGCACAACAGCACAAACTAGATCAGAATCCCCTGGAGTGCTTGTTAAGAAATAGGTCCTCGTTCAGTTGGTCTGGGTGGGGCCCAAGAATGGGTGCATTTCTCACAAGCTCCCAGGTGACGCCGGTGCCACCCTTGGCAGAGTGAGTGCACGTTATGGCTCTGCAGTCACACGCCTGGGGTTGAAGCCCAGCCCCACTGCTTCCTGGCTGGGGGGGCTCTGACTGCTGTATCTCTCCATGACTCAGTTTCCATATCTGTAAAAAAACGGGGACGTACCACCTCGTGGACTTCTTTCGCAGGCCGGAAGAGTTATGCATGTCAACCACTTAGAGGCGTGCCCAGCATATACGAGGTGTTAGTTAGCATTATAATCTTGATATTTAAACATATTACAATGAGAATTGTCACGTGTGCTTTTATAAATAAAAAAAGATGAGTAAGAGACCCCTCTGTATTTATACAAACACTGAATGTTTGCATAAAATTGCAGGGGGCTCTCAGACCCCCAGAAGCCCATCCACCTTAACATTTTAATAGACTGTAAGAGCTACTGCTTTGCACCTCTGCTATGTTGCATGAAGTCTGGCAGGTCATTCACATTCTAAGTTACTTCATTCAGTCACCATAGTCACTTTCCAAAGCAGTCATCGCCATTCCTAGTTTAAAGACAAAATAAACCAAGACTCAGAAAACTGGCCACACGAGTGCTAGGTCAGGTCTATTGGCGCCCACCCCGCATTGCCACCACTGCCTCTTCAGCGCTCTCATCACCCATGTATCTAGTAGAATGTATTTAGCAATGACTAAGGGGTTGCTCTTGACCTTAAAGAATTTATATTTAACCAAGGAGTAAAGATGAGCATAAACACATGCTAAATAGCACATAATCATAACCACAGAGTGGGTGTGGCCGAGGGTTTCTGTCGTGGGCTCTTCGCAGTCCCCAGGTCCCCTCACAGTTATACTGGCTTCTGGGGCTGGGGCATGTGTAAGGCTCTCCAGACTGGGGCTTTAAGAACAGCTCACATGCTCACCCCTCTCTTTGCCTGCAGCAGTGACTGCAGATGCCACGTGTCCCAGATGGCATAGCTCAAGATAGAGGAGGGCCGTCCACCTGGTATCAGGTGGAGTCATGAGGGAGAAAGGAAGCCCTGTGGGTCAGCTGCTGAGATTCCTGGTCACTGCAGCATAATCTAGCCTCCCCTGACCAGCCGGATGGATAGTTACAGTGGCAGGCTGAGAAGTTCAGAACAGAATCGTGGATCCAAAAATATTCAGGCGTTGAATCAGCCAAAGGCCCCATTCTAGACCTACTGAGTCAAAATCTCCAGGGAAGGGCCCTGGGAAGCCTTATTTTTAACAAAGTGATACTGATGATTGGCCATGTTTTGGGAAACTTGGCATTGTGGGCTCGCTCTCTCTTTTTTTGCATGCGGTATGACGGGGGTCACATTTCATTCTTTTTCCATGTGCTATCCTGTTATTGCAACACCATTTGTTGAATTTTTGTTTGTTTGTTTGTTTGGGGGAAGTGCATGGGCCAGGATTCGAACCCAGGTCTCCCGTATGGCAGGCGAGAATTCTACCACTGAACTACCCTTGCACACCCCCACCCCCTGCACTGTGGTCTCCTACCTTCCCCAGATAATTCCCATAGCAAAGGCACCAGCGTGTGACCATCTAGAGCACAGGCTTGGGGGTGGCACGGCCTGAGCTGCAATCCTCTTCTCCCTCCTTACAGCTGTGCAACTTTGGGTACTTTAAATATCTACTTTATAGAGTTGCTGTGATGCTTCTGCTGCAGAACACAGCACCCCAGAGCAGTGGCAAAACGGCGACATTTACATCTCTCAGTTTCTATGGGTCAGGGATTCTGGGACATTCTACCGGGCTGTTCTGGCTCAAGGCCTGTCTTGAAGGCTCAGTTGGATACTGGCCAGCGCTGCATCAGCCGAAGGTTCGAGTGGGGCTGGAGGAAACGCTTCCAAGACGACTTTGCCTGAGACCTCAGTTCCTTCTCACACAGGGCTCCCCACAGGACTGCCTGAGCATCCTCACAGCAAGGTGGCTGGCTTCCCTCAGAGCAAATGATTCAAGAGACCAAGGCAGAGCTCTGTGCCTCCACACACCCGTTACTCCTGTTTTATAATTTATCGATCACGCAGGTCAGCCCTGATTCAATGTGGGAGGGGGACTAAAGGGTACGAGTGCCGGGTGGCAGGGCTCACTGGGGGCCATCTGGGAGGCCGGCAGCATGGATTTTAACCGAAATGCCTGAAATGATGCCTGGCCTGTGATTGGCACTCAATAAAGGTTAGCTGTTTTTATTACTGATAGAATGATCAGGAAGCTCTGGTGGGAGCGCCACCTCCTCCACCATTGTCTCCTTCTTCCCTTGTTTCTCTGCAGCCTTCCTGATAGGACTCGTCTGTGTGCCCAGTAGGATGAGGGACTCCCATTGGGCACAGTGTCCATCTGGGGTAGAAGAACCGCTACAGAGACACGAGAGGAAGCTGGGAGCCAGGGCGGAGGGCAATGAATAATGCTGTTTAACATGGTGATGGTGCGTGGAACGAGGCTGTTCGCATTGATTATCTTGTTTGAGAGACATATGGCAGGGCGGTGAGGAGCTCAGACACTGGAATGACACTGCTTGGGAGCAAATTCCAGTTCTTGTGGTTCTTAGCTGTGTGACCTTGGGCAAGTTACTTCACTCCTCTGGGCCCCAGTTTTCTCATCTGTAAAAATGGGATAATGATAGCTCTTATTCCACAGCTGTTGGGTGGATGAAATACCCTAAACATATAAAAGACCCAGAATAGTGTCTGGCTCTTCGTCCACGCTAAAAAACACTAGCTATTGTTATTTCTTCACAAACGGCCAAGAGGTGGGGGGACAAAGAAGAGATAAGAGATTAGAGAGCTTGGATCTCAGATCCTCTGACCCCTCAGTATTCCAGGGCAAAAGTGGCATCAAAACGTGAACTTTCCAGGGTCTCCCCCAGGGACCCTGGCTCAGGTGCGTGCACTGGTGACACAGGCAGCTGCCCCGCGAGTGTGAGTGTGCCCGGGACCCTGGGACCACCGGGCTGCCGTTGGATGCCCTGGAGCTGCCAGGTGTCGTCTGACTTCCGCTGTGGCCAGGGCCTCTGGTACCTGTCTGCCTCTCTCCTTCTTTATCCTTGTCTTCCCTTTCGCAGTTCCTTTCGTCTGTTCAGACCAGCTCAGGGGTTCCTTAGCAGAGCCTCCTTCCTTTGATGCGTGAGTGGCCGGGGAGGAGGGGCTGGCGCTGGGGGCCTGTCTGGAGGCAGGTAGAGGAAATCAAAGGGCTTCCACATCAAAGGGGAGAGGAGTGTCGCTGGAGGATTGGGGTCCTCTGAGCCCGGATCTGCGCTCTAACTCAGGAGTCTTTGTTAAGTTCTGGAGAGCAAAATAAGCATCCACAAGACCTCCTGCCTAAGGAAGGTGCTTGTTGAAAAGATTCAGGAATGTGGTGAAAAGATAGCTTCCATGGAGCTAAAAAGAGAAAGGAATCCAGGCTCAAGAAAGTGGGGGACCCGCGGGGAAAATGACCCACAAGGCGGGGACTCTCCCAGAGCCTGCTTACCTGGAGGAGGAGACGAACAACTGCAAGCAGGAGATTCTGTCAGTGTCCGACATTATGAATGACATGTTGCGGAAGGTTCCTAGACTCTGCTTTGGGCTGGGTGGTCAGGGAAGCCGTGGCCCCGGGCAGCCAGTGGGACCTGGGGGAAGGGCATTCCAAGAAGCAGGGAGAGCTGGTGTCAAGGCCCTGGGTCCTTCAGAAAGGCAGAAAGGAGATAGTGGGGGGGGGGAATTGAGACTCAGCAGGGGGGCCAGCGAAGGTTGGCAAAATCAGCCTCAGAGAGGGAGTTCAGAGGCGGCCAGCAGCAGGACAGAGGCCACAGAGGCTGCGACAAGGGGGGTGAGTGTTTGGGGAGACATTTGGCAGGTCTGGATGACACCCGATGGGTTTTAAATGATCGCTTGGCTGCCAGGTAAAGGACCGATGTTAGGGGGCAGAAGTGAGGAACCCATGGAGGGTGACTTCAGGGATCCCTGTCGGTGTCCCTGTAGGGCCGAGGGGAGGAGACGGTGGGGGCCACACTGGCACTGTGGAGCAGCAGGACATGGGAGGTGGGGCGGGCGCAGGCCAGCTGGGTGGGGGCTTGGGTCAGCGGCGGTGCCTCTGCACAGGGTCTGCCTCTGGGTCCTTCTCCACCCTGGGAGCTGAGCCAGCAGGAGGAGGCTAGTCCAGCACAGTCCAGAAATGAAAAGGGTGTGTGGCGAGTCCCTGGGTGCAGCCCCAAGGCCAACATGAGCCCATCTTTTCCATCCCGGGGCTCCCAGGATGGGAAGTTCAGCCATTCTCCCTGCAGTGGGCAGCTGGCGGCCGGCTTCTCTCTGGACCAGCTGTCTCCCCTCCCCCACCCCCATCCTGACAAATTCATTAGTGCAGCGCTTGGCAGGTGGGCGCCTGGGGAGACTTGGCGAGGGAGGTGCGCTGGGCATGGCCGCCCGGGGATGTCATGCGGCCGGAGCTGTGCAGGCGGTGGCCTCCTGGGCCCTGGCCGCCCCCCTCCCACCCCGGAGGACTGGCCATGCGGCCTCGGCCCCTGGTGTGGATGGAGCAAGGACCCCCATGGCCGCTGAGTTCAGAGGCTATGGTGTGCAGGGCGCTCGCAGGAGGGACGGTCACCTGGGGCAGCCCTGGGAAAGGCCCCTTCGCCTCGGAGTGGACCCTCCCCTCCCCACAAGCTCCCAGCTGGCCAGGCTTCCTGCACCCCACTTCCTGCACCCACTTCCTGCAGGCGGGAGGAGCAGGGCCGCCACGGGACTGAGAACCCACCCGGGTCCTGCCGAGGCAGTGCAGCCCGGAGTGGGTAGCAGGGAAGGAGGAGGGGCCCCAGGCAATGAGGACTGCCCAGGACTGGCTCCACCCTGATTCCCACCTGTCCCGGCCCCAGGTCCACCCGTTCATCCACCCACCCATCAACCACGTGGGAGACGCCACTGATGGCACCTGAAAGGAAGGAAGGAAGGGAGGGAGGGTGGGCAAGGAGGAAAGGGCACTAGCCCTGCCCTTGTGGAGCTTACAGTCCAGCAGGGAGAAAATCCTGGATTCCTGAAAAACAGGCTGCAGCCTCTTCCCCAGCCGAGCCTTCGCACCTGCCGTTCCCTGTGCCTGGCCAGCTGTTCCTGCCCGCGACCTGCCCCTGGCTGACCTCCCCCCCCGCCCCCCGCCGCAGCCCGGGGCGCTGCGCACCCGCCACGGTCTCCCCACGCGCTCTGCGGCCACCGCGTCCCCACACCCTGGCCACCGCGTCCCCACACCCTGTCCCGCACTACGGGCTCCAACCAGTCTCAGAGACTCGGAGACTGAGGAAACTCGAAGCTCTCACCGGGCTTCCTCGTTTCCTCTCCAGCCTTTGGGGGCCCAGTGGAAACCAGATCTCTGCAGCGGCCCTTCCCGGGACGGGGCCACCCGCGCCCTCCCTCCCGGGGCCACGGCCCCTTAGCGGCTAAGGGCCGCGCGGAGGCTTCCCCGCTTCTCTCACAAGGTTCCAGCGGAGAACAGGAGTCCTCAGCCTAGCTGCTATCCAAACCACCTGGGGGATTCGTAAAAATGCAGATGCCTAGGGCCCCTCCTCCGAAGAGACTGCCTCAGGAGGGCTGCGGTGAGATCGGGGCATCTGTTTTATTTTAATGTGCCCCAGCTTAATGGACAATATTATCTATTGCGGCATTCGCTACAACAGCCAAAGTTTGGTAATAAGCCAATTGTCCATCAATAGGAAACTAGCTAAATAAATTAAGGTCCATTCAGAATGAAATTCTGTGAAGCCCCAGAAAGGGATGAGGCAGCTCTTACGTGCTGACAGAAAGAGATCTCCAGCTATTAAACTCCAGACTGTGTGCAGTATTCTATTGTTTGATTACATTTTAATCAGATTTTTCCTGTAAAGGGCTGAACAGTAAATATTTTAGGCTTTGTGGGCCACATATGACCTCTGTTACTTATTCTTTTTTGGTTTCATTTTGTTTTGTTTACAACCCTGTAAAAATGCAGAAGCCATTGTTATTTCTTGGGCTGTAAGAAAACAGGCTGTGAGCCGGAACTGGCCTGCGGGCGTTGCTGACCCCTGGATCAAAGGGATGGGATGTTTGTAGCTGCAAAACCTCTCCTGGAAGTGGGATCTGGCAGCTTTGGTGCCTCTGGGGTGGGGAGCTGGGGTATGGGGTTTTTCACTGTATACACTTTTGCACCTTTTTGATATTTTTAATCATGTGAATGTTATGCCCATCTAAAAATAAAATAAAATGAATCTTGACATCAAAATAGGACTTTTTTCTCTCCACCAAGGAGCAAATGACAAGTATCTGTGTATTCCATGCTTAGGCAGGACTTGCCAAAGAGGTGCCGAAAATGATCTGGGGCGCTTTCCACCCCCAAACTAGGAAAGAGTTGACAGGAAAGTGTCCAGGAAGTTGGAAATAGCATAATATGGGCCGCCTCTAACTCCTACTCCACGGTGGAGGGAGGGTAGGAGCTGCTTGGCCTCCCCTCCAGCAAGCCTGGTAATTGCAGGCACTTCCAGAAGGCTTCTCCCAGCTTGGCCCAGGACCCTGGAGCCTGTGAGGCTGGGGGGCAGGCGGGGACCGAACTCCTGGGAGAGCCTAAGGGTGGGCGAGTCTGGCCCCCAGCTACAGTGCCTGTGAGGGGAAGCTGTGGTGGGGCAGGGTGTGTGTGTGTGTGTGTGTGTGTGTGTGTGTGTGTGTGTGTGAGTCTGGCCCCCAGCTACAGTGCCTGTGAGGGGAAGCTGTGGTGGGGCAGGGTGTGTGTGTGTAGGGGACGTGGGCGGGGAGGGCAGAGCTGCCACAGGGAAACTTTCCTATGCCTCAGAGCCAGCCTGCAGCCATCGCCTGGATGCTGATGAGGCCCCAACCTCTAAAATCCATGCAGTTACGGAAAACCAGGACTGGGTAGGATCTTGAAGGGCTGCTGGAAGGGCCACGTGGCAGTGTTAGGTAGGGCACTCGGATGGAGGCAGCAGAAGAACCCACAAAGACACGGGTTTTAAACATCCCCACCAGAGCCACAGAACAGCCCGCAGGCATAACCTGCCCCTTCCCAGCTCCCTCCACACTCCCACCTTGTCCTCAGCTGCCTGCCCCAAGCGAACCCCACCTCTGAGCTAGCCCTTTGACACTGTGTCCCCTGCACTTTCTTCTTCACTTTCCATTCTCTTTGCCTACTTGCTTCTAGTCACAAGGTCACCAGGCCCTCTCCAAGGTCAATCCCTTGGCCTCTGACCTGCCCCGTCCATCAGGGGCAGCTGGGGGGAGAGGGGGAGGCAGCCTGCACCTCCCAGATGCATACAATCAGCACCCACCCTCCCCCAGGCAGGGCAGGTTCTGGGTTTCCACCCTCAGTGCCTGCATTGCTTCCAACCAGAGCTGGGTCCCAGGCTGCCCAGCTGAGATGAACTTTCTTCTCCTGGGACTCACTGTTCTCTGGCAGTGCCCCTTCTAGCCTCTGAGGTTTGCCAAGGCAGCTAGGGCAGAGTGCTGCCCCTTAGAGACAAGGGACAGTGGATGGTGGGCACTGGAGGTAGCCGCCCAGTCAATTCTGAACATTCATTCATTCATTCACTCATTCCTGAATGCGTCCAATAGATATTCTATTGCAGCTATGATTGCCAGGCACTGTGACACCAGGTGTGGGGACACAATAGTGAGCAAGACCCAATAACTAACACAAGGAAAGGCAGAAGAAGGCCTGGGCAACACTGGCTAACACGTCTTCCTGCTCCTGTCTCCCCCTGCCTGTTGTCACTACTGCTTCTGCCACCCAGAGCTGCCCAGTATCACCCCCCAGCCCCCACTCCCATCAGCCCTGGACAACACATGGCCTGTTTCAATTTAAACCCATTTCTTTCACCTTGTTTCATTGAGACTAAAATGTAGGTAGGAATCAGGTTGTAAAGATATTGAATGACATTTTTCTGAGTTTGGCCTTTGCACTGAAAAGCCATTTAGGTATTTTTGGCACACAAACGACATGATTCGGTTTCTTTTTGGAAGACACCTGCGGCAATGAGAAGGCAGGATGGGAAGCAGTTTAGAAAGATGGCAAAGCTGGAGGCAGGGAAACCATATAGAGGTCTTTGGAGTAATGTGGATGTGAAATGCTGAGGGCTCAGGGCTCCTGGCCCCCACCCCCTTGTGCACATAGAGGCTGCTCTCAGAAAAGAACGGATGAGTCTCCGACCTGTGGAGGGTTTGCCCCAGCAGAGTTGTCTCTACAGGCTTGGAGCTTTAACCAGCATTGAGTGGTCATCTTCCATTTCTCAGACACCTTCATACATAATTAATACTCTCTAAGCTGCACTGTCAGGAAAATTAAAAGTAATTTCTCTTTTTAGAGTTGAAGTAACTAAGGCTTGGTGACAAGCAGACCTGAATTTGAATCCTACCCAAGGTAGAGGGCTAGAAAGTTGCTCCGTACAAGCGGGACTGAACGCTGGACCCGTGTACTTGCCATTAACCACGCTTTATTTGAAAGGATTATGTCTTGTGGGCATGAATGGTGAGATTTCCGCACCCGCCAGCCAGTGGAGAAGCTCTGAGGGGCTAGTGGGTGCCTCCAATGCTGGGTGTTCGGAAGTCTTGCACGGCCTCACCGTGGGGGCCTCCAGGGCCCCACCTCCCTCCTCTCCACTTCAGCGCCTTGGGCCTGAGGAGTGGAGTCCTGCTGTTGAAGGGGCTGGGTCTGGGGGCTTCTTCTGCAGGAAGCAAAGGCCTCCCCTGGCCTGATTTCTGGGCTAGGCCGGCCCCCTCCCCCACCCTCCCATTCTCTCCAGTCTTTGTGTGAGCAGGCCGGGCTGGGAAGATAAGAGCACCTGCGCCATCTGCTGGGCATACTGCGCAAGGCCCAGTTTTGCCTGGAGGAAGAAAAGGCTGAAATTTCCTCCTGGTCTGGAGTTTGGGTATAAGAGGAACCCTGGGTCACTGAAGGAGCTAGTGAGCTTTTGACAAGTGTCCTCTTCTATAGGAGCAACTCGGGGAGAGATCCCAGTCCAGGAAATTCTCAATACCATCAGGGGCTGCCTATAACCTGTGTCTGCCAGTTTGGAGGATACAGTGGTGAGCGGTGTAGTGAAAAGACAAACATATAGACTACTAACATGCAGTGTGGTGAGAGTAATGATGGGGAATATACAGCCAGGGAGGAGTTACCGCGGAAGCGTGGATGAAGCTGACTTCCTAGATCCCTGTTAAATATTGCTCCAGAATTCAGAAGAATGAATAGGAATTAAGCCATGGTTAAGGAGTGGCATTCCAGAGAGAGGGCACAGCATGGGTGAAGGCCTGGGAATCTGTGCTGCCATCTCTGCACAGGCTCGGGACTAGTCCCTCCTTTCTACTCCTCTCCAGCATTTGGCAGGAACTCAGCACCTTCAACTCCACTGGTCCATTGGAAATGCTGATCCCTGAGCTCTGCAATAGTGGCGGGAGCTCAGGAGTACCAATGTCTGCCCCTCCATTATCTCCCTGCTGGTAGAACCCCTCCCATCCTCACCTGGGGCTCCCAGCCCTTCCTTCTCCTCCTCACACAGCTTTGTGGTTGGAACACTGTGCTGTGAACAAGTTATCCCCACACCCACAGATCTGGACACAATCAAGACAGAAAGCAAGGCAGCAAGACTGGAGAACAGTCCTAGCTGGTGCCACCAAAGACCCCTCTGCAAATATGTTTGAATGAACCGAACTGGCATAAAATGGAGGTGGGGAGGCAGCTGAAGTAGATTTAGGAAGAGCAATTCATGTCAATGCTAATTCTCCCCATCTACCATCCTAATCCAATACAACTCAACCATCATTTAGTAAGTGCAAGTCAAATCCGGTGTGCATTTGTGGAAGCAGGCAGGACATTGTGCCAGTTTGAATCTCTCGTGGACCCCAGAAAAGCCATGTCCTTTAATCCTCATTCACTGTTGTTGGATGGGAGCTTTTTGATTGTTCCTATGACCCACCCAATTGTGGGTGGGAACTTTTGATTAGATGGTTTCCATGGAGGTGTGTCTCTACCCATTTAAGGTGGGATTGCTTATGGGAGCCTTGAAAAGGGAACCATTTTGGAAAAAGCTTTAGAGCCCATGCAGCTAGAGACCTTTGGAGATGAAAAAAAGAAAACGCCCCTGGGGGAGCTTCATGAAACAAGAAGCCTGGAGAGAAGGCTAGCAGACATTGCCATGATAGCCAGCTGCCTTTCCAGTTAAGAGAAAAGGTAGAAACAATCTAAGTGTTTATCAATGATGAATGGATAAGCAAAATGGAATATTATTCAGCCATAAAAAGAAAAGAAGCTCTGACACATGCAGCAACATGGATGAGTCTTGACAACATCACACTAAGTGAAATTATCCAGACACAAAAGGACAAATTTTGTATGATTCCTCTTACATGAACTATTCAAAATAGGCAAGTTCATAGAGACAGAAAGTGGATTTGAGATTACCAGGGGCTGGGGGGGGATGGGAAATAGGAAGTTATTATTTAATGGGTACAGATTCTGTTTTTGCTGCTGAAAAAAATTTGGAAGTATGTGTTGTTGTAGGTAGCACAACATTGCTACTGTGAATAGTACTGCCATAAACACTGGTATCCGGGTCCCTGTTTTCAATTTTGGGGGTGTATATCTAGGAGTGGATTTGCTGGGTTATATTGCAACTCCATGTTTAACTTTGTAAGGAACCATCAAACTATTTCCTGCGGTGGCTGCACAGCATTATATTCCCACCAGCAATGCACGAGGGCTCCAATTGATCCACATCCTCATTAACACTTGTTATTTTCCTTTTTAAAAAATAATAGCCGCCCTACCATGTAAAGTGGTGTCTTACTATGGTTTTGCCAGCTTAGAAATTTAAGTGAGAAATAAGCTTCTAAATTGTTTAATCCAGGGAAATTGGGATGTTTGTTAGAGCAGCCAAATCAATATCCTAACAAATACAGTTACTCTCATTCCCTGAGGTTTAATAAAGCAAGGGAATGCCTTGAACAGGAGTTTCACTGGAGTTTCTGAAATCTCCAGAGGCTGTTCCATGAGCCTGAGGTCCAGCAAGTTTATAACAATGGCCCCGGCACCACCTGATATACCAATGCATCTTACAATTCATTAAACATTTAACTCATTGGGACGATATTGTATTTTAGTGTGCGGTATGTGCATAAGGTCATATGGCTAGTGCCAACTCTGAAACCAAAACCCAAGACAGTCCCGTTCTTCAGCCAGCGAGTCTACTGGTTAACTGTGAATCTGTGGGGTACAGCTCCTAAGTAACTGTCTTCTCCCCACTCACAGATGAGGAGGTAAAAGCCCATCAGGAAAAAGAAGAAAAAACAAAAAACCCATCAGGGCTCTCCCAGGAGTCCAGGGCTAACAGACAGTTGATTTTTCTGACTTCCATTTAAAAGAGTGCTTGACATTCCTCAGAGAAAGAGGGGTTCTTTCTCCTTGGACAGTGGGGTCCTCTGGCACCAACCAGGGAATACTACCAGGCAATCGTTTTTTTCTTTTCAGGTATTTGTGAAAAGGACAATTAAACTACAGAAATGTGTTCACTAAAGAAAAAAGGAAGTTGTGCAAAGGTCAACTTCATGCAGGTAAGAGAAGGTTTAGGAATTAGTATTTGGAATTACAGACTCGGAATCATTCTTGTAAATGTTCAACGAGTGGAAAACTTTCAAAATGCCAGGTAGCCAATGGAGAGTCTAGATTAAAATACAAAAACAATTCATAAAAAAACAACCCACCTCTCTGACTTCTGATAACATCTCAGCTTACTGAAGAAAATAACAGAGAGCCTCTCCCATCACCCTGGACTCATTTCCTGGAAATTTGTAAATACCAGATTGCAGAGCTGGACTAATGATTATTGGACATGGTGCCCACCTTTTGTGTTTAGAGAATGGGCTTGTATGGCAAAGACCTGAATTAACTACTTCTTGCTCCAATCTGTCTTTGGACATGAAAACACCAGAAGTGAGGCAAAAAGGAGAATAAGGACGATCCAGATATAAGTGCTAAAGCACAATTGATGAGGAAAGAGCTGAAAGATGCCAAGTTAAGGGAAACTTAGGCTGTCTGTGAAGAATTAAGCAGGGTTTTCTTTTCCCAAAATTGAGGTAGGAATGGAGAAACCACTTACCTGAGTTAAGTGCAAGATTCAAATTCCAACTTGGCCCCAGACCTCTCTAACCTGACTTCTCAGTAAAAAGCACTACTTAATGGATGAGAGACTTGTGGTGAAGGGAAAAGGAGATGCCCGTCAAACGTTTGAAATGCTTTCAAGTGACGCAAAGGTGAGGACTTATCCTGAGAAAAGATGCTAGATGGCAAATTATACTCACACTTCTTTTGTTTTTAAGAACATAAGTAGTTTAAGAAAAAGGGAATTTTTGTTGTTGTTGTTCAGTAACTGGGTCATTACAGCTACTCACAAATATCGTTTCTGTTTCTTCCCAGAATATGGTGGGACTCTGCCCTCTTTAAATCTAGGTGTGATCATGTGACTTGTGTGTCACTTCTGGGCAGATACTTAATGTGCAATTTCATGTGTTCTTTAGCCCTGCTTTGGTGATGATGGAAGCATATGTTGAGATAAAGTTTCCATCTGGGCCTCTAGGTGACTATGAAGACTAGAGTATTATCTACCCCACCCTCACTCCACACCCTCACCCCACACCCGCCACCCTTCTCTGGACATGCAACACAGGCAAAGAAATGTGGTTGTTTTTTTTTTTAAGCCTGAGACCCTAGGATTGTTTGTTACTGCAGCATAATCTAATCCATCCTGACAGATACCCCAGGAGGAGCAGAAGTGGGATTGGCATCGAGCACAGCTGGATTTTCTTGTCCTCTTCCCAACCGCTGGGCTCTGCTTCTCCCTGGGATGCCCTTTCTCCCTCCTGCATATGGGCATCTCTGTATGGCAGGAAGAATTCACCAGCATCCCCAGCTTCACTGTGAGAGTCCAGAGGTAGGAGATTGTCTTCTCTGCCAATTCAAGCAAAGCAAAGAAAAAGCCCCATGGAAATTCTGATTGGCCCAATCTGAGTCACGTATCCATCTCTTGATCAATCTCTGTGGGGCATGCACGATGACCGAGCCACGTGCTCACCCCTGTGGCTGGGTGGGTGAAATGTGTTGGGCAGTCAGGAGCACAGTCACCACAGAGGGTCCACCATTGCCCTTTTGTGGATGCAGCTTGAACTGCCAAACCTTGCAGTACCCTAAATAAGGGACAATTTGCATATAGCTGTTTTGCCACAAAGTACTTCTGGGAAGTCAGGCAAGCACTGAATGAAAGAACCTCTTTTGAGATCAATAGGTAGAAACCAGGAAGTTTTCCTGAGTTAAGGTCAGGCTAACCAGGAATGTAGTATGTACAAACAATCCTCCCTCATTAGAAGTGGAAAACAAACCCCTTAATGAATAGGGGAAGTGAAAGATAGCAAATGTTTATTGGATTTTCCAGTTATTTACTGAATGTCCCCTATATGTTAGTTAGGCACCCAGATGTCTCTGTTTAGAAAGATCTGGCTAAAGGAATGTCCAAATGTCTGGGAACCCACCCCAGGCTCTCTGCTTCAGATGAGTTTCCAATGGATGTGTATGGGAGGTAGAGAAGAGAACAGGGGTTTGGAGAGCTATCTGTGGGTCATAGGAAGCAAGAGGGTGAAAAGACAGGTGAACTCACTAGGCTGAACTCAACCTGAGGATAAGACCAGGAATTTTCAACCTGGAAGGTAATATGTGGCTTCTGGGTCTTGAGTCCTTGTCATTGCATGGAAAAATCTGAATTTTCACTTCCTATGAAAAAGACCTACACTTTTCATAAGATTTCCAACAGGTATGACACCAAAACGGTTAAGAAACACCATTTTAAAAGAAGACTGCTCACATTACAGGGGAAAGCAGACGAAGAGGACCGTGAAATATATATATAAACTTGAACTTTCCTAGTATCTCGCTGGGTGGGCAGGTGTCTCATCTCTACCTCAATTTTAGCATTTTTCAAATGGATCCAATGTCATAACATTCCACATCCTTTAAAGAGCCATGTGTTGTAAAAGGAAAGTTGGAGAAATCTGAGCTCAGGTGCTAAAAAGGCCATTTCCAGTTGAGAGACATGAGGCAGGTGACAACCTCAAAGAGCTGGTTTCCTCACCAACAAAGGGAGAATTACAGCACTCACTTTCACATCAACCCTGTGTAGTAGATGAAACAATGAATGAAGAGCTTTCTCCTTTCATCCTAATTAAAAATCAAAGCTAACATTATTGAATCCTTCCTATTTGCCATAACAGTCCTAAGTGCTGTTAGGTACATTGTATTATTTAATCTTCACAAAAGCCCTATAAAGTAAAGGTACCATTACCACTCCCACGTAATTAAAAACAGGAAAACTGAAGCAAAGTGGTCAAATAGTAGAGGAGTAGTACAGCCCTCTCACTTACATGCCACCTAAGGCGCTGCCAAAACAAAGCTCTCAGACAGCAGCTGCCACTGGGGCATCGTATGAAGGTAGCAAAAGTCTTTGCACATTGAGTCTCCATGATGTGTCTGGCAAGTGACAAAAATGATCTCATTTGGTTCAACTGCACCGCACATATTGACTATCAACCTCGCTTTCTTTCTGCTCTATGTGGCACATGAAACACAGGAGTTGAAGAGATCCACAGGCAAGGTTTCCTGTCAGACCATAGGCTAGTACTGGCCTAAGGCAACAACTTGGGCTAAGGACAGAATCATGAAGTTTTTAGAGCTGTTATTTATTTCTAATTACTCCCACTTCTTCACCCTTCAGTGGCAGCATTTTATTAAGGAAGGGGTCCTGTCTGCATGGAAAGGACATTAGCACCCATTTTGGACTTCTAATGCTGAAGAGACAGTCCGCAGGGCTGGGGGCACTTGGGGCAGACCACACCCGTGGCCCTGGGCTGTGGGACTGCCTGGCTTCTTACAAAACTGCTACATCTCCCACCTGACTCCCTCCATGTGATCCAGGGCTGGAAATGACCTAATTAGCGCTAATGTTGGAAATGAGGTTATTAGACAAGCTCCACAATCTGGGCCTGAATATCCCTAACACCCATGCAGAGACAGCTGATGAAGCAAATGTGGCCTCACGCTGCCACAGGGGTAACTAATTTGCATGTAGGAGTCTTTCAAAGTTGGAGGCGTCTGCTCATCAGCTTCAGAAAGAGAAGAAGGGCTAGGAGAACAGTGAGGGGCTTGGCTGCTTCCTCTCAATCCAACTGTGCCTTCTGTATGGCAGCACCTTCTCTGCCCCACCCTCCCGCCTGCTGTCAGCTGCAGCTCCTGCCGCAAGGACAGCCTGCGTGTGGGGAGTGTCCCATGGCAGGCGCGCATCCGGGCGAGGCAGTGGGGCGGGAGCTGGCCAGGGTCACTTGTTGGCAACAGCAGAAAGCTGGTCTCGGATGCGGCCCAGCCCATCTAACATAGTGTCCAGCGCTTCTTTGCTCAGCTCCACGGTGACGGCCGAGACGGAGGGTTTGTCTCCACACAGGCTGGAATCTTCCTGGATCTGAAAAGAGATTATGGCCCAGAAAGTCAAGGCTGCCTCTCTTTCTATCACCCTCTGAGCAGTCCTGGACTCGTGAGCCCCGCCTCAATTCTGCTGAACCTCTAAAGAGAGGTTCTCTGCCTAGAGCTACAGGGCGTCCTGTAGTGGTCTGAAGCTGTATGTACCCCAGAAAAACAGGTTCTTAAATCTAATCCTTCCCTGTGGGTGTACACTCAGTGTAAGTAGGACCTTTTGATAAAGCTACTTCAGTTAAGGTGTGACCCGTCTCATTCAGGATGGGTCTTAACCCTATTACTGGAGTCCTTTATAAATAGAATGAAATTTACATGAAAATAGAAAAGGCCCAGAAGCAAGAAGATGAAAGCAATGAAACCTTAAAGAGAAGGGAGAGACTAGCAGACACCACCATGTGCCTTGCCATGTGGCAGAGGAGCCAAGGATCACCAGCAGCTAGTCTTTGGGAAGAAAGCATTGCCTTGATAATGCCTTGAGTTGGACATTTCATGGCCTCAAAACTGAAGATAATATTTGAATACAAAAAAAAAAAAAAAAGTGATGCTAATAAATTCCCATCATTTAAGTCAACCAATTTCACAGTATTTGCTTGTTAAAACAGCATCCTAGCCCGTGGGTGGTTTAGTTCCTGGGGAGAGAGAATGAAGGAGATGCCTCAGACTTGGGACAATTTCTCCTTGCCACAAGTCCTTCTAATGGCTTTCAGAGGGCAAGCCAAGGCCTCACACACCTCTCTGACACCCTAACTCTCAGCACTCAAGTGACTGTTTTCACATAGGTTCTATGTAGGACATTAGACAATCCAATAAGATGCAGGAAAATATAAGAATGTCTAGTTATATTTATTTTTATCTTTAAAAAAAGAAAGAAATTACACTTTACTAATATTTACAACCGTAGTTGTTAGAGGCCCCATTCCTTCTTTATTTTCTTACAGATGTTGTGTTTCTGGGTGTCTGCTTAAGCAGACATAGCAATTACATCATCCAGTTTTAACTAAACAAACTCTAGGATATGGATATGTGGCATGGAAAGATTCCTGAAAAGAACTGTAAAGTGACGATAACACCAATGGCGCAAGGACCAGTGAACAAGAAAATGAAGAGCCGACACTTCTCCATCTGTTAACAGGAGCTCTAGATCAGCCTCATTGCAAATAGTGATGGTCTAATCACATCTGACACGAAGTTGGCTAAAATATCCTGAAATTATCAAGAAGCCTTTTTGAAATCGGAAACACACCCCTACTATTAAAGCTAAACCTCCCTCTAAGTGTATATGGGATCTCTGAGTATCAGCAAATTATTTTTAAAATATTATTTTTTGTGTGTTTGTCTCATTCTTTAAAAATGTCTCCTCTCTGAACATATTTTAATATGCCCATAATATCTTAATACAGCTGTACTTGTATCCTTTTTTGTAACGGACATACCTTCAGCTGGAGCAGACAGGTGGGCACCGCCATCCGGCTGATGCTGTCCGAGGAGGTCTTGATGTCCACCCTCCAGTCCAGGTCAACCAGGCGCGGCAGCGAGACTGTGGAGGGGACGGCTCAGCTCAGGGCTCACCCCGCCCGCCCTTACCAGGCTTCTACTCCATACCAGGTGGCTCCAAGAGCTGGCCACATATAACCCATTTAATCCACACAACAAGCCTTGAGGGAGAGAGGCAGATGGTGCCCAAGTCCCCACAGCAATTCATAGTACTGTTGCCTGCCACCTGCACTTGGTACTAAATTTAAGTAGGCAGCATCTCCAGGCTTCTGCCCAAACATACAACCCTCCAGACGTCAGGACAGAATAAGAAATGGCACAAGGCAGAGAAGATGAGGTCATGGCCTGCGTCCTAGGAAATGTGTAGCTTCAACGATAGTGGGAACTGTGGTGGTCTCTGAGACACAGATGGACTTGGCCTGCATCGGGGCTCTGCTACTAGACTAACCTCTGAGCCCCAGTCTCCTCAACTGTAAAATGGG
Organism: Tamandua tetradactyla; assembly: GCF_023851605.1. NCBI lineage: Eukaryota > Metazoa > Chordata > Mammalia > Pilosa > Myrmecophagidae > Tamandua > Tamandua tetradactyla. The sequence continues at coordinate 112,688,164 of NC_135334.1, forward strand.
GATAATCTTAGCTTACCTCACAGGGTCGTTGGGAGGACTAAATGAGTTTAACACAGATAAGGGCTCTAGCACTGTGACTGGCTCAGAGTAAATGTGTGACCATGTCATAAACATGTACTTTTACTCAATCGTTCAAACTAATTTCATTAATGTTGTTTTTTTCCTAATTGAGCTACAATTTTAAGTACTTCACTTTCTGCTTTGGATATTTCTGTATTTTCTAATAGCGTGCCTACATTATATTAAGTTAATAATCAGAAAAAAATTAAAACGTGGAATTAAGAAGAAATCTTCCACATGCTATCTGGTTTGGAGTTAGAATAGTTCACTTGGATTTTTAATTAAGGATTTAGAACTAGGGCTGGAGGGGAGAGGTAAGGCAGTAAAGGCAGATTTCTTGGTACTCACTCTGATTTGCTTGGGCTTCAGCTCTCCAAGCAGATCTGTTTAACAGGAGAAAATGAGGAAAAACCAATGTTAAAAAAGATGAGAACTGAGCCTTCTGATAATGGGAGAAGCCCTTGGACCTGAGCCTCTGCCCCTGTTGTGGTCTTCCAACCGGTATAATTATCCCGACAGTAAGGGCCACAGGAACTCCTCCCTTCACGGAAGAAGCAGTTTTTTGTTTCTTTGTTTTACAAAGCCCAGTGGTGTTAAGGCCTAAATATTATTGGTTGGGAGTTTTCATAGCTTAGGAAAAAAGAAGAAAAGGCTCAATGCTCTGTAATCTTACTGTGCTACTGCTCTCAGAGACAAAACAGAGAAAAGCCAAATCATCACTGAGCAACTACTATAACAGGTATTGAACCTTATGCAAAAATACATCCAAACAGACCTGTCTAGAGCTGTAGCAATTAGTGTCATGATGAGATACCAAGCAGAGTCAGAATAAAATGTGGTCATGTATAAGGAAGTTATTAATAAAAAATAAAACCCTTGTGAATAGGCATTATCAGTCATTACTATTAATAGGTCTGCTCAAGCCTGCTGCTAACCAACAATTAATCAGCTCAGCTTTGTATGTGTATAAAAGGTTCTGCCCCTCCAATATAGATAATTCACAAAAGAAATAAAATGACCAATAAGCATATGAAACAAATACTTGACTTCACTAGCATCAAAGACACATAAGTTGATACAAAGTACTGTGAACCTGGAAAAATGTAAGGAAAAAAAAACCCTCAGTATTGGTGTAGGCATGGGGAGAGTGGCATGCTTGTGTCAAGCTGATGGAAAAATAGCTGAATGTCAACTTGATAAAATAAAGCCAAAACCTTTATAGAACATAGCTTTCAACCTAGTACAGACATAATTAAGCACATTAGCAACGTTTCAGCTTTAAATATTGGTCACTGGAGTGAACAACTGCCTAAATTCCCAACACCACAAAACTTCTTAATAAAATTATGCACAATTATCCACGGCAAACATCATATTCAATTGAAAGCTTTCTACCTAAGACCAGGAACAAGACAAGGAGGCCTGCTGTCACCACTATTAATCAAAACTGTACTGGAAGTTCTAGCCAGAGCAATTAGGCAATGAAAAGAAATAAAGGACATCCAAATTGGAGAGGAAGAAGAAAACTATCTCTATTTACAGATGACATGATCCTATATAGAGAAAATCTTAAATAGTCTACAAGAAAGCTATTATGAACTTATATACAACTTCCGCAAAGTGGCAGGGTACAAAATCAACACATAAAAGTCAGTTGCTTGGGGCCACTCTCCCCAGGCCTACACCAACACTGAGGGGTTTTTTTACCTTACATTTTTCCAGGTTCACAAATGGTAAGCAGTACCTTGTGTCAACTTACATGTATTTGATGCTAGTGAAGTCAAGTATTTGTTTCATATGCTTATGATATGCTGATAATGAACAATCTGAAAGGAAATTATGAAAACAATTCCATTTATAATGGCTTCTAAAAGAATAAAATACCTAGGAATTAAAACCAAGGAGGTGAAAGATGTGTATAATGAAAACTAAAAAACACTGCTGAAAGAGATTAAAGGAGACCTAAATAAATGGAAAGACATTGTATATTCAAGGATCGGAAGACTTAATATTGTTAATATATGAATACTACCTAAAGCAATCTACAAATTCACTGAAAACCCTATCAAAATTCCAGTAGCCTTTTCTTTGCAGAAACGGAAAAGCTGATCCTCAAATTCATATGGAATAAGCAAGGGGCACCAAACAGCCAAAACAATCTTGAAAAAGAAGAACCAAGCTGGAAAACTCATATTTCCTGAAACTCATTACAAACCTAAGTAATTAAAACAGTGTGGTACTGGCACCATCAACAGTGGTATGCCATTAGCCATTAAAGAAATGCAATCAGAACTACAATGAAATACCACTTCACACCCACTAGGATAGTTCATATTTAAAAAATGGAAAACAAGTGTTGGCGAGGATACAGAGAAACAGGAACCTCCTTACACTGTTGCTGAGAATATAAAAAGGTGCATTTTTGCTGTGGAAAACAGCTTGGTGGTTCCTCAAAAAGTTAAACATAGAATTACCATGTGACCTGGTAATTCTACTTCTAGGTATATATCCAAAAGAATTGAAAACAGGGACTCGAACGATATTTGTATACAGTGCTGGTTTGAAACTGTTATATACCCCCAGAAAAGCCATGCTCCTTCAATTCTAATCCACACTTGTGGGGGCATGCTCCTTTAATACTGATTCAATATTGTGGGTTGGGATGTCTTGATTGGGTTGGTTCTATGGATATATGACACACCCAATTGTGGGTGTGAACCTTTTTCTTTTTTCCCCATGGGCAGGCACCTTTTTTCTGGGGGGTAACCTTTTGATTGGATAGAGATTCTGCCCATTCAATATGGGTCTTAATTAGTTTACTGGAGTCCTTAAAAGAGCTCATGGAGAAAGAGACAGTTCAGAGCCAGCACAGACACAGACATCTGGAGATGCCCGGAGTGCCAAGAGAGTTGCTTAGAGTGGCGTTAGAAACCAGAGCCCAGCAGACATGGCCATGTGCCTTCCCATGAGATACTAAGCAAGCCAGAACCCAGAGTTTTGCCCCAGAGCATCTAAGTCAGAACACAGACACTTAGAGAAGAAGCCACTGGCTTTCTGGTTCTGAAGCTAGAAGCAACAGAACCAGGAACAAGGAGCGGCAGATGCCAGCCACATGCCTCCCCATGTGACAGAGATCAGTCTTTCACTGGAGTCAAGGTACCTTTCTCTGGATGCTTTAGTTTGGACATTTATATGACCTTAGAACTATAAACTTATAAGTTAATAAATCCCATTTATATAAGCCAATCCATTTCTGGTATATTGCATTCTGGCAGCTTTAGCAAACTAAATCATACACCAATGTTCACAGCAGCATTATTCACAATTGCCAAAAGGTGGATGCAATCTAAGTGTCCATCAGTACATGAAAAGATAAGCAAAATTTGGTATATACATATAATGAAATATTACCAGGAAATGAAGTGCTGATACATGCTACAGCAAGGATAAATTTTGGGGACATCACGCTGAGTAAAACACGTCAGTCACAAGAATGACTATGATATGACCTCACCAATTAGAATAAAGCAAATTCACAGAGATAAAAAACAGAATGGTGGTTTCTGGGGGTTGAGGGGAGGGGAAATGGGGAGTTAGTGTTTAATGGGTAACAAGTTCCTGTTTGGGATGATGAAAATGTTCTGGAGTAGGGAATGGGAAAATGGCATAGCATGTTAATGTACTTAATGTCACAAAATTGTACATTTAAAAATAGTTAAAATGATTTTTGTGCTATGTATATGTTACCACAATAAAAAAGTAACTACAAAAAAATTATAATTTCTTCATGCAATGGAATATATTTAGCCCTTAAAACTGGAGGTAGATATTTACTGACCTGAAATGTCATTACTAGGAATACTGTTAATAATAAGCAAATGATAATGGTATGATACCATTTTGTTAAAAACAACAACTCTCTCTATATGTAGAGGAAAAAACAAACAAGCCCTAAAACCTTCCACTAAGGGATGGATACTGCTAACCCTGGCAGTGATTTTACGGGTATCTTATATTCTTTTTGCTTAACTGTGTTATCTAATTTTTCAACAGTGAATATATTACTTCTAGGATATGAATAAAATAAAAATAATAAAAGCTAAGAAGAAGTGGGCACTTACACATGTTCTAGGATGATTTTTGTCAGCAGGTTTTTGAGGTTTTGGTGGAAATTTTCAGGAAACAGAGCCAGGATGGCCTCGGCAGAGGACAGGTCACGGAACGTCACCAGCCTGGTGAGACAGTGCAGGGCCTGGAGCAGCTGCAGGACAGACAGGGCAGCCCTGGGTGGTGAGGAGAGGCAGGCAGGAGCACCGTCCAGCCGGGCCAGTGGGAAGGGCCTGCCACACTGCCCACATTGCGGCTGAGGCGCAGGGACAGATACAGCCCACGCCCCACATCCTGCAGCCTGCCTTGGCGCTCACTGGTTGATAGAAAAGACAGACAGATGCAGCTGCCAGACACGGGAAACTCTCTACTTGTGGGAAAAGGGTTAGAGTCTGACCTTCAACTAACTCTCTGGCCCTGTTCCCCTGGTAACCTAAAAGAAGTGGAAGGTCAGATGTAGTTAGTACTTGACAACTTTGCATGGTCAAATGCCTTTGGACTGTGAGGGATGTATAAACACCTGGTGGGACCCCATAGCTTTGAACTTCCCCCAGTGTGGTTGCATCTTCCTTGTGAGAAACTGAAGCTGTGCTTACAGAATTGCCATAAGAGATACTGTCTCCTGTGGAGTGTGGGCTTTGAGTCCAGGGGAATTGGAGTCTCTTCCTTGTTCTGAAGTTGTCAACTGCGAGGACAGAGAGAACAGCTCCTGGTCGGCTGTGCAGACTACTCCTATGAGGACTTCTCCTGTGGAAGAGAAGTGCCCGACTCGGCCCTGCTAGAATGTGTTCCTGCCTCATGAGCTTCTACGTGAATCCGCAGCCAGGTGTGGCCTATGCCCTCAGCTATTCAGTTGACAATTTATCAGTATCAGCAAAGCTCAAGTAATACTTGAACCAAAGAAGACTCCCTGGAGGTAACTGCCTCTCTGCTTTAGGGCTTTCTCTGATACCATGGCAAGTGGCATGGATCCAGATAGGCACCACCCAGATTTGAGTGGACATTAACCGTCAACCGATGAGAGAAGAGTTAGTGGACACATGTTCCAGCCTCTCTGTCATCCACGGGGCAGTTCAGAGGTGTGTTCTACGTGGTTACTTACAGGACTGCAAAGAGGACTGAGCCCTAGTTGCCCCAGTAGTACCTGCTCATGAACAGGCCCTCTGACTCGCTTTGTCTCCCTTTCTGTTTAATTTTCCCCACTCCCTCATTTGCATTTTCTAGAATTACCTCCTTAGTAACCACCAGCACCCAAGTCCTTGCCTTGGAGTCTACTTTTGGGTGAACACAAACTAAGCTTCCAGCTCACTTCCAAAATCCTGCTTGTGCCTTTTACTTTTCTACAGCTGACATCAATGAATAAAGCAAACCAGAGCTTTAAAAAATTAACATAAGCTCATTTAAATGTTTTAGAACATACTTGCATTGGAAAGACAAAGTTGCCAGTGCTACCTAACCTAATCTGGATCACATTACTCTTCCTCTTGGCCACCAGCTGAGATCCCAGCTGAGGAGATGGGAATTTAAATAGGACCAGGAATGAGGAGGGAGTGACCCTGGTAGACAAAGCACCCCTGAGGGGACCTTGGTGGAGCTCAGCAGTGCCATGTGCCTTTAATCTCACTCAGGTTTTCATGCATCAGCTGTCCAAAGACCCTTGAAAAGTCTTCTCTCAGCTATTCAAACGACAATTTATCAGCACCAGCAAGTTACAGGTTAGGAAAGAAAATCACAGTAAGAGTGCCTTTTATCAACACTGTCTAGGTAAATGTATGAAAAGGAAAAAGTCAGGGGCCCTGATTCTGGGCACAGTATTCCCATCCATGCCTCTAAGTAAGGATTAAAAAACAATAGCGTTTAAATTCACAAGGATCTTAGGTTTGCTAAACATCAATAGACATTTCAGTGGGTAATTTCTTTGGACTTGGTAATGACTGGGAAGATAAGAAAAACATTAATAAATTAAGAGGGCCCAGTGGCCAAAGGTCATTTCTGACCACACTTACTTGTTCTGCCTCCTCCTGAGTCACAGACAAGCTGGAACACGTAATTCCCAAGAGTTTCTTCGAACTAAGGGCTGAAGTGGAAAAGCTCTCTTGACACAGCTGCCTGACAACATCCTTTGATGAGGCCTATGAATTAATCCACAAAGGGGGGAAAAAACCACACTCAGACTCTGAAAACATGTTTTAGAACATAATATTATCTCAGCTCACAGTGTCACACCTTTGAGATTCAAGATTTAAAAGCATTTAGGGCACTTCCATTTCTGAGAAGATACAGTAAATGTACTCTTAACTATTACCTTCACAAAGTACAACTAAAAACCTTGGACCCTAAATATAAAACAAAATAAAAAGACTATGAAAAGTGGAGATAAGAAGGCAGACTGGGTAGGAATCTCAGGACCTAAGAAATAAGATGATGGTGAGTTCCCTAGTTTTCTTTTTGCCTCATCTATCCCAGGCATGGAGCTGGAGAGGCAGACAAACAGGAAATGCCAATACATACACATACAGAAAAGTAGTCCCAGTGAAAACTACTCTTTCCAGTTACATTACTACAGAAAAGGGGCAGACAGAAAACTTTTAGATAATTACAACCCTACTCCAGCCAAAGACCACAGAAAAAATGTGGTCCTACCCCCACCCATGCCAGCCAAGGCCAAGTAGGGAACTGAGACTTCCACCCTCCCAAAGCTGTAATGAAGTGCCACAACATCATTGCCAGGCTGGAGTCAGAGAAAGTCAAGTAGTAAGCCAGGACTTTCATCTCTGCTGGATAACAATGAGCCCCAATCTTCCCTTCCTTGCCCCACAATGCCAATGAAAACTATGTGGGGAGTCTGGACTTGAACCCTCACCTGTCAATAATGAGGTACACCCCCCTCCACTGGGGTTGGTGTCAAGTGAGACCATGAGGGGAGCGAGAACTCTCACCACCACCTAGTAGTAATGAGGAGCCCCTACCCCACTTGGTGTCACCAAAGGACTTCTACCTCTACCTGGCAGTAATGAGATGTGAGATGGTACCTCTCTCTCTCACTGAGCAGTACCAAAGAAAGTCAGCTAAGGAAAAAGGTTTAAATAAGATCCAGGGTCTTAAAACATAATACAAAAACACCCAGGTTTTAATACAAAATCATCCATCACTCCAAGGCCTAGGAATATCTGAAATGGATTGAAAAAAGACTATAAATAGCTGCCAATGCTGAGATGACAGAGATTACCTGACAAAGATTTTAAAGTAGCCATGATAAAAATACTTCAATGAGCAATTATGAACATTCTTGAAACTGAAAAAATATAAAGCCTCAGCAAAGAAACAGAAGATATAAGGAAGAACCAAATGGAAATTTTCGAACTGAAAATATGATAACTGAGATAAAAAGTTCAGTGGATGGGCTCAATAGCAGAATGGAGAGGACTGAAGGAGCGTGGGAACAAACAGTGAACTGTAAGGTAGAACAACAGAAATTACTCAACTTAGAATAAGGGAGAAAAAAGACTCATAAAAAGTGAACAGAGCCTCAGGAGTATGTGGAACTATAATAAAAGGTCTAACAAAGACTGTCATTGGAGTCCCAGAAAAAGAGAAAGATCAAGAGGAAGGGGCTGAAAAAGCACTCAAAGAAATAATGGCTGAAAACTTCCTAAATTTAGCAAGCAACACACACCTACAAATTCAAGAAGCTGAACAAACTCCAACAGGATAACCTCATAGAAATCCATGCCAACACACATCATAAATTACATTTGTGAAAACTAAAAACAAGGAAAAAATGGTAAAAGCCACAAGAAAAATAACACCTTACCAATAGGGGCAAAACTATTAGAATGACAGAGTGTTTCTCATTAGAAATAATGAAGGCAAGAAGAAAGTAGGTATACCCAGTGAATAAATATATCCTCAGGAATGAAGAGGAAATCAAGACATTCCCTGACGAAGGAAAACTAAGAAAATCTGTCACTAACAGACCTACATAAGGAATGGATAAAGGAAGTTCTCTAAACTGAAAGCAAATGAATCTTGGAACATCAGGAAGGAAGAAAAAACATAAGCAAAAAATATGAGTAAATACAACAGGCTCTCCTTCTTCTCTCAAGTTTTCTAATTTATATTTGAAGGTTGAAGCAAAAATTATAACACTCATGTGAGATTAAAGGCACAAAAAGGGAAGTAAGATAACTATACTTCATTTGAACTGATAAGAACTGAGGACACTAGTAGTCTCTGATGAGTATATGTGATGATATATAATGTAATACTTAAAGAAACTGCTAAAAATTCTATACAGAGAGATATATTCAAACACAATAAAAAAGTCAAGATGGAATTCTAAGAATGTTCAAGTAACTATAGGGAAACAGGTTAAAGAAAATAGATAAATGAAAAACAGAGAACAAACAAGCCATATTTAAGCCATAACACATTGATAATTACATTAAAAGTATATGATCTAAATTCACCAATTAGAAGGCAGAGGTTGGCAGAGTGGATTAAAAACAGGTTCCCCTATAAACTGTCTACAAGAAATTCACTTCACATATAACGACATAGACAAGCTGAAAGTCAAAGGATTGAAAATATACATCATGTCAACATTAATAAAGGAAAGCAGAAATGACTATTTTAATAACAGAGAAAGTAGGCATCAAAGAAAATTACCAGAGACAGAGAAGGATATCATAAAATGAACAAAAGTGTTATTCCACCAAAAAGACATACTTAATGTATGCACACCAAAAAACAGAGCTGGAGAATATGTGAAGTAAGTGCTGGCTTCGATGGCACATACACTAAAACTGGAATAGTATAGAGTAGATTAGCATGGTTCCTGGGCAAGGATGACAAGCAAATTCGTGAAGTGTTTCATATTTTTTCTCTGAGGATAAACAGCCTGTGACATGTGTGAAGAAAAATCAAAAGCTTTATCCCAATCCAAAGAAATTTACGATTGATTTGGTTCTAGCGGGTTCTGAAGGATTCCGTTCTGCCAGGCAATACTGTGCTATCCAAGTGGATGATGAGCCTGAAGACCACAGGGGCTTAGAAAGACTTCCTTTTCAGGAAGGGAAAGTGACTACTTCAGGATAGAACAGATGCTGGACAGCCCAGCGGTGGAATGGAGGCTGTACTGCAGAGGGCACTGCTCCAGCTGCTCTTCCGTTAACTGTACAGCCGAGAGGAACCAGCATTTATCTGGACTATGAGCTGGGTGAGATTTTGTTTCACCGTTCAAATCCCAGGTCTCACGTGCAGACTGCCAATGATACATTTTCTGAAATGCTCAAGCCTTCTGTATTGGAAGTGATTCTAAGCATCTTACAATTTTGTGCAGTAACATTATGAATGATAAACTACCTGTATGGTTGTCACATTAATTTATGGGGAGTAGGTAGAATATCTTACAGTTATCCATAAATCTAGCACTAACAATGTTTATTTAAAAACTTCTATGCCTTAAACGTTCAAGGAAATCTGAACTGGAGCCTGGGACTGGCTGTGAACGTGCTCTGACTCCCGTCCAGGGGTGTGATGCGGATCGAATGGTTAATCAATCCGGACATCGTCTTAGTCTTGGTCCACATTCTGGTGGGCAGGAACCACTTGTAAGTCAGATCCCTTCAAGACGTTTCATCAGTTAAGGTGTGGCCCAACTAAATCAAGTTAGGCTTTAAAATAAATTACTGGAGTTCTTTACAGGCAGAGTAAAAATCAGGTGGAGAGAAAAGCCATGGTGAGCAGCCAAAAGCCGAATGTCAGTGAACCCTGGAGGAGAAAGGAGAAGACGCCACTATGTACACTCTCATGTACATGACAGAAAGGCCAAGGGCCAAAGATTGTTGCAGCCAGACTCAGAAAGCCACAGTCTTCTGGGAGAACTGCCCTACTGAAGGATCAATTTTGGGCTTCTTCTAGCTTCAAAACCTTGAACCAATAAATTCTCATTGTTAAAGCCAATCCACTATATGTTGTTTTAGCAGCCAGAAAGCTAAAACAAGGCACCTTGTCATAAAACACATCCCTAGCAGACAGTGATCTGCCAATGTATTTTTGCCCCTTTTATCCTGAGCATATGTAACTATTCACTGAAATTGGTTGATTAAGTGTGTGTTTTACGGCACCTGGCCCACCCCTTTTCTCCCACTGCCATATATGTTCCTGGGGGCATGGACCATTTCATTCACCTGCAGCAAAAGAGGGATGCATGCATATCATCTCTCTGTGTCATTTACAAAGCAAGACCCATTGGCCATGTGGGACCAAAGGCCTCTAGTGAAACTGATCTTAGCCTGTCCTTTATGTGAATAAAGCATTCCATCCAGGAAAAAAAAATGTATATATATATATGAAGTAAAAACTGATAAAACAAAAAGAAAAATGGACAAATTTGTAATTATGGTTGAGACTTGAGACTCCTCTCTCAACAACTAACAGAACTGAACAGAAAATCAGCAAGAATGTAGAAGAGTTCAACACCACCATCAACCAATGGAATCTAATAAAATAACACTCCTCCATGTTAACTTCAATACAATTATTTTCAAGCTAGGAATGATTTTAAGTACAATGAGAGATGTCATCTCAAGAGTAACAAGACCTAGACTCTAAGACCCTCTTGGTAGATGGAATATAGTCTGGCTTATAATTACCTTATAAGCACAAGAAGCATAAGACGAGAGCAACATCCCATTTTCTTTATAAAAATAAAACCATAAAGCCTGTGAGTAGGAGCCTGAACAAAGCTTGTGTTCAAAAGAACCAAAAAACATTTCTCCAGCAACAGAATATACATTTTTAAAATTAACATATGCCAAGATGGACCATATGCTGGGCTGTTAAGAAAAAAAAATAACAATAAATTTAAAAGGATTGAAATCACACAGAGTGTGTTTTCTGATCACGATGGAATAAAATCGGAAATCAATAACAGAAAGATAATAAGAAAACCTTCAAACACTTGGAAACTAAACAACACATTTCTAAATAATCTATAGATGAAAGAAAATCTCAAGAAAAAAACACATGGAACTGAATGAAAATGCAAAACATACTAAAATTTGTGGGACACAGCTAAAGCAGTACTGAGAGGAAAATTATAGCACTAAATGCATACATTAGAAAAGAGGAAACGTCTCAAATTAATAATCTAAGCTCTCACCCGCAAAAGAATCTAGGAAAAGAAAGCAAAATAAACCGAAAATAAGAAGAGAGGAAATAGCAAAGAAAGGAAAAGCAGAAAGCAATTAAACTGAAAACAGAAAAATAGAAAAAACAAGAAACACAGACTGTTCACTTGAAAATACCTATAAAATTGACACACCTCTAGCAAGACTGACAAAGAAATAAAGAGACAAGATAGAAAGCATCAACATCATGAATGAAAGAGGCTATCACTATGGAGGCTGCAGACATCAAAGGATAAAAAGTGAAAATGGTCATTGCCCAGATATCCCTGAAGACTGAGAGAAAGATCAAATGAGAGGAAGTGTGACTGAGAAATTAGGATTTAACAAATGACTGTGACTGACTCATTACACAGATACATTTCTTTAGAGTCAAGTGTTTTAGAATACCTGAAGCAGCTGAACTGTAATCCAGTAGCCCTGGATCTTTGATAATGAATGTATAACTATATTGCAAAAAAAAAAAAAAAAAAAAGAAAGTCAGGTGCCTGTGTTTGTATGATTCTACTTCTGATGTTTTGTTTTTTTTCGCTGATACATATATATTTATCTCTGTTAATGCTAGACTGTCTTAATCTACCTCTGCTGTAAATCTTAAAATTAGGTAGATTGCAATACTAGTGGTCAATAAGAGGGAAGGGTAAGGGATACAGGATGTAACCTTTCATATAACTCTACTTAATGATTCTCCATAGCACTATCCAATGTACTAAATGTGTTTCATTTAATCTGTGTATAGACACTGCCTTCCTGTTATAATCTCATCAAAAAGAGATACTGCACTTTTCTTTACCATTGCAAAAAAGAATTAGCAAATACAATTCAGCAATATATAAAAAATAATTCTATATGATGACCAAGTGGTACGTAAAGCTGGCTTGAAATTTAAAATCAATCAATGTGATCTACTATATTAACAGGCTAAAATAGAAAGAAAAGTAATCATATCAACCAATGCAGGAAAAAAATTGACAATATTTAACATCCAGTTGTGTTAAAAACTCTCAGAAAAGCAGAAATAGAGGGAACATCCTCAACATGAGAAAGAGCATCTACAAAAACAATACAGCTAACATACCTAATGGTTGAAAGACTGCTTTTCTGCTAAAATCGGGAACAAAATAAGGATATCCACTCTCACTACTCTTATTGAGCATAGTGCCATAGGTTCTACCCAGTGAAATAAATTAAGAAAAGGCAATAAAAGGAAACAGATCAGAAAGGAATAAAATTGTCCCAATTTGCAGATGAGATCATTGTCTATGTAGACAATCCCAAGAAATCTGCAAAAAAAAACGAAAAAACTTTCAGAATAGTGATTCCAGTAAGGTTACAGGATACATGATAAACATAAAAGAACCAACTGTATTTCTGTATGCTAGCAAGGAATATATGGTAACTGAAAAAAAAAATACAATACCACTTGCAGTTGCTCAAAAAAAAAAAAAAAATACCTACATGTAAATCTAACAAAATGTACAGGAATTCTATGCTGAAAACTATACAAGGCAGATGAAAGAAATCAAAGAAGACATAAACAAGAGACATACCATGTTCATGGATTCGAATACTCAACACAGAAATAAGTCAAGCCTCCCTAAATTGGTATATAGGTTTAATAGAATTCTTCTCAAAATTTCAACAAGATTTTTGTATATATAGGCTACATTATTCTAAAGTGTTTGAAATGCAAAAGAACTAGAATAGCTAAAACAATTCTGATAAAGAATAAAGCGGAAGGAATCAGCTACCTAATTTCAACTTTTAAAAATATAGCTACAGTAATCAAGACTACATGGTACTGGTAGAGGGATGGACACAAACAACAAAGCAATTCAGTGGAGGAGAGACAGGCTTTTCAACAACTAACATCCATAGGCAAAAAAAAAAGAAAAAATCTCAATCTAAACCTCACATTACACAAAAATGAACCCAAAATGGATCATGGATTTCAATGTAAAATGCAAAATTAAACAACTTTCAAAAAAAAAAAATCTTTGGGATCTAGGGTTAGACAAAGAAATCTAACCCTAGATAAAGAAAGTATGATCCATAAAATGGAATTCTGATAAACTGAACAGCAACAAAATTTAAAACTTTTGCTCTGTGAAAGACTATGAAGAAAATGAAAATATAAGTTACACACTGGAAGAAAATATTCAGCAACCACATATCTAGAATATCTAGAATATATAAAGAACCCTCAAAACTCAACAAAAAAAGCAAATAAACCAACCAGAATATGGGTAAAAGACATGAAAAGACAATTCATGAAGTGCGCCAGCTGAATCTCTTGTAGACCTTAGAAAAGCCATGTCCTTTAATCCTCATTCAATATTGCTGGGTGGGAGCTAATTTTTTTTTTTTTTTTGGTGGGAGTTTTTTTATTGTTCCCATGGAGATATGATCCACCCAATTGTGGGTGGTAACTTTTGATGAGATGGGTTTCATGGAGATGTGTCTCCACCCATTCAAGGCTGGTTGCTTACTGGAGCCCTTTAAGAGGGAACCATTTTGGATAAAACTTCAGAGCCATAGGAAAGCCACGAGAACCACAAGAGCCCACATAGCCAGAGACCTTTGGAGATGAAGAAGGAAAACGCCCCTGAGGGAGCTTCATGAAGGAAGAAGCCTGGAGAGAAATCTAGCAGAGGTCACCATATCCGCCATGTGCCTTTCCAGTTGAGAGAGAAACTCTGAATGTCATTGGCCTTCTTGAACCAAGGTATCTTTCCCTGGATGCCTTAGATTGGACATTTCTATAGCCTTGCTTTAATTTGGACATTTCCAAATTAAAGCTTTAGAACTGTACACTTCCAACTTAATAACTTCCCCTTTTTAAAAGTTGTTCTATTTCTGGTATACAGTATTCTGGCAACCAGCAAACTAAAACACTGAGTAAGATATATGGATGACAAACACATGCAAAGATGATCAACATGACTACCACTAGGGGAATGCAAATTAAAACCACAATGAGATGCCACAACATACCTATCAGAACAGCTAAAATAAGAAATAATGGTACTATGAAATGGTGGCAGGGATGCAAAGAAACTGTGGATCTTTCATACTCCACTGCTGGGAATGTAAAATGTTACCTACTCTGGAAAACAGTTTGGCAGTTTCCTTAAAAAAAAAAAAAACTGAACAAGCAACTACTAAACAAAGCAGCAATTGTACTCTTGAGCATTTATGCCATAGAAATACTTATGTTCACCCAAAAACGTGTACACAAAACTTTACAGCAGCTTTACTTGTACAACATAACCTGGCTGAATCTCCAAAGAATTATGCTGAGTGAAAAAAAGCCAATCCCAAAAGGTTATACACTGTGTGACTCCATTTATATAACACTGGTGAAATAACAAAATTATGGAAACGGAAAACAGATTATTGGTTACTAAGGGTTAAGGGGGCGGGGTAGGTAAGGAAGGAAAGTAGATGTGGCTACAAAAGAGCATCATGAAGGATCCTTGTGTTGACTGAAATATTCTCTCTTGATTTATCGATGTCAATATTCTGGCTGGGATGCCATATTATAATTTTGGTTGATGTTATCCTTGGGGGAAATTGGGTAAGGTGTAAATGCATAACCGTATTATTTCTCACCACTGCATGAAACTCTATAATTATCTCAAAATTTAAAGTTTAATAATAGAAAAAGGAAGTATGTAGGAGAACAGCAAAGAAAACGTATGAAATGCTACTATATGCAATACTGAACAAGAGAAATGACACAAAAAAGTATAGTCTATATTATTCCATTTATAAGAAGCTGAAAAACGAGCAATATTAAATTAATGGTGTTAGAAATGAAGAGAGTGGCCACTGTTGAGGAGAATAGGGGAAATAATGAAGGGGAAGTAAGAGGGCTTCTGGAATACCTGTAATTTTTTTTTTTTTTTTTAAATCTTGGTGATAGTTACAGGGGTGAGTTTTCTTTGTGATAAATCACTGAACTGTCCCGTTATGATCTCTGCACTTTTCTGTACACTCATTACACGCTGATAAAAATTTCCTAAAGAGAAAAAAGACCACAAGATGAGTGGTCCTGAGGGCGTAGGGGAAGTAGCCACAGGAAGGGGAAAGGCATTGGGCTGAAACGGAGAGCTCTAGGTTTCTATTCCCAGCTCAGACTGCTCCATCCATTCATTCATTTAACAGTTATTAATTAAGCACATGCTAAGTGTACAGAATTGTTTTACTTACTAGGGGTACACTTGTAAAAACATAGAATGTATGTCTATAGGGGTGGAGAATGGAAGTGAACAATGTGGAATTGATTAAAAAATAAATATACACCGGCATAATGAGACCACTGCACGGAGCAAAGATAATGCTGTGCCTGAACTGCTGAGTATAAGTAACTCAGCCCTCTTTATCTCGAATTAAATTTAATAATAAAGAAAAATATTTTTAAAAGGTCTCTTATGGACCTTACATTCTTGTGAAAAGGACAGACAACAGGCAAACAAATGCATCATGTCAGGCAGTGACATGGGTCTACGAAGCCGCCCCTTCTCGAGGGGAAGTCAGAAATTAAGGAAATGATTACGATCCATTTCATTTGATGCTTACAAAAACTTATTAAGTACGTCCTTTCCAAGTTCACAATCTTTCAAATGATTATCAGGAGAGTGTTTGGGGCCGTACACAGGTCAAAGCAAGTACAGAAAACCCGGACCCCAGCAGAACACAGAACGCACAGCTGCAGGGCAGGGAGGCCTCGGACAGAGAAAATTTCTCAACTATCAAGTGCCGCGCGGGTTGAAGGCCCGCGCTTCGCAAAGCGCATGGAGCAGTTATCGCGGAAGGAACCAATCCCGAAAGTCAGTGTCAGAAAGATAACTGTAGGGGCCATTTGTAAAGAGGTTCCCCGTTCTTTAAGCTGATCTGTTTCCACCCTGATAACCATCCTGTCAGAGTCGTAGTATTTTATTCCCGCTCAAAAACCTCAGAAAAGCGCCGCGCCCTGTCCAGGATCACGGAGACAGGTAGTGGCAGAGTTGTGGCTTTCACCCACGGTCCCTCCGTTCCCGATTCCCGTTCCGTCCAAAGTCCCAGAGACCAAAGACTGCCTCCCACGGCCCCCAGCCCTCCAATTTACCTTCAGCAGGCTCTGAAGTGCCACAAACTGCTCCGCTGTCACCGCGGCCATCTTCCCCGCATCACGTGACCGCGGTCCTCGGGTAGACGCGATCACGTGACTCCGGCGGCCGCCGCGGGACATGCCGGGAGCTGTAGTTCTTCCGGGAGGCTCGGGGCTTGGCGCTGTGAGGGGTAAAGGGACGCGCGCGGAGGTGGGATCGCTCAGCCAGCCAGGGGACACGAGGACCGTTTTCAGGAGAGGACATTGGCTTGTGAGCCTCGTTGGTGAAGGGAAGAGGGAGAAACTCTGGTTTTCCGTGGCCCACGTGGGTAGGCCGGCTGATTTGGGGGCTGCACCTCTAGACTTGGCGGGTTCTGTGGACACGCGCCTGTTCAGTCTGTGATCGGTGGGCCCGGCCGCTTCAGTCCAGATGAGACTGGGCGTATTGGGATTCTTGGAACTAGCCCCAAACCCCACCCTCGCACTGCCCCTATCTTGAAAAAAGTAAAGTTAATTTTAAGAGTCTAGTTTTATTTCTGTCTCTTGAGTAGGTGGGAGCTGATCTTATGATTGGCCTTTCCCAGTTGGGGGAACTGTACCACCTGGGATTTTAATGACTTTCTCGTAGCCTTAGTAGGGGTTCTGGTGTGAAGAGCAGCTGAGGAAGTGTTTGGGAGGGGGAATAGGGAGGGAATGGAATGAAAACTATAACTGAGCAGGGTTCCTGTTATACCCATGGGGTGAGGTGTTCATGGGGATATTAATTCATTTACTCAACAGAGCGATTACAATGCATGTAATGTGTGTTTTTGAATGGGCAGTACAGGATGCTCGGGTTTGCCCAGTGCGCAGAGGTCCTGTCTCAAAGCAGACCAAAACTTGGAATTTTGTCTTTAAAGAACCACCTGCCCCCACCTGTGTTCCCGCACCCTCCCCCCACCCCCACAGCCTCTGGCGTTTGCCTTCTCCACCTTTAGCATCTGGTTGGCTCTTCTTTCTTTTTCTACCCACTCTTCCTTGGCAAAATCTGGCTCAAAAAATAAGTTTTGATAAATTTAAATTAAGGAAAGAATGTCTAATTGTGAAATTCCAGGCATAGGTAAGCAGCTAAGTTTCTTCCTCTGCATCCTTTTCTGCCCTAACCTTTTCCTCACTCCCCCATTTTCTGTGCTAACATTGTTTAAACTCAAGAAAACAAACCCAGTTTGTCCAAGGATGAACTCAGACCTGGACTAAAGGGTTTGAACCACATTGTCATGGAGTCCTGATTCCAACTTGCTTGACCTTCCCCTTTCTTCTTCAGGAATCCAGAATTGGCTGATTCTCTTCTGCCTTAACTCACTGTAAGCTTTACCTTATGTCCATAGGGCCAAGTCCAGTGCTTTGGGCAAATGGAATAAATGTTTATTAAATAAACAATAACCAAAAAAAAAAACCCAAACCAAAAAGCAGGTAGAGTAAGGCTTATTTCTTTAACTTTTCTGCCTTGTTATTCTCCAGGGCTGTTGCCTTCTTGTTTTATTTCAGAAACCTGGAGTGTGGTAGGCACTCTCCAAGACGGCCCCCAGTGATCCCCGCCTCCGCCTCCTGGTAGTCCACTCCTTTATGGAACCCAGACAGGTTTATGCGACCATAGGCAGATGGCACAAGTGATGGTATAGCATGGCTGAGATTACGTTATAAGAGACTGCAGCTCCTATCTTGGGCACTCTCTTGTTTTCCTCCCTTCTCTCTCTCTCTCTCTCTCTCTCTCTCTCTCTCTCTCGACTCTGTTGCTTAGGGAGTGTAAGCTGCCATGTTGTAAGAGACCTCTGTGGTGAGAGACCCATGTGGTGAATAACTGAAGCCAGCAAGAAATGAAGACCTGCCGCCAACCTTAGGACTGGGCTTCAAAGCCGATTCTCTAGCCCAGGTAGAGCTTGACTGAAATGTCATAAGAGACTCTGAGCTAGAATCACCCTAGCTAAGCAGCTAAGCAGCTCCTGGATTTCTGGGCTTCAGGAACTTGACCTACTAAGTTTTGAGGTTATGCGGTAATGATAACTAATACAGGGAGGCAGTAAAGCATAGGGGCTTTAGAGTTCAACTCAAGTTTGAATTACAGGTCCGCATCTTACTAGCTATACCCTGAACAAATTCTTGAACATCTCTGTGCCTCAGTTTCCACATCTGTAAAATGGTGTTGACCACAACTGCCTCAGAGAGGCGAGCTGAGTGACAGCTGCCCAGTAGGAGATGTCCAGCATCTCTTGCCCTCATGGGCAGGTGATGAGGGGGTCCTCTGAGCTCCAGTCAGTGCCGGGAAAGATACACCCCACACAGTGTCACACCATTTTGGTTGGTTGACTGATTGCCACTGCTATCTTGCATTTCAAGATATGTGTATGAACTGGGAAGCTTCCAGCAATTCCTAAACAATAAAATTGCATAGGATGGAATAGAAAAGAAAGTCAAAGTCCATTTCCATAGCTTGAGCCCACTGCTTGGTTTATTTAGTTCTAATCTGATTTCTTTCCTATTCTGGATATATGAATTGGCGCTTACTCCCATTTATTCAATATGCTTTGTGCCAGACTCTTATACTTATTGACATATTTACTTCTCATAATAGTCCTATATGACATTTATATAAATGCATACTGTACTACTATTGTTCCCATTTTACTGATGGACAAACTGAGGTGCAGAGAGGTTAAGCATCTTGCCCAATGTCAGACAGCTAATGAGTGGCAGAACCCAGATTCAAACTTGGGCAATCCAGTTCCAGAATCTGTGCTGTGAATTACTAAGCTATATTACATCTCTTTGTCTTTGTGCTTCCGTAACTGAAAACTCCTGTTTTGTTGTCTGACTACCATCCCCCGGTGGCCAGAACAAATTAAAGGTGTTCCTGGACAATCAATCCAGTGGTAGAGTGACAGACAGCATGGTGAGTGAAAGGGGCATACTGGCTTTGGAAATGAACCTGAGTTCAGTTCCTGGCTCCTGTGTGCACCTAGCAAGTTACGTCGCCTCTCTGAGCCTCAGTTTTCTCATCTGTGAAACAGGAACAGTAATAACGATTCTACCTTTTGACCTTTAGGGGGAGCTCAAGGATGCCTTATACCTCAAAGGGCCCTCAGATGTGGAGAGACTCAACTCAGCAGTTGGCAGCACTGGAAGGCAAGGATTTCCAAGTGCTATGGGAAAGCATTTGCACTAGTATTGCCAACAATCCCAGATTGCCCAGGAATAATGGAATTCCCGGACATGGGACTTTCAGTGCTGAAACTGGGACAGTTCCAGGCAAACCAGGCTAGTTGGTCACTTTAGGTTGAGCCCTGAGCCTTTGAGAGAAAACCATCTTTTTGAACTCTTTTTCTCTTTTCTCCAGTGGGGCTGATGTGAAGGGAGAAAGAAGGCTGGGTACAGAGCTTTTAAATGGAAAGTGGTTAAAGACAGCAATCTGGCTTTTGTTTTTACTTTTTGGGGGTAAACAGGTTTATTGAGATATAATTCACGTGCCATACAATTCCCCCATTTAATGTTCAATTCATTAAATTTTAGTGTATTTACAGTGTTGTGCAAACATAACCACATTCAATTTTATAACATTTCACCACCCCTAAAAGAAATCTCATATCCTTTAACTATCACCTCCCAATCCCCCTGTCACCCCCAGTCCTAGGCAACCACTTATTTTCTGATTCTATAGATTTGCCTATGCTGGACATTTCGTATAAATGGAATCATATGATGTATGGTCTTTTGTGCTGATTTCTTTCATTTAGCATAATGTTTCCAAGGTTCATCTGATACTGATCAAAAGTGGTGGGTTCTCTGCCTGATGAGATCAAATGACCAACTCCTGAAAAACTGGGGTTTCAAAGAGAAAAAGTTTATTGTTAAGTATGAAGCAGGCGATCAGATGGCTTATCAGCCTAGAAATCTGTCTCCCCGAATTGTAGTAACTCTGATAGTTTTATAGTATCAAAAGATGGGCAAGTATGTTTCTTGAAGATGATTGTATAATGATATAGCTTTCACAGTATGACTGTGTGATTGTGAAAACCTTGTGTCTGATGCTCCTTTTATCTACCTTATCAACAGAAGAGTAAAACATATGGAATAAAGATGAATAATAGGGGGAACAAATGTTAAAATAAATTTACAGTGAAATGCTGGTGATCGGTGAGGGGGAGGGGGAGGGGGTAATGGTATGTACGAATATTTTTCTGTTTTCTTTTTATTTCTTTTTCTGAATAGATGCAAATGTTCCAAGAAATTATCATGATGATGAATATGCTACTATGTGATGATATTGTGAATTACTGATTATATATGTAAATGGAATGATAAAAAATTACGAATGTTTGCAGTTGTTTGGTGCTTTTTTGTATTTTTCAAAATTTTTAAAAATTAATAAAAAAAAGATGAGCAAGTTTTAGGATAATGAGTTAGTGATGAGCTAATTATTGAGCGTGACCAGATTGATGGCATGCTTAGTTACAGAACGTATGTAAGAAAATGGTGGCCTTAATATGATAATGGGCATGATTTTTAGTATTAGAATGAGATATAGGCCACTTATAGGTTAAAGTTTAAGTAATCACACATGTCCATTGGGCCGATTTTAGTTAGATCCAGTTTCTGTGGATAGTTTAGAAATTGGGGTAGATTAGTTCTGGGCTTACTTCTTTCGTTAACAAACATTAGAGGCAATCATTTGTGATCATGAGACTCGAACATTGAAAAACAAGATTAGGGGGTACAAAGGGGGCTAGTCACAAGGTTTTTATAATCATAAGATAAAGGCTATATAGTTATACAGCCATTATCAGAGATCACGGCAGCTAAGCACAGTTCAGCAACCTCAGGCATTTCCCTCTGGTCATTTTACAATATTTGAGAAAGTAGGAAAAGCATCTATATAATGATTCAGTAATCGTATTTGTTAATTCTTAACTCTTGATTACACATCCATGCTGTAGCATTATCAGTACTTCATTCCTCTTTTTGTCGTTAGAGAACTTGTGGGTTTACAGAACAATCATGCATAAAATATAGGATTCTCACAAACCACCCCACCACCCACACCTTGCATTGGTGTGCAACACCCATCACAATTGATGATAGCACACTTTCACAACCACACCATTAATCAAAGTTCATGGTTTAACCCAAGGCTCGCTGTTTGTGTGGTATAGTTCCATGGATTAAAAAAAAATTTTCTGTTACCATAGTACAATCTAACATTTCCCCCTTTTAATCATTTGCAGATATATATTTCAGTGCTATCAATTGCATTTACAATGTTGTGCTACCATCACCACCATCCATCACCAAAACATTTCCATGGTTCTAAATAAGAATCCTGTACATTTTAAGCCTTAACTTACCATTCCCTCCCCTCCCTCCCCTCCATCCTGTGATAACCATAACCCAGATTCTAACTCTATGAGTTTGCTTATTCAAATTCTTCCATATCAGTGAGATCGTACAATATTTGTCCTTTTGTGTCTGGCTTATTTCACTCAACACAATGGCTTCAAGGTTCATACATGTTGTCACATGTGTCAAGACTTCATTCCTTTTCAGGACTGAATACTATTCCATTGTATGTATATTACAAAGCAATGAAAGAAAAAGAGCAATAGTTTTCAAAACACTCTTCAACAAGTAGTTACAGGACAGATCCCAGAGTTTGTCATGGGCTACAATACCACCCTCTCAGATTTTTCCTTCTAGCTGCTCCAGAACATTGGAGGCTAGAAGGAATAATTATATGTATTTTTATCATCACAATTGACTTTTTTTTCTTTTTTGTGAAAAATAACGTATATACAAAAAGCCATAAATTTCAAAGCACAGGGCAACACTTAGTTGTAGAACAGATTTCAGAGTTTGGTATGGGTTACAGTTCTACAATTTTAGATTTTTACTTCTAGCTGCTCTAAGATACTAGAGACTAAATGAGATATCAATATAATGACTCAGCAGTCATACTCATTTATTAAGCCCTACCTTCTCTGTATAATTCCACCCTCACCTTTGGTCTTTCTCCCACTCTTTAGCAGCCCATTCTAACTTTTTCATGTTGGGAGGGGCTGTCAATAATTTGGGGTAGGGAGATGGAACCAGCTGATGTTCTAGAGAGGCTGGGCCCTCTAGGTTTCAGGACTTATCTGATCCAGTGACCCATCTTGAGGTAGGTTTTGGATAGTTACCCTAGTGCACAGAACCTTTTTAGAATCTTATATATTGCCCTAGGTGTTCTTTAGGATTGGCTGGAATGGTTTTGGTTGGGGGTTGGCAAGCTGTGATAGGTAGTAGTGTCTAACTGAAGTTTGCCACCAATAATGAGTGGGTGTTGTTATTTCTCCACATTCTCTTCAATACTTCTTATTTTCCATTTTTTTTTAAATAGCAACCATTCTAATGGGTGTCAAGTGGTATGCTATTATTGTTTCAATTTGGATTTCCCTGATAGCTAAAGATGTTGAGCATCTTTTCATGTGCTTTGTGGCCATTTGTGTTTCTTCTTTGGAGAGATATCTGCTCAAGTCTTTTGTCCATTTTTTTAATGTTTATTTTTTTGGTTGTTCAGTTGAAAGTTTTTTTTTATATATACTGCATATTAATCCTTTATTGGATATGTGGTTTCAAAATATTTTCTCCCTTCTTGTAGGTTGTCTTTTTATAATCATGATAAAGTTCTTTGAGGAATAAAAGTTTTAAATTTTGATGAGATCCCATTTATCTATTTTTCCTTTTGTTGCTTATGCTTTGGGTGTAAAGTCTAAGAAACCATCACCTAGAACAAATTCCTGAAGATGCTTCCC
Source organism: Tamandua tetradactyla (assembly GCF_023851605.1). Taxonomy (NCBI): domain Eukaryota; kingdom Metazoa; phylum Chordata; class Mammalia; order Pilosa; family Myrmecophagidae; genus Tamandua; species Tamandua tetradactyla. The sequence continues at coordinate 112,711,434 of NC_135334.1, forward strand.
TATATTTTCCCCTAGGAGTTTGATATTTCTAGCTCTTTTATTAAGGTTTTTGACATTTTAAGTTGATTTTTGCATATGATATGAGGTACGGGGTCCTCTGTTTTTTTGTTTTTTGGGTTTGTTTGTTTTTTTTTGCCAGTGGAGATCCACTTTTCCCAGCACTATTTGTTGAAGAGACTATTCTTTCCTAATTGAGTGGTGTGATGGTTAGGTCCTGGTGTCAGCTTGACCAAATGATGATGCCCAGTTGTCTGATCAAACACCGGCATGACCATTGCTGCAAGGATATTTCATGGCTGGTTGATAAACTGAAAGGCTGATGTATTAAATCATCAGTAGTTGGTTGTATCTGTGGCTGATTGCATCTGCAATCAACTGAGGCACGTCTTCCACCAATGAGATAATCTGACCAGTTGAAGGCTTTTAAGGAAGTAGAGAGACTCTTTCACTGCTTCCTCAGCCAGTGAGCCTCTCCTATGGAGTTCGTCCAGACCCTTCACCAGAGCCGCCAACTTCACAGCCTGCTCTGCAGATTTTGGACTCTTCCATTCCCGTGGCTATGTGAGAAACCTTTATAAATCTCGTATTTACAGATCTCTACTGTTGGTTTTGTTTCTCTAGAGAACTCTGGCCAGAAAAGCTGCTAGTTTTGAGTGGGGACCAGAACAAGAGGAGGGTCTGTGATATGTCCAGGCTACTGTGCAAGCTGCTCTGCCCCTTGGTCTATATAATCCAACAGATCTCATGGTGCTGGAAATGCCAGTGGCAAATAGGGACGCTGTCTGGAGCCTTTGACAGGCCCCTGAAAGAATCACAATGCAGACACTTAAGAGTTTGGAGCAAAGCCTTACCATCTGCTGCAGATAATTACTCTCCTTTTGAGAAACAGCTTTTAACCTGCTACTGGGCCTTAGTAGAGACTGAACGTTTAACCATGGGCCACCAAGTTACCATGAGACCTGAGTTGCCTATCATGAGCTAGGTGTTGTCTAACCCACCAAGCCATAAAGTTGGGCATGCACAGCTGCACTCCATCATAAAATGGAAATGGTACATATGAGATAGGGTCAGAGCAGGTCCTGAAGGCACAAATAAGTTACATGAGGACATGGATCAAGTACTCATGGCCCTCACTCCTACCACGTTACCTTCTCTTTCCCTGATCAGAACTATGGCCTTCTGGGGAGTTCCCTACAGCTATTTGACTGAGGAAGAGAAAACGTGGGCCTGGTTTACAGATGGTTCTCCATGATATGCAGGGACCACCCAGAAGTGGACAGCTGCAGCACTACAACCCATTTCTGGGATGTGCTTAAAGGACAGTGGTGAGGGGAAATCCTCCCAGTCGGTGAAACTTCAAGCAGTGCTTGGAAGAGAACTGGCCAGAGGTGCAATTGTATATTGACTCATGGGCTGTTGGTAATGGTTTGGCTGGATGGTCAGGGGACTTGGAAGGTACGTGATTGAAAAATTGTTAACAAAGAGGTCTGGAGAAGAGGTATGTATAGACCTCCTGAGTGGGCAAAGAACGTGAAGATATTTGTTTCCCATGTGAATGCTCACCAGAGGGTGACTTCAGCAGGGGGAGGTTTTAATAATCAAGTGGATAAGATGACCTGTCCTGTGGATATAAGACATCGTCCTTCCTCAGCCACTCCTGCCATTTCCCCGTGGGCTCATGAACAAAGTGGGCATGGTGGTAGGGATGGAGTTTATGTATGGGCTCAGCAACATGGACTTCTCCTTACCAAGGCTGACCTGACTACAGCCACTGCTGAATACCCAATTGCCAGCAGCAGAGACCCACACTCAGTCCCCGATATAGCGCCATTCCCCAAGGTGATCAAGCTGCTACCTGGTGGGAGGTTGGTTATACTGGACCACTTCCATCATGGAAGGGGCAGCAATTTGTTCTAAATGGAATAGACACATACTCCACATATGGGTTTGCCTTCCCTACATGCAATGCTTCTGCAAAAACTGCCATCCATGGACTTACAGAATGCCCTATCCACTGTCATGGTATCCCACACAGCATTGCTTCTGATCAAGGAATCCACTTCACAGCAAATGAAGTGCAGGAATGGGTACATGGCTCATGAAATTTTCTAGTCTTACCATGTTCCCCATCATCCAGAGGTTGATAGAATGGTGGAATGGCCTTTTGAAGACCCAGTTACAGTGCCAGCTAGGTGGCAATATCTTGCAGGGCTGGGGCAGTGTTCTCCAGGAGACTGTAAATGCTCTGAATCAGTGTCCACTATATGGTGCTGTTTCTTCCATAGTCAGGATTCACGGGTCCAGGAATCAAGGTTGGAAATGGGATTGGCACCACTCACTATCACCCCTAGTGATCCATGAGGAAAATTTTTGCTTCCTGTCCTTGAAACCCTAACCTTGGCTGGTCTACAGGTCTTAGTTCTGAAAAGAGGAGTGGTCCTACCAAGAGACAGGACAATGATTCCATTAAACGGGAAGTTAATACTGCTACCTGGCCACTTTGGGCTTCTCATGCAACTGAATCAAGAGGCACAAAAGGGGATTGCAGTTCTGTCTGGGGTGATTGATCCTGACTATCAAGGGGAAATAGGACTGCAACTACACAATGGAGGTTAAAAAAAAGCATACTCGGGATACAGGAGATCCCCGAGGGTGTCTCTTAGTACTACCCCGCCCTGTGATTAAAGTAAATGGAAAACTTCCACAGTCCAATCCAGGCAGGATTACCATTGACCCACAAACTTCAAGAATGAAGGTTTGGGCCAGCCCACCTGGCAAAGAACCACAGCCAGCTGCTTGTTGAGGGCAAAGGGAACATGGAATGGGTAGTAAAAGAAGGTAGTGATAAAATGCACTATGACCACATGACTAGTTACAGAAACAGGGACTGTGATGGTATGGATATTTCCTCCTTGTTTTGTAATGAGCGTGTTTGCATTTATACGTAAGCAAGTATCTTATTTTCCTCTTATCATATGACATAAGTTGTATTGCTCATGTTATAGTATTTAAGTCATAGGATATAAAGTTTAAGAGTGAATGTTACCAAAGGACTTGCACTGTATTCTGGAAAAATATAGTGCATTTCCAGTTGTATGCAGGACAGTTGAGTATTGTTAGGTGAAACATATGTCTATTATTGTGTTCTATTTGGAAATTAAGCATGTTTCAAAGTGATGTGTATAGCTGCCAAGTTGACAAGGGGTGGACTGTGATGGTCAGGTTCTACTGTCAACTTGGCCAAGTGATGATGATGCCCAGTTGCCTGGTAAGGCAGGCACTGGTCTGACCGTTCCTATGAGGATATTTCATGACTGATTGATAAACTGGAAGGCTGGTATATTAAATCATCAGTCAGTTGATTGCATCTGTGGCTGATTACATCTACGATCAAGTAAGGTGTGTCTCCCACCAATGAGCTAATCCAGTCAATTGAAGACTTTAAAAGAAGCAGAGACTTTTTCACTGCTTCTTCGGCCAACAAGCCTTTCCTGTGGAGTTTGTCCAGACCCTTCACCAGAGCTGCAAGCTTCAAAGCCTGCCCTGTGGATTTTAGAATGGAATCTTCCATTCCAATGGTTGTGTGAGATTATAAATCTCATATTTACAGATCTCTCCTGTTGGTTCTATTTTTCTAGATAACCCTGACTGATATAAGTAATCTTTGCCACCTTGCTGAAAATCAGTTGGCTGTTAATGTGAGGGTTGATTTCTGAACTCTCATTTCTATTCCATTGATCTATATGTCTGTTCTTGTGCCTGTGTCATGCTGTTTTGATTACTGTGAGCTTGTAATGAATTTTAAGATCAGAAAGTGTGAATCCTCTATTTTCATTCAACTTTTCCAAGATGGCTTTTGGCCCCTTACCCTTTCCATATAAATTTGTTTGGGGCCCCTTACCCTTTCCATATAAATTTGATGATTGGCTATCACATTTTTACAAAGAAGGTTATTGGAATTTTGATTGGGATTGAGATGAATCTCTAAATTGCTTTGGGTAGTATTGACATCTTAACAATATTTGTCTTCTAATCCATGAACACAGACTATCCTTTCATTTTTTTTTAGATCTTCTTTAATGTCTTTTAGCATTGTTTTGTAGTTCTCTCTGTACAAGTCCTTTACATCATTAGTTGGATTTATTCCTACATATTTGATTATTTTAGTAGCTATTGTTAATGGAATATTTTAAAATTTCTTCTCCTAATTGTTCATTGCTTGTTTATAGAAACACTACTGATTTGGGGGTGTTTATCTTGTACCCTGCCACATTGCTGAATTCATTTATTAGGTTTTGGAGCTTTACTGTGCCTTTTTCAGCGTTTTATGTATATAAGATCATATCACCTGCAAATAAGTAAAGTTTTACTTCTTCCTTTCCAATTTGAATGCCTTTTATTTCTTTTTCTTGCCTAACTGTTGTGCCAAGAAGGTCCAGCATTATGTTGAATAACAGGGGTGACGGTAGGCATCCTTATCTTGTTCCTGATCTTTGAGGGAAAATCTTTGGTTTTTCACCATAGGATGTTAGCCAATGGGCTTTTCACGTGTATCTTTATCGTGTTGAGGAAGTTTCCTTCTATTCCTAGTGTTCTGTATTTTTATCAAGAAGGGGTGCTATATTTTGTCAAATGCCTCTGCTGCATCGATTGAGATGATTATCCAGTTTTTATCCTTCATTCTGTTAATGTGGTATATTATGTTAATTGATTTTCTTGTGTTGAACCAATTTTGCATACCAGAGATAAATCTCACTTGATCATGATGTATAATTCTTTTAATATACTGTTAGATTCAGTTTATTAGTATTTTGTTAAGGACTTTTGCATTTAGATTTATGAGATTTTGGCCTGTACTTTTCTTTTCTTGCAGTGTCTTTATCTAGCTTTGGGATGAGGGTGATGTTGGCCTCTAGAATGAGTTAGGGAGTGTTCCCTCCTCTTCACTTTTTTTAAAGAGTTTGTGTTGAATTGGAGTTAAGTCTTCTTGGAGTATTTGGTAGAATTCCTTTGGGAAATTATCTGGTCCTGGACTTTTCTTTGTTGGGAGGTTTTTAATTACTGATTCCATTTCTTTACTCATAATTGGTTTGTTGAAATCTATTTCTTCTTGACTCAATGTAGGTAATTTGCGTGTTTCTAAGAATTTGTCCATTTCATCTAGGTTGTCTAATTTATTGGCATACAATTGTTCATAGCACAATTATGGTCACTTTTATTTTAGTGAGGTTGGTAATAACGTCCCCCTTTTCATTTCCGGTTTTATTTATTTATAGCCTCTGTCTTTGTCCATCTAGTTGGTATTTTACTGATCTTTTCAAAGAATCAATGTTTGGTTTTGTTGATTCTATTATTTTTTTTTCTCTTTCCTTATCTTTGCTCTAATCTTTGTTACTTCCTACTTTCTGCTCTTTTTGGGTTTAATTTGCTCTTCTTTTTCTAGTTCCTCCAGTTTTGTGATTAGGTCTTTGATTTGATGTCTTCCTTCTTTCTTTTTTAATATTAGCATTTAGAGCTATACATTTTCCTCTTAGCACTGCCTTTGCTACATCCACCATACCATAAATTTTGGTATGTTGTATTGTCATTTTCATTCACCTCAAGATATTTCCTAATTTCCTTTCTGATTTCCTCTTTAGCCCCACTGGTTAAGACTATGTAATTTGATTTCCACAAATTTGTGTCTTTTTCCCCTTTTCCCTCTGTTTTTGATTTCTAGCTTTATTCCATTGTGGGTGGGGAATATACATTGTGTATTGTATATTCACTATTTTTTAATTTACTGAGACTTGTTTTGTGACTCAACATATGGTCTTTCCTGGAGAATGATCCATGTGGACTTGGGAAAAATGTGTATTCTGTTTTCATTGGCTCCAGTGTTCTATATATTTCTGCAAGGTCTAGTGGTTTAGAGTATCATTCAGGTCCTGTTCTTTCTTACTGATCTTCTGACTAGATATTCTATCCATTATTGGGAGTAGAATATTGAAGTCTCCTACTATTAATGCACAGCTATCAGTTTCTCTCTTCAAATCTGTCAGTATTTGCTTCATATATTTTTGGACTTAGCTATTAGGTGCATATATATATATTTATAATTGTTACATGTTCCTGATCAATTGTGCCCTTTATCAGTATGTAATGACCACCTTTGCCCTTTGTGACTGTTTTCACTTAAAGTCTATTTTATCTGCTATTAATATAGCCACCCGAGCTCTCCTTTGGTTACTATTTTCATTGTATTTTTTTCCATCCTTTCACCTTCAATCTCAGGACTGGGACCCAGTGATATGAATTTGCTAATCAAAAACCATGATCAGCCATGCCCACCTGTGTTCTTGGGGAAGAGGATCTTTACATGCCTTTTAGTCACCAGCAGCTAGCCAGGGACTGGACCTCATGGTGGCCAGCTACGAGAGTGGGGACTGGGCATTGGCAGCCACAATGAGGAAAGAGCAATTTACGGTTCTTAACCATAATTTATGAGCCTCTTCCTCACGCTCTTCCTGGGATGTTGTATAGTGTTCTTCTGGCCTCTGGAGTATCAAAATAGTTGTTCAGACAGTTTCTGCTTGTTTAATGGTTGTTTTTGTGGAAGGACTCAGTCCTGGAGCTCCCTACTCTGCCATCTTCCCCAGAAGTACTTCATTCCCTTTTACAGCTGAATAATTTCCATTGTGTGGATATACCATATTTTGTTTGTCTATTCATTGGTTGATAGACATTAGGTTTGTTTCCACCTTTTGACTCTTCTGAATAATGCTACTTATTAGTACTTGCATACAAGCTTTTTGTGAATATATGTTTTCATGTCTCTCGAATATATAACTAAAAGAGGAATTGCTGGGTCATATGGTAATCCTATGTTTAACCTTTTGAGAGACTGCCAAGCTTTGTTCCAAAATGGCTGCACTATTTTACATTCCCCCTAGCAGTGTTCGAAGGTTCTAATTTCTCCACATCCTCACCAACACTTGTTATTATCTGTCTTTTTGGTTATGTTCATCCCAGTGAGTATGAAGTGGTATCTCACTATGAGTAATCTTGTTTTGAAGTTGCATTTGCATAGCAAGCACACTTTGTTACTTAGAGGACTTAAATTCATTTTAGGTGATTGATAGAGATTATGGGGGTTTAAATCCCTAATTTGGTTCCACCACAACCCCCCCTTAGATCCACCACTTGGTCCGGGCTGCCTTCTTTAGCAGAGGAATACCTGAAGGAGGTGGATTAGTCCAAGAGACCTGTTTTCATTTAGGGAGAACCCGCCCGTCTCCCTTCAGTTCCTTAGCTTCCTTTTTCCTCCTGCCATTTCATAGACTGAAATGAGGGTGGGATGCAAGGGCTACTCAGTCTTTTTGGCCTAATATCTCCTGCTCTAGGCCAATGACTGGCCTGATTAGCTCACCAGCCTACAGGCAAATCGGGGGATGAAAGCCACAGGCATGCTATGGCTCAGAAGTGCTCTCCATGTCCAGGTGAGACATCACAAGGGCAGGATTTGGAGCTCACTCTGCACTGACAATGTTGTGCTTGGGCCATACAGTGTTTTAAAATTGGGAAATGACATGAAAATCTAGATTTCTAACTTTTCTTTAAAAATCGGCGGGCCTAGCCACTCTCTTCCCACCCTTCTACCTTGTGGCCATTGGCCAGAGCTGAGCAGTGGCTGTCAAAGCCTGGTGCAGCCTCCCCCCATTCCCAATGTCCCTGCTAGACCCTGTGCTGCCACTGTCAGCACCGCTACACTTTATGACACCTGCCTGGTCCCTGAGCATGTTTCTGTTGGTGACTGACTCCCCTCGGGGATCCAATGGGATTAATTTAGGCCATAGTCAGTGGCAAGGCTGGAGGTGGGTATTGGGGATCCTGGGTCTCCAGACATCTGCTGGGTCTCCACACCACCTGCTCATGACTCACTGTCTCTTCTAAGCGAGCTGTGGTGTGTGATTTGTCCTTCACACTCCCTGAGCCCTTTTTATGGGCCAAGCACTGTTCTAAGAGCTTTGCAGGCATGTCTTTCACTCAGGTAATCCTCCGAGTAACCCAATAGTAAATCCAGGTTATGGGTGGGAAAACTAAGGCTCAGTAAAACACCCTGCGGTCCCATGGGTAATGAGTGGCAGAGCCAGGATGTGAAGGCATGAGCACGTGAGGCCATTTGTGAGTTTGCTCATAGCAGCTCTAAGAACTTTGCAGTCTGGCTTCACCAGCTGCAGCTAGAATGCTGCATGGGTGGGGTCGGCCTCGGCCAGGTGCCCATGCCTGAACGTCGGAGTTGGAGTGGAAGTAGGTGCCGTACACGTTTGGAGTGAGGATAGCTATGATTCCTCCAGCCTTTACTTGTGGTGAATCTCTAAAAGCTGATAAAAGAAGAGGAGCGGGACATCTGGGGATCTAACACACCTGCAGCCCGTCGCTCGTGGGGGGCAGTGACCCCATTACAGAACCCCATGGGCTGGGTGTCTCTGCTCCTCTCCCAGCTCGGGCTCGCCTGGCAGCCACGAGTAGCGGAGTGAGAGCACATCGGACCCGGGAAGGCGTGGGAGCCTGATTTCTCATCCCCCCGTCCCCAGGAGTAACGCAGTGGCTCCTGACACAGCTTTGTCCTCCACACACAGGCCCCTTTGTTTCTCCGATGCACAGAGCAGCGGCTGTAACAGTGGCCCTGAACGGCGCTCCACCCTCCTTTCTCCAGTGTTACACTTGCTTTTGCAGGTCCGGAATCGGCGAAACAATTATTTCCTGCAGGGGCTGGGGAAGTACTATGGCTTTTCATAGCTGATGCCTGCTTCCCTGCCAGCCCGTGGTCCTGGGGCCCAGGTCAGACCGAATGGACTGAGCCAAGAGCCAGGCCCAGGGAGAGCCGGGCCTGGGGATCTGTCACCGCCTCAGGAGGCTGGAAGGCGGTGGCGCCTCATCTCTCCCCTGCCAGGTAGGGCCTGCCCTGCAGGAAGGAGCCAGAGCAGGGAACACAGGAGAGAGGCTGAGAGTGGTTGGGGAGGGGCCGCTGGCCAGGACCGAGGTCCAGCTGAAGGAGAATGGGTTTCTGGGTTCAGGCTGTCCCGCTTGTTGAGAGCCACTCTCTGCTGGTCAACAAACAAACAAAATCAACTCAATTCAAGTCCCTGGCTTGGCTGGCAGCCAAAGGAAATGCTCTACCTGTCTGACCCCCATTCAATGCCTCTGATGTCTTTGAGTGGCTAGAATCTTCATAACCCATATGGGTTTACTCAGGGGACCATTCCTTTAACAACAGCTGCTATTTGTTGAGTTCTTAGTATATGTATTGTATATGTGTTACTATTTGCATCTTACTTATTAATAACGATAACTTTTACAGTGTACCTGGCATCCTTTCTTGATTCAAACCCAGGCAGTCTGGTTCTAAAACCTGTGCTTTTAATCAACATGCCTCACGTATAAATGTACTTGGTGCTAATAAACCAAGGTCATCATAGGTTTCACTTTGTATGGCAGTGTAGTATAATAATATGCGTGCTGAGTGCTTTGCCCTGTGCCAGGCACTGATCTAAGTGTTTTGCATGGATTTCCTCATTTGTTCCACATGATAACCCTGTGGGATGATGTTTTAATTTCCAAGCTGTTAAAACAAATGCCATACAATGGGTTGGCTTAAACAATGGGAATTTATTGGCTTATGTTTTTGAGGCTAGAATTAGTCCAGAATCAAGGTGTCAACCAGGCGATGCTTTCTCCCCACAGACTGTGGCAATCTTGGGCCAGTGATCCTTGGTCCTTGGCTTTTCCATACCATGACAATGCATATGGCGGTGTCTTTTCCTTTCTCTTCTGGGTTCTGTTGACTTTGGCTCCTTGTTTCACGCCGCTTCTCCCTCCATCTGACCTTCCTTTGTTCATAAAGGGCCCCAGTACTCCCAGCCTGATTCAGCTGGGCCACCCCTTCACTGAAGCAACATCATGAAGAGATCCTATTTACAATGAATCCACACCAATCAGAATGTGGATGAAGCCTAAGGATATGTCCAAGCAGGGGCACACAATTCAATCTACTTGGATACTTTTATTATCCCCATTTTATAGGTGAAAAATTGAAGTACAGAGAAGAGTAAGTTGCTCAAGAGATGGAACTCTTTTTCAGTTTTCTTTGGAGTGTTATGTGTCTCTCTGGCTTCCAAGCCCTGCAGCCAGTTTAGAGTGTATCTTTTTCTCTGGGTCATGAGGTCAGGGGCTTCCTGCCACTGGGTTTGCAGAGCATCTGTACTCGAGTTGTCCGTTCTAGGAATGCAGGTGTTGTTGAATGCTTTGTTGTTTTGACTGGTCTGGAGGAGATGGGTTTGCTCCATGGTGACAGTTGAGAAATTTGAAACAATAATAATTGCTCAATGAATAGAATCTCTTACTTTACTATTCACTGTAGCTAAGTTGCTATATAAGAACAACGTAAATGAACAGGACTCAGGGATGTACTCAGAGAGCCTACTTTTTCTTATTGCTGCTCCTTTAATTTTTTTTTCTCTGGGCCCTATCCTTACCCAGTTCTTAGTTTGCCAGGGCTGCTATAACAAATACCACAAATGGATTGGTTTATACAACAGAAATTTGTTGTCTCACCATTTTGGAGGCTGGAAGCCCAAACTCAGGGTGTGGGTGGGCATGCTTTCTCTGAAGCAGCATTGCCGGTGCTTGAGCGCTGCTCTGCTCACGGCCATGGGCCTCCATTTTTGCCTCCTCACTCCTTTTCCCGCTCAGTCGTCTGTGTCTCTGTTTAGATTTCTTCTCCTTAGAGGGACTCAACTCATACTGGATTAAGGCCCACCTGATTGACTTTGGCCCCATCCACACAGGATCTGTGAATATTCTTTTTTACAAATGAGTCCCTATCCACAGGAACTAGGGGGCTGGAACTTGAATATGGCTTTGTGGGGGGCATAATGCAATCTACCACACCTAGCCCTGCGTGAAACCCGGGGAAAATCCCGACTCTTCTGGCCACTCTTTGGTTTTGATGGCTTTAAATTACCAAGCCCTGGTGTCTGAATTCCTTGAGGGAGGGATTCCACCTGAGTTGGGCTTCACCCCTCCCCTGGGGAAGGCACAGGCTCCAGAGACGCCCTCAAACGAGCTTGTTTCTGCCTATGCCTGGGGCAGTTGCAGCCTGAGAAGCCCCACTGCTGTATTCAAAGGCAGTCAAGCCTTTGTAGAAACACAGCCACAAAAACCTCTGTTTCTTTTCTTTTGTTCTTTTTCCGTCAACCCTGCCCCCTTGGCACAGGGGCAAAAATGAGTGACCTCGCTTTGACCAGGTTCACCTGAGCTGGGGGCCTATTTTTAGTAGTCAGAGTTTGTTAATTAATTCCACTATTGGCATTTGGTTGGGCTCAGCCCCTGCTGCTGGTAAAGTCTCTTTCCTTTCCCCTCTGGGAAGCCGCCTGTTGAGGAAGGGCGCCATCCACCGCAGCTTGGGGAACTCACGGTTCTGGGCGGGCTCACAGCCGGTCCAGCTGGTCCAGACTGGAGTATGCTGTGTGTCTGGTCACTGACGTGGCCCCAGGAGCTGTTCTGTACTGTTTCTGGTTATTTACTAGTTGTTCTGGAGGACGAACTAAAATATGCACATTGCTAAGCTGCCACCTTGGCCCGGACCCAAGGGCAGTTCTTCCTGGCCACTCTTTGGGAATAAGAAGTTCTTTAGACACTTCTAGTTACAGCATTGTCACAGCTGTAATTGATATGTGTGGTCAAGTGGAATAACCCAAACCTTCAAAGTTGGTTCCAAACTGAGGCCTCTGTCCCTCCTCCCACTGGGGCTGGAGCTGGAAAGGGAGCTGGGGTCAGCTTCTTGATTCCCACCCTGTGCTTCCCCCTTCCTCCTCCTCCTGCTCGCCAGGGATTCTGACCCCTCAGGGGTTGGGGGAGAGGGATGGAGAGGAGGAAAGGAGAGAAACAGGAAGCTCTTACCTGATTACCTGACATACTGTGGTAAACTGGAATCCCACAGGCTGGGCGTGGTGGGGGGTTTAAACCTAATTCTTTATCTCTCAGCACACCTTTGTGGATACTTCAGAGAACATCCTCCGTCCTCATCTTTGGCGATCTCTGAACTGCTGGTCCCTTGAAGCTGGTTGGCTAAAACTCCTTCCTCACTCCCTGGGCATGTGTGGGCCCTCTGTAAAAGGGTCTAAACATCCTCACTGGGATGCCTGAGGCTTAGAGAAAATACTCTACCTTTCTTTACCCTGACACATCCAAAGCTACCACACCCCCTCACTCTCACTAGCCACCCCATCTTTCTCTTGTGCTTTGGATTTCTCAAGCAATAATCGGACACCGGCTCAAGTTGCGGCAACACTTCTTAGGGAGTGGAAGTGGGCAACTGGCTCTTGGGTACACCTATTGTGCATTCCAGAATTTCTCTTCTGCTCTCAATTTTCCTTAGACCCTCCAAACTCTCTTGGGGACTGGAGGGGGTCAGGTAAAGTGGAAACCCAGTTTTGTGCTGTTTCTTTTGCAAGCCCACCATGATGGCGGCACACTTTACGTCTATGGTCCTGTGGCTTTGGCCCAAACTGAGACCAAAGTAGTTTTTATGTCCTGCTATCCATACAGTAGCTCATTTAACTTTCATGAAGAATCCTTTGAGAAAGTTATTACTCCTCATGTATAGCTGAAGGAGGAGAACAGGAGCTCAGGGAGGTTAAGGAACTTGCCCAAGATGGGGCATTCAGCTGGTAGGTGAGGAAGTAGAGTTCCTATCCTGGGTTTGTGTGGCCTGGGAACCAAGCTCCAGTCCTCTTCCTTCTACACCTCCCGGATTTATTAGAGCTTTGGCCTGCCAGATTTTTATCTGTGCCCAGTAAAACTTCTTTCTTAGCAAAATGTTCTAAAGGTCAGTAGCTTGTCCCTGCTGTGTGCCAGCATAATGCAGGGACCAGTGACAAGGGTGAGTGTGCAATGAGCTCTCTGTTCCAAGGAGATGTCTTTGATACCCTACTCACACCCCCAGTATAAAATAATCCGTGGAATAATTAAGACGTCTATAAATTTTTGGTAGATGTGCATAAAAATTGTATTCTGAAAATTCTATTTGAGGTTTGAGGGGCCGTATCTTCTAGCTCTCTGTCTCCTAAGAGCTAGTTTACCTCAAAAGGAGTTCAGAATATAAAGATATTTATTTCTAAGAAAATTTCTTTTGTTTATGTTTTTCATTTTCTTTTTCCAAAATAAAAAAACCCAGGCCTGCTGTCCATCCTTGCACAATTTCTTTGGCTACAACTGGGAAGGCTGGCAGCCTTTTGGAAGCTGTGTGCCAAGTCTGTGTCCCAGGCTCATTTGGCAGCAGGGAAATGGGGACAGGGCTGGAGTGGGGTAGGTACTCATGGAAGTAAGACTGGGATAGGCTGGGGCAGACCAGGGAGGGAGGCAGGGAGGATGATACTTCTGTTCGCCTACTCTGTAGTTATTTAATGAACACCTATTATCCCCAAGATCTTCTTTTCTTTAAACATAACAACATACAAACACGGACATTCTTACTGTATGATCATTCCATTCTTGATATATAATCGATAACTCACAATAGCATCATAGTTGTATATTCATCGTCATGATCATTTCTTAGAACATTTGCATCAATTCAGAAAAAGAAATAAAAAGAAAACAGAAAAAAAAATCATACATGCCATACCGCTTACCCCTCCCTTTCATTGATCACTAGCATTTCAATCTACTAAATTTATTTTAACAATTTCCCCCCATTATTTATTTATTTTTAATCCATATGTTTTACTCATCTGTACATAAGGTAGCTAAAAGGAGCATCAGACACAAGGTTTTCACAATCACACAGTCACATTGTGAAAGCTATATCATTATACAATCATCTTTAGGAAACATGGCTACTGGAACACAGCTCTACAGTTTCAGGTATTTCCCTCCAGCCTCTCTGTTATACCTTAACTAAAAAGGTGATTATCTGTATAATGTGTAAGAATAATCTCCAAGATAGCCTCTCGACTCTGTTTGAAATCTCTCAGCCCTTGACACTTTATTTTGTCTCATTTCTCTCTTCCCCCTTTTGGTCGAGAAGGTTTTCTCAATCCCTTGATGCTGAGTCTCAGCTCATTCTAGGATTTCTGTCCCATATTTCCAGGAAGGTCCACACCCCTGGGAGTCATGTCCCATGTAGGGAGGGAGAGGGCGGTGAGTTTTCTTGTTGTGTTGGCTGGGAGAGAGAATGCCCAAGATCTTTGCAGGTCATTGAATGGGCCTAGGACAAGTGACATCTTAAACTTCTCTCCCGCTTCTCAGAGGAAGGTGAGGTGCTGGAAGGAGAGTGTTTTGGACTAAGAGACTGAGGGAATAGCGCCATTGGGAAGTATGGTGTACTTGGAGACTTGTTTTGGTTTGCTAAACCTGCTAAGATGCAATATACTTGAAGTGGGTGAGCTTTTACAATGGGGTTTATTAGCTTACAAATTTGTAATGTGGATAGTACAAATGATGTCCACATTAAGGCGTCGGTAGGACAACATCTTCTCTGAAGAAAGGCTGCTGGCACCTGGGACTCCTCCGTGGGAAGCACACGGCCAGCATCTGCTGCTCCTTTGCTCCTAGGTTTTGTTGCCTTCTGCTTCTGGCTTCAGTGGCTCCCTCTGTCGGCTTCTGTGGGTGTGTCCCTGTCTCAGCTTCTCTGGGGCTTCTCTGAGGTCTCTGGGCTCTCTCTGTTTTCTTTATCCTCCTATAGAGGACTCCAGCAAGGGGATTCAGACCCACCATGAATGACATGGGTCATATCTCAATGGAAACAACCTAACCCAAAAGTCCCACCCCCAAGAGGTCTGCATCCACAGGAATGGATTAAAAGAACATGGTCTTTTATGGGGCACATAACAGTTTCAACGAGCACACTCAGAAATGCCCAAGCATAGGCCTGAGGTCAAGGGAGGGCAGGGGCAGGAGGAGGAGAAGGCAGAAGCTGGGGACCTGCTAGATTAGGCTGAGCCTGGGTGGGAACACAGAAGAGCTCTAAGCAGAGAAGTGACCTGAGTGGGGTTGCCTTTTAGGGAGTGAACTCTGAGGCAGGACAGGGACACTTTGGAACCCTGGAAGCAAGACTCAGATGACCCAGGGATGCTGAAGGGCCAGGCCAAAACCCTGACTTTCTAAATTTGCTCAGACATATGGGGGCTCTGAGAAATGTTCCAGATGTGGGAACTCCATGTGTCCTGCAGAGAAGAGGAAGCTCAGGCACAAAAACTGTTTGTGATGTGTCATATATGAGAAGAACCAACAACTCCAAGTGAGAAAGAAGGTGAAGTCTACCATAAAGGATGCTATGCATGGGACATTGTGCTCAAGGGATTTTACTCCAGCCAAGGGACAGAAGCCCTTCTTCATGCTCAATAAAGGTGTCTACCCCAGAACTGAGCATCATGCATGGAGAAATCTTTTCATAACCTAAGCAGTTACTCTCTTACTACTAAACTCTGGTGAAACTCCGTCAGCCTTTAACTACTGTGTATCACCCTGTACTTAGATAGGCTGGCCAACTTGGAGGAAAAAGGCACTGGATCCTTTTGCTTTATTCATTGCAATTTAAGGAGCCATTTCCTTTACATCTTTTTTTTTTAATGTCTAATAAATTTTATTACATATAAGTATGCAAATGGATCTAGGGAAAACCTCCAGGCTGTTTCCACAAATGGTTGACAGAAGCATGAAAAAAAAAAAGGAGGGAGGGGGTATAAACCATTGAATCTGAACACAGACTGGGAAGGCATTTATTTTCTTAAAACCTAGGTGGCAATGCACCCCAGAGATGATCTGGTCTCTGTAAAGAGCTGGTTTTTCCTTTATCTACTGTATAAGCAGGTCGCCAAGCTGTCAAAAGAGGAAATGGGAGCTGCTTGCATCCTAGGACTTCTGATACAAGCACCAGCTCCACAGTCACCAAAGATACTGTTCACAACACAGCTAACAACACGCATACATGCTAATGTATATTTGAGAACACATCCATTGGAAGTTCTTATTGAATGTGAATCAGAAACTCATGAAACTATCAGATCAGCCACTTTTATGATGGGCAAGGAATAATGAAGGGCTGAACCAAAGCTCTGGCCCAGAGAATACAAATTTGGAAGTTCAGGCTGGAGTATGGGAGCCATCGTGAGGTCCCTCGCGGGAGGGTTCTGGAATGTCCGTGTTCTAGTTTGCTAGCTGCCGGAATGCAACACACCAGAGACGGATTGGCTTTTAATAAAAGGGAATTTATTTTGTTGGTTCTTCAAAGGAAAGGCAGCTAACTTTCCACTGAGGTTCTTTCTTACGTGGGAGGCACAAGATGGTCTCTGCTGGTCTTCTCTCCAGGCCCCTGGGTTCCAACAACTTTCCCCGGGGTGACTTCTTTCTGCATCTCCAAAGGCCTGGGCTGAGCTGGGAGTGCTGAGATGAGGAATGCCGAGCTGCTAGGCTGTGCTACGTTGTGTTCTCTCATTTAAGCACCAGCCAATTAAGTCAAACGTCACTCATTGCAGCAGACACGCCTCCTAGCCGACTGCAGATGTAATTAGCAACAGATGAGATTCACCTACCATTGACTCATGTCCACAGCAACAGAGCTAGGTGCCTTCACCTGGCCAAGTTGATGACTGAATCTAACTACCACAGTCCAACTTAGACAATTGAAGGGATGCTATGCCAATAACCCAAATTATGTGTGTGCATGTATATGAGTGTGTGTGTTTGGGGGGGACAGCTGTACTGGGATTGGGAGTGGAACAGAGACCCTTCCTTGCTAGAGAAAGTGTGACACAGTGGTTGTTCCTTCTTTCAATAAATATGTACTGAAGGCTTGTCATGAGCTGGGTGCTGGAAATTGCAAAGGGAACACACTCTGCTCCTTGCAGAGCTTGCAGCCCAATGGGGAAAAACAGGCAAGACAAGGAACAATTAGAATCCAGTGTAGCAGAAAGACTCTAAAAGGGAATTTAGGGATAATTGGGGAAATCTGAATAGAGACTGCATGTTTTAATGATCGTAGAGAATTAGTGTTAAATTTTTAGATACAATAATGATATTGTGGTTTGGGTGGGAGAATATCCTTTCACTTTTTCTTTTTTGGAAATGCAAGTTGAAATGTTTAGGGGTGAAATGTCATGATGTCTATAATTTACTTAGAAACAAAATAAACACCTGCATGCATACGCACATGCACACACACAGAGGAAGCAAATATGGCAAAATGTTCCCAATCATTGGAAATACATGGGAGCTTGTTGTACTATTATACGGTGCTTTTTATTGTTTGGCTTTTCTTTTTCTTTTTCTATATAGTTATAATTATATAATATATTATATATATAATGTTATGTATATATTATATTATATATAGATTTTCTACATATATATATAGAACAAATTGTGAAATTTTTCACAATAAAAATTTTAAAATACAAAGAAACAAGTGCATTGATGGAGAAGTAGTGGTACCATAGGAACACAGAGTAGGGCCTCTAGTTGGAAATTCATGGGTGAGAGAAGCTTCCCAAAGAAACTATTATCTTATCTAATACTTAAGAAATAAGTGGCCAATGTACAGGGGATGGGAGAGAACTTTGGGGACCATGTTCCGACATATGGGGGGGGCAGTGCTGGTGGTCTGTTTTGCTAGAGGAACAAAAAGACATTTAATCTGACTGGACTATTGAATGTGAATCAGGGAGTCCCATAGTGAGCTGGGGAAGGTGAGTGGTCTTGCAGAGTCTTACAGTAAGGCAGGTGGGGGAGCTTGGGTTTTGTCCTAACGGTAGTGGGCAACCATGGAGGGTTTGATTTGGGGAGTTGCATTTCAGAAAGATGCTGGTTAACAGGTGTTGAGCCTGTTAGGATGCGGCAGCCACTGTTGTAAGCCCTTCCTCTCTATTGGATTTCTAAGGTCCTCGCTGTGATATTCACAGATTGGGTCAAAATAAGCAGCTTGATTTTAGAGATGAGCAAACTGAGGTGCAGGAGAGTTAATTCACCTGCTCAAGGTTGTATAGCTGGAGGAGGCAGGATTTGAACCTAGGGAACTTGGCTCCAGAGCCCAGTTCCTAACCACCAGGCAGCGTTACCTTTCATGTCCCATCTGCTGGGGAAGAAATTGGGGAAAAGCAGCACTCAGACTGGAAGACCACATAGGAAGCAGTTTCAACAGTCCAGGCAGGTGGTGGTGGTGACTGAACTAAATTAGTGGCAGTCGAGATGGAGAGAATGGACCAGATCAAGGGTTACTTAGGAGTAAAATTGGCAGGACTTGGTGATTGAACCATTGGAGGTGACACTCAGTCCATCTCCACTGACAATCTGCCCTCCATCGTGTGGGCATCATAAACAGGACAGAGTAAGGGAAGGTGCGGACATCACTCCCTAAGGAACTGAGGGGATGTTCAGAGAGCTGAGGCTTCACCACGGTCTGTGAGGAGCAGCCCATCTTACATCCAGCTCGCTTTTCTCTTGTCCCGGCTCTGTCTGCCATCATTTCTGGTACAACTCACTATCTTGACTCTTTGACTTTCGTACTCTGCGGCTGTTGTAATCTCTGGGTCCTTCCTGTCCCCGCACTCCGGCACAGCCCGGTAAAGCCACAGTCCCCGGTCCTCTGCTAATTGTCTCCCAGCCCACCCGGCTGTCTCATTAACCTGGGACGATGTGCATGAAATACACACCTGCGCTGTTTGCACCAGAAGAGCCCTTGATCCTTTGGCTTCTTCAGAGCCCTTAACCAGGACGACAAATTAAACAAATATTGAAAAACAATAGAAAGAAAAAGACTTGGCTTTCTTGTCTTTCTACTGCTTATTGATTTTTAAGATCTTTTCAGGCATGAAAAGAATATTCACTGCTGGCGTCTTGGCATTGGATTTCTGTTAGCTGGGAGAGTGGTTTATTGATAGGACTGGAGAGGTCCAGCAAGAAGGAGGGGGCCTCGCTGCCGCTCCAGTTGGTGACCCCTGAGAGAGCTGGGGCTTGGCTGGGAGGCAGCTGGGAACATGTGGCCCAGGAGGCCACTCTCAGCTCCGTACTGACTCTCCGGGAGCCTTATTTTTTTCTTGTTGAAGGCCCTGAGATTCCCAGGTTATTTTTTGTGTGTCAGAAATGATGCAACTACTACATGAATTCATGCACAGAGGGCATGAGTCTGCATGAGTGCTTCTGTATAAACTCCTGCCTTACAGTCCTTTCTCCTAAGGAATTGCTCGTTTTAACAACAAATGTTTATTGAGCAGCTACTATGTGCCACATCCTGTTCTAAGTGCTGGGGACACGGCTGTACACAAAGTGACAAACATCTCTGTGCTCCTGGGCCTTAGCATGAGTTGTGATGGTTGTGTGATACTATGAATGTACTAAAAACCATTGAACTGTACACTTTATGTGGGTGAATTGTGTGGTGTGTAAGTTGTATCTCAATAAAACTGTTATAAAATAAAATAGTACTGCCCTCAGGGTTGATATGAGGACTGACTGAGAGGACATGAAGTGCTCGGAGTAGTACCTGGCAGGTTGCAAACTCTGTATATGGATCTAACACCCTTGTTGTTGTTGCTGGAGAAATGGATTCCTAGAAACAAAAGTGCTGGGCCAAAGGGTAGGTGCATTTTTTTCAAAGATCTTTCAGAGCTGCCTTCCAAAAAAGGCTTTACCAGTTCCCCCTCCCAGAAGCAGTGTACCATGGTGCTTGTCTCTTCTTTCCCTTTTTAAAGCAGCCACCTCCAAAAAAAGTCTGGGAGGTCATGTACCAGTGTTCATATGATTTCCTTTGGGTAAAGGAATCATGTGGGAATTTTCTTATTTTCCCATGTTGCTTTCTGCATTTTCCCCTGATTTCTAAAGAAAGAACATGTCATAATTCTGTAAAGTTTAAAAAGAAAAAATAAAAATATCTCCCTCCTGTCCCTCCCCCTCGCAGGCTTGGCAATAGTTGGGGTAAGAGACCCTAAAAACATGGATCCTTCCCATTGTCAATGGTTTATAGAAAATTTCTGGGAGAAATAACCAGAAGTTCACAAATGTAAACATGGGGAAGTCAGAAATTGCAGTCACTGCCCCAGACCTGAACTTTCTTGCTAGATGATACCTATAAAAGTCATAGCTATAAGCCATTGTGTTCCACTGCAAATTAGAAAATGTTTCATATGCCTGCCATTTAATCCTCATGACAATTCTATGACCTAAGTGCAGAAATGGAGGCAGAGAAATTAAGTGATGTGCCTAAAGGCACACTGCTAGTACATGGTACTAGGTAGATATTGGTGAAGATGCCTTTAGTTGCAAGTCAAGAATCATAAACAAGGACATTTTATTATCTCACTTAACAGTAAGCACATAATTAGAGCAAACTTCAGGGGAGATCGAGTCAGCAGCTCAGTGATATCCTCAGGGATTCCTGTTGCTTCCATCTGTCTGTTCTACCATCTTTCCTAGAAATAGGGCTCTAGTAGTTTCATATGGAAACTAGACGTAGCAGTGTCCAGAGGAACAAGAGAGGGATGGTTTCTTCCCTGGACTTTCTCCTTGGAGTGAGAAAACTTTTTCCGTTACCCCTTCTCTGCTCCTTCCAGCATGCTTTGTCTCACTGGTCCGTCCTAGTTCAGGTCACTTACCTACTTTGGAACTAATTCCCGGCACACAGTGTGGACTTATCGCTAGGCCAATTAAACCTATCCATGGGTTTTGTGCTGGAGGCGAGGTCATTTTTCCCATGGGGAGAGGTGTTCTCTGAGCAAAATTAGGGTTCTATTTGGAAGGGAGAAAGGGGACTGGATGTTGCTCGTGGAACAGAGGAACCACCAGTGTTCAGCGTAAGGGGAGACTCCGAGCTCGGTGGTCAGCTCGGAAGCCCGTACTCCTACCTGTTGCTCTGTTCTGCCTCTTGGCCAAGACTTTCATTGCTAGAAATTAACTGTTGAGGGTGAAGCTGCCCCCTCTGCCCCTCTGTCTGCAGGTCCCATTCTTCTTTTTCTTTTCTTCCTTTTTGCACGGCAGGCACTGGGAATCAAACCTGGGTCTCCCGCATGGCAGGTGAGAACTCTGCCACTGAGCCGCCGTGGCCCGCCCAGTTCCCATCCTTCTTAAAGCAGAGCTTGACGGGTTCATTCAGGGCGGATCATTACGAGTGAAGTAGTCGTTTTTTTAAAAAGTATTCCCGGTCTCAACTAGATAAGTTTTATCTTGGGCATCTCTAGCTTGGGAGGCTTCCATTTCACACTCCCCTTGGCGCTACGGTAGGGAACCCTCTGAGGTGCTCTCCTCGTGGCTGCTGGCAGGACTGACTTAGTAGGACAGTAAACTTGGTTAGATTTGGAAAACTTTGGAAAAATGTGCTTGATCTCCTTTTAGGGGAAACGTATTTGGCTGGAGTGATAGATTGGAGGAGTATTTGGCAAATATTCATTCGCCTCCTTGCACCTTGGGGCAGAATATACTTTGAGTTTGGCCATTGATTTGTTTTGGCCAATGGAATGCGAGTGGGCATGACTCCAGGAGAGGCTTTAAACATGCTTGCCCCATTCGGCCTTGTGACCCTGTAACTGCCATGAGAAGAGCATGGCCTGGTTAGCCACTGGTTAGCCACTGCTCCTTCTGCCTATGCTCCAGAATTAGTCACCAGAACACACCCAAACCTGAACTGAATCAGTGTCTCCCTGGCCAACCTGTAGATTTGTGGGCAAGAAAAAGAAATGCTCATTATTGCCAGTCACTGAGTTTTGATCTTGCAGCAATAGCCATCTGATAGAGGGAATATAGTTGGGATTTGCCCAAAGTATGCATATGGATGGTATGGCAGAACTGTAGGGCCAGCTGTCCCAGCAGGCCCCATCAGAGTGGCATCTGGGGTAGAAAGTATTGGGCATAGCTCAGGGAGTAAACTGGAGATGTTTAGGGGAATTTCTTGGAACCACCCACGTTCTAAGAAATTTTTCTGAACTGTTCTCTGACCCATTCTCACCAAAGCAAGCTTCATGGCCAAGAAATTGCTAAACCATGTGTTTCACCATCAGTGCTCAAATGCAGTATAATATAGAGGAAAGAGCACCGGACATGATGTGGTCTCGTACCATAATTTAGCTCGTATCTAGTCTGTCACAAGTCATTTAATCTCTTTGAACTCCAGTGTCCATATCCATGAATTGAAAGTGGCTATAGGAATAAAATGATTGTATATATCTGTGGTTGTCAAACGTTACTTTTAGTGGGTGCGAGTCCCCCCCCAAACAAAATTGGTATGTACAACTAATAACTAGATATTCCAGACAGTTTAAATATTCATTGTTTGGTACCAAGTATTTTATTGTTGGCAGAACTTTCCGAGTGCCTCAGAGTTGCTTGCAGCCCAGTTTGAAGACAACTGAAACAGAGCAATCATTGCACAAATATCGGTGAAATTGCTAAACCATGTGCACTGGTGGTAATAGCAATTGTGGCGGTAGTATATGGTTTCAAAGGCTCTTAAAGCTTCCCTTGCCTTCTCTTTCTCCCAAATCTCTCCCACTGGCTGTAGTCTGAAAGCTGCAATGTAAGGTGTGTGTGTGTGTGTGTGTGTGTGAGAGCACACTTTGTAGCTTAAAGGGATGAAAAGACTCAGCAACACTCAACAACTCAGCCTGCATTAAACACAGTTGCTTCTCCAGCTGTGTGATGTCAGAGCTTGTGTAATCATGGATGGTTGGCCCTCCGGTTACAGGACTCTTTGCTGAATCCATGTTACTATGTGAGCAGATCAATTTACTATCCTGAGCTGGAAATCTGTTGCTTCCTCTCAAAGGAACACATGTCGTTCTGTGGCTTGAGACAATGCCGGGCTTCTTTACTGTAACATGCTGCAGATTGTACCCCACTTTACTCTGTCCCCAAGGGCACCTTCAGTTCACAAGTCTGTCTGGCAGCATAACAATAAATGCTTTCAGTTGTTGCAAAAATTGATTTTACCCCTTTGGTCATAATTTGCCTGCACACCTGTAAAGGTCACCTATGGGTCCAACCTGCCATTTCAGAGTTGCTCCTTAAAAATATTTCTTCTTTTAAAATCACTCTCCTGGGGCCTATCAGTTACTTAAAATTTAATGAGTCTGAGTTCGTGAGTCCATTTAGTAAAAGAGTTAGATGGGGGCAGAGAGGGAGTGTTTAATTTTGGGTTCCTCCAGGAGCAGACCCTAAAACAAGGATTAAAGTGCAAATAGTTTATTTGGCAGGTGGAGGAAACACTCTAACGAGAATAGGCAAGTGGGACAGGCGAGGGAAAGTAGCCCATAAAAGGTGCCTTGTCATGCGCACTTGCATACCACAGCCAAAATCCTGCTGGAGAGCTCCGGGAGTTAGTGTGGAGCATAGCATGCACCTCAGAGTTTTCCCACCCAAGGGGACAGGGAACTGGGGTCTTTATTCCTGACTCTTAATCGCTCAGTGAGAGCTGCTTCCAAGGCCATTAAATCCCTGGCTTTGCCAGCCTGCCTTGATCACTGGCAGAGCGGACCCCAGTGGCCAGAGGAAGCCATTGGGAACAGAGATACAGATGCTGGTCGTTGCAAGTCAGGCCAGCGTGTACTGAAATGGTGCCACCCAAGAGGAGGTAGGTGGGACACTGATTGCAGCAACTCAGAGCAGAGGGAGGCAAGAGCCTGAGGATGCAGTGACAGAGTTTAGAGAAGGTGTTCTAGTTTGTGAGCTGCCAGAATGCAATATGCCAGAAACAGAATTGCTTTTAAAAAGAGGAATTTAGTGAGTTGCTAGTTTACAGTTCTAAGGCCGAGAAAATGACTCAATTAAAGCAAGTCAGTAGAAATGTCCAATCTGAGGCATCCAGGGAAAGATACCTTGGTTCAAGAAGGCCGAAGTTCAGGGTTTCTCTCTCAAGTGGAAGGGCACATGGCGAACAACACGGTGTCATCTGCTAGCTTCTTCTCCTGGCTTCCTGCTTCATGAAGCTCCCTGGGAGGCATGTTCCTTCTTCATCTCCAAAGGTCTGGCTGGTGGACTCTGCTTCGTGGTGCTGCAGAATTCTCTGCTGTCTCCCAATCTCCTTCATTCTCCAGAACGTTTCCTTTTTTATAGGACTCCAGTAAACCAATCAGGACCCACTCAAATGGGTGGAGACATGTCGTCACTTAATCCAGTTTAACAACCACTCTTGATTAAATCACATCATCCAGGGAGACGATCTGATTACAGTTCCAATCATACAGTATTGAATAAGGATTATTCTACCTTTGTGAAATGGGATTTTGATTAAAACATGGCTTTCCTAGGGGGCATACATCCTTTCAAACCAGTACGGAAGGTAAGGATGATAGGATAAATCAAAGGGCATCTGAGATTTCCTAATTCTCCTTTTTGTTTAGTGTCGTCCAGTTCCAAGGCATGGCTGCTCGGCATAGTTCCTTGTAATGAAAATCCTAAAGGGACAGGAGAAGAAAGAAACACCACCTCTTGGTGCCAATTCTAGCACCAATGTGACATCTTTACGACTGCATACATGTGTGTCTAGCTCTGATGGGTGAGGGTGGGGAAGTAGGTGTCTTAGTGAAGAAGACACTGCTGGTTGGCCCCCAATGAGCTCACCCTACCCGCTGGGCCTCCTCTTTTGAATTGGTAGACTATGCTGGTTTGAATTTTACATTAACCTAATGATGCCCTTAAAATTATAGTAAAAATCTGGAGGAGGGCTTGATTCTGTTTATGAAAACTCTAAGACATGAAGCATTGACACTGTCTCTGTAATTCCAAAAGTAAGACCAAGATGGAGCTTCCTCTGCATCCCTCCCTGAATTGAAGGTGGTTGCCCCAGTGATGGACCAACCTGACTTTCCTACCAGCCGTGGGTGGAGAAGCTGCACAGGGGAGATAGAAAGCTGGCTGGGCCTGAGCCCTGTTTGCACAGCTTAGGGTATGGAGGCCAGCGGGGCTGGGTGAGCCATCCACCCTTTGGGTCAGACAGTCCAGAAGCCAAGCAGAGGGACACAGCCTTCTTGCTTGGCCTGCACTTATTTTCGTGTAGTGACCCCACTTAGGTTTAGCGATACAGTAGATATTGTGCTTTCTCCCTCTTTGCCAGTTGGCTTAGTCACTCTTCCTCTTACAAGAGAAGTGTGAGAGGATGGAGAAAGGAGCAGAGATGTTGGTAGACTTCCCTATTGCATGAGCTTTGCCAGGAATGTTGGGAGAGAAGGACAATGGTCCCTCCCTAGCGAGAGTATGTCTTGGAGCTGTGGATGGTGTGTGCCTAGGATTCTTTTACAGCTGTGCCTCCTCAACAGCGACTCCTATTGTCATCAAGCATTAAAAAAGGGGAGGGGAACCCTACTACTCCACAATATATACAGAGCTCCCAGAAATCAATAAGAAAAAGCAACTTAGAAAAAAATGGGCTAAGGTCATAGACAATTCACATTGAAGGGAGGGCAGATGGTCCTTAAATAATGAAAAGATGCTCAACTTCACACATAATGAGATGTAAATTAAAACATTGCTGAGGTGCCACTTTCACCAGTCAAACTGGCAAAAATCCAAGCATTCACTAAAACATTGTTGGCAGGTCTATAAAGGGACTATAAAGCTCTATAAAGGAACACGAACTTTCACAGTTGTGCAGGAGTGTGAGTTAGCACAACCCCTGTGGAAGGCAAGTTGGCAACATCTATCAAAACTACAGTTTGCACACTCTTTGACCAGCCGCTCCACTTTGGGTAATTTTGCAGTTGCACTTGTGCAAAATGATGCCTGTGCATCATTGCAGCATTGATTTTTTTAACACTAAAAGGTTAGAACCCACCAGAATATTCATGAATGAGGAGTGTGCTGGTTTGAAAGGATGTATGTCCCCTAGAAAAGCCATGTTTTAGTCTAAATCCCATTTCATAAAGACAGAATAATCCCTATTCAATATTGTATGTTTGAAACTGTAATCAGATCATCTCCCTGGAGATGTGATTTAATCAAGAGTGGTTGTTAAGCTGGATTAGGTGACATGTCTCCACCCGTTTGGGTGGGTCTTGATAAATTTCTGGAGTCCTGTAAAAGGGGAAACATTTTGGAGAATGCGAGATTCAGAGAGAGCAGAGCAGAACGACGTAGCCACGAGAAGCAGAGTCCACCAGCCAGCGACCTTCGGAGATGAAGAAGGAAAATGCCTTCTGGGGAGCTTCATGAAACAGGAAGCCAGGAGAAGGAACTAGCAGATGACTCTGTGTTCACCATGTGCCCTTCCACTTGAGAGAGAAACCCTGAACTTCATCGGCCTTCTTGAAACTAGGTAACTTTCCCTGGATGCCATAGATTGGACATTTCTATAGACTTGCTTTAACTGGGACATTTTCTCAGCCTTAGAACTGTATACTAGCAACCTATTAAATTCCCCTCTTTAAGAACCGTTCTGTTTCTGGTATATTGCATTCCAGCAGCTAGCAAACTAGAACAAGGGGGAAGGTTAAATTAGGGTACATCCCTAAAAGGCAGTACTATGCAGTTATAGAAAGAATGAAAATGCTCTCCCTAAGTAGTCACACAGAAGGACCTCCAAGAAAGTGGGCAGAAGTGAGAGAGGATAGCATAAGTTTGCAGTGTCTCATATACACATAAGGAAATGTGGAAAAGAATACCTAGACAATGGCGTAAGAACAGGGTGGATGGGGCCTGAGTGGGATAAAGACGTCATTGAGTGTCTTTTTGGGGAGACATGGAAATATATGACCTGTATATATCTAGAGCTGTAGAGAAAGACTTGGAGAGGGGAGAGACACAGATGGAACCACAGAGGGGCTGGCCCCTGGATTGGAAGTCACCAGATTGTCTCCTATCCTGACTTTGGTAGAGGAAGGAGGAGGGAAAAGATGAGAAGGTGTAAGTGGAAGAAGACAGGCCGGGGCCGCTGAACATGGAGAGAAACATCTCCACCTGCTGAGGCAGTCTGCTCCCTCCCTTTCTTTCATTGGGTGTGCTTCACAGCAGGCGAGTGATGGCAAATGCAACCGCTAAGGTCTGAGCCGGCTTCTGCAGGGAGCTCTGTGGTATCTGCTGGGCCGGCTCCCTGTTGCCACCCACGTGGGTGGCAGTGTAGAGAAGTTGGTTAAAAGCCTGGGCTTTGGCTTCAGAATACACCTGCATTCAAGTCCCAGCTCCATCGCCTGCTAGATATGTGCTTGGGCATCTTACTACCTCTCTCTGAGCCTCTTTGCTCGTAAAACTGGAAAAGTACTAATGTCCACCTCACTGTTAGGAGGCGTGCCATGCAGAAGGCACAGGGCAGTGTCTGGCCTGTTATAGGTGCTCTGGCACTTATTTCTACTAGTTTGGTAGTTTATCCTGACAGTCAGATGCACAGACCCTGACTCTTTGCACAAAAGGTAGAGCAGTGTACACAGTTTCTTGGCCTGGGCAGGGCAACCTGCCGTCGCTGGTGGATGCAGTAGCTGCATTTCCATTCCAGCTCCTAGGGCCCTGGGGAGGGTCTGCAGAGACGATCCTGTGCTGGCAGATGCATCCTCTAGGGTCCCAGCGGCAGCGCCAGATGTCACCGTACAGCTGTGCTCGCAGAGCGCCCCATCAACGTTTATTCCCTGTGTAATGGCAAAGTGAATGGCTTAATGTCGTTGTGAAAAATGACTCTAAAGTTTAATGGATCCTCTAATAGGAAAACCCTCCTCCCACCCTCCAGCTGTACCGAATTGTCAATTCTCATAGTCTACTCTCTGCCTTGTGGAAACAAGTGATGGCCTCAGATTACATCCTCATGGAGAAATTTACTTGGAAATCTATTTGTGATTATCCACTCTTGGTTAGTGTGAGGGAGAAGTGAAGCAGGTGCCAGCCATCCAGCTGGGAATTTCCCGTTGTTAATATTGTTAGGTGTCGCCCTCCACCTTGAGAAAGAAGGTTTAAACCACTACAGTGATCAGCGTTCAGAGGTAAACGTGTCTGGGGCTTTAAAAATATCGAATACGTCAAAGGTCATTTTGTCCTGGTCCCCATGTGCTGGCGAGAGGCAGGTTTTTCTTTGTTGCATGCCTAAGAATTGTCTCCTTATGAAGCAGGAGGCAAGCGAATGACAGAGAAGGCTGCCTTTCAGATGTAATTAGGCAGGGGACATGCACTGGGAGCAGGAAGGAGCTGGCCGCCTGGACATTTGGCTTGTGGGCTTTTCCTGTATGAAAAAGCCATGTACCTCAAAATAGGGTCCAGCAGCCGCCAAGCTGTGGTCTTAAGAGCATCGTCAATCTTATGTGCATTATCAGTGACATCTATCTTGAAGAAGAGTACTAGGGCATGGACACTGTCAACTCGGGAATTAGAGATTAGAGGTTACACTGGCCATGAGAAACCTGCTATGACTGCGTTCTCCCTGGGCTGCAGTGTTAGTCAGGGCTCTCTAGAGAAACAGAACCAAAAGGAGAGAGCTGTAATAAGAGAGGCACACAACTTCCATTCCCACGCAACTGGGGGAATGGAAGAGTCTAAGTCTGCACGAACTCCACAGGAGAGGCTCCCTGGCTGAAGAAACAGTGAAAGAGCCTCTCTTCTTTCTTAAAAGCCTTCAGCTGATTGAATTATCTCATTGTGGGAGACACACCTTAGTTGATTGCAGATGTAATCAGTCACAGAGGCAATCAACTGACTGATGATTTAATACACTAGCCATGAGATCAACCAGCCTTGAGATATACTTGCAGCAATGCTTGCAGGCTGGTGCTTGCCTGATCAGACAACTGGGCACCATCACTTGGCCAAGCTGGCACCAGAAGCTGACCATCACAGCTGCTCTCCTCCAGGCAGCATCTGGTGAGGCAGTCTGGTGTAGTGGTTGAGATTATGGGCTTTGGGGCAGGGTTCTGGGTTCCAACTCTCCCCGTTTCTCTTCTGTACCATGGTGATCATAGCAGTGCCTACTGCAAAGGGTTGTTGGGAGCGTTAATATGTAGAAAGTGCCTGTTTCCCAGTAAGGACTAGAGAAGCTTAGTCTCGATTATAACGCCCTGCAGTGAGCCATTTTTCTTGCTTAGCATCTGGTCCTAAAGTTACCCTAAAAGAATCTCTTCACACACCCATGAGCAAAGTGGACTTTCCTGAGAGTATTCTGGTGATGTTTGGGGAGGGGACGAGGAGAGATTGCATGTATGCGCGCACACACCATGGCAAACAACTTTAAAAACTCTCTTGGATTTCTTCTTTCCAAAGTCCCTGCTGGACAACCTCCAGTGTTACTCTCTCTGCCTCTTGGGGAGTTCAAATTTCTTACTCTTTTTCATAAGCAGAGCTGTTTGGCCCTGCCCGATCCAGCCAGCAATCGTACAAAATCAGTCACATCACAGCTCAACGTCTCCATTTTGATTCATCTGATGTATCAAATGGCGCTTTCCTGAGCGGATCTCTAAGAACTTTTGCAGACATCCTAATGCCCTTTCTTCTAGTGAGCCCTGCTCTGTCATTTACCGACTACGTGACCCTGGGCAAGTTCTTTTACTTGAGTCTCAAATTCCTCATCTGAAAAATGAAGATCATGGGTTGTTGGGAAGGCCAAGTGAGATGGTGCATAAAAATACAGAACAACGCCTGGTATATAATGGGAATGAAATGTGCTTTTGAATGAATGAATGAATATCCTGATCTCTCTCAAAGCATACAAGGGACATAGGACACGAAGGAGAGAACAGACAATTCTACCTAGATGTTGCTGGGACCTTTTGCACGTTACTTAATCACTATAGACATCAGTTTCCTTCAGTATCCCCAGTAAACCCTCAGTAAAATGGGGATAATGATAGCACCTACTCATATTGCTCCTGAAAAGATGATATGTAATAATGCATGCAGAAACAAAACATAACACAATTTAAGTATTTATAAAACCTTGGTTATTATTAAAAGCTTATGTCTTGAATTGAACTCCTAGCATAGGAAAGTATATTTGCCTCCTTTTCTGGTATAAAATTCAAATTTGCAAAGTTCAGATGTTATTTTTACTGGAAGCTCTAGCCAAGACAGAGATTGTTTAATTTAAGCCGATGGCTTTGACAGTAGAAATTTTAATGGCTGCACAATTCATAAACTTACTAATAGTTCCCTCTTGATATTTAGTTTAAGAAATCTCAACTCCTTTTGGGGTTGTTAGCTTTGTAATCATTTTCTTTCATCAGCAACACATTAAGAATTAATTTGGGGTACAGCTAATAGGCCAGCACTCTTGACCAGTGTTCCTTTAGATTTTGTATAAATTGTGAGCAATTGGCCATATTCCATGAGCAACTGGTTATGAAGGTAAAATATGCATGAGCAGAGTTTAGTGCTGGGATCAAATAAAGCTTGCAATGAATTTAATGTAACGTTATAAAGGATATGCAAAATCAATATTTTGCGTGTGATAATTAGAGTAAATGCAGTTCACACGGATGAAAAACAAGGCCTTCTACGATTAGCTGGTACAGAAAGGAGATTGTATAAAGCAGCTCGGGAGCCCTTTAGGAAACTTCTGGACCCAGGGCACCCAGATGGCTGTTTTTTGGGAAGAAAGACACATGGGGTCAGGTGACCAGGAGGCCTGTTGTTCAAGGCCAGGATGTCATGACGGTGCCCTCCTCCCGACCCTTCTATGGGTCCAGACTGAAAGGAACATTTATTAATCTAGGCCAGAGGTCAGTAAACTTTTTCCATACTGGGCCATATAGTGAATATTTTGGGCACTGAGAGCGATGTGGTCTGTCATAGCTGTTCAACTCTATCACTGAAGGGTGAAAGCAGCCCCAGGCAATGCCTAAAGAAATGGGTGAGGCTGTGCTCCTATAAACTTGATTTGCAGTCATAAAGCCATGGTCCAGATTTCACCCATGGACTGTGGTTTAGGCCAAAGGCTAAGGCTCTAAATGGAAAACTAGAGCACAGGGGAACCCAAACTAATGTTTTCCTGAAGCAGGCCAGATCTGGGTTAGTGGATGAAATAGGGGCATGGGAAGTTGGGGCACAGGGAAGCTTTAAATGCTTTTTTTTCTTCCCCTAACTTACAGGGCTTGCTTGCCCTGTAATTGGTACAGCGGAGTGGAGAAGAAGAGCGTGGGGTCAGGCTCTCCCTATTTAGCTGTGCACCCTTGGGCAAGTTATTCTTCCTCTCTGAGCCCATGTGTAAAATTGGAATGATAGAATCTGTTTCATAGAGTCGTAACAACTAAATGAACTTTGTTATATGAACTGTTTAGCCCACACTAAATGGTAGAGATAGTGAGTCAATATACTATATTTTGGAGGAGGGGGAAATTTAAGGAAGGTTCAAGAATAATTTTGCCCTTTAGGTATTTTCACCTTTCATACAGACTATAAACTCAACTCCCCCTAAGCTGGGTCTGTGTTCTGAGTTATTTGACTAGTTCCATGACAAACCTAGGAGCGGAATTACTGGGACATAGGGTGAGTATAGTCAGCTTTAATAGATAACAAACTGCTTAGAAACTAAGAACATTTATAGAGCTTCATATTGAAACCTGTTCCAAAATGGCTGTACCAATATATTCTCCCATTGACAGAAGTTCCAGTTTTTCTACATCTTGTCCTGATTATTGTTAGTCTTTCTTTTTTATTTTACCATTCTGATTTCTGGTGACTTTAACTGGCATTTTCTCCGGAAGTAATGAGTCTGTGTACTTTTTCATATGTGTACTGACCATATGGATGTCCTCCTTTGTGAATCCCTGTTTATGTCCTGTTTTCTTATTGATTTGCAGAAGTTCTTTATATACTTTGGATATGAGAACTTAAGCTGTTACAGGTATTTTCTGGTATATAGAAGTCCATGATATTAATACAGTTCAATATATCAACATTTGCTTGACTTTTAAATTGAATGATTTAAGCAAATACTATTTATACCACATTGCTTGCATCACTTAATGCAGCTCTTCAGTACAGACCAGTCGAGAACTGCTGGTTTAGCTGGCTGAATTCCTTCCAATCCTGAGATGTTGTGAATCCAAGCAACTCGAACAATTGGTGTTCATTTGGGTTCATTGCCAACACCCCTAAGAAGGATGGATGTGTGGAGTATTGTAAGTCATGAACCATACATGCACCTGAGTATAATTCAGTTTAATTTACTTGTTTGACTGACATCTAACTTAGATTTGGTAAAATATGAATAATTTAAAGTGAGCTTGGTAGATCCAGAAAGGAACTACAGAGAGGAAATTTTGGAGTGTAGAAGCCTGCACTAGGAATGGATTTCAGGGGGAAGGCAAGTGGAATAGTTAGATAGAGGTTTGTGTTGCCATAGGATACAGGGGATGGTCTTGAAACCAGGAAAGGTGAAGATGAAATAAGAGGATGTGGGAAGCGGGGTAGAGGGGAGGGAAGGGAGATGCAGGAAAAGGCAGAAAAGAAGGTATAAATTGGGTAACAAATGGTAGAGGCTCAAATATAACGAAAGTTGTTTATGGGAGCTTGCCCTGAAAAAAGCTGGTTTCCTTGGTTCTCCACCCCTCCCTGCCCAATTTTTTACTAGAAAGGCCTTAAAATTCCAAATCACATACCAAAGCTTTCTTGATAATAGAGGCATTTACTACCACCATTTACTTTTTTTTTCTCCTGATGGGGAATAAAATGGTTATTAACTCTTAAATGGATACCGTATGAAATAAAGGGAATTAAAGGACATTTAGAAGTAAAAAAAACACTGAGAGGAGCGTAGATGCCATGTCAAGATTAAGAACTAGTCTAGCCCAACACATTCCTTTTCTTGGGGCTTCTGTTTAGGTTTTTGGGAGGCTCAGTATATCAGATAGGACTGTCATTTTCAAATGACTGGAAACCCAACTTGGAAGCTTCAGGGATAAAGGGAAATTTTATGTCTACAAAATCAGAGTCTAGAGGGCGTGCTGGCCTCAGGGAGGCCCTTTCCAGCAGCTCAACTAATACCACCAAGGACTGCGATTTTTCTCCATATCTCTATTCTGTCTTCAATGCTGTTGACGTCATCCTTTGCTTAAATGCGTGATGCATCCGTCAGGACTCTCCCAAGAAACAGAACCAACAGGGCATATGGCATACGTGTGGTGTTTATTGGAATTGAGTCACAAGATTATGAGGAAAGCCAGCAGACTGAAGAGTCCAGTCAGAGTTGTTGCCGTAGTCTTGAGACCAAAATCTCCTGGGGAAGACAACAGGCTGCAGACTCAGAGGGTTGGAATTTCTCTTCCTCTGGAAACCTCACTCCTTTGCTCTTAAGGCATCCAACTGATTGGATGTGACCTTCCCACATTATGAAGGGAAGTCACCTTTACTTAAAGGACACTGATTATAGATGCTGCACACAGCTACAAAATAGTTTCACAGCAACATCTAAGCCAGTGTCTGAGCAAACACCCAGACACCAGAACTTGGCTGAGCTGACACATAAAATTAACCATCGCACACAGTATACCCGCAACCTCTAGCAGTTCTCCTTGCATCCCTCACAAGCACCAAATGGCTAAAGCAGTTATTGACCTCATCCCCACTGTTGACGGAAGAGGAGAAATCTCTTCTGGTCACCCTCTGATTGGCTCAAATTCAGTCAGCTGACCCAACCACATGACCACGGGTCTCAGACTATCCACCCCCTACCTGGACCTGAGTCCCGTCCAACCTGCATGGCTGAGAATAGGGAAGGAGTGAATGAATTCCCCAATACAAGTAAGGGTGCAAATGCTGGGTAGGTATCAAGCCATGGCCACTTTAGCTAGAAAAGGAGTTGAACCATCATGGAAACTTTGGTACAAGTAATAGCCATGTGGATAAGGTGCTAAAAGGCTCAAAGCTTCTTGAGGTAACTGCTGGGGTTTAGGAGACCTGGCTGGATTAACTTGTCTAACCTTTCTGAGTCTCAGATTTCTTATCTGTTAAGGATAAAAATTATTCCAACTCTCTTGTTGTTGGAGGAGTAAATGAGAAGATATTTTCAGAAAGGCCTTAGACAATATAAAATATGTATATTTATTTCCTCAGAAAGTTAAGCAGAATCAATACATGACACAGGAACTCCTAAGTACACAGGGACATAAACAGATATCTGCATACTAATGTTCATAGCAGTGTTATTCACAATAGGTAGAAGGTGGAAACACTCAAATGTCCACCAATGGATGAATGGATAAACAAATGTGGTATATCCATACAATCGAATAATATTCCATATTCAGCCACAAAAAGGAATAAATACTGATGTCTGCTACAACATGGATAATACTAGAAAACATTATGCTACGTGAAAGAAGCCAGACACAAAAAGGTCCTGTATTATCCAATTATATTTAAATGGAATATCCAAAATAAGCAAATTGATGTAAATAGAAAATGGATTGCTGTTTGCCTGAGCCTGGTGGAAAGTAGGAGGGGTGAATAGGGGAAATGAGAGTCATGGCTAATGGATATGGGTTTCCTTTTTGGGGTGATGAAAATGTTCGGAGAATAGATAAAGGTGGTGGTTGCACAACACTGGGAATGTACTAAATACCACTGAATTTTTCAATTTAAAAAAGTTAATTTGTTACACAAATTTCACTCAGTAAGAAGAATACAGAAAGAAAGAAATATATTTGTATGAACGTATTGCGTTATGATTGCTAATAACCATAGAAAGAATAAACAAATCTTTAATGTCCGGTGTTTCCATTTAAAAGTTGCCTTCTGAGACTAATATTCATGCAAAGTAAAATTTTAGTCGGGTCATAAGTAATGATGTGTTAGCTATGACGATAATACTAACCTCTAATGCCTGTCAAGGACTTACTGTGTGCCAGTCATTATTCTAAGCCTTTTTCTTGAGTTATATCATTTAATCTTTGAACAACTTACAAGTTAAGCACCATTATTATCCCCATTTTACAGATGAGCAAACTAAGCCAGAGAAAGCTGAAGTGCCTTGCCCAGTGCCTCTCAGCTAGCAATGGCAGAGCCAGGTTTCAGATCCAGGAAGCCTGCCTCTAGAACCCCAACTGTGAACCACTGTATTACCCATGAGTAAGAGTGCCGAAATCTCCCGCTTTGCAAATCAGATTATGGAGCCAAATTTACCTATAACCTTTTGTGCACTAACATATCTCATTAATGCAAAACACCTTAATGGAATCATAAGCAGTGAGAACAAATACTAAACAGAAGCACATTTTATTATGTCGGTGCTTTTTCCTGTGCTGATGGTTGGTTCTTTAGCTTTGACTTATGGGTGTGTAGACACATCCCAAGGCAAAAGCATGTCATTTAGGGGATGACAGCCTTTGGAAGAGAGAGCCTGGAGTCTAAAGGCCAGAATTATAGGTGCGACTCAGACAGGTACCAGCTGTAACCATTTAGCGTTTCATTTTCTCCTTTGTAAAGTTGAGATGGTGCCTTGAGCAGGAGGGCCAAAGTCAGATGGTGCTTGGGACTGACCTTTGAGAGTTGTCAAGGACTATGGAGAGCTAAGTCATTTATGAATTTTCTTATTCATGATGCTCCCAGAGACCATTTAGGCTGTCAATGAACAAATCAGGTTCTCCTAGAACAACATTTAAAACTTACCTGCGTTTCCATGGGATTGTGGCTTTAAATTTCTTTGGAGTCTGGCCATACCTAAATTGTTTGATTTCTTTCTATAGCACTCTCTGGATCAGCTGTGAGTGTGAAGAGGCTGGGGGCATATCGAAGTCAACATCTACCCAGTGCTGTATGTAGTGCCCTGGGGTGGAGGGTGGGGCCATGTGCAGCTGTGTCAGCGCACAGACCTCTAGTGTCTCGTGGCCCTGACACTTTTGCTGCTGAATTCACCCCAGGCATAAATACCAGATTTCCTTAATGCCACGTGCTACTTCCCATGTGACCTAGCTGATCAGCAATTGTTCTGAAGTGATACTTGTTAGGGTCTTTTATTTGTTTTGTTGTTGTTGTTTGTTTTTGCTATCTAATATCTATTTATTTTATTTTGTGTGTGTGCTGTATTGCGGGGTCACATTTCATTTTTCTTCCACGTGAGTATCCTGCTCTTGCAGCGCCATTTGTTGAATTTTTGTTTGGTTGGTTTTTTGTTTGTTTGTTTTTGGGGAAGTGCATGGGCTGGGAATCGAACCGGAATCTCCACATGGCAGGCGTGAATTCTACCACTGAACTACCATTGCACCCCCTATTCTTTGTTTTTTAAAAAGCATACCAGTGCCTGAGACCTCTGACCAATATTTTTTTTCATTTTTAAGGGTAGATAATGTATGTCTGTATGTGTTTACTTATTTACTTTCACAGTTCCCTTTCCCCCCTTTCATTCTTTTTTTTTTTTCGCACGGGCAGGCACCGTGAATCAAACCCAGGGCTCCAGTGTGGCAGGCAAAAACTCTTGCCTGCTGAGCCACTTTGGCCTGCCCCCTTTCATTCATTTTTATTTGATAAAAGAATTCCCCATGATGGTTTGGGTAAGTTTAACCCGGTTCTGTGCTAGGAAGAGCCAATTGCTAAATAGAAGCTGTTTGCTGAACAAAGTCATTATTAAAAATTAAATGAGGGCGGGCCGCGGTGGCTCAGCGGGCAAAGTGCTTGCCTGCTATGCCGGAGGACCTCGGTTCGATTCCCGGCCCCAGCCCATGTAACAAAAAACGGAGAAACAGAATACAATAAAACAAGAAAATGTTTAAAAATGTTTCCCTTTCTTCCTTCCTTCCTTCCTTCTATCCTTCCTTCCTTCTCTCTGTCTTTCCTTTAAAAAAAAAAAAAAAAAAAAAAAAAAAAAAAAAAATTAAATGATATAAACTCAGTATGAAATAATTTTTATTAAAAACAAAAATTAAAACGTGCTCAAAGCTCATTACTTCCTAATTATCAGCCTGCATCTTAGTCATGTCTGTGCCCTTGAAGTTATCGGCACCTATTTTATCTACAGGTAGGAATCCTGTATAATGGCATGCTATGCTGCTTCATCTCTCTTCCAAACCCTGCTGGTGGCTTGAAATCAGCCGTGGCTGGAGTACTAGAGAACCAGGCAATGCAACACACCCGCTCCCTCCTCCCCCACCGCCCCTCCCCCACCGCCCCTCCCCCACCCCCACCTTGCTGGTTGTCAGCACCAGCGCAGGGGCCTAACCCCATGCTCAATCAAGCTCCAGCCCTCTGCCCACAGTGGAAGGCTGATTTGGGCCGATGAATGTCTGACCCAGCCCTTTTATTTACCTGTGGAGGGGGCTGAAGCTGTTAACCCTGCTGCGCATGAAACTGAGATGTTATTTTGGAGCTGCTAGAGTCATCTTGCAACCACGCGGGGAGAGTCTTGTTTGAACATCAAGCTAACACATGAAGGAGAGCAGAGAGAAGCTGAGAGATGAAGCGACTGGGTTTAGGAAACATTATTTGAGCTCCTGGATCAAGCTGTACTTGACTTCTCCATATATCTTAGGCAGGGGTCAGCAAATTTTCGTAAAAGGCCAGAGAGTAAACGTTTCAGGCTTCACAGATCTCTGTTGCAATACAGGTCTCTGTTGCAACTATTCTTCTCTGCCATCACAGTGTAGTGCAAAGGAAACCATAGACAGTAAGCAAACCCATGGACGTGGCTGTGTTCCAGTAAGTCTTTATGTATAAAATTAGGTGATGGGCAGGATTTGGCCATACAGCCACAGTTTGTTGAAACTTCACCTAAGGCACTAAGTTCTCTTTTTTGCTCTGTGCGTATTTGACTTGGGTTTTCTAAACTAAAAAAGAAGACCTAACTTAGGTTCTTAGGTTGTAAGCACTAGAAATTGACTCTGAATTCCTTAAGGAAAATCAGAAATTTATTATCAGTATAAAGGGTAAGTCAAAATTCAAATTCTGAGGAAAGGGACTGTGATTGTGATTGTTGTAGCTCAAGTCCTTTGCTCAGGAGAGGAAGAGTTACCTGTTCTCATCAGGCTGCATGCAGGGGGAGAGAAATGGTTCCTCTTTGAGAAAATTCAGGTGCCATTATCAGAAGAGCAGGGCCTGAGTGCTAGGTCTTCTCCACTAGGACAGAAGGTTTTGAGATCAAACATATTCACCAGGGGCCCTTTACATGCAGCTCATCAAACACAGAGCTTGTGAAGGAAAAGCACTTGCGGACTTAAGACCAGCATCTTAGTTGTTTGTATCTCTGCCACTGTGGTAGGTTAAATTATGTGTCCAAAACACACGTGTTCTTAATCGTAACCATTTCCTTTGAGTGTGAGCCCACTGTAAATAGGACCTTATGTAGAGGTTACTTTATAGTCAAACTGTGGCAAAATGAAACAGGGTGGCGCGTAATTTGGATTACTGGAAGCCTTATAAAGAGAAGCCAGTAGTCACAGCAGCCAGAAGTCAGTGGAAGAAATCCAGAAGAGAAAGGAGAGGACGGGAGACAGAAATACAAGGCAAGGGACCCAAGGACTGCCAGCAGCCAGCCCCAGGGTGCCAGAGATTTCTGGAAGACAGCAAGTCTTGCCGGTAGCCTGGTTTTGGACTTCTTCTAGCCTCAAAACCATGAACCAATAAATTCCCATTTTTTTTTAAAGCCAACCCATTGTGTGCGATTTGTGATAGCAGTTCTGGCAAATTAACATTCCTCTAACATGCTGTGTTGCCCAGGACAGGATAAAAGACTTCTCTGGGCCTTAGTTCTCCAAGTGAACTCAATATATTTAAGGCTCCTTCAAGTGCCAAGTTTTGACGGTTCTTTCCAAATATCATTCGTCTCTAAGACTTACTACTCCATAATACCCTCTGATTCACCTTGCATGAAATCACTACCTGTGGGAACTTGCTCATGTGACAATATTTCCGTGAGAATTCATTTCCTCATCTGTTAGCAGCCCTACCTTGCAAGGTGGCATAAGGATTAGAATTATGTATGTTACATATTCAGAGAAACAGTGCATGTACCAGTTCAGCAATGGGGGCTTTTGGGTTAGATTAACAGGATTCAACTCCTGGTTTAGCCTTTTTCTTACTGAGTAGCACTGAGCAGGTTATTTAAGCTCTATACTATAAAATGAAATGTCTTTATAATCGATTGTAACAAATATCCCACCCCAATGCAAGGTGTTGGTATGAGGTGGTGTATGGGAATCCTGTATTTTCTGCATAATTATCCTGTAAACCCACAATTTCTCT
Source organism: Tamandua tetradactyla (assembly GCF_023851605.1). Classification (NCBI taxonomy): domain Eukaryota; kingdom Metazoa; phylum Chordata; class Mammalia; order Pilosa; family Myrmecophagidae; genus Tamandua; species Tamandua tetradactyla. The sequence continues at coordinate 112,750,533 of NC_135334.1, forward strand.
AATAAAGGAAAAAGAAACGAAAAAAAAAAAAGGAAGTGTCTTAGTTTCCTACAACTGCTGTAACAAAGAACCAGAATCTGGGTGGCTTAAAACAACAGAAGTATATCATCTCTCCGTTCTGGAGGCAGGAAATCCAATGGAGGTGTTGGCAGGGCCATGCTGCCTCTCAGGGGAGACTCTCCCCTGGCTTCAGGTGGCAGCTTGCTGCCAGGCCAGAAGTTGTCCTGTGTCACGTGGCATTCCCTCCTGTATCTCCCTCCTTCATATACGGACACCAGTCATATTGGATTGAGGACCCATCCCAGTCCATTTTGGCCTCAAATCTTAACTAATAACATCTTCAAAGACCCTAATATCAAATAGGGTCACATTTATGGGACCAAAGGTTAGATTTGACCGTATCTTTTTGTCTAGATCCATAATATAGGGATATGATGAGAACCTTCTCCATGGGATTGCTGTGTGGATTTCAATGAGAAATGTGCATATGGGTGAGCCTGGCAGATGGTGGGCATTCTGTAGAGGGCAACTGTTTAATAGAATGACTTGTCATGCTTTTATTTAGCCTCTAGAAATAGGCTTCTCTTAGACAGCTCCTCTTATTTTTTACTGTTCTTATTATAGAATTTGAGTTATTTTTTAAAACACTCTTTGGGTTTTAATGCTGTTGGTTGCTTGTAGTTATTTCTCAAAAGTTATAAAAGTAGCACGTCTATTTTTTTAATGATTAATTTTTCTAACCATTATAGTAGGATGCTTTTAGTTATGAAAACAAAATTCTACTCAAACAGGTTTAAATAAGAAAAGGCATGTATTGACCCATGCAACTTCAAAGTCATCTAAGCAGTCAGTAATGTCACAAAAGGTTTACCTTCTTCCTCTCCCTACACTCTCCCTTCTGTGGGGACAATTTTATCATAGGACTCATGGTCACAAAATGGCTGCCAACAGATCCAGGGCTACCTGCTTCATCTTCCATGTCTCTTCCAGGGTTCTCAGAAAAGGAGGCAAGTTTCCTTCCCATAAACCTCTAGCAAATGTCTTTTCAAGCCTCACTTGCCCAGATTAGGTCCTGAGCTCATTCCAGAAGGAAACCAGGCCCACAGAAGTTGGGCTTCACCAACGTGCTTCACTAATCTGAACCCACCTCTGAAGCTGGCTGACTCTGCCCACACAGCACGCCTGAGAGCACAGGTGCGGCATGCCCCAAAGGAACCACTGCCCTGACTTGGGGTATCAGCAGCAGAAACTCGCATCCACCACCTCTGCTGGGAACCCCCCCCCCCCGCACTGCTTCCGGCCCCCAGAACCTCCTCCAGAGGGTCCTTTATTTTATTTTTTTAACAGTTTGTTACATACTTACAGCTCATAAATGTTCCTAAAACATTCCTTGAAATCAATCTCCAAGTGTCCTTTGAAATGACCACCATTGTGACTTTTTTTCTTTTTCTTTCTTTTGCATGGGTAGGCACCAGGAATCAAGCCCAGGTCTCTGGCATGGCAGGCAAGAACTCTGCCTGCTGAGCCACCATGGCCCGCCCACATTGTTGACTTTTTGAGAGGTATCTTTTCATTCTCTTTTTATAATGATTTTAAAAGATTAAAAAATCTTTTAATCAGATTATTGAGTACTTATTATTTTATTGCCTGTTGTGATCATTTTTATGTCAGTAAATATTCTAAAATAGCACAATTTTTCATGACTGCGTAATACATCAACATACTCCTTCATCCTAAATTAATTAATGAATTCCTTATTAATGGTCATTATGATTGTTTATCATGTTTGGCCATTATAAACCCCTCTGAGACAGACATGCTTTTACTGATCTTTACACATCTTTTCACATTATTTCCTTAGAATTGATTCCTGTGAGTCCATTTTTTTGAGGCAAAACATATATAAAATTGTTCTTTTGTTTATTACTAAGAGCTGAACATTTTTACTACTTTTGATGTCTATCCCCAATTTTTTACTAAAATCCTTTCATTAATATACATGACCACCAACCTATGCCCTTTTATTTTACTTTTCATTATTGAAAATTCCAAACATATGCAAAATCAGAATAGTGTTGTGAGCCCCCATGCCCCATCACCCAACTTTAATAAATAACCACATTTTTCTGTCTTACTTAATCTACATCCTCCCCCCACCAATGCATACCATGTTTTCTTTCCTGGTATATTTTAAATTAAATTCCAGATATAATAGCTTTTTTTACCCATAAATATTTTAGAGTGCATCTCCAATCAATAAGGACTAAAGGAAAAAAAAAGTCATTATTATACCCAACTAAATTATCAATTCAATGACATCTTCTATGACCCAGTCCACATTCAGTTTTCCTCAAAGGAAAACGATTAACAATTGGTTTATTGGAAAATAAACCAGCATTCTATGTGATCTATCTCTAAACCTCTTCAATCTCTAACAACCCCCCCACCCCCACCCCTTTTCCTCTTAATTTCATTTTTTGAAGGCCCTGGGCCTGTCATCTGTCCCCCAGGCCTTCTCCTAGCCCTCTGACCGGCTGAACCTTCTGGACGCCTTTGAAATTCTCCTCCAGCCAGTCCCTCCCCCAACTCCACCCCCCAAAGTGTAGTTATCAGAGGCTCAATTAGATCGTTTCATTTAAGGTTGCCAAGCTCCTGAAACAACTTTTTAAATGTCCCCTGGAAAGGTTGTAACTATTTAAAGAATTTAAATCATTCTTAAGGACTCAATTATGTGTTAGGGTATACGTTGTTAAAGCCTCACCTAATTATGGCATGAAAATAAAACCCTGTTAACCAATCCACATCTAGGTGTATTCCCCTGTGAGATACAAAGGTGTTAGGAAGTCTTGAAGACACAAATCAAGGTGGAGTGGGAAAGAAACATTTTACTCCATCTTTATATAGTGAATTTTCTAGCTCTGCAGCCCCAGCAGTGCCCATCCATTTGGACAAACCAAAGAATTAATGTAATACAAGTAGTACAACTAGCTGTCAATTTTACACCATTTATCATAGGATTCATGGTCACAAAATGTTGTGTCATGTAGTCTCATAGAACAACCCAGAAAAGGTTATTATTGTTCTTATTTTGCAGATTAGGAGACCAAGTCAGGGCAGAATTAAGGAATTTGCCCAAAGTTACAGAGGTAGGAAGAGGTGGAGGTCAGCTTTAATCCTGGGTCCATGTGACTGCAATTTTGTCTTCACCTAAGGCTGTGTTTTTCAGATGACCTGGGTGTGTGAAGCCAGACTGCTGGCACAGTACATCTTCCTGAGCTGTCCAGTTTTAATTGTGCTAAGTCATTTTTAAAAGGGATTTTTGCATAAAAACAAGCATGGCTAATTTGTGGAGGAGAATACAACATGCAAGAATTTTATGGTAAATCTAAAGTGTTCAAAGTATGTTTCCATTTGTTGAGCCTCTGTCTGGGTCCCCTTATGTCCTTCCCCAGGCATCCCAATCCCAACAGATTTCTCTTTTAATCCTTCCACTTTGGAACTAAGAAGGGACATTTCAGTGGGAAAACGTGAAAAGCACCACAGCTCACAACCTGTGTGACCTTGGGCAAGTTACTTAATCTCTCTGAGTCTTAGTTTCCTTTCCTGTAAAATGGAGGCAATCATAGGACTCGTGTAAGGATAAAATAAAAGTCTTCCACCTAAAACCCTTAGTTTGGCTTTTGGCTCCATATGGGCTTATTCTTATTTTTTATTTTTCCCCCCTGGAATGAAAGTTAAAAGACGGCATATTGGCCCTGGCACCATGGGATCAACAATGCCATCCTGACCAAAAAGGGGAAAAGAAGTGTAACAGGAAGATGGCGGCTTAGTAAGACGCGCGGGTCTTAGTTCCTCCTCCAGAAAAGCAACTAAAGAAACAGAAACAATACGAAACAGCTCCCGGAGTCACGACAGATACCAAAAAGACAGCGTACCCCATTCTGGAACAGCTGAACAGGCAGGGAGAATCTGCTGCGGTGAGATACCCAAGGGGCGCGCGTTTTCCCGGCCGGGGCGGCTGGCGACTGGGGTCCCTTCCACGCACGTGGCTCCCCGGTCTGACTGGGAACGTTGGATAGCGGGGCCCTCCCGTCACGCTTGGCATTTCGGGCCAGCTGGGCAATTAGGACCGGCACTCTCCCAAGCCGCGGCGGCCAGCGACCCCCACCTCCACGCGCGGTTTCCCGGGCCGACTGCCGTGCAGACAGACGAGCGCCACGAGCGCCACCTACTGGGCAGGAAAAGAAAAACAGAGCCCAGAGATTTCACAGAAAAAGCTTTCAATCAGCTGGGTCCCACACCCAGGGAAATCTGATCAAATGCCCAGACACCAGCAGAAAATAATGGATGACGCTCGGAAAATTGAAGATATGGCCCAGTCAAAGGAACAAACCAATAGTTCAAATGAGATACAGGAGCTGAGACAACTAATGCTGAATATACGAACAGAAATGGAAAAATTCTTCAAAAACCAAATCAATAAATTGAGGGAGGACATGAAGAAGACATGGGCTGAACAAAAAGAAGAAATAGAAAATCTGAAAAAACAAATCACAGAACTTATGGGAGTGAAGGACAAAGAAGAAAAAATGGAAAAAACAATGGATACCTACAATGGTAGATCTAAAGAGACAGAAGCTACAATTAGTGAACTGGAGGATGGAACATCTGAATCCCAAAAAGAAACAGAAACTATAGGGAAAAGAATGGAAAAACTTGAGCAGGGGATCAGGGAACTGAATGACAATATGAAGCGCACAAATATACGTGTTGTGGGTGTCCCAGAAGGAGAAGAGAAGGGAAAAGGAGGAGAAAAACTAATGGAAGAAATTATCACTGAAAATTTCCCAACTCTTATGAAAGACCTAAATTTGCAGATCCAAGAAGTGCAGCGCACCCCAAAGAGAATAGACCCAACTAGGCATTCTCCAAGACACTTACTAGTTAGAATGTCAGAGGTCAAAGAGAAGGAGAGGATCTTGAAAGCAGCAAGAGAAAAACAATCTGTCACATACAAGGGAAACCCAATAAGACTATGTGTAGATTTCTCAGCAGAAACCATGGAAGCTAGAAGACAGTGGGATGATATATTTAAATCACTAAAAGAGAAAAACTGCCAACCAAGACTCCTATATCCAGCAAAATTGTCCTTCAAAAATGAAGGAGAAATTAAAACATTTATAGACAAAAAGTCACTGAGAGAATTTGTGACCAAGAGACCAGCTCTGCAAGAAATACTAAAGGGAGCACTAGAGTCAGATACGAAAAGACAGAAGAGAGAGGTATGGAATAAAGTGTAGAAAGAAGGAAAATCAGATATGATATATATAATACAAAAGCCAAAATGGTAGAGGAAAATATTATCCAAACAGTAATAACACTAAAAGTTAATGGACTGAATTTCCCAATCAAAAGACATAGAATGGCAGAATGGATTACGACCCAGCAATACCACTGCTAGGTATCTACTCAAGGGACATAAGGGCAAAGACACAGACGGACATTTGCACACCAGTGTTTATAGCAGCATTATCTACAATTGCAAAGAGATGGAAACAGCCAAAATGTTCATCAACAGACGAGTGGCTAAACAAACTGTGGCGTATACCTACGATGGAATATTATGCAGCTTTAAGACAGACTAAACTTATGAAGCATGTAATAACATGGATGGACCTAGAGAACATTATGCTGTGAGTCTAGCCCAAAACTAAAGGACAAATACTGTAAGGTCCACTGATGTGAACCGACATTCGAGAATCAGCTTGGAATATATCATTGGTAACAGAGACCAGCAGGAGTTAGAAACAGGGTAAGATAATGGGTAATTGGAGCTGAAGGGATACAGACTGTGCAACAGGACTAGATACAAAAACTCAAAAATGGACAGCACAATAATACCTAAGTGTAATGTAACTAGGTTGGAACACTGAATGAAGCTGCACCTGAAATATGAAAAAAAAAAAAAAAAAAAAGAAGTGTAACAAATAAGGTGTCAGTGGCTGAGAGAGTTCAAATAGAGTCAAGAGGCTACTCTGGAGGTCACTCATGCAAGATTCAGTTAGACATTGCTACCTATCATAACGTGCCAAACCCCAACCAAAACCATTCCTGCTGATCCTAAAGAACACCTAGGACATTATATGAGATTATACAAAGGTTTCATGCACTAGGGTAACTTTCCAGAAACCTACAACCTCCAAATGGGTCCCTGGACCAGATAAGTCCTGAAATGCAGAGACGTCAGCTTCTCCAGAACATCAACTAGTTCCATCCCCCCTATCCCATAGTATTGACAGCCCCTTTCAATATGAAAAAGTTAGAATGGGCACAGCCCAAACACCCCTAAAGAGAGGGAGAAAGATCAAAGGTGATGGTGGAGTTATAGCAGAGAAGACGGGGTTTAACAAATGAGTATGAGTGCTGAATCATTATATTGATACTTCTTTTAGTCTCTAGGGTTTTGGAGCAGCTAGTAGTAAAAACCCAAAATTGTGGAATCGTAACCCATACCAAACTCTGAAATCTGTTCTACAACTAATTGTTGTGGTGTGCTTTTAAATTTATTGCTTTTTTGTATATATGTTATTTTTCACAAAAAAGAAAAAAAAGTTGATTGTGATGATAAATGCACAGCTATATGATGATATGATTGCTTGTACGCTTTGATTATATAGTATGTAAATATATAATATATATCAATAAAATTGCATTAAATTTTTTAAAAAGAGAGCATACACACAAAACAATCAATAATATAGTAATTTTATTATTAATAAAAATAGCAGTAATATTGGAACATATCCCCATGAATGCCAACATCAGCATTTTTGCATTCTCCTTCTACCTGCCAAAAAGATCGCCAACAAGCTACAGCAACCTGCTACAAAAGCCATAGATTTGCCACAGCTAAAACCAGAGCAGTTGCCTATCTCCTCCTTTGGCATCTTGGGGGCAAAGAGAGCAGTAATTGAGAGTATACTTGACATTAAATAAGCCTGGGTTTGAAACTCAGCTCCTCTGCTATGTAACCTGATTGATTTTTTTATTAATCTTCCTGACCTAATTTATTACCAGATCCTAAATCCATTATCTCCTAAATATTGCACCAGTCCATTCATTCTCTACATCTTCATACCCCTTCCCTAGTTCCATCCTCCACCATCTCTTGCCTGAACCACAAGTATTTAACGAGTGTTCATCCTTCCGCTTTTGCTTTCTATAATCAATAGGATTAGTTTGGCCGGGAGTGAGAGAAAAATCCAGAATAACATGGCTTAAACACACTCCAGATGTTTATGTTTTTCTCCATACAAAAAATCTGGACAGCCGCCTTCACACCCATTAAAATGGCTAAAATTAAAAAGACTGATCATACTAAGTATTGGTGAGAATGTGGGGCAAATTATAGTCTCTTCACTACTTGTCAGAATATAAATTGCTACACCCACTTTGGAAAACTGTTTGGCTGTTGCATTGTTACACATCCACCTACCCCATGGCCCATTCATTCTACCTTTAGGCATTTACTCATATATTCACACAAAGACTTGTACATAAGTGCTGACAACTATATACGACCCAAATGTCCATCAGCTGGTGAATAGATTCTACTATGGCACATCTGTGTAACGTAATACCACTCAGCAACAAAAAGCAATGAGCTACTGATGGGTGCAATGACATGGATGATTCTCTAAATAATCATGTGGGCTGAAAGAAGCCAGAAACGATTCCATTCATATAAAATCCTAGAAAATGAAAATAATCTTTAGTTGCAATGGTCTGGCCCTGGGGGTGGAGAGGGTGAAACTGCAAGGGCTGTGGAGACCTTTGGGGGTAAAGGGGACATTTTTGTTGTAGGTTTTTTTGGGGGTGCATGGTCCGGGAATCAAACCCGGGTCTCCCACATGGAAGGTGGGCATTCTAACCACTGAGCCACCAATGCACACCAAAGGGAACATTTTGAATCTGGGTTGTGATGGTAGTTACATGGCTGTACACAACTGTCAGAAGGCACTAAGGTGTGTACTTTAAATGGATGCAGGTTTTTGTGTGTAAATTTCACCTCAATAAAAAGAATTTTTTTAAAAATTTAAGGAGTAATCCAGGGCTGGTAAAGCAGCCTGTAAGGCCGGGAACCCAGACTCCTTTTTCCTTACTGCCGCTCCATGCATGGGTGCTGCCCACACTCCTTGATATCAGCAGCTGATTTCTAGGCTGCAGGGGGGAGGGGAAGAAAAGGGTCAAGAAAAGAGCACAGGTCTGCTTTCCCTGCAAAGGGTTCTGAGAAGAGAAGCCGCCCACCCCACCTGAGAAACCTGCTCACCTCATAGTCACGCGGTCCTGCGGAGTTGCAAAAGAGGCTGGGCCAGGTAGTCATTATTCTGGATGGTTCTGTGTCCAGGAGAAAATGTCCTTCCTTTGGAGGGAGGGGAAAATGGGTATAGAGGGACAACTAGCAGACTTAGTTCTTTCAGCTGCCCACAGGCATCATGTTTTGAAAATGTGCATCAGATCCCATTTCTCCATCTGCTTAGAGCTCTTCAATAACTTTCCACTGCTCTCAGAATAGGGTCCCAACTCCTTGCAGTTGCTTACAGACAACTGCCTGGTCTGGTGTCTGCCCATCTCATCTATTTCGGCCCTCCAGGTAGTGTTAACTTAAGCTCCTCCAGCATGCCCTTGGCTCTATGCTGCTTTTACCCTCTGCTAGGATAGCTTTTCTCTCCCTCCTTTGCCTGCTTTTTCCTCCCCTCTTTGCCTGCCTTACCACTTATTATCCTTCCTCTCTGTCTCAGCTGAGTTCTTCCTAACTCAGCTTGGTTCAGATCCCTTGTTGGTTTTACACATACCTTTCCTAGATAGCAGTTCTCACAGCTTGTAATTTAATATTTGTGTGAGAATTTGGTTAATATCTTTCTCACACGTTAGAGTGGAAGCTCCTTTTGTTCACCTTTCTATTCTCACCCAGGACATAGCATTTAGCAGACAGAGAGAACTAAACCTTTTGTTGAGTGAGTGAGTGAATGAATGAATGAATGACACCTTCATTTAGTACAGTCCATTGACCTATGGTTGCTAAGAAGCAGCTTTGTAGTTTGGCTGAGCCCTGATTGCAAACAGCTCACTCACTAATGATCTCTGTTAGATGTGGACTTGAAGCCTAATGGTGTTTCATGTGATCATTTGACCTGTAACCCCATCCTAAATGCCCATTTAAGTCACCATCTCTGCTTCTAATGGAGTTCTTTCTATTTCTAAATATTGTTTGCTTGCATGGCAGGGTGGGGAGGGTGATGTGAAATGAGAAAAGTTGCTGTACATTTCATTATCTGCTGTTACCCTCTGGGGGAGATCTGAAATCTTTAGGGTAGGGACAGTACTTGTACACAGAGGGCTCTGCAGAGAACAGCAATGCGTTGCAATGTGTTTCCTTTGTTCATTTCTCTGGAGAGGTGAGGCTCTGTTGATCTACTCTAAGGGAACAAACTCTTCTCACGTACATGGTATTTATTTAGAATGCAGATACAATATGGTCTGCTTAAGTGGGAGCTTTGACAGGGTAATTATATGGTATTAATTAGATTTGAATAAACAGGTTCTCCATAATGCGACTTGAGGTTAGCCAGCCATATAATAAGTAAAAGTGGGAGCCACTTTTCTTTATAAATGTTTTTCTTAGTCGAAGTTTCCTTGATTCGCAAAGCTTACCAGAGTTAGTCCAATTAGCGGATTTTGTAGTTATGAAATGGAAACATTCTGGTTTAATCTCGTTTACGCTTCAAAGCATAGTCAAATAATTAAGTAGAAGACTTGAGATATGAGTGGGGAAGAGGCAGGTGGGGTGGGGGAGGCAATGTGGCTGGATGTCTGGAGACTTGGGTGAGCTGTCAAGGGCCCAGATATCCCAGATGAGGCTTATTTTGTGCCCTCCTCACCGTTTTTGCCAAATCTGCCATAGTGGGTTGAATTGTGGCTCTGAAAAGATATGTCTGCCTGCAACCTCAGAATGTGACTGCGTTTGGGGGTGCATGGGTGGTTCAGCGGTAGAAGGCTTGCCTGCCATGCAGAAGACCTGAGTTCGATTCCCAGCCCATGCACCCCACCCCCCCAAATTCATCAGAGTGTGATCGTGTTTGGATCTTGTTAAGCTAAGGATCTCAAGATGAGCTTCTCCCGGATTAGGGTGGATCCTAAATCCAATGCCCAGTGCCCTTTAAGAGAAATGGAGATACAGGGGCACAGAGACACCTAGAGAAGAGATCAATATAGACAGAGATTGGAACAATGCAAAAAGTGTTGCGGGTTGCTGGCAGCCACCAGTAGCTAGGAGAGAGATATGGAACAGATTCTCTCTTGGAGCTTCCAGAAGGAACTAACCTGCCAACACCTTTATTTCAGAATCCAGGCCTCTAGAATTGTGCGAGAATAAAATTTCTGCGGTTTTAAATCATCAGGTGTTTGGCCATTTGTGGCAACAGCCCTAGGAAACTAACATCCGGGCATTACTTCCTTCATAATGCAGATTCCTAAAAGGAAAAGTTAAGTTAATTTAGGAAAACTAAATTAATAATTCTCAAAGAAAATTTATAATGCCAGCTCCATGCGGTCAGGGATTTTTCTGTTTTGTTCTCTGTCATAGGCCTGGTGCCTGGTATTGTGCCTGGTAGCTGCTCAAGAAATGTTTGTTGAATGAATAACTATTTGTTTCATCAATTAAAAAGCAGTGTTTTTTCTAATATACATTAAATCTGTAGTTATCACAAACAATTTATTATGTTCCTCTGTTGCCCATGTAAAATCACCTTGCATGCCACTAGCAGTGCACACTACACACCTCTCTTCTTTAGACTGCATAGCAAGAGTCTCTGTGGAAATCATTGCAATTCACCATTTGTGTACAGATTGTCTCCTTCAATAGGACGGCAATTCTGTTCCTTTATAATTTTGTCCACCTCTGTATTCCTGCCACCTAGCACAGTGACAGGCACATAACACAAACATCTGCAAATGAACAGGTGGCTGACCTCATGTAAAACACAGCAATTCTGGCATATAAATTATTATCCCCATTATCATATAGATGAAGAAGAAGCCAAAGCTTAGCGATGTTAAGTAACTTGCCCAAGGTTTCAGAGCTAGTAATCGATGGAGCCAGGAATTTGATTCCAAGCAGTCTGATTCAGGAGCTCTCCTTTTAAAAATATTAAGACTCTCCTATTTGATATTACCTGCTCTAGCCTGAGCTACCATGCCAGTCAATTTTAGTTTAAACTGCTGAAAAACAAGAACAACTTATTATCAAAGTACATTATGTGCTAGTGGATTTTTGGCATTTTTATCCCAATTCTTAAGGTGATTTTCCTTCAAAACAAGTTTAAACACACACTTATTAATTCATCTTGTCTAAATTACTGTACTAATCTCCTCTCGCCGGGCTCTCCCTCCTCCCATCCCCACTGCATAGTAACTGCCAGACTGTTCTGCGTTGTGCCCTCATGCCACATATTCATCTTGATACACTTGCTCATAAATGTCTAATAGTTGTCTGTTGCACCAAGATAAAGTGTGAAGTCTTTAGCTTGTAAATCAGTTAGGGTTAGGTTCAGCTGCATGTTAAAACAAACACAAAATCACAGTGGCTTAAAAAAATACAGAAGTTTATTTCTCTCCTGTGTAACAGCAGTTCAGAGATTGGCTGTCCAGAGTGGATATAGTCATCAGAAAGCATGACTCCTAACTTTTTCATCTTCCATCAGCCTTGGCATTCTGCCTCACAATCCAAAATAGCTGCTGCAGCACCAGCCATTGCATCCACTTTCCACAGCTGCATTTAGAACTTTTCTTTAAGTCCCATTGTCAAAATATGTAGTCACATGGCTATAACCAGCTACATGGGAGACTGAGAAATACTATCTGTTCATTCTGTTAAAAGAGAAAAGGAAGAAATGGGACATCTACTACAGCCTGGAATTGAAGGCCCTTTTCAGCCAAAGGTACCAAACCAGCTTTCCAGGCTTCCTTTACCTGCTTGCTATCCTGAGCACTCTGTCCTTATTGGTCTCCTTTGCTCATTGTCCCTGAAATACACCTAGTACTTTGTTACCATTTACTCACCTCTCCTGAAATGCTTTTTAGCTTCATATCCAAGCTAAACCTTTGTTTTCATGATACTTTGTTCAAAACTGAAATGATTTCTTCCGAAGCTGATCTCTTCTAACAACGACTATGTATGTGATTCATTTAGATGTCTATACTTTTCTGCCTTGGACTGCTCTGCTCTTGATAGCTTGAATGACTTACGTCTTGGATTGTTTCATTATTTGCGCATTTAAACCTTGCCGCTCCCCACCACTGTTCTAGATGCCCTAAGAACAGGAGTCCTTTATCACTGAGTACTCATTGGCCTCCTGCTTCACATTCGGCCTTGTACTCTGTGTTGGAAAATTAATGGTGAATAAGACATAGAGCCTCTCCTCAAAAATGTGAATATCTTTCATTGGGTCTGGTTTTAAAACTTGTGCACATCCAGTGCTTCACAAATTTCTGTTGCTTTATTGAGCAATAAGAGCTGGCATTTATTTTAATAATTATGACATGTTCATAATAATAGTATTTATTGAGTACATATTATGTGCTAGGCACTGTGCTAGCCTTTCACATATATCACCTTATTTCTTTCTCATGACAGCTAAAACTTACTATTAGTAATGTTTTGCAGATGAAAACAAGGCACAGAGAGGTTAAGTTACCTGCCCTAAGTCACATAGCCAGTAAAGTGTTGACTCAGGCAGTTTGATTCCTAAACCCAGGCTTTTAGCCACTATGCTAAGAGGGTGACTTGAAGGCAAAGCTGATTTCATAATTTAAAGATTTACTAGTATCATTTAAAATTGTCATCTACCACCCCATCCCAATGGGAAGCTTTCCTGGGCTGGGATCACTAGGAGTGATCCCTGAGCAGGGTACTTCCAACCTACCACACGCAATCTGAGTCTCAGTGGCCAACCTCCCATCCCCCACATTCCCTGTTGATTGTCACATCCTACTTCAGATACAATAAAAACGATCAGCTGCTCCTGTGTTCTATGGGGCCTGCTGAGCTTCAATTGCGTCTGTTCAGTCTCAGGCTGGGGTAATTCTGAGCAAAGGCTGCAGTCTGGAGGTCTCCAACGGAATCTGGCCCCCCCAACTTGTTTCGTTTTGTCCGGCCAGTGTTTAATAATGTTTTCTTAATTCGTCGTCAGCATTTACACATGAGATGTCACACCAAAGTCTGGAATTTTCTTTTCCCTTGAAAAACTGGAAGATTCTGCAAACAGTGAGAGCACATGCCCATGGCTCAGGCTTCTGAGTTCAGATGGAACAAGCACCAAACTGGCACAGTTCCCTCCTCCCAGTGCTCGGACCCCTAGAGCCACATTCATTTTTCCTCACTGGCCTGCAGCAAATGATGATTACACACAAAGTGCACATGTGTAACACTTTGCATGAGGCACTATTCCGAGTGCTTTACCTTTTCCTGCCACAGTCGCTCTTTTGAAGAGGTGCTGTTATTATCCTCACTTTACACATGAGGAATTTGAGGCACACACAAATAGCAGCAGGGCTGGGACTACACCTGGACAATCGGCCTCACAGTCGATGATTTTAAGCACTACACACTTACCCGTCGGTGTCACCACTGGAATTTGCGTCCCTGCTCTACTGGGAGAGGGAAGCAGGAAGCAGGAAGCAGAGCTGCCCCTGCCCCTGTGCTGACACATTCAAAATTCAAAACCACAGAACTTATTCCCTCTACAAATAACGTGCAAGCAGGAAAAGGCTGTGTTTCCTTATCGCTCTGAACAAAATTGAGCCTAATCCAGTGGACATCAGTGAAAAGAACCTGGCTGAGCAGCTGACCATGTCTTTGGGGCCATGGCAGAGCCAGCTGCCGGGGTGAGAGCTTTCCCTTGTTTCCCTTTGCTTCCCCTCTTGGAACTGAGAGAATTAATTAACTCTGTTAAGCCTCCACCCAGCTCTCACTGGAAACATTAGTTGGCAAACAAGCATGATCCATCTCCACGCCCGGCTCTCTCCCAGGGAGGACGTGGGGATGGGCAGGCAGACGTGAAATAGGATGCTGGCGGGAGAGCCGCTGGGCTTCCCTCCGCTGGGGGCGGTGGTGGCCCGGCCCGCGGGAGGCCCCCTGGCTGCAGAGCCCGCGGTGGGATCCCGGGAGCCTGTCGCCCAGACGGAGATTAATTTGGTCAAGTCACTTGCGCTGGGAAGCCGGGCCCTTTCCGTAAGCGTGGGCCTGAGTCAGAGTTACCCCTGGAGGCCAGCGCGGTTCAGGGGCAGAGGGGGTGCGCCCACTCCCGCACGGCCGGTCTGCTGCCAGGGCTGCCCCGGGGCCCGGGGGCTCCGAAGCCATCTGGGAGGGGCCCTGTGGATGCACAGAGGGACTCAGCCCGAGGCCCTGCTAGGGTGGTCATAAAATCCCAGATCAGGGAACTTTTCTTAAATGAAGCTTTAAATTGTGATGCTATATATACCATAACATTTGCATTTTAACTATTTTTAAGTGTACAATTCAGAGGCATTAAATACATTTACAAGGTTACAAGGTTGTGATCCCGTCAGCACCAGCCATTACCCTAACTGTTTCATCGTCCCAAACAGAAACTCTGTGCCCCTCGCATTAGCTCCCCATTCGCCCTTCCCCCAGCTCCTCGTAACCTCTGATCTAATTTCTGTCTGTTTGCGCTCACTTGTTCTAGAATCTTCATACAAGTGGTTTTGTACAATATTTATCTTTTTGTTTTTTTTCTTTTGTCGGACTTATTTTGCTCAGTATAACGTCTTCGAGGTTCATCCATGTTGTAGCACATTTCGGAGCATCATTCCTTTTTATGGCTAAAAAACATCCCATTGTCTGGATACACCACATTTTGTCCATCCATCTGTCCACACACACATGGCTGCGTCCACCTTTTGGAGACTGTGAAAGCGCTGCTGCGGCCACTGGGCTGCGAGTACAGACCAGGGCACTGTTGAGAGTGAAGCCACGGGCTTTCCCGGGACTGTCCCGCCCTGGCCAGGCCGCTGTCCCCAGTAGGCAGGCCTGCGAAGGTCACAGCTGTAGTGCCACAGGCCCGGCGCTGACCCGGCCAAGTGAGCCTGGGTGTACCAACGTCCGAGCCCGTTTCCCAGCGTATAAAATGGGAACAACAGCCCTACTTCTTACTGCTCGGGAATGTCACATTCTGTCAGCTAACGTGGTGCATGGGGTCTGTCGAGGGCCCTCCCCCTGCCCCAGCCCCCTCCCCGCCGAGGCTCTGTGGACCCATCTGGCTTTTATTAAACAGAGATGCTGATGGGCTTTGCGTCAGGTGAGAGCTCTGCAAAAGCAGGGGAGTTATAGAGGCTGGGCATGGGGAAGAAAAACAGGAGAAAGGAGGAGGCGATTGCGAAAGGAAAGAAATTCAGGAGGGGATAGAATGGAAGGAGGGAGCTGATGGAGAAATTCTTAAGTCACTACCCCCTGTGCCTACTGGGATTCCAAACCCCATGTGCCGATCCCTGCAGAAGGTCTTATCAAACAGCCCTCTCCTCAGTGCCTTGTGGAGGCAGAGCTTTTGGGAGCCTCCAGATGGACAGGCGTCGTGCGGGGATCATGAATGCAAGTCCGTGGCCTGGTGGCCCGCACCCTGGGAAGAGGCCGTATATGGTTACCATTGTCACTTCTGTTTAGACCGGGTTCCATCCCTCCACACCAACAAACACACACAAAGCTGAGAGCCAGTGGGGTAGTCGGGAGTTAAATAAAACGACACAAGAACAGAGGGAAGCCTGCTTCTAACAGCCCAGCCCTAGAGAACCGTAGTATTCAGGGGGAAGAAATGGTGTTAGGAAACCCCAAGAAAGACCTGGGCGGCGTGACCCTGCCAGACCCCCCTCAGCCAGTCCCGGGCGGCCCTCCCCTCCCCCACCTACCCTATCAGTTGTTTGCAGAATGAAAAGAATGTCAATTAATCCTGTTATCTGAGCCTTTCTGGTTTAATTTCTCAGATAACCGCGCCTTGAACGGAGAGCTCTACGAATGCCAAAGGAGACCTCTTGATGGCATTCCTGAGGTGCAGGCAGCCCGGGGACAGTGACCTTCTGACCCTGGGGACAGTGGGGTCGGCACTGGCTCATTCCTCTGAGTATTTTTGACTGGGGACACTTGACCATCTGGGCTTCCATTCCCCTCCCGCCCGCCCCCCTCCCCCCCCACTAAACATGGCCATATTTTACAAAGGAATGGAAAGCGAACTACATTCATTAAAAACAACAACACGATTCAAAAACAAAAGCTATTCAAAATTTTGTAAGGGAAATGCAAAATTCAAAATATCGGGGCCACCTGGAATCAGGTGCTTCAAATTTAATAACCACAGCATCGTTGAGTGCTTCCCTGGGCCAGGACTGTCTCTATTGCTTTATAGATGTTATGACTAATTTACTCTGAAATACATCCGCATAGGACAGGTGATATTTCTGTACTGTTTTTTTTTTGTTTGTTTGTTTTTTGCAAGGGCAAGCTCCGAGAATCGAACCCTGGTCTCTGGCATGGCAGGTAAGAATTCTGCCACCGAGCCACTGTTGCACTGCCCTGGATGTTTTTTGAAGTTACACCTCTGGGCAGCCATCATTCTAACCGGAAATCCATTTTCCAAGACTGAAGAAAACCTCACTCCGGAAGCGGCCATTGCCCCAGCTAACTTTAACTCTGAGAAGCACCAAATGTTATGCTAATTCACTGACTAAATGTCAAAAATAGGTTTTCATTGGCGACAGTAGTCTTGCATCGATCTATGTAACAGTTTGAGAAGCACTTTCGACCGTTCAATCCACGAGTAGCATTCAGGGGTGCACATGGGCTAACATGTTTCATTGTTGATTAGTATTAGTTACCCCATCACCCTTGGGTGAAAGTATAAGAATCCACGCCTTGACCCCTGAAAGGTCCTGCATCTGGCTATTGTAGGATTTCTTGGTTGCCCTGAGGTGACCGTAAGGCTCAGAAACACTATTTCAGCTGCCCTGGGAGCCCTTTTAGGCCAGGCAGTGGTGAGCTGGGCAGCTAAAAGGACCGTTCATGGCCAGTTTATAGGAAGTCTTTGAAGTCTACATGCTAATAAAAGTTTAAGAAATGTTGGCAGGTGTGGAAGAATTTGATCTGAGACGTGCTTTCAGATTCTAGGCGAGTAGCTAAACTTCACCCATCACACCTTTCAGTGGCTTCCATTACTTACTAAAAAGAATCCCCGAGCTGCACATGGCACTTGCAGCCACAGGATTTTGATCTCAACTGATGCTCACGAGAACCATGCCATGTAGCGCTGTCATTACCTCCATTTCCTGCTGGGGAAACTGAGGCTGGAGAGATTGTCACCTGTCCAAAGATGCCCAGTTATGATATCAGTCTAGGTCATTTGACCCCTTCGACCAATCAAATCTAACTTTTTTTTGTAATTTTTTTCTTGATTTTAAAAATCAAGACAAATTTTTTAAAATTAAAAAAATAAAAATAAAAATAAATTTTAAATGACAGGAAAATCGGAAAATATATGAATATATAAAATTACCTAGACCCATTACCCCACAGAAAACCATGCTATACTTTGGTATGTTATTTCCAATCTTGTCTTCATGCCCACAGTCCTTATGATTTATGTCCTGCTTACCTTCCTTAACATGTTATGAATATTTCTTCAGATCGTTAAAAATTCTTCATGAACATCAGTTTTAAGGTGAACACAACATTCCACCCTATGGCTCTACCGTATCCTCTGTTGTTGGACATCTATCTTCTTTCTAATTGCTTGCTGCTAAAAATAAGAACAGGATGGTCCTCTCTGAAGGTCATCCCTTGTTTAACCTCTGATTTCTTCAGGGCAGATTCCTGGAAAGGTAACTAGAGATCAAAGGGTAAGAACAGTTTAAGGACATTACGAGGCAAAAAATAGACCACAGTGTACTCTGCCCTTGCAAATAACAAAGAAGCCGTCATAGCTTCCCCACGCTGAGCTAAAAAAAAAATCACAATAAATTAAAACTTGTAAACATTTTGACCAAGAATGGACTGACCAGCAGGGGTTGATTTAGTGCTGCTTCCTCCAGCCAGTAGGGGGTGCCACCGGACATCCTCCTTGGCCATCGAATTTGTTATTTTTGTAGCATCTTTGCCCAATTTGCTTTGTTAAAATTAAGCAACAGCAAAGTCATCAAATTTGCAGGCAGGTGCAAGAGAGGAAAATGAGTTTGCTTGAACGATTTACAGCTTTTGGGAATGTTCCGGAAGAGTGTTTCAGACGGCAAAGGGAGAGTAAGGGAAGGGTCTTTCCAGTTCGGGCTTACCCGGAAGGATGGGGAGCCCGGTCAGGGTGAGAGCACAGCACGAAGAGTGGTGTGGGCCAGTGGGAGACAGCGAGGTGTTTCGAGCCCATGGAAAGATGGTCTGCCAGCTGGAAGGCGACTTTATCTTGGCACACAGAACAGAAGAAGGAAGAAGGAGGCATGTGACTGTCAGCCCAGGGAAGACCTTTGGAATGGCAAGTGCAAGATCAATGACGCGAGGGAGGGAAGTGTTAATGACTCACAGAGAAATATGCTGTGTCTTCCACTAAAGACAGAGGGCCATGGGTCTCACTCAGTCAAGAGGCTATGCACTGCGGATGACATCTTCAGGAAGTCTGCGCCTACTCCAAATTCATGTAGAATTCATATAGCAAATGGACACATTTCTTTTTTCCTCTAGGGAGAAAGTCTATAGTTTTCTTTGACCCCCGAAAGTTTAGGAACAAGTGATCCGTGTATATTCCCTCCATTGCTAGGAACCAAGGCATCCTGTCCCATTGCCCGACACCTCCTATCCTGATTCAGAGGCACCCCTTACCCTGCCCAGGTTCAGAGGTGGGGGTCCCCCTGCCTAACACCTGGGTTGTGGCATGTAAGTGGGGCAGGTGGCAGAGATGGGCTGCTCAGGCTTGGAAAAGGCACAGCAGAAGCATCCAGGTGAGCGTATCAGGTCCTGATTTCCACTTGGAGATGTAGGCTTTTTTTTCCTAAACGTTTAAGACATCTCTCTTGGGAGCCTGGGAGTCTGTCCCCAGGGCTGGCTCCAGTCGCTGCTTGAAGAAGTTTATTGGCACGTTGGGAGCGTCACATTTGAGGTCAGGGCTGTGTTTCTCTCCATAGCCCTGGGGATCTCTTCGTTAGATCCAGTTTCTTCTAGGGAATTACAAAAAAATAGATGTTTTCTAAAGCATTGTCCATAGTGGTATGTGCTGGTTTGAAACTATTGTGTACCTCAGAAGAGCCATGCTCTTTAACCCTGATGCAGAATTGCTGGGTGGGACTTTTGATTAAGTTGTGTCCATGGAGTTATGACCCACTGAATTATGGGTGGGGCGTTTAGATTAGGAGGTTTCCGTGGAGATGCGTCTCTCCCCATTCAAAGTGGGGTTGCTTATGGAATCCTTTCAGAGGGAACCGTTTTGGAAAAAGATTCAGAGCCCACACAGCCAGAGACCATTGAAGAGGAAGAAAGAAGATGTCCCTGGGGAATCCTTTTGAAATGAGAGGCCTGGAGAGAAAGCTAGCAGATGTTGCCTTCTGCCTTCCCAGCTGACAGAGGGGTCCCAGATGGCATCAGCCTTTCTTAAGTGAAGGTAACATCTTGCTGGTGCTTTAACTTGGTCATTTTCATGGCCTTAGAACTGTAAACTTGCAGCTTAATAAACTCTCTTTATAAAAGCCACTCTGTTTCTGGTATATTGCATTCTAGCAGCTTTAACAAACCAAAACAGGTAAAAACCAGAAAACCACCTGAATGTCCATCAATAGTGAAATCATTGAATACACTGTGGCTGTTCAAATTATGAAATATTAGGTAGCTTATAAAAAAAATGCCAGATCTATATACAGTAATCTAAAGGGCATTTGTGATATTTTCTTAAGGGGAAAGCCAGGTTGAAGTGTAGTACCTGGAATAGAGGTGGGCAAACATTTGTTCTAGGAAGCCAAGTAGGTGAGTGTTTTAGACTTTGTGGGCCACAAGTCTGTCTCAACTTTTCATCTCTACTTTTGTAGTAGAAAAGCAGCCATACACACTATATAAACGAGTAGGTGTGGCTGTGTTCCAAAAAGACTTGATTGACAAAAGCAAACAGTGGGCCAGGTTTAGCCTGTAGCCGTGGTTTGCGGATCCCTGGCACAGAGTATGATGTCTGGGGGAAGAAAAGAGCCCTTAGAGTTGGCAGATGTGTTGTTTAAGGACAGACTCCGAACTGTTCACATGGGTGGCCTTGAGGAGAGAAAAGGTGAGCTGCTGAGCAGAGAGAGTGGTCACCTGTTCTGTGTTCCTTTCTGTTTCATTTGCTTTGAGATGGAATACATGTATTACCTTAGCGATTTTTTTTTCCAGTTTCCTAAAATGGCATAATTAAGCGCTGGGAATTCCCAGCTGTCTAGGAGTGACTTTGACTGTGGAGTGTGAACGTCCTGGCTTGAGTTAAGGGGGTTTTAGTTGACCACAAGCTCCAGGGAAAGCAGCGGCTGCTAGAAGCCTAATTGCAGCTCGAGATGATGGTGATGAAAGTAAGACTTTCTGATTAATAGAGGGAACAGTCCCACGTTCTTGGCATCAGTCAATCCACGTCTACAGCGCTCTTTTGCTTTCTGGGTGCTAAGTCAGACGTAGGCCAACGGGAGCATCGCAGAAGGTGGGGCTGGGAAAGCGAAGGGTCTGGAAGCCTGCCAGGAGGAGCAGCGCGTGCTGCGTGGGAAAAGGACCGGCCACGGCCGAGTGGGTGCGGCCCCCACATGCTGGACTGCTCCGGCACCGGCGCCTGAGCCACCGCGCTCTGCCATCGCTCTTCAAGCAGACGAAAGCCCAGCTGCCCGGGGCACTGCAGGGGGTGAGATCAGGCCAGCCGTCCTTAGGTGGCTCCCTCCCTAAAGCACTCCAGAAAGGTGTTCTCTGCAGGACCCAGCAGGCAGTTCCTACAGCTCAGGGCCTGAGCTCTGGGGACAGACAGACCTGAGTTTCCAGCTAAAAGCCCAGCAATCTTGGGCAAAGTGTCTGAACCTCTCCAAGCCTCCACTTCTCCTCTGTAAAACGGAGAAGATGGTGACAACAACATCAATAATAACCTCTCTTTCATAGGGATATTATGAGAATCAAACGAGTCAATACACATTTAGCATTCTCCGTGTTGCCTGGCACACAATGAGGGCCAGGTAAACGTAGCCAGCTTGTTGTCGACGTGGTTCTTACCCCTGCAGCTGCCTAGGAAAGGCCCTTAACCTTACAGCTCTTTGACAAAACCCAGCTGACCCTGGCTTGGCTGCATGCCTCTCCCTGGGACTCAGTTTTCTCATCTGTCTTCATCGTATCAGTAATTCTTACTCAATAGGACAGATGGTGTATGAAAAATTCCATGGATTTGTACTTGGAGAGTAAGAAGCAGGATACAATTGGTGGCATGACACACAAGCTGGAAGGCCCTGCCTTATCTTCAAATCCAGCCACTCCCCCAAGCAGCTCACGCCTGGCCTCTTCCAGGGGAATTTCCTGACCACACTGAGAGGTCTCCCTTCTTGGAACTTCTGGGGCATTTGCTGTCCGCCTTACCCACTCAGGCTCGTACTTAACCGCCCTATTGACATGCAATGTGAATGAATCATTTTGCACGTCTGTGTCACAGCCACAACTGAAACTAAGGTCTTAGAGAGTAGGAACTTTGTCTTAGGTATCTTCAATTGAATCGGTTTTAATAACAGAATAATTAAAAGCTATTGATCATCGATGCTAAATTCAAGGAGCTTGCCATGTGTCACATGTGATGATAGAGGTTTTCACATAGAATTAACATTTAATAATATCACAACAGCCCTATGAGGAAGGTATGACTTTTCCCACTTAACTGATGGGAACTGGAGCTCAGGAAAGTAGAGGTAGCTCAGGATAGCCCAGTATACAAGGGGCTGATTCTTTCTTCCTCTCTCAGAACCTACTCAGACGCATAGTAGGTTCAGGGTACCTATGAAGTAAAACACCTTAGATTTTAAAAATTGTTATTTCCAAGAGCAACTACATTTAAAAAAATTCTTTGTATGAGCTTGCAGATTTACCCCTTTCGGTCATCTGTTTAACAAACAGGCTGCACAACTCACCTGGAACTGAATAAGGGCCCAAGAAGGACAGGAAACAGGACGCCCTAAAAGGACCAGAGTTTCCTGTGGGGAAGTCCAGGGGCCAAGGTGTCCCAGCTTCCTTCTGGTCAATTGTTCACGGGAAGGAAGGCAAAGGGCCTTAATCGCTCTCCGGAATCCCGTGGCAGCCCCTCTGTAGCAAGCAGGAACAAAGAGCCTCTGTGCACACCTTCCCCTCCTCACCCTGCTGCCTGGGACGGGGCTTCCGTCTTCCCTCCTTGATGACAAGGAAAATAGACTTTAGCTCAGCATTTCTACCTGCTATACACAAGGTCTCAGATGCACCTGGGGCACTCCTAATGCCTCCAACTTTCTGGTTCACTCTTTCCTTTAACAACCAGAAAAAGTGCTGTGGGACCTGCCCATCCCCAGAGGATGTGAAATCTCTGGCTCTGAACCCCAGCTGTTTGTTTTTTCTGGCTCACCATTAGCCCAATCCTCACTGATGTTGGTGCAACTTCAGCTTGTACACCGCTTAGCCCAAAGGGTAAGTAAATGTAGCTCTCTCTTGCCTTCCCAGATTTTTCCAGGATAACAGAAAGGTTTACAGCGCAGAGTAAGCACACACAACTGCAGTATAAAGTGTAAAAAGCACAAATCTTCAAGCCAGTCTTCATGCTTTTCAATCCCAGCTGTGTGATGTCAAGCAAGTTGCTTAACCTCTCTGTGCTTCAGTATCATCTTTAAAATGCAGATAATAATAGTACCTGTGCTGGTTTGAAAGGAAGTATGCCCCCTAAGAAAAGCCATGTTTTAATATAAGACCCATTTCAAAGAATAGTTGTTAAACTGGATTAGGGGACATGTCTCCACCCATTTGGGTGGGTCTTGATTGGTTTATTGGAGTCCTATAAAAAAGGAAATATTCTGGAGAATGAGAGATTCAGAGAGAGCAGAGAATGCTGCAGCACTATGAAGCAGAGTCCACAAGCCAGCGACCTTTGGAGATGAAGAAGGAAAATGCCTCCCAGGGAGCTTCATGAAACAGGAAGCCAGGAGAGAAAGTAGCAGATGATGCCTTGCTTGCCATGTGCCCTTCCAACCTAGAGAGAAGCTGTGACTGTGTTCGCCATGTGCCCTTCCAGATGAGAGAGAAACCCTGAACTTCATCGGCCTTCTTGAACCAAGGTATCTTTCCCAGGATGCCTTTGATTGGACATTACTATAGACTTGTTTTAATAGCGACATTTTCTCGGCCTTAGAACTGTAAACTAGCAACTCATTAAATTCCCCTTGTTAAAAGCCATTCCATTTCTGGTATATTGCATTCCAGCAGCTAGCAAACTAGAACAGTACCCACCTATAGGGCTGTTCTAGGAGTATATGAGTTCCTATTTGTAAAGCTCTTAGAGGCACACCTGGCCCATCTTAAGTGCTAGATAAGCAGGTGTTAAATACCTCCCAAAGCATCCTGACTGGTGTTTGGGTTGCAGGGCCTGTGCCTGCCCTGACTCTGAATAGTTCCTTCCTTTGTTTTGTTCTCCTCCCTTACTTGAGACCTGGGCCTTTCCAACATGCCTCTGGCCCAGGCTCGAGGGGACAAACTGAATTTTTTTTACTTTATCAGGAACAACACTTTTAGTTTTCTTTATTTCCACTTCCTCATTCCCATCTCAGCCTGAGAACCTGCCGTTCCCAAAGGCTCATGACCAGGTTTTCCTCCCCTACCCCACGGCGGGAAGAAGACACACTGTCCCCAAATGTGCTCACAGTGCAAAATGGCTGTGGTCGGTTATTTTTTAATAATCATAGTTGCCTTCTTACTGCACAGTGATGAATTACAGAGACAGCCCTCAATGAATTTAATCTAACGGGAGAGAGAAAGCATGCAACAATTACGCCTTTTGGCAGATAGGTGCTATGTCAAAATTAGCAAGTATCTGTTGAAGTAAAGTAGATCGGTGAGAGCCCCCAATTGAGAGGGCAGAGAGGGAATTAAACTGTCAAATTTGAACTCTGGGCTTATTTATCTGGCCACCTCTCACAGTGTACATGGTTAAAAAAAAAAATCCTGCTACACCCTCAGCACACACATTACCTCCAATCTCCTCTCTCTCCTCCAGCCCCATCTTAGTACTTATAACCTCAGCTTTCCAGCTGCTCAGGCCAAAAATCTTTCATCGCTTTCCACTACAAAAGAATGTCAGTTCTTCCTTCAAAACGCAGTTAGACTCTGAGCGGTGCCATGGTGGCTCAGTGGAAGAATTCTCGCCTCCCATGCCAGAGACCTGGGTTCGATTCCCACAGCCTGGCCATGCCAAAAAAAGAAATTAAAAATGTAGTTAGACTCCACTTCCTTGCAGACCCCTAGAGCTCAGGATGGGGCAAGCCTCAAGGATATTGCCAACTTTCTACCTGGCCCCAAGCAGGTTCTCTTCTTATTGGCTAAAGTGGGCTTTGGCCTAGAGTCCAGCTGAAGGACTTTTCAGTCCCAGAAACCCCTGGGGTGTGCACCTCGGTCCACCTTGGCCCGGGAGGCTCCTGCTCTGTGTCTGCTGCCCTCCCAATATGACAAGCACTGCCCTGGTGGCCTGGGAGCCCCTCTGCCTTTCTTCTCTCTGAAGACCCCCAAACCCAGGGCCAGGTTCCCCCTCCCTATGGCCTGCTTTGTCAGCAGTGGGTGCTTTGGGCCCACTGGCACCCACAGTCTGCCACTGAGACTGTGGCAGTTTCCCCCCTCCTGCCTGTCACCCTCGCACTGCGCTCATCCTGTGACTTTGGGGCCCTGCTGTATTCCCCAGTGGCGGGGCCACCACAGCTCCATTCATCTTAGATCTCGTTCCCTCTTGCGGTCCGTTTTATACGTGAGTCACCAGGCTACTTATTGTTTCTCTTGTCCCTACATTCCAGATCACTGGACAGCCTTAATCGTGGTTTTAATTCTTTCATCTTTTTGAGCTCGGAGAAAGAGTTCTCATTTTCCTATTCAAACTAATATTCACGTCAGTTTTTACACCTTCTATTTAAAGTCACCTTGGGTCGGGGGCAGCAGGGTTCCCCTTGTGTTCCGGAGCTCATTATTGCAGCTTCAGATGGTACAAAGAGCCATCCTTCCCCTTTCTTCTCACCCTCAGGACTCAGGCTTAGAGCTGACTCTTCCGGGCAATTTCAATAGGTCTGCAGCCTGCCTCTGCCAATGCCTTCCTGTTGTCCCTTCATCTATCCAACTTCCTGTCCCGGTTGCCCTTCTGATTTTATATTAATAAAAGCAGCTTTACCCTCAAAAAAAAAAAAAAAAAAAAAGCAGCTCGAACCTGATGGGGTGTCACCGCCTCGACTTTCACCCATCCCGGTCCAGGCCGCCACCGTCTCCATCTGGATTACGGCGGAACCCTTCCTCGTGGTGTCCCTGATCTGTCCTTGTCCCCTGCAAATTTAATTCCCAACGCAGCATCCCGAGCGATCGCGGCACTACTTTGCTCGCAACCCTCCAGTGACCCCCGCTTCACCCCCTGTGAAGGGCGAAGTCTTTACAGTGGTCCTCGAGGCCCCCTTGACGCCTCCTGCCTGGTCCCCTGCTGCTTTTCCCCACCTCACCTGCATCCAGCCCCCCTGGGCTCCCTGCCCGGCCTGCGACACACCAGGAGCGTCCCTCACCCCGGCCCTCGGCGCCTGTTCGCACCTGCAATGCTTATTCTCTGCATGTCTGAGGGT
This sequence comes from Tamandua tetradactyla, assembly GCF_023851605.1. Lineage (NCBI taxonomy): Eukaryota > Metazoa > Chordata > Mammalia > Pilosa > Myrmecophagidae > Tamandua > Tamandua tetradactyla. The sequence continues at coordinate 112,776,435 of NC_135334.1, forward strand.
CTTTGAGTCTTTACTTGGCGTGCTTAACCACAGCACCCCACTTACAATGACGAGCCACCCGCTGACCCCCACAAGCCCTACATCCCTTCTTTATTTTTCTCCATAGCATGAATCACCTTGAGTGAGTCTGCACACTTATAATTTAGTTTCTAGTCTGTCTTCCCCACGAGAATACAGACTCCGTAGGGGCTAGAAGTTTGGTGTATTTGTTCACTGCTGTATCCTTTATGCCTGGAACACTGCCTGGCACATAACAGGCTTGCAGGAAATATTTGCGGATGGATTGGATGCATTTGCCAAATGGAATATGTAATGGATCAAGGGAAAAAATCTGGAATTAAACCCTGGTGGCTTTGCTGCGTGGAAGGAATATGGGTGGTCCCAATTTATGCCTTTTTACTTTCCTGGGTATTTTGTGATGAGTGTGTATTTTATAGTCACAAACCATTATGAAAGTGTCTAATAGTCACAAACCATTATAAAAGTTTCTAAAAATGTAGTGGAAAATGGCAGAGAGGATTCCAAACTGGTGATCTGTGAAGTTACTGTGCCCCCTAGATAGGTATGTTTAGGTCTGTATAGCATTTGCTCGCTGCTGCTGCTTTTGAAAATATAGGAGCAGCTCTTAAAAGGGAGGTTTCACTCTTAACAGAAAGATTAGTGGTGGCTCAGAGTGGGGTGCAGAGGGTGTCGTGACACGAAGGGGCACAGGTTGCTTTTCGGGGTGATGAAAATTCTAAACTTGACTGTGGTGTGCAACTCTGTGAATATACTAAAATCCATACATTGTACCCTTTAAATGTGTGAACTTCTTGGCATACAAACTCTAGCTCCATAAAACTGTTTTACAAGAGGGAAAAGAAAAGGGAGATTTCCTAATGAAAACCCCTATTTCTGGTTCCTTTCAGAAGGGGACGGGGAGCCTGAGCTTGCCCCCGCCTCCAGCCTTGCTGTCCCCCCACCCCGGCCTGCCTCCGGCTGCAGTTTTGACCTTGCAACTGCACAAAACGTCCTGAGGACCCAGAGCAGGAAGAGAAAGGGACTGTTTTGTGTGGGATCAGATGTTGAGGAAGGCTTTTTAGAGAGTGAGAATTTGAGCTGAGTTTCTAAAGACGTTTCTTTGTTTACGTAGTGAATTATCTTAGCTGCAGCATGGCGTGCGTCCCGGAAGACTGCCCGGTCGTAAGTGACTACACATCACTGAATCATCATGAAGTGGTCAACTGGGGGAGCCACTACCGGGTCGCAGAGAGGACATGAGCAGCACCCAGCAGCCCGTCTCCTGCCCCCCTTCTGTCCTCCCCGAAGGTCATTTAATATCCTGACTTCTAACTCCATCGCTTTAGCATAGCCTGTTTTTGCACTTTAGGTAAATGCAATCTTAGAAAACACGCTGGTTTATCCCTAGTGTATTTTGTTCAACATTATGTTGGTGAAATTCATGCGATAGGTAGGATTTTGACAAATCTAATTGGACGAAAGGACATTCCAGGGTGAGGGAAGTAACTGAACCAAGACTTAAGGAAAGAACATGTTTGACGTGTTTAGGGAACCTCTGGCTTGGTGGTTCTACACGCCTTAGAGAGGACGGATGTGTGGGGACCAGATTGGATCCGGCCACAGGTCAGGCTGACGAGTCTGGACTTTAATCTTTAGGCAACAGAGAGTCGTGGAGGGGTTTTGAGCTGAGGAATAAATACACGATCAGAAGTGCACTTCAGAACACCTTTCCGTATTAAGTACAAGGTATAGTTTTATCTCCTTACAAGGGTTGCTGTTCCCAAGTTAGGGCATTTGAAAATATTAATCACTTAATCCTGATGAGTAATATAGGAGCTTTTCTGCTAAAGTCCCCAAGGTGGGTGGGCCACGGTGGCTCAGCAGGCAAAGTTCTCGCCTGCCATGCCAGAGACCCAGGTTCAATTCCCCGTGCCTACCCGTGCAAAAAAATAAAATAAAGTCCTCAAGGTCCTATTGGCCATGTGATACTAGAACACATTGTAAGCGCATGAATGTATGGATTTATTTTTCCTTACCCACATGCTGGTATCTGAGTACCAAGCACTATAATCCGGAGTCAGCCTTGCCTTCCTGGCTGCAGGAAAAGGCTGGTCAAAAACTGCCAGAGGAAAATGGAACCCAGTACTAGAGTGTGAGCAAACAAAGAAGAGGCAATTCTGCTGACTTCAGGGAAACCTCCAGGAAGGATTCTGAAGCGTTAACTGTTCTCCAGGAAAGGTGGAGAGAGGGCAAAGAGAGAAAATGTGGCTTAAGTCACATTTTAGGGGCTGCTGGGAATTCAGGTCAAACTCTTGGGAGGTCAATTAGGATTTTGTGCTATAATTCAGGTGGTGATAACGAAGGCCTGATGAAGGAAGTGTGTGTGTGTGTGTGTGTGTGTGCGCACGCGCGCGCACGCGGTGGGAGGAGGTGGTAGAGGAGGGAAGAGAAATGGCAATTGGAGGAGGTGCTCAAAGGTAAAAATAAAGCTTGGCTAGGGATTTGATTGGAATCAGAAAGACATGTAAACAAAATTTTAAGTTCAGACATCAGAATTTGTTAAAACTAGATTTTAGAGCTTATTAGCTCACCCCCTGTCTTAGTTTGCCAGGCTGCTCTGACAATGACCACACGATGGGTTAACTTAAACAACAAGCACTTTTTTTTTGTCCCATGGTTGTGAAAGCTAGAAGATCTAAATTAAGATGTTAATTTAGGCCAAGCCTTCTCCTGGGGTCAGTCGTGTTTTGATGATGGCAGTCTTCCCCCTTTTACAGATAAAAAGTTTGAGCTCAAGGAGGTTAAACAACTTGCCTATAGTAGTATATCATATTAGCGCCAGAAGTCAGGGCAGATGTTAGCTCTCTGGTCTCCCAGGACCGATTGCCATTCAACTGAGTAGGCAATGCTAATCCGGGCGCTTAGACACACAGTTGCGCTTTGTGGTGGTTTGGAGCTCTGTACCCCAGAGAAAAATGTTCTCAAACTTAATCCCTTCCTGTGGGTGTGAACCCATTGTAAACAGAAGCTTTTGATGAGGTTACTTCAGCTAAGGTGTGGCCCAGCTGAGTGAGGATCCTAATACTGGAGTCTTTTATAAACAGAATGAAATGCACAGAGAGGGAGAGAGAGAGCTAGAGGAAGCAGGCAGAAGCTGAAAGCCATTAGAACGTGGAAGACAAGGGAGAAACCAGGAGAGGCCGCCATGGGCATTGCCTTGTGACAGAGGCTCCCAGGGCTAAGGATCACCAGCAGCCAGCCCCGCAACGCCACAGTCTTCTGGGAGAAAGCATTGCCTCAACAACACCTTTATTTTGGACTTCGCCCAGCCTCAAAGCCATGAGCCAATTGATTGCTATTGTTTAAGCCAACCCATTGCATGGTATTAGCTTTTGCAAGGAGGAAGCAGACCACGCCCTCACCCCACCCCTCTTAGCTACCAGGACACAGGTTTTAGGAAGAACAAATCATAATATCAGGGTTTCTTACCCTTGGCACTGTTGACGTGTTGGTCCTGATAACTCTTTGTTCTGGGGGACTGCTCTGACGTTGTAGGATGTTTAGCATCACACCTGTCTCTTCCTACTAGAGGCCAGTACCATGTCCCACAGTCGTGACCATGAAACACGTCTCTGGACATCACCAAATTGCTCCTTGTTGAAAACCACTATCTTATATCAATTGATGTGCCTATAATAAGCTCTAGTATAATTTGGACCAAAGGAAACCTCAAGAGTCATGGAGGTTAAAGCTTTTGTATCATTCTTTGAGAATGAAATGACATTTTCCAAATAATCTTTAGAAAGGTGATGTGTTGGGACAACCAAATCAATAGGCTGAGCCCTCAATCTTGGCATTCACCCCTGTGAAATTTATTCCTACAAGGGATAGGCTAAGCCTACTTATAATTATGCCTGAGTCACTCCCAGAGAATCTCTTTTGTTGCTCAGCTGTGGCCTCTCCCTCTAAGCCAACTCACCGCCCCCCCCCCCCCCACCTGGGACATGACTCCCAGAGGTGTAAATCTCCCTGGCAACACGGAACAGAACTGCAGGATTTGCCAGGACCTGGCCTCATGTGATGGAGAAAGCCTTCTTGACCAAAAGGGGGATGAGAGAAATGAGACAAAATTAAGTTTTAGCAGCTGAGAGATTTCAGAGTCCAGAGGTTATCCTGGAGGTTATTCTTACACATTATATAGATATCCCTTTTTAGCTTATGGTGTATTGGAGTGGCTGGAGGGAAATACCTGAAACTACTGAGCTGTGTTCCAGTAGCCTTGATTCTTGAAGACGATTGTGTAATGATACAGCTTTTGCAGTGTGACTGTGTGATTGTGAAAACTTTGTGTCTGTTGCTCCTTTTAACCAGGGTATGCACAGATGAGTAAAAAAACTATGGATAATAAATAAATAATAGGATGGAATAAAGGGTAAAATAAATTGCCTAGATGGAAATATTAGAGGTCAATGAGAGGGAGGGGTAAAGGATACAGTCTGTATGAGGTTTTTTTTTCTTTTTAATCTCTTTTTCTGGAGAGTTGCAAATGTTCTAAAAATGTTCATGTTGATAAAAATACAACTATGAGATGATATTGTGAGCCATTGATTGTATACCATGTGTGGACTGTTTGTGTGTGAAGATTTGTCAATAAAAATGTTTAAAAAGAAAGAAAGGTGATGTGTTCATCCATTGAACAGATATGTATTTTTAATGTATTATGTGCCAGGGAATGCAGAAGTCTTTAGGGAGACCTGTGAATGACAGAGACTCTACAGGGTTTATAGTCAAGATAAGTGATGCTGAGAAAATGCATGGTCACTCCTAAGACTTAAAGAGCCCCCTAGGGAATGGGAGATGGGAGAGAAGCCAGAGAAGACAAAGACTCAATAGACGGAGGTGGGTGGAAAATCAGGAGAATGTAATGCCACAGAAGCAACCTAGGAAGTGACTCTGTAGTCAGATGAGCTGTGTCTGAATCTTGGCTTAATAAGACCTGGGCCAATTACTTTCTTAACTTCAGTTTACTTATCTGTAGAATGGGGGTAGTTATGATACTCATGACTGTTTTTAAGATCAAATAAGATAATGCATGTAAAGTTCTTACCGCAGTGCCTAAGTTAATTAAATACTCAATAAACCTACAGAAGCTTCCCTAATTTTCTCTCACGTTTTACTTTTTTATAGTTAGGAACAAAGCCATGCTTTGGACAAAAACACATTTACTGCCACGGAAGATCAAAGTTAGCCATTCGGGCAGTGATTTTAGCTTTGGCCATTTGGTGGTCCCTTATTTATGGCCTGTTGGTTGTGTTTGTGAGTGATTTTAAAGTGTTTGTGAATATTATTAAACCTGTTATTTCCTATAACAGAAACTACTTCACTCTCATTGCAAAAGCAGTGAGAGTTGACTGTGCTGGTTAAACAAGATATTTGCTCATAATGAAAATAAAAATAGAGGTCATTTTTTAAAAATTGGAAGTGAGAAAATGCAGAATACTATTTGCTCTTTGAAGTAAAGCACTGGACCCTGGGGATATTGATGCGTATAAAGTGCTTAGATACAATCTTGGCACATGGTGAGCACTCAGTAAATGTTTTCCATTATTGCAAACAAAGAGGGAATCATATAGTGTGTGGAAAGTGTGCTTAGGTTATCAGCCAGAGGCAAGGAAAAGCAAAGGGCCAATTGGAAAAACTTGAATATGTGGCTACATCTCAGCCTCAATTCCAGATGCCTCATGCAAATTCAGGAGAGGTCTGGGAACTGGAAGATGCAAAGGCTAAGCCCCAGGAAAGTGCCGCTGGGAGATGTTTGTTGCAAACCAAGGGACTTCCACAAGTTTTATCTGTTTGAATCTGTTTAAAATGAACCTCAAGAGACTGGAGTGGGAGTTCCCGTGGCTCCCAGGGTCACTTATGGAAACCATTGGGAAAGGGGTTATCATCTGCCTCAGTACATTCCCAAAGTGATCTGTTTTAAGCAGAAGTGCACAGGAGAGGCATCTTTGTCAGCAGCAAGGAAAAACAAACTTCCAAGCACAAGCTAACACTTCTTTTTGGCAATAAAAGCTAACACTTTTTTTGCAAGCGCAGGCCGTGGCTTGCAAATCTCTCGGTTGCCATGGATTTACAAATATAACATCAACAACATCAGCTCCCATTTATTTAGCATGGACCATGGACCAGACAGCATTCTAAGCATGGACTTTTATCACACTCTTTGAGGTGGGTACTGTTATGCTTCCATTGTACAGGGAAACCGAAGCCCAAGGTACCCAGAAAGTCAATTGTGGAAGTGAGATTGGAACCAGGAAGTCTGGTTCCAGAGCCCATGCTTTTAACTACTGAACTTACAAACATCTTTCTAACACCTAACCTAGTTTTAAGTTTAAAAGCTTCAGTATTATTACAATGACTATCCCTGTTAGGGAAGCTTGGTCACTGGTTGCCAAGGAGAATTACAAACAAGTAAAAGCCATTTGATTTAGCCACAAGCGATCAGTGACCCTGGAGTGGGTGGTTTCTGTAAAGAACTGGGTTGGCAGCCAGACTGCAGGGCTTAATGTTGACCAGGTGAGAAAGAAAAGGGAGGCCTCAGATGCCTGTATCACTTGCAGGAATTTGGCACTAACAGATGAGAAAGAAATAGGAGCAGTTTGGCCACATGAAGGCTTGATCGTTCATCCCCCAAAAGGAGGTGATGAATGCCCATTGAAAGGAAGGAAAAGGAGTTGTTGGGGTTGGGAAGAGAGTAAGGAGTGGAAAAGGGAGAAAGGATGTTTCAAACATCCGGGAAAGGATGGAACTCAAGAGGTTCCACTTAATGAATTTGGGGTAGATATTTTGGGCTTTATTTGGTAATGACACCCCTATAAACCAGAGGTTGGATTTTCAATAATCTGGAAATCCATTATGTCACGAAGGCCCCCCTTCCTGATTGTCAGGAGAACTGGGCGTGAGTCACGGTGATGCTATTAAATTATTACTCTGTGTGATCTTGGGCAAATAAGTCAGTTCACGTCTGTAAGCCTCAGTTTTCTCATCTGTAAAGGGACAGATTTGAAATAAAGGCCTGGAGTCCTTTGTACTTGTGGCAGATTAAGTCCTCATGTTAATAGGAGGAGGTTCCTGCCATCTTGGGTGAAGGATTAATATCCTTATTGTGAAAGTTTGTCTTAGAGTGAGAGAAAGGTCACCATGGCTTCCCTCTGTACTGGAGAGAGATGTGATTTGACCAGAATTGTAACAGAATCTGTGTAATATTTATAAAAGCACAACATGCACTGACATGGATTGATTGATTACGTAGCTTCTAAGGGCATCTTTCTAAGTGCTATCAAAACCTTATGCCCTTTGTTAGCCATAAACAAAGCTGGGTCTCAAAATGTCATGAAATACTTTCGGTTTGTTGCTTTGGAACGGTGTCATTCTTTGACTAAACAAATCCACCCATAATTGGGGTCCCTCATTAGTAAGCCCAAGTGCCTAGTTCTTGGGAAGGACTGAATGGCCGCCGGTTTGCATTGCCAGCCCTCGCTGTTAACAAGAGTTAACAAGGAGGGTTTTCTTTGGCCACCAGAGTCATAAAATTCAACTCAGCAAATGCGGAAAGTGCCTACTCTGGGGAAGGCACCTAACAGGAAAATGGGCACCATCAATATCAGATATCAGCGTTGCTGATCAAAGCCAGTAACTTCCATAAAAACACAAAACAGGAAGCCATGGAGAGTATCTGGTGATGTGATGTGCAGTCATCTGGAACACAAGAGGTATAGGCCCATTAGCTAGACGTGTGTGTGTGTGTGTGTGTGTGTGTGTAAGTGTGTGGTGTGTGGTCAGTGTGCTCATTTTTTTGTTTTTTTTTAATATGGGGTAGAAAGACAATGAACAAATATTTAAATGGAGTGCTATGAACAGGTTGACCAGGTGCATCTCATTTGTATCTGCTGTCCTGGCTTACTTACTAACACCAACCCCTTTCACACTCAGAAGTGTCCTGGTTTGGAAGATATCCGCACAAATCAGGTTTGTATCTTGTATATATATTTTTGCTCAAGAGCATTTATGCCTGGCTATCCAGCAGCCCAAACAACACGCCTGCCGACACAAACTCCCTCCTCTACGCATCTCCTTGGAGGATGCCGATTGTCCTAAGCCGGCCATTTGATTCAAGACACTGGTGGTTTTCTACGACAGCGGTTCGCACAGTGTGGTCCAGGGGCCGATAGGGCTGGCTTCAGGGTGGCCTGTGCAGTCACACAGGGCTCGTGCCGAGACGTTTGGTTCAATGCTCTGCTGTCGCTGTGTTGGAATTCATAGTGCTACTTGAACAACAGGCACTGCCTTTTCACTTTGCATCAGACCCTGTGTGCTGGTTTGAAAGGAAGTATGCCCCCTAAGAAAGGCCATGTTTTAATTAAAATATCATTTCGTAAAGGTAGAATAATCTCTATTCAATAGTGTATGTTTGAAACTGTAATCAGATCATCGCCCTGGATGATGTGATTTAGTCAAGAGTGGTTGTTAAACTGGATTAAGGGTGACATGTCTCCACCCATTTGGGTGGATCTTAATTGGTTTATTGGAGTCCTATAAAAGAGGAAATATTTTGGAGAATGAGAGATTCAGAGAGAGCAGAGAATGCTGCAGCACCATGAAACAGAGAGTCCACCAGCCAGTGATCTTTGGAGATGAAGAAGGAAAACGCCTCCTGGGGAGCTTCATGAAACTGGAAGCCAGGAGAGAAAGCTAGCAGATGACGCTGTGTTCACCATGTGCCCTTCCAGCTGAGAGAGAAGCCCTGACTGTGTTCGCCATGTGCCTTCTCACTTGAGAGAGAGACCCTGAACTTCATCAGCCTTCTTGAACCAAGGTATCTTTCCCTGGATGCCTTTGATTGGACATTCCTATAGACTTGTTTTAATTGGGACATTTTCTCGGCCTTAGAACTGTAAACCAGCAACTCATTAAATTCCCCTTGTTAAAAGCCATTCCGTCTCTGGTATATTGCATTCCGGCAGCTAGCAAACTAGAACACCCTGTAAATTACATGGCCGGGTTTGGCTGCCCTGAGACCCTTTCAGAGAGTCCATGAGCACAAAACTATTTTAATAATAATACAAATATATTATTTGCCTTTTTCACTCTCATTCTTATAGAAATTTATAGTGGCGTTTCCCAGAGGTTGCATTACATCGTTATTGCAACAGATCAAATGCAGAAGCAGATATGAGTACCCAACTATTTTCAGTTACTCCAGATATTAATGGGATTTGCAGAAATGAAAACTAATGTTTCTCTTCCCACTAAATATGCTTTGGTTTTGGAAAATATAGCAAGTTTTCATACCAATACGTCATTTATATGAACATGTAATGAACTTCTTCGTATTTTTAAATGAATAAATAATTATTTAAATACTTTTTCTTTTTAATTTTGAATATGCTAAATAGTGATAGATACTACTCACAGTAAAAAAAGGTTTTGGGGGTCATCAATAATCTTTAAGGGTATAAAGGTATATTAAGTCCAGAAAGTTGTTTGAGAATCACTAGTCCACAGGCATTTAATATTTACTAAATATTAAATGCTAATATTTGGCATTTAATATTTCTGTTAGAGAAAAGAAACATTGTGGGAATGGGATAAAAAGACACTGCATGTTTGCTTTTATCTATGTATATATATCTATGCTAATGTTTTAAATAAAAAGAGACCATCTTTTTGTTACCCTTGAACTTGTACAGAACTTCCCACAGTGTCGTCTAACACGAACCACTTTCTTCTCTGAAGAAGTTTCAGAGCCTCAGATACTGGGCGCTCTCTAGCTCATGGCACTTTCAGAAACAGAACGGCTGCTTGACAGGTAATGAGCACCTGGTCTCTTGAGAGGTTCAAGCAGAAGCCAGCTGTCCACTTCCAGAGGATTCTGGTACGAGGCAGAGAGTTGGACACGTTTACCCTGACATGCCTTTCGCTTCTGGGATTCTTGTAAGTGAGACTGTCTTCTCTCTTACCAAATTCAAAGTCGCAGGGCCCAAGTAATAATACATGGGTACATACCTTTAACGGAAAAGAAAAGACATCTGGTTGACCCCGAAGCAATGGAGTGGGCAGTAGAGAGTCCGGCCTTGCATAATGCCCCTGGGGCCACCAGCTCAAGCCAGAAAGGAGAACTTACTCCATGTAACGGGTGCATGGAGGAGGGGTGGTGAGCAGGGCAGGGCAGGGTGGGGCCGACTGGCCATGGGAATCGTGTGTCCTCATTCTTATGACTCTGACTCACTGAAATTGAAATTGTTTGAAGTCACTGCTCCCTCCCTTTCCTTTTCGAGGCCCCTTCCTTCCACTTTTAGCACTTAGTGCCTTTCTCCAGCTTGTCTGCCTTTTGAAAATGTGTCTTGTAAACGAATGCTAAGGTGCTTGGCGGTTAAGAGCATAATGCATTGTCCTTGGAAAAGAAAGATGGAGATTTAGGAGACGATGCCTTTATGCCAAGGACCAGCTCTCTGGTCCTCACGGAGGGCATTTTAGATACCAGGCAAGTAGAATGGACTTGTTAGGGAAAGCCAGGTTTTTCTAATACCTTTCAAACCATCCTGCTATTTTAAAGGGGTGATCAGATACATCTGCTCTCTCTTCTTCTCTCCATCCCTCTCTCCTTTCTTCCTTCTGCCGCCTCCTCCTCCTTTCCTCCATAAAAAGTTTTATGCAGTCCCCGTTATTTGGTTTTATGGAGCCTCTGCTATGCATTGCCTAAGCATTGGCAATTCAAAGATAAATCAAGGGGCTTCCTTGATTTCATACTTGGCCAGCAGAGACAGACAAGCATGCTGATCTCTGCCTTGTACCGAGGCAAACGTTATAAAGAGAGTTTGTGCGAAGTGTTGAAACGGCCGGCTGGGGTGTGGGGGAGGGGCGCGCGCTAGCACTGGCTCCTCGAGGGCTAGTGCGTGCTTACATGAGGAGCGAGAGAATAAGCCTTCCCTTTGCCCAAAGAGGTTAAGCGACACGCCCAAGTCCACACAGGCGGTAGGTGACGGGGCCAGGACTGGCCTTGTATATCCCCTACTCCTTCTCCCAAGGGACATGCAGCTCAGCGTGACTTGTCACAGGGTCTGGGGGTGGGGGGTGGTTAGGGGAACCTGGTAGGAAATGAGGCTGTGTCCGAGACTTCACATAGCATCATAGCATCATTGCAAGATAGCAAAGGGAGGGGAACATTTGTGGACCGGGAGGAAAAGTGAAGCCCAGTTCTTCGAGGCGCTGTTAGCGTATACTCATGTCACAAGTAATTTCACATAGCTCTGTTGGGTGCCTGCCATGTTGTCCCAGGACAGGCATGACTCCCTGCCCTCTGGGAATTCACATCTTTCTGAGTTGCTGGGGACAGACTTGTGCCCAACGGGATTCGCTGTTGAGAGCTCAACGTCATTTCTGCTGAGGCTGTGGTCGCAGCACCTCACTGCTTCCTTAGAAGCCCTCTGCCCACAAATAATCTGACTCATTTCTTTCCTCCTTTCCTCGCTCCTGCTCCCGCTGTCAGAGGTACAGAAGGACAGCAAACTGACCCCAAGTCTTCCCGAAAAAAGAGGAGGTCTTTTTTCAACTCCCAGACCCGCAGAATAAGTGGGGGTTGACACCTCTCTGCCAGGCTTACTTGAAAAACAGATTTGGTTCCCTTGGCCTACCAGCTTTTACCTGCCTAACACTCTTCCAGAAACAGCTGAGCCCAATGAGAATGGCCCACCCCTCCCACAAGAATGCAAAGAAACAATCAGCTATTAATTTCCAGAAGGACAAACAGGAACCCATTCAGCCAGGAAATCTAAATTGAACCGTGATTAAGTCATTCGAGCTGCTTGGCCCAGGTTAGCTTCCAAGACTGCAGATAGCTCTGCTTCCCCCTCAGAGGCTATTTGCAGCCACTGGTCTTGCCTCACTTTTAAATGGGCACCTGCAATTCCCCACCGGGCAGCCCTCTGCGGTGGCTAAGCCTTCAGCCAGGTTGCTCAGGTCTGAGCCCCAGCTCTGCCGTTTGCTGTGTGACTTTGCGTAAGTTACCTAACTCTCTGTGCTGAGGTTTTCTCATCTGTGAAATGGAAGTGGTTATGGTACCGACCTCATAAGGTTATTTCATGGTCGTATGAGATATTAAACCAGTTAATATTTGTGCTGTACTTAGAACTATTCATAGTAAATATTTTAAGGGTTAAATAGAATAAATATACATCACTATTCAGCCATGGTACATTTTTGCCTTTTTTTCCTTCCCTGTGAGCCACTAGGATGGCTGTCATTGGACAAAGGGAATGAATTTTTTAAAAGCCAAAGAGCCAGGATTTGGGGAGTTTAACAACTTCGGTTTAAATACTGACCCCACCACTTAGAGATCAGGTGACTGCACTTCTCTGCTGCTCGGTTTCCTCATCTGAAAATGGGGGGGGGTCATAATCAGATCGGTTTCTTAGGATGAGGGTAAGGAATGAGCTAGTTTGTGTAAAGTTCTTGGCCAAGGAGAGCCTGGCACATAATAAGCGCTCAATAAATGTTTGTCATTATCAAGTACGTAAAAAAAGATCCTGCATAAACTTGTCAATTGTGATTGAACAAGCTGCAATCAGTCCAAAGCTAACAGCTCGGCAGGTGAGGCCAGGGCCTGGGGGCTGGTAGGTGCCAGGAAACAAAAAGTGTGCTTTGGCAGGGTGCAGGAGAGCTCTGCTAGCTCTGTGTTTGAGACTGGCTCTTCTGCTGGAGAGATGAGTTTCCTCCCTCCCTTCCTTCCTTCCTTTAATAAACATTTATTAAGTGCTTCCTAAGTGGAGGTAATCTGCTGGGTGCTGGGTGTTCCCCTGTGGACAGCTGCATGATGCATGCATTCCAGGCAGGCTGTAGGAATCGCACACATTACTGGCTGTTAGGCATTGGTGTCTCCTGGGCCCTCAGTAAATATGGGCTGCTTGTGGCAAATGGTCCCTGGTCACATCAGTTTTGGGCTCAGCATCCCCTCCTGTGAAGGGGGTGGCTGCTTCTCTCTCATCTCCGGCCCAGACACAGGCAGGGCTGGGGTAGTGGTAGCTCAAGGTGACTCGTGTTGCTTCTGTGGTGAAAAGTGAAGCAGAGTTCTTTTTTCTCCCTGTAAATTGGGGCAGTGTCAGGAGATTACTCATCCTAGAAATTAAAAAGCAGAAAGCAGAGTCTACCAAGGAGGCTGAAGTAAACTCCCCCCTTGATTGTATACAATCCTGGCCCTTTGCTAAGCAAATTTTACTGACGTGGGATTCTTTGTGTCTAGGACAGTGTTTCTCCAGTTGGGTTCTGCAGAATTCTATTTCCTTAAGCTGTTACTAGCATTCCATGGGAAGAAATTAAAGTATTGGATGTTCCTTTCCTGTAGACCAGCTCCAAGTTCTTAATATACGAATGCGTATTATGATACTGTATGAAGTATTTCCAAAAATTATTAAGAAGAGAAACCCCTCTCCATGACATCTCATGGTCCTACCCCTCCTCAGAGAAAAGTTTTTGAAATGCCTCTGTTTAGTTCCTAGGCCGTCTCTAAGCAAGTACCACTAACGAAGTGGCTTAAAGCAACAGAAATGTATTTTCTCACACTTCTGGAGGCTTGAAGTCGAAAATCAGATGTCAACAGGGCCATACTCTCTCTGAAACCCCTAGGGGAGGGTCCTTCCTTGCCCTTTCTTGCTTCTGGTGTTTTCTGGCAACCCTGGGCGTTTGTTGGCATGTAGACGCATCACTCAGATCTCTGCTTCCATCTTCACATGGCCTTTTGCGCTGTGATGGGTCCCCTCTTCTTATAAGGACGCCAGATATATTGGAGTAGCACCAACCCTGCTTTAGTATTGCTTCATCTTTTCTTGGATAATCCGTGAAGACCCTAATTCCAAATGAGGTCACAGTCACAGGTACCAGGGCTTAGAACTTCAACATAGCTTTTTGGGGGGGACACAGTTCAACCCAAAATACCCATCTGGGAGATGCAAGCTAGACTTCACCGATGAGTATTCTAGAAAGCCAGCGGAAACACCAAAACTCTAGAAACACAATATTATACTTAGGAGAAGTGGAACAGATGTCGCGCGCCGGGCATGTCTGTGGTCCTTTGTGAAGGGCAGCTGTCTGCCTGGCCAGCTTGACTTCCCTTGACTGAGTGACACTCAAGCACTTTAGTAGGCACAGGGCAACTCTGCTCAGCCCGCTTCGGCTCCTCATTTCCCACACCTAGAAGAAAGCGTCCCCAGAGTTCGTATGGATAGCTGAGAATATTTTTCTTCCCGTAGAGCTCTGCAACTTTCTCTTCCTAAACTGGAAGGTCAGGATGACTAGAAGTGGGAAAGAACTAACGGTGGGAATAAAACCTTAGGATTTGTAGCTAATTCTACCTCCGATGGGTTGTGCAACCTTGGAAAAGGACTTAACAGTTTTATTTGGTCTCCATACCTTCATCTGTAAAATGGGATAATAACAGTACCACCCATTTCATGGTGTAGTCTGAAGATTACATGGGATGCTGCATGCAAAGTACTTGGCAGTGTCACCACATTATATGTCTGCAATTAATGTCGACTGTAATTTCCATCTTTATTATAGATTTTATATCTATAATACAGAAGGGAGAAGGAAAGGGGGAGGGAGACATATACAATGCTTAGGATATAATGGGAATTTAGTCTTTTCTTTCTTTTGCAAAGAAAGGTTTAGATTAAAATGCAAAATACATACATTTCCACTAATGTTGTCTGTGTTACTTAAAGGGATAATTTATAAAGGTGATTATAGGCAGATACTCTTAGAAAGCAGTATTACTGATTATTTATTAATTGGTATCTTAATTTATACATCAGTCCTTGGAGAATTTAGTTAGCACAAGTCAATCCCCTTGCATGGGTGTATGTAGGAAACTGAAACTAGTTGTTAGGGGGTTGTGTTGTGAGCCTTGACTTTGTGGAAAAGGGGCCTGGATTGTTTCAAACAATTTTCACCAGGCTTCTGACTATAACCTAGATAAATTATCCCGGCCAGAATTCTTCCTTTGCCAAAAGTAGTTTCTTCCTCTCTCACCTTCTCTCTTCTCTTTTTTTTTTTTTCCCATTCTCTTCCCTCCCCTCTCCTCTGTGTGTGTGTGTCTCTCTCTCTCACACACAGGAGTAAATAAGCATACACGCACATACACATTCCCATTTATTTTATTTACCTTTGAATATATTCAATGCAGACCACAGCCTTCTGTTTGTTAGTTACATTGCGATAAGATCGATTATGGTCTTTATTTTTATTTCCTCTGCTTTTGGAGTGGGGAGGATATGAATGTCATGTTTTATTTTTAAGATTACCATTTTTTTTCCATATTCTTGGACTACTTAGTGATATCTCCTTTTAAGTCAACAACATGCATCGATACAATACATATTAGAGTGTCAATAAAGGCTAAAATGTGTGTAAATACAGGCTAAAATATTTATTAACCAATTTTGAAACAGAATATAAAACTAAACTTTGCCATACAGGAATATCTAGAGATTTATCTAGAGAAACAAATCTTATGGGCAGTAAACACGCAAGGACTTCTTATGTTGAATATGGCGGCTAATTATCTAACGCCACTGAAAAATATACTGTTGCCTGCAAAAACTGTGCTGAACACTTCTCAGGAGTCTCATAAACCTCATTTAG
This sequence comes from Tamandua tetradactyla, assembly GCF_023851605.1. NCBI lineage: Eukaryota > Metazoa > Chordata > Mammalia > Pilosa > Myrmecophagidae > Tamandua > Tamandua tetradactyla. The sequence continues at coordinate 112,792,131 of NC_135334.1, forward strand.
ACCTCCCAAAATACCAGAGAAACAGGTACAACTGAGATTATAGAACTCTCCACAAGTGGCACTGCCTGGTCTCAGTCCAAAACTTATGCTTTTTTCCTACAAGGAAAAACTTCTTGATGATAAGTTTTAGCTTACATTGGAAGGGCTGACAGCTATGGTCAACTTTACTTGTAGCCTGGACCCCACTATCTCAAGTAAAGGGGATATCTCACAGAAACAAAGCCAAGCCAGGCTTCATGGCTTTCTCTTTCTCTGTCTCTATCTGTGTGCGTGTGTATGTGTGTGTGCACAGTCGCGTGTGACTTTTCTTTTGGAAGATCCTCATTACATGAGAATGCATTCCTTCATTCCTTCAGCAAGTATCCGTGGAGCTTCTACGTGAGATGAAGGTTATGGGTCACCTTGACGAGTGGTCTCAGAAAAATGGAGAGGATGAAAGCCTGAATGGAGAGGGTTCAAGAAAGAAAAAGAACTATTAAGGACGATGTCATAAAAGAGACACAACTAAGAACCCACACTTGGTCAATGATGCCTCACGCATCCCAGAACTCTCCACATATACATACAGCCTACTAATGTCCCATCCTGATAGTGCATCCCCCGGCTGGCCTTGTTGGGTAGTGTAACACCCCAAGACTCCCCTTCCACTAGCTTGGAGCCCCATCTAGTTTTGTGGAGTGCCGAGTTCAAATGAACACTCTCTAATCATATACCTGACTAACCAACTGCTAAAACCCCATCCCCATAATGCTATAGAAGGCACAGCCCCCCCGTCCACAGGCTCTTCTTTGGGTCCCCCCAAAACCCTTAGTTGAGCCTCACACTGTTTCTTTTTTTCCATATGGTTGTGAATTGATCATCACAAATGACATTTTTTTCTGTTTTCTGAAAAGTAACATATATACGAAAAGCAGTAAATTTCAAAATGCATCACAACAATTAGTTGCAGAACAGATTTCATAATTTGGTATGGGTTACAATTCAACAATTTTAGGTTTTTACTTCTCGCTGCTCTAAGACACTGGAGACTAAAAGAAATATCAATATAATGATTCAACAATCATACTCATTTGTAAAATCCTACCTTCTCTGTATAGCTCCACCATCGCCTTTGATCTTTCTCCTACTGTTTAGGGTATTTGGGCTATGCCCATTCTAACTTTTTCCTGTTGGAAGGGGCTGTTGATAATACAGGATGGAACTAGCTGATGTCCTGGAGAAGCTGGCCCCTCTGCATTTCAGGACTTATCTGGTCCAGGGACCCATCTGGAGGTTGTAGGTTTAGGAAAGTTGAGCCTCAACGCGCGACATGTCCTGCTGTGGCTCTGTGAGGCATGCTGAAGACTCTGTGTCTCGCACCTACGAGTAAAACCAAATTTCTTTCAAACATCTCCTGTGTTTCTTCTCCTTGCCTCACCTGACTCTCCATACTCCGATCCTCACAGGCAGACAATAAATACGGTTATTTCTACCAAGATGTTTTCTCCACGTAGGCAGGAAGGATGGGTGGGGCAGGGAAGCAATCTACAGGTTTCATGTAGAAGAGAGAGAAGATGGGATCTGTGCACAGCTCATGGTTTGGGAGATTTGGAAGTTCTTCCCTGATAACATGAAGGAAGATAGAATATGACTATAGATTTTAGTAGGTGGCTATGAATGGCAGTGGTAGCCCAAGAAATTATCAGAAGATATTCCTATTTTCCCATGCAAGGAAAGAAGGAACATTCTCAAATAAGAGTAAGGATATGGGAGAAAAGTTTATCATGTTGCAAAGACTCAGCTGGAGAGTGGAAAAGAGATTAACCAGAGATTTTTTGGTGTGGGTGCTGAGTCCAGGAGGGTGATGAGCATGAATTTAAAGTGAAACCAGGTGGTGTGGTTGGGTGAACTTTCCAGCCATGCTTTTATGGATGCTGGCACTGCGTAGGAGGAGAATTGGATTGAACAAGGCTTTGACTTAGTAAAGCAAACACAATGCCATGAGAGAGGTAGGTGTATGCAACAGAGCAACTAAAACAATGGAATCTAATGCGGGTAAGGAGGGAAGCGAGGACTTGAGGGAAATGAAAGGCAGTGAAAAGGTAGCACCTCTGTGTTGAAGGATTATGGGAGTCAGGGCACTAGAGGGAGTGAACTAGAAAGATGGAAGGTGGTGGTTGGAAAGTGGGATACCTGAAACTGTGATTACAGAGGGGTGTCAATAAGAAATGACAGGATCTTGGCTATGACCGTGAGAGTAAGTGGCTGTGGGAGAGTGAAGGACAGGGATATCAAAGCAGAAGAGGTCGGGGCACTGAGACACCAGAATATTGGAAGGATCCTTTCTATGGGGATTGAAATTGCCAAGAATTATGACTGGAGCCATACTGAAGAGAATGGTCATGAGCCAGGAGGTGAAGCTTCAAAGAATGAAGAGAATAAGCCAGGAGTCTGCAGATGATTTAACAAAGAGGGCGGAGTAGTGAGTAGAATCGTCTGATGGTTTGATGGGGATTTTTAGGAAGGAAGGAACCATGATCAGGAAGCAGCACGAGGAGTGAGGAACACAAATATCCTATCTCCTGGTCCACTGATTCAAGGGGTATTGGAGAAAAACAGCTACCAGAGAGGAGTTGCAGGGGAGGTTGGGGCCTCAGGGGTGAGCCAGGTGTCAGAGCAGTGGTTCCCCAAGTGTGGTAGAGTGGTCAGTAATCCCTGGAAGATCCATAAATCCAAAACTATTTTTATAATAACACTAAGATGTTATTTTCCTTTTTCACTCTCATTCTCTCTGAGAGTGCACAAGTGTACAATGGAATTTTCCAGAGGCTACATGATGTATGATAACTCAAGAGATTGAATGCAGAAATAGATATCCAAACACAGCTGTCTTCTATTAAAACAGATGTTAAAAGGATTTGCAGAAATTTAAGGCAATACCATTCTTTCCATTGCTTTGTTAATTTGGAAAATATGCTATTTTCATAAAAATATGTAACGATTTTATGATTTTTAAATTAATAAATACAGATTTTTAAATTTCCCGTTTTAACTTCAAATACAGTATGTATTGATATATATAATCCACAAAAGTAAGAAGAATTCTTTGGGGTCCTCAATAATTTTAAGAGAGTCCTGAGACCAAATGTTTGCGAAACACTGAGTTACCACATAGAGGCTATGTTCAAGCAATGTTCAGAAAAGAAGTTGAGGACACGGGATTTTGTTGATGATGGACTATGGATTCCAGGACACACCGCAGAAGGTTTTGGGGAATGGCGAAGGGCTGGTAGACAGATTAGGAATGGGGATGAGAAAAGCCACGTGTAATGACACTCTGGGGGATTAGGAGTAAGCTGGGAGCTCTGGCTTCATGTGTTGATGGACAGACGCAAGGTGAAGGCTGTGGGGGGCAGACCTGATGGTCTCCAGGCAGATGGTAGAGATGGGGCTGTAAGGGTGGCCAGCTTAGCCCTGGGATCCGTTAGCTGGAATTCTTAAAGGACAGTCTGATTGGCAAATGACACATGTTTGCTTCCCACTCCTGGGTTGGTCAGCTGTCTCATAGCACAGGACAATCCGCTGCCCTATTCTGCAGAATGTGAGGTGTGTGATAGTTCCTGGAGAAGGAGGTCCCGTCTGAGTAGCCATCCCCAAATCCTCACTGCAATGACTGAAAAACTCTTTCTTTGAACAACTTTAGAGTATTTATCTGGAATGTTTCCCATTCCATTATATGTTGAGGTATGGAGATGGATTAGGTGTGGGCTGACCTTAAGCTGTAACACAAAAATTGGAGTACACGGTTCACCATAAATGTTTTACATTGCCTCTGGATACAAAAGGTCTTCTAACAGATGAACTGGGTGATACAGTATTAGCATTTCTGGACATGACAGGGGTTAGTGGGTTGATGTATGTAGCCAGGTTCTGGCATTAGTGGAGAACAGTTGGAGATGGTTCTGTGTGGATAGGCTGGTGGAAAGCTAGCCATATAATCTTTTTATTTTTTAATTTATTTATTAATTAAAAAAATTTAACAAATGAAATAAAACATTAACATAGATAAACAGTAATTCACAATATCGTCACTTAGTTGCATATTCATCATTTCTTAGAACATTTGCATCCATTCAGAAAAAGAAATAAAAGACAATAGAAAAAGAAATAAAACGAAAACAGAAAAAAAAAAGATTATACCTACCATACCCCTTACCCCTCGCTTTCACTGATCACTAGCATTTCAAACTAAATATATTTTAACGTTTGTTCCTCCTATCATTTATTTTTATTCCATATGTTCTACTCTTTTGTTGATATGGTAGATAAAAGGAGCATCAGACACAAGGTTTTCACAATCACACAGTCACATTGTGAAAGCTATATCATTGTTCAATCATCCTCAAGAAACGTGGCTACTGGAACACAGCTCTACATTTTCAGGCAGTTCCCTCCAGCCTCTCCATTACATCTTGAATAACAAGGTGATATCTACTTAATGCATAAGAATAACCTCCAGGATAACCTCTCGACTCTGTTTGGAATCTCTCAGCCATTGACACTTTGTCTCATTTCACTCTTCCCCCTTTTGGTTGAGAAGATTTTCTCAATCCCTTGAGGCTGAGTTTCAGCTCATTCTAGGGTTTTTCTCAATCCCTTGATGCTGAGTCTCAGCTCATTCTGGGATTTCTGTTCCACGTTGCCAGGAAGGTCCACACCCCTGGGAGTCATGTCCCACGTAGAGAGGGGGAGGGTGGTGAGATTGCTTGTTGTGTTGGCTGGAGAGAGAGGCCACATCTGAACAACAAAAGAGGCTCTCTTGGGGGTGACTCTTAGGCCTAAATTTTAAGTAGACTTGACCTCTCCTTTGTGGGGTTAAGTTTCATCTGAACAACCCCCAAGACTGGGGGCTCAGCCTATAGCTTTGGTTGTCCACACTGCTTGTGAGAATATCAAGAATTCAACTTGGGGAAATTGAATTTCTCCCTGTTCTCACCATTCCCTGAAGGGGGCTTTGCAAATACTTTTCCACTCACTGATCAAATCACTCTGGGATTCATCAGGGCATCACTCTGGACAAACCAACAAAATCTCATGTCCTACCTGAGATTCCAAGTACTTACGGTGTTCAATCAAACTATTTACATAAGTTATATTAAGAAATGCACTAGTCAAAATAAAAATTTTGTACCAAATAAACATTTTTTGCTTTAGTCTCACACATAAGGTGACATTTTAAAATATTAATTACCATCTATTTTCAGCACCCTGCAGTAATGACATTCCTTTGTTCTTCCTCATGCAAAAACATTTTTAAAATTTGTACATTTAGTCTCTATTATTATACACTCTAGGCATTCCTAGATTATACCATCTCAATCTTTAACGTCTATTTTTCTTTCTGATTTCATTTATGTCCCCAGCCCTCCTCCCTCTATCATTCTCACATACAGTTTCATTCAGTGTTTTAACATAATTGTATTACAGTTAGGTAGTATTGTGCTGTCCATTTCTGAGTTTTTGTATTCAGTCCTGTTGCACAGTCCGTATCCCTTCAGCTCCAATTACCCAATAACTTACCCTATTTCTATCTCCTGATAGTCTCTGTTACCAACGAAATATCCCAAGTTTATTCACTGTCAGTTCATATCAGTGAGACCATACAGTATATGTCCTTTTGTTTTTGGCTAGTCTCACTCAGCATAATGTTCTCAAGGTCCATCCATGTTGTTACGTACTTCATAATTGTATTCTGTCTTACAGATGCATAATATTCCATCGTATGTATATACCACAGTTTGTTTAGCCACTCATCTGTTGATGGACATTTTGGCTGTTTCCATCTCATTGCAATTGTAAATAATGCTGCTATATACATTGGTGTGCAAATGTCCATTTGTGTCTTTGCCCTTATGTCCTTTGAGTAGATGCCTAGCAATGGTATTGCCGGGTCATATGGCAATTCTATATTCAGCTTTTTGAGGAACCGCCAAACTGCCTTCCACAGTGGTTGTACCATTTGACATTCCCACCAACAGTGAATAAGTGTGCCTCTTTCTCCACATCCTCTCCAGCACTTGTCATTTTCTGTTTTGTTGATAATGGCCATTCTGGTAGGTGTGAGATGATATCTCATTGTGCATTTCTCTAATGGACAGGGAAGTTGAACTTCTCTTTATGTGCCTTTTGGCCATTTGTAATTCCTCTTCTGAGAAGTGTCTGTTCAAGTTTTTTTCCCATTTTGTAATTGGATTGGCTGTCTTTTTGTTGTTGAGTTCAACAATCTCTTTATACATTCTGGATACTAGATCTTTATCTGATAGGTCATTTCCAAATATTGCCTCCCATTTTGTAGGCTGTCTTTTTACTTTCTTGATGAAGTTCTTTGATGCGCAAAAGTGTTTAATTTTGAGGAGTTCCCATTTCTTACTTTCTTTCTTTCTTTCTTCAGTGCTCTTGCTTTGGGTGTAAGGTTTATAAAACCGCCTCCAATTATAAGATTTATAAGATATTTCCCTACATTTTGCTCTAACTGTTTTATGGTCTTAGACCTAATGTTTAGATCTTTGATCCATTTTGAGTTAACTTGTATAGGGTGTGAGATATGGGTCCTCTCTCATTCTTTTGCAAATGGATATCCAGTTCTCTAGGCACTATTTATTGAAGAGACTGTTCTGTCCCAGGTGAGTTGGCTTGACTGCCTTATCAAAGATCAAATGTCCATAGATGAGAGGGTCTATATCTGAGCACTCTATTCGATTCTATTGGTCAATATATCTCTTTATACCAGTACCATGCTGTTTTGACCACTGTGGCTTCATAATATGCCTTAAAGTCCGGCAGCGTGAGACCTCCAGCTTCGTTTTTCTCCTCAGGATACTTTTAGCTATTTGGGGCACCCTGCCCTTCCAGACAAATTTGCTTATTGGTTTTTCTATTTCTGAAAAGTAAGTTGTTGGGATTTTGATTGGTATTGCATTGAATCTGTAAATCAATTTAGGTAGAATTGACATCTTAACTATATTTAGTCTTCCCATCCATGAACACGGTATGCCCTTCCATCTATTTAGGTCTTCTGTGATTTCTTTTTAACAGTTTCTTATAGTTTTCTTTGTATAGGTCTTTTGTCTCTTTAGTTAAATTTATTCCTAAATATTTTATTCTTTTGGTTGCAATTGTAAATGGAATTCATTTCTTGATTTCCCCCTCAGATTGTTCATTACTAGTGTATAGAAGCACTACAGATTTTTGAGTGTTGATCTTGTAACCTGCTACTTTGCTGTACTCGTTTATTAGCTCTAGTAGTTTTGCTGTGGATTTTTCAGGGTTTTCAACATATAGTATATATCATCTGCAAACAGTGAGAGTTTTACTTCTTCCTTTCCAATTTTGATGCCTTGTATTTCTTTTTCTTGTCTAATTGCTCTGGCTAGAACTTCCAACACAATGTTGAATAACAGTGGTGATAGTGGACATCCTTGTCTTGTTCCTGATCTTAGGGGGAAAGTTTTCAGTTTTTCCCCATTGAGGATGATATTAGCTGTGGGTTTTTCATATATTCCCTTTATCATTTTAAGGAAGTTCCCTTGTATTCCTATCCTTTGAAGTGTTTTCAACAGGAAAGGATGTTGAATCTTGTCAAATGCCTTCTCTGCATCAATTGAGATGATCATGTGATTTTTCTGCTTTGATTTGTTGATATGATGTATTACATTAATTGATTTTCTTATGTTGAACCATCCTTGCAGACCTGGAGTGAATCCTACTTGGTCATGATGTATAATTCTTTTAATGTGTTGCTGGATTCGATTTGCTAGAATTTTGTTGAGGATTTTTGCATCTATATTCATTAGAGAGATTGGTCTGTAGTTTTCTTTTTTTGTAATATCTTTGCCTGGTTTTGGTATGAGGGTGATGCTGGCTTCATAGAATGAATTAGGTAGTTTTCCCTCCTCTTCAATTTTTTTGAAGAGTTTGAGCAGGATTGGTACTAATTCTTTCTGGAATGTTTGGTAGAATTCACACGTGAAGCCATCTGGTCCTGGACGTTTCTTTTTGGGAAGCTTCTTAATGACTACTTCAGTTTCTTTACTTGTGATTGGTTTGTTGAGGTCATCTACTTCTTCTCGAGTCAAAGTTGGTTGTTCATGCCTTCCTAGGAAGTTGTTCATTTCATCTACATTGTTGTATTTATTAGCATAAAGTTGTTCATAGTATCCTGTTATTACTTCCTTTATTTCTGTGGGGTCAGTGGTTATGTCTCCTCTTCCATTTCTCATCTTATTTATTTGCATCCTCTCTCTTCTTCTTTTTGTCAATCTTGCTAAGGGTCCATCAATCTTATTGATTTTCTCATAGAACCAACTTCTGGTTTTATTGCTTTTCTCTATTGTTTTCATGTTTTCAATTTCATTTATTTGTGCTCTAATCTTTGTTATTTCTTTCCTTTTGCTTGCTTTGGGGTTAGTTTGCTGTTCTTTCTCCAGTTCTTCCAAGTGGACAGTTACTTCCTGAATTTTTGCCCTTTCTTCTTTTTTGATATAGGCATTTAGGGCAATAAATTTCCCTCTTAGCACTGCCTTTGCTGCATCCCATAAGTTTTAATATGTTGTGTTTTCATTTTCATTTGCCTTGAGATATTTACTGATTTCTCTTGTAATTTATTCCTTGACCCACTGGTTGTTTAAGAGTGTGTTGTTGAGCCTCCACATATTTGTGAATTTTCTGGTGCTCTGCCTATTATTGATTTCCAACTTCATTCCTTTATGATCCGAGAAAGTGTTGTGTATGAATTCAATCTTCTTAAATTTATTGAGACTTACTTTGTGACCCAGCATATGGTCTATCTTTGAGAATGATCCATGAGCACTTGAGAAAAAGTGCATCCTGCTGTTGTGGGGTGTAATGTCCTATAAATGTCTGTTAAGTCTAGCTCATTTATTGTAATATTCAAATTCTCTGTTTCTTTATTGATCCTCTGTTTAGATGTTCTGTCCATTGATGAGAGTGGGGAATTGAAGTCTCCAACTATTATGGTAGATGTGTCTATTTCTCTTTTCAGTGTTTGGCACATGTATTTTGGAGCATTCTGGTTCAGTGCATAAATATTTATGATTGTTATGTCTTCATGCGGAATTGTTCATTTTATTAGTACATAGTATCCTTCTTTCTCTCTTTTAACTGTTTTACATTTGAAGTCTACTTTGTTGGATATTAGTATAGCCACTCCTGCTCTTTTCTGGTTATTATTTGCATGAAATATCTTTTCCCAACCTTTCACTTTCAGCCTATGCTTATCTTTGGGTCTAAGATGTGCTTCCTGTAGACAGCACATAGATGTGTCCTGTTTTTTAATCCATTCTGACAGTCTATGTCTTTTGATTGGGGAGTTCAACCCACTAACATTTAGTGTCATTACTGTACAAGTAGTACTTTCTTCTACTATTTTGCTTTTTAGATTTTTTTATGTCATATCTAATTTTCCTTCTTTCTACACTCTTCTCCACACCTCTTTCTTTTGTGTTTTCTTATCTGTCTCTAGTGCTCCCTTTAGTATTTCTGTCAGAGCTGGTCTCTTGGTCACAAATTCTCTCAGTGATTTTTTGTCTGAAAATGTTTTAATTCCCCCCTCATTTTTGAAGGACTGTTTTGCTGGGTATAGAATTCTTTGTTGGCAGTTTTTCTTTTTTAGTAATTTAAATATATCATCCCATTGTCTTCTCGACTCCATGGTTTCTGCTGAGAAATCTACACATAGTCTTATTGGGTTTCCCTTGTATGTGATGGATTGCGTTTCTCTTGCTACTTTCAAGATTCTCTCTTTCTCTTTGACCTCTGACATTCTGATTAGTAAGTGTCTTGGAGTACGTCTATTAGGATCTATTCTCTTTGGGGTACGCTGCACTTCTTGGATCTGTAATTTTAAGTCTTTCATAAGAGTTGGGAAATTTTCAGTTATAATTTCCTCTAGTAGTTTTTCTCCTCCTTTTCCTTTCTCTTCTCCTTCTGGGACACCCACAACATGTATATTTGTGTGCTTCATATTATCATTCAATTCCCGGAGTCCCTGCTCATATTTTTCCTTTTTTTCCTATAGTTTCTGTTTCTTGTCGGACTTCAGATGTTCTATCCTCTAGTTCACTAATCCTATCCTCTGCCTCTCAAAATCTACCATTGTAGGTTTCCATTATTTTTTTCGTTTCTTCTACCGTGTCTTTCATTCCCATAAGTTCTGCAATTTGTTTTTTCAGACTTTCCATTTCTTCTTTTTGTTCATTCCTTGCCTTCTTCATATCCTCCCTCAATTCATTGATTTGGTTTTTGATGAGGTTTTCCATGTTTGTTCGTATATTCTGAATTAATTGTTTCAGCTCCTGTATCTCATTTGAATTGTTGGTTTGTTCCTTTGACTGGGCCATATCTTCAATTTTCCTGGTGTGATTTGTTATTTTTTTGCTGGCATCTAGACATTTAATTTCCTTAATTAGTTTTTTCTGGAGATTGCTTTCACTTCTCTTACCTAGGGTTTTCTTGCTGGATAAATTTGTTGTCTGTCTGTTCTTTGACATTCAGATCAGCTTTTTCTGGACCTCTAACTCAGGTTTTGTTTAACAGAGGAGAAATTTTTCGGTTCTTGTTTTCTTGTTTCTTGCCCTGCTTGTATGGTGCCCCCTGCCCCTCACCTTAGGAGGCTCTATGTAGGTATTATAGACCCCAGCCTGGTTTTCCCAGACTAAACTGGCCTCCTATCAGGGGGAAGGAGTCACCTGCATCAGTTTTCCCTGAGGGTGAGACCCAGCAGGTTAAAAGAGTTTCCCGTAAAGTCTCTGGGCTCTGTTTTTCTTATCCTGCCCAGTATGTGGCACTTGTCTGCCCGCAGGTTCCACCAGCATAAGATGATGAGGCACCTTTAACTTTGGAAGACTCTCCCTGCTGGGGGCGTGGTGGAAACAGAGGAGAGGTTGTAGGCTGGTTTAAATGGCTTCAAATTACCAAGCTCTGGGGTCTGAATTCCTTGAGGGAGGGATTCCACCTGAGTTGAGCATCACCTCTCCACTGGGGAAGGCACAGGCTGGAAACAAGCCCTGAAAGGATCTTGTTTCTGTCTATGCCTGGGGCAGTTGCAGCCTGAGAAGTCCTGCCACTTAATCCAGAGGCAGTCAAGGCTTTGTAGAAACACAGCCACAAGCCACAAAAACCTCTGTTTTTTTTCTTTTTTTCTTTTTCCATTAGCCCAATGAGCGACCTCCACTTTGACCAGGTTCACCTGAGCTGGGGGCCTATTTTTAGTAGTCAGAATTTGTTAATTAATGCCACAATTGGTGTTTGGTTGGACTCAGCCCCTGCTGCTGTTAAAGTCTCTTTCCTTTCCCCACTAGGAAGCAGCCTGTGGGGGAGGGGCGCCGGCCACCGCGGTTCTGGGGAGGCTCACAGCTGGTCCAGCTGGTCCAGACTGTGGTACGCTGTGTGTCCAGTCACTGACGTGTTTCCAGGAGCTGTTCTGTACTGTTTCTCGTTATTTAGCAGTTGTTCTGGAGGACGAACTAAAACGCGCACATTGTTCAGCCGCCATCTTGGCCACACCACTAGCCATATAATCTTTACATCAGGTCTACCATATTGCACAACTCCAGGAGTGCCTGCTTATACTGTAGCCTGTAAGTGACCTATGCTTCTTGGGGTTATGGTATGAGAAGCCTTCTTGTACATATTAATATCTTGCTTTCACATTGTTTCCTTTAACATATTTTTATTATAGTCTCAACATATCAACTTATTGCCTTTAAAGATGCATTTAAATGATACCACATTTGGAGAATATACTCAGCAAGAATATTTATTCCTCCCAACCAAACCCCACCAAATTGGGAGTGGGGGCAAAAATAAATTTTGCTGTCTTTACTGGATCATTCCTATCAGCCTTCAAAACATGCCTTAGTATTGATTATCCATTTAAAAAAATAATCAAGTAATCAAACCAACAGACTTTTCTCTGAACCCCACACCACCCCCCAGCTAATGTTCCATTTCTTTGCTCTTCTTTATAGCAAAACTCTCTGAAAAAGTTGTTTGTATTTCAGTTTCCATTTCTTCACCTTTCATTCTTTCCTCAACCTGCTTTGATGGGATTTCATCTCACACCACCCCACTGAAGGAAGGACCCGTATCGAGGTTGCCAATGACCTACAGTTGCCAGCGAAAACTTTATTCTTTGTTCTTATTTTACTTGACATTTTGACAGCATTGGGCATCCTCGACCAATGCTTCCCTCTTGAAACACCTTCTTTTTTAGACTTCTGTATTATACTCCCTAGGATTTCCCCTTGTGCCATTAGCCACTCATTTAAAAAATTCCTGTACTAGTTCCTCTTCCTTTACTAGACACTTATGTGCTTCCTGGTTTCTCTTCATTCATATTCACTCCCTAAGACATCACACTTTGTCCTTCGGTTTTCAGTACCTTCTTTCTATATGCACCAGTTCTCAAATTATCTCTCCAATTCTCAGTGCCACCTCATGTAGCCAAATGTCTATTTGAAATCTCCACTTGGCTGTCAATCAGGCATTTTAAACTTAACATGGCTAAAGCAGAACTACTGATTCCCCCACTAACTTCACTGTCCTTCCTCTATGTCTTTCTCATTTCATTAAATGGTATCACTATCCATTTCATGGCACAAACAAATAACTGAAGCATCAACCTTGACATTTTCCTTTTCTTCACACACCACACCCAATCCATCAGAGAGTCCCCTTACATCTAAATCCAATATGTTCTTTTTTACAAATCATCATTGCTACATTCTAATCTAGCATCACTGCCTCTTCCTCAGTCTACTGTAACCACCTCCTAACAATGTCTGCCAGTCCATGATCACTTTTGCCCTTTATCTAGTTCATCCTCTACACATCTGCCAGAGGGACCTTTCTATTGCAGAAATCAGGTCACATCACTTCTTACCTAGAATTTTTCATTGTCTTCCCACTGCGACCAAACTCCTTTCCATGCCTACCAGGTCGTCTAGGACCTCACCCCAACCCATTTTTTGGATCTCACCTGGTTCCCCTTTCTACCATACTGGCCTTGTTTTTATCCCTTGTCTTCCCAAGCTTCTTCCTGACTGAGGGCCTTTGCACTGGAGGTCTGGACGAACACCTAAATTCAGCAGACATTTACTTCATACCTATTAGATTGCCAGATCCCTAAGGCATTCAATCCTACGATTTATTTCTTCTTTTTAGAACATACCTCTGTCCCCGTGGATACCTCTTCTCACATTTAGGTCTCAACACCAGTCACCTTCTCTTCCCTGCAATCACTCTAGTACCCTATTTCATCCTCCTTGTAGAACTTATCAGTACTTAAAATTAGCACCCTTGTGTATTTATTTCCATGCTTATTGCCATCTGCTTCTTGATAACAGGGACCTACCCTTTCCTGTTCACTCCTGCATCCCCAGTATTTCACACAAATTAGTGACCAGTCAATATCTGTTGATGAATGAACTGTCTTTAAACAGTAGGAAGTAAAATATGCTTTATCAAGAGAAAATTCATTTGGACTGCTCAAATTCTTTTTACTTTCAAGTTTTGCTCATTCAGGTTATTCTCAAAGTACATTCAGATTTAGTTAAATACCAGCTACTTTGGAGAGGAGGGCAGATATTTCCCAATACCAAAAGGTAAAAATGACAGTTAAAACCTACATACCAGAAATACCCCACTGCTATCAAGAAAAGGCCTAAAATTTTCTTTTATGTCATCTAAAATTCTCCCCCAAGACAAACTTCTTGGTTCTCAATTTTTCTACTGTGGAAGTTAAAAGGAGGGCAGAAGGAAGAGTAAGCTCTTTTCATTTGTGTGCTAAGTTTCCTGCTGTGCCAAAGGTCACTGATTTTACATGCTGGTGTTTGATCAGATGCTGAGGATATTTCCCAAATGGTCCTGTTTTTATGGATGGTGCAATGCTGCGGATGTATATTGAGTGCTTATGCAAGTTCTGTATCTGATCACTATTTTTCATGAGTAACTACATTAACTTATTTTATGAGTAGAGCTCTGAAGACCTGAAAAACCGGACATTCTATCTCACAAGCTCTGCACCAGGACTGAGCACACGATCTTGGATTTTTGCCCCCCCCCCTTTTTTTTCCATTTATGCAAATGAGAATACTTATGGGAGAAAATGTTGCTTTTCTTCACTGGAATAATTTTATAATATGGTACAGGACATCAAGATGTCACAGAAGGAGGTCTGGACGAACACCTAAATTTGGCAGACATTTATTTCACACCTATTGCATGGCAGATCCTTAAAGTATTATATCCTATGATTTTGTATATCAAAGTGATTTTTATTGTTCCAAAATGGATGCAGTTAGACCAAGAGAGAACAGTGTGGTAAAGAGAGCACTGATTTAGGTTCACAATGCTGGTCCCCACCCTGTTCCTTCTAGCCTGTGTATGACCTTGGATGGGCCCCCTAACCCTTCGTGAACTTGATCTGATTAGGCTGTTTGTGGGATGGAAAGGAGCAATACGTTTGGGGGTGGGCAGGGATCATCATGGCAGCAAATGAAAAGTAAAACAACAAGCCTCTGGAAGAGAAGCTGGATGGTGGCTGTAGCTCCAAGGCAGCCTGAGTGAGGGCCTCTGCTTCTGCCTGCTTTGGTGTCTGCGTGTCCTTTACTCTACTCCATGGCTTCCTGTACTTCACTGGTTTTCAAAATTATGAGATTCCAAGAAAGATTCTGATTGAAGAATGGGCTGTCTTGCAAGGGAGAGAAGTGGTTTGAACCTTTGCCATCCTATTGCCTAATTTTCGCTTACTCATAGCTCTGGCCCCTCATAACAATGTCCCAGGATCCCTTCTCTAGCTGCGTTGGGGGTAAGGAAATGGGTGAAGCAGGGAGTGGCTGGGATGTGGCAAACAGGCAACCTCGTGTCCTGTCTAAAGGTGAGAGAAGCACAGCAGTTCCGGCCAACTGTGACTACAAAGGACTGCAGGGCAGATGATAGCAGATTTCTCTAAAGAAGCTGGAAATACATATCTTTGCACGAAGTTTTTTTTTGTTTTGTTTTGGTTTTAACATTTTTTAAATGTTGGCAATGAATTTTAAAGTCTTTTTTTTTTTTTTAACACTATGGGGCTCAAATAATATAAGGGCAGTTAAAGTGGTTCACAGCCAGCCAGGCTGCAGCTTCTCTTGTTCTAAATACTGGCTACCTGTTTACATGTGTGTTCACATTCCTGAAATGGAATCTGATCGGCCCAGTGCAACTTTCAGGACCAGAGCTGGTCACAGGACAAATCTGTAGATTAGCTATCAAGTGGTCCTAAAGGAGCTGCCTAAATACTGCCATTTCACAGGGGCTATCAATGAGACAATATTCCTTCCGGAATCTGTGGCCATGGTAAGCCATGTACTTGACATGTCTAATAGAGACCAAGAATTTCCTCATCTGTAAATGAATGCTTCAAAGAATGATCTGTATTACGTTCTCCTAAGAAATTCTGTTTCTTAATAAGAAAAGGCAGGCCTCCACTAACAATAGCTAGAATTTTGGTTAAAATTTGGGCGGTGAAAAGTATAATACATTGCTATTAATGGTCTCTAGAGAGAAGCTCTGATTTACATGAAAATGCTGACTACTTGTTTTAAGAAAAACCTGTTTACAAAATTAGCAACACTTAAGGTTAGAAGAGACTTTAACCTCTCTAAACTCCCTTTCCAGTTCTTGAATACTCTTTTATGACATCCCACTTACATTGTGAGTACTTGCTTGGATCAAGGAGTCTGCTTCCTCCAGACAGAGTTTTATCATCCTTGCACAGGCCTATTGACTACAGTTTTTCATTGTACAATGCCCAGCCATCATGGGCAATCAGTCTGGCATAGACTTGCTAAACCATTTCATTTGTGGATTCACTTATATGACATTCATTGATTCTATACCATGTGTCAGGCACTGTTCTGGGAACTCGAAATCAGTGAGCACAACAAACCCATTCTCTGGTATAGCTGATGTTCTAGCCAGGAGGTAAGGAGTGGTGGGAGGGAGACAAAAAGTAAAAGAAAAAAAAAGTTAATCACAAAATATAATCATATAATGGGTTATAAGATGCAATGGAAAAAGAAAAAGTAGAGTAGAATGAGCAGGGAGGGGAGAGTTACTAGTTTAAAACAGGTGGCATAGGGTAGGTGTCTTGGAATAAGGACTTGAAGGAAATGAGAAAATTAGCAACATGGAATAATTGTTCCCAAATCCATCTTTCTGTACCCATGTAGAACAAGCTCCCTCTTCACTCACCAACCCTTTGGGATGACAACATCATCATCATCATCAAGTTACAATAGTAATGGTAACTTGACATCTATTGAACCCCAGGATAAGTTTTAAGCACTTTCTCTGTATTAACTCATTAAATCCCATAACAACCCTATGAAATAGCTACTGCTTTTATCCCCATCTTCACAGGAGGAAACTGAGGCACAGCAAAGGTAAGTAACAGCTAAAATGCCATGCCTGGTAAGAGGAAGAGGTCGGATACAGACCGTGTGGCTCCAGGCTTTGGCTGTTAACCCTGCCTTGTGGCGGTCTTGAAGACAGCTTGAGTCTCCTCCCGTTCACTGACCCCTTGAACTTTCCTTTCCCAGTCATGTGCCTCCTGCCTTTTCCCTTTGACTCTAGCAATTTGCTGGGATAAGATTCAAAGTCCCTTCCGCATCCTGGGGTTAAGAGAATCCTTTCGCTTTATCTAGCTTCACCATACAAGGTGCAGGGGGTTGGGGAAACACCCAGAGCTTCATCAAACCTCCTGGGCACAGCCTGACCAGCAACCCTATCATGTATGTTTTGTAAAGTCACAGTGACCCAAACAAAAATGAATTATGATCAGTTTTGACATTAAAAGATGCATGCATCATTTCTTTAGCAAATGTCACTGTGGTTTCAAAGGCTAAGTGTGATGTGTGAGCGGGAGGCATTTTTGAAGTATTTCCTGCTCAACCATAGGGTGAAATCCTGCAAGCCAGCCAGCCCTGCAAACAGCTGCATTGCGTTCTTAACACCCGAAAAAGAAAAGTATTTTGAAAATAATTTAACATTGGTTTTTTGTTTTGTTTTTAATTTGTGGATTGGTTGTCTTCTGTTGCTTCGACCCTCTTATTCGTTGAACCTTTGGCTGAAAGAGAATATTGGAGTTTTAAAAGAGTTCTGCAAATCTAAGGGAGACACATCACTTGAACTATTTTCGCCCATGCGTATAAGACAACCTCCCTTCAGAATCAGCCTGGGGACCTTTCCTTTTGAAAAATTAAAATTAAAATGAAAAAGATCCATGCTCTCGTCCTCTAGGCAACCCGACCTTCCTCTTTCTTAAGTGAGCCCCCGAATCACCTCCTGGCTACTCGGCAGAATTTCCCGTGGAGCGTGGGGTAAGAAGGATCTTGTCTTACGTGAGTAAACCCAGCACCGAGCTCCCTTGACCTCCCGCATCCTCCCGGCTCTTTAACTCTAGGAGCTTGGATTTCCTGAAATTGTCGAACTGGCTGTAAGTGCGGGAGCCCCCCTACTCTCCACCCCCAGCCCCTCCCGCCGGTCACCACGGGCAAGATGAGAACTGCTGCAGGAGAGGAGTGGGCTGGAGTGGGGGCCGCCGGAGAGAAACTAAAGCGATGTGCACCGGACAGGAAAAGTGGGAGGAGGAGGAGGAGGAGGAGGAGGAGGGGGAAGAGGAGGCCTTGAGATGAGAGCGGAGGGAAACGTGTCACCAGCCTGGCTCGGGGAGCCGTGCGGCCGCCGCGCTTGCTGACTCGCGCGGAGAGGAGCTGAGGCTGGAGCGGGCCCGCGGCGGGCAGCGCTGGCGGGAGACGCGGCGCGGCGCCGAGAACCATCCACTCCGCTCGGGTCTCTCCGGTGAGAAAACTTTCTCGGGAAGACCAGAAACTTTTTTCCAGGGTACGCGGAGTCGGGGGCGGAGGCGAGCGGCGGGTGTGCGCGCCTCGGAGTGACTCACCCCGGGGACCCCAAGGGGGTGAATGGGGGAAGTCCCGGGAGGGAGCGGAGTCTTCGGCTCGGAAACAGCACGGGATTAAGTTCGAAATCGTCTGGCACGCGGGGTCCAATCCGGCGGGGCGCGGGGAAGGGGTGTGGGGGCAAGTCACATGTGGGGGCACCCGGACGGGGGTCCCCGCCTGGCTTAGGATCCTCTGATCGGACGCTGCTGGCAGGCGTAGGACACCCGACGCGCGACCATCTGGGGGTGGGGCTGGTTGTGTGTGTGTGTGTGTTTGTGTAGGAGGCCGCGCCACCATCCGCGGCTTAGGGTGGGCGAGGGACCGTGGTGGGGTGGGATGGGATGGGGGATCCCATCGATCCTGGGACCCAGGCTGAGCTAGGAGATCGTCAGAGAAAGTTTGCGTGTTTGTCTCTCACAGTCACCCTGGGCCTGCCGTGCAAAATCTACAAAGCCGCCCCTGCGCGGGCTCGGGCGATTCCGCGCCCCCAAACAGTCTTTTCCTGCCGTCCCCCTTTTCAGGAAGGAGTGCGAGCAGAGGGCAAGGGAAGCAGCCTCTTTGTCCCACGCCGGCGGACCAGGGCATACCCGCGCGCAGCGAGCGGGATATCAGCCAGGGCGGGCAGCTAGGGAGCCCCGGGGCACCCCCGCGGCCGCCACCCCGCCGGCATCCTTTTCCTGCTTCATCTTCAGCGCCCGCCCTGCGTTTCGGTAGGTTTTCCCAGGCGCGCCTCCCGTGCACACACCGCGTGCTCTCTGCGCGCCCAGGGCGCTCCCGGGTCCCCGCGCCAGAGGCTCGGCTTCCTTCCCAGCTCTCTGTCTCTGCTGCTCGGTCTCTCTCTCCCTTCTTCTAGGAGCAGCAGGTTGTGTGCTTGGGAATTGTGCTTTTAGGACTTTCGACCCCACGTCGCCTCGCTAGTTGGCAGTAAGGTCTCGCCCACCCCCAGCGTCCCCGCGTTCTACCCAGCCCCTGCCCTCGGTCACATGCAGCCACCTCTTCCCTGGCGGTGCCGGGACCCGCGTTTTGTTTGTCAGCAGGAAGGCGGAAAGTATTTATAGACGCCACTGCAATCCTGCGGCGTGCAAGGTTTCAATTACTGCCGTGCGGCCCACAAGGCCAAGGAAGGTTCACTCTGGGCGGTTCAGCGGTCTGCCCCGGGGTCCCGCATGGAAAAAGCTGGAGTCTTCCGGGCAGCCCTGCCTGGGCGGAGCTCTGGACCTACTGCGCAGGCAATGGGTGCAAATTCAGACGGCCGCAGATATGTTTTATTGGTCCCCTGCAAAAGAGCAAAACTGGCCAGGGACGCCGGAGGTCCGGATGGCCAGCATCCTCTCCCTCCCACCCACCAGAGCGATGCTCTCTCATCAACCCTGGAAGACACTGCCATTTTGGACCTCTTTTTGGTGATCCTGACCACTGTGGGTTGCAGTCGTGACATTTCATAGCACCACATGTTGCAAAAGGTCATAGCACCGCTCTGGTAAATTGCTCTCAGGGTGAAAGGGGCTGATACGAACACCATGAAGTGGCAAGGAGGTCAGGAGGGGAAATGGAGCTTTCAGAAACGAATTTAGCCACATTTTAAATTTAGCCCCAATGAAGTTCCAGCCACCACCGAGAAGGAGGCAGTTTTCTCCTCTGTGGAACTGGCTGTCATCTCTGGTTGCGATAATGAACCCTGGGATCCCACAATGGGTGCAGTTTAGAGTAGTTTCTGTGGAAGGTAGCCTTGCAGATAAAGGAAGCAGTGCTGTGACAACCCACAAAGTTTTCTTCATTTATCCCAATCCGAATCATTGTCCATTCAGTATTTCATTGATGCTTCTGAAAGCTGGAAACTTGATGTGTAAATAAGAAAAGCTCTAGAAAGAAACTAGTCCAAAGTAGTTTATTTTTTCAAGGGTGGGACCTCATTTCTTTCAGGTCCAGAGACCATAGCTGTTTATTTATTTTAATGGTGGAGATTTCAATAATATTCTTTGTTTGAACATGAAAAGGATGGTCCTCTTATTTAAAAAGGAGGGGTGGGAGCGGCAAACATCTCTGGAAGTTTCATTATACCTCAAACTTTGCTACCGCGAGGCTTTTGTAATTTCATTCAGTCCTCACTAAAGCAATGATGAGGTAGGTGCTGTTACATTCCCATTTTATAGATGAGCCCACTGAGGCTTAGGAAGTTTGACTAACTTGTCCAAGGTTGTACCCACAGTGGGTGGGTTCCAGCTCAGCAGTCTCCTAGTGCCAGCCTAGATTAGAGGTGTCACGTTTCCCCCTCAGTCCCCAGTTGTTGATTAGATCATCTTATAGTTAATTCAGTTGATGGCTTTCTTGTTTCTTTTGTTAAATGTCACAAAAGGTCATGAAATGACTCATCTATTTTTGGGAAAAAAAATCCCTAATCTTGTCTTCAGAAAACTGTTACACTCACTATCTGAAAATCTAATACTGGTAGTCCAGATGTAAATGTCATCATGCTCAGTTTGTTCATGGGCTTAATGTATGTGCCGCATTTAAGTCATTTATCTGGAAATTTGAATTCAGTATGGACTTTATGGATTTCGTAATTTTTCCCTAGATTTTTCTATCCTAATGATCTGTGTATGTGTGTATTTGCCTGTGGTCGTTCGTTGTGTACCGCCCTCCTGCAAGGTGCACGATGCTGAAGTCTTTTTTGAGTTGCAGCTGTTTTCCCTTTAATCCTTTGGCAGAGCTAGACCAATAAGGAATTAGTTGATTTGAGAAATAGACTGTGAAAGCTCCTCTGAAAGATCCCTGCAGTGTTTCACTTTTGTCTTGAAAGGTCTATGCCTTAGAATTGCCTCTCTAGATGTAAGATGTCGAGAGTTGTTAAAAGCACTTCCTATAGAGGGTGCATGGGTGGTTCAGTGGCAGAATGCTCACCTTCAATGCGGGAGACCAGGGTGACCATGCAGTCCCCCCCCCCGCAAAAAAGCAATATCTATAGAAATTATTGTTTGTTGACAAGTCAGTGTGAATCAATATCTTGGTTCTTGAAATTTGGGAATAAGGTATTTTGTGGATTTTGTACAGGGTAGGTTTGGAATTTGGGGATGCAGAGAGTGGTGTCCTGATGAGCAGAAGGCGCCATTTAAAGGGGAATATTCTATATTGGGGTCAGGAAGGCAGTGGGAGAAAGATGGTGCAAGGCAGAGGGGCATCAGAGAAGGACTTGAGTCAATTCACTTTTTTATTTTGGTCAGGGCTAAGGATTCTATGTTACCTTGAAACTCATATAATTAAAATGAATGAATCATCCTGTTTATTGGGCAACTACTGTGAGCCAGGTACGGTTACGATAATGTTATTTGAGCCTCCTAATAGCCTGGGGAGGTAGATATTATTTTTTCTACTTTGAGATGAGAAAATGGAGGCCTGGGTGTAAATTTCCCTGGCAACGTGGGACAGGACTCCCAGGATGAGCCGGAACCCGGCATCAGGGCATTGAGAAAACCTTCTCAACCAAGAGGGGAAAGAGAGAAATGAGACAATATAAAGTTTCAGTGGCTGTGAGATTTCAAACAGATTAGAGAGATTATCCTGGAGGTTATTCTTATGCACTACATAGCTTTCCTTTTTTGGTTTATGGTGTATTGGAGTGGCTGGAGGGAAGTATATGAAGCTGTTGATCTGTGTTCCAGAAGCCTTGATTCTTGAAGACGATTGCATAACGATATAGCTTTTACATGTGACCGTGTGATCGTGAAAACTTTGTGTCTGATGCTCCTTTTATCCAGGGTATGGACAGAGGAGTTAAAAAAAAATGGATAAAAAGAAATAAATAATGGAGGGGATAAAGGGTAAAAAATTGGATAGATTGAAATACTGGTGGTCATTGAGAGGGAGGAGGGGTAAGGGGTATGGGATAGAGTTTTTTCATTTTGATTTCTTTTTCTGGAGTGCTGCAAATGTTCTAAAAATGATCA
Source organism: Tamandua tetradactyla (assembly GCF_023851605.1). NCBI lineage: Eukaryota > Metazoa > Chordata > Mammalia > Pilosa > Myrmecophagidae > Tamandua > Tamandua tetradactyla. The sequence goes on from NC_135334.1 coordinate 112,814,074, forward strand.
TGGTGATGAATACACTGCTATGAGGTGATATTGTGAGCCATTGATTGTACCTCATGTATGGACTTTATGCGTGTGAAGATTTGTTTAAAAAAAAAAGGAGGCTTAGAAAGGTTTGAAACTCACCTGGTGTCACATGGCCATGAACATAAGCTCCTTGCATTCTCCAGGACATTCTGGTACCTACACTTGAAGACTTTTCATGAAAAGCCGGGGGTCCCAAGTACTCAAGAATCCTAGTGGTTCACATGGAAGTTTCTGAATCAGAAGTTTGATGCCAGAGCAGGGCAATAGCTCTAAGATGAAGGCAGGAGATGGAGCCAGAAGGGGCAGTCTGTATGGTTCTGACACTAGTTTTTCCATGGAAGAGGGAAAGAGTCAGGCCTTGTAGATATTCTGAATATGGAGAAATCCTGGCATTGGCCTGGGAGCGAATAGTTTATCATCTGTAGAGTGAGATCTGTTGACTGACATGCTAGATGAGGTTTCCAGAGGGAAAAATGGGAGAGTTAAGTACTTCCACCTCCCTAAGAATGTTTTTGGTCATGAAAATGCCTGATCAGAGTCTCTGGGTTATAGTGGATATAAATTAGGGAGCCTGTGAGACCTGTTTCCATTTTAATTGGACTTGGCCCTTGGAGTAATAGTCACCTAATCTCTCTCTCTTTAAATCTTCTTTTCTTATGCTTTGCCAGTTCATGGCCTTTGTAGATCAATTCTTGGATTTCCACATTTGGTTTAGGGGAGAGAGAGAAGGAAAAGAAAAAAAAAATGCAAAGGTTAGTGATTACCTAAATTGGATTAAGTTCTGTCTAGCAGAGTTTAAAGAAATACTGCCTGCTCCCTAATTACCATCAACTAAGTATTTAAACGGTGTATTAAATTTAAGATGACTTTTTTTTTTAACCTCTCCTCCCCATGCTTCCGACTCCAGCACATTCTATGATTTTAGAGACGTTTTTATGTTTTCAAAGGTGTATCCTTCAAACATTCTCTGTGCTGCCCTCCTTTTAAAAATACTACATTTCTGTAGCAGGATAATAACTTATATCATTAAATACCGGGCTTATTAAAAATCAAAAGCTCACGGCCAGGTTCAGGCAGCTCTGTCAGCCCCTGGAGAGCAGCCAGAGTGGGTGAGAGTTCTTTGTCAGAAATTTAGGGATACCTTTTTTGAAGCTTTTTTGAATGGAGTCTGCCATGCTCATTTTTCTCTGTAGTCAACGGATATGCCTAGAAAGAAAAGCAGCCACCTTTACTCTGTGCTCAAGCTCCAAGTTATCCTTTCTAAAAGTATGAGTGTCCTTTAACAACATGAGTGGTTTGTGTACTTCAGGGCCAGGAGTACGCCTGAATATCTCACTTGCCTCAATCTGGTTCCAGCCCTGGGGTACCTGTATGTGAACTGTGCCCAGAAAGGTGTTGGGGAGCCGAGGAACTCACCCAAATCTCTCTATCTCTCTTCTGATCATGGCCTATGAGAAAAACTGGTGAACATCTACCCCTGCCACCGTCCAAAAGATTTATTAAAATTATTTGTACCATTTATTTTGCATCTAATTATATATTACATAAACTTATGTATTTACTCATGCATTTCTCTCTCTAGGCTTTTGTTCTCTTTCCTTATTCTCAATTTTGAGATGTGATTATAGGATTTCTCTCATGCACACATCAGAATTCTGGTTGCAGGCTAGCTGGTTGCTGAACGCCAGCAGTACGTCTAGTTTCTCACTTCTTTCCTTACTTTACGTGCCATAGAACTTTCTCCAACTTTGCTGGCTCATTTTGCCCCAGGCTGTGTTCTGTGTTTTGTTGACAGCATCTGTGAAGGCTGTTCGATTTTTAGCAAATACTAAGTAGGATTAAGGGACTGCCTCGGGCTCTCTTAGCCTGGGAGGGTACCTTAAAGAATTTGTTTTTGTCTTCTTCCCAACCCCACAAGGGGCCCTGGTGGGTGTCTTCATTAGCTTGGACTAAACTGCCTCCAGCCCGGTCACAACCTGCCTGTGACCCCAGTTGGGTAAATCCGTGGTGTAAACCCTTCTACGTGTGCTGTTGACTTGTAAATACCCCTTTGGACAGGGTTCAGCACCATTCCCCAGACGTCTTTGGTGGAGACCCGTCAACTGCTGCTGGAGATTCATTTTGGAAAACCCTGCTTCGGCATGCTGGCTTCTGGAATCAACACCGTGCCATCTGTGTGGCCACGGTCACAGTAAAATAATCTGGAGGCAAAGTTAGTGGGTAAACGCGCTGACACTTTATGGTGTTTTGAGATGATTTTTTAAAAATTTGTCTCCCTGTGGGAACAGAAGATCCCTTTCAGGCCTCAGGAAAGCCCTCAAAACACCCCTAAATGTCAGTATCAGCTTTTCACAGAGACAGTGTTCTACCTGACATCTTGGAGACAACACAGGTTGGGGAATTGAGATCTGGAATCTGCTGTTGGCTCTGCTTCCCTCTCTGCAAAATAATGGGCCAACCGCAAAGGTTCCTTTCTGTTCTGATGCCTATGGAATCACGGTCTAGAGCAGGGCTTCTCAAATTTGAATGTGCCCACAAATCACTTAGAGATCTTAAACTGCAGATTCTGAATCAGTGAGTTGGGGTGGGGCCTGGTAGTCTGCATTTCTAACGGGCTCCCAGATGATGCTGTTCAGACTGGTTTTCAGATCACAGTTTAAGTGGCCATACACGAGGGTCTAAACCAGGATCTCTTCACCTGGCCACTTGGACCTTTGGGGCTGGATTATTCACGGTGGTGGGGATGCCAGGAGAGATGCCCAGCTGCTTTCCTGGCCTCTTCCCACTAAACGTCCATAGCTCTTCTCCTCCCCTACAGGTATAACAACCAATGATATCTCCAGGCATTGCTGAATGTCTGTTGGGGGGAGGCAGAATCACCCCTGGTTGAGAGCCATTGCTCTAGACCTGTATTCTCAAGCCTGGGTGTACTTCAGAATCACCTGGGGGGCATCTAGAAACAGATTTCTGCTTCAAACCTCAGACCTAATGAATAAGAGTCACCAGATGAGGACCCAGGAATCTGTACTCTTTTAATAAGGTGTGTAGAGATAGCCTGGAGTTCTTCAGTTTGAGATTCTGGAAAGGTAGAAGTCGTAGACTTGAGTTCCACTGCTGTCCTTCTATAGCTGTGGGACCACAGTCAAACTGCTTCATTGCTCTGAATCAGAAATTCTATTTGGTTTTTTTTTTTTTTACCAATATTGTACGGCTGAACTTGAACAAAACAGAGTAAGCAAATTCGTAGAGATAGAAAGTAGATTAGAGGTAATAGGGGAGAAGGGGAAGCATGAGGGAATGGAGAATTATTGCTTAATGGGTTCAAAGTTTCTCTGATGAAAAAGTTTTCATAATGGTTGTGGTGATGGTAGCTTAATAGTGTGAATATAATTGTTATCACCAATTGCACACACGAAAGTGGTTAAAGGGGGAAATTTAGTGGTGTATTTATGTAACCACAATAAATTTTTTAAAGAATATTGTGTTCATACTATTAGACTGTGTACATCTTATTTATTACTTATTTACTTACTATGCTGTGTACATATTACTTATTTCTTATTTCAGTCACATTATACATGTAAGATTTAACCCCTTGTGGTTCTCTTGTTCATTTATTTTCTCTGCTGTATCATCTTTTTTTTTTTTCATCAAGTAGGTAAGAAATTTATTAAGTACACATGCAGAGAAAAGGAGCATGCAGGTACTTTTGCAAGTAAAGAAAAATGGAGGGCAAGAGGCAGTGGGCAGTGTGGACTGTTTGCTTGCGTAGATTAGCTTTACTTATCCCCCACTCCTTCCTTATTCGGGGCTCTTTCTTCTACGCTCCCCTCTCCCCAGGGGAGTGCCTGGTGGTGGGCAGTGCATTTGCGTGGGTCCGTTGCTTTCACCCTTCTCTTTTTTTCCCCTATTATTGACAGGAGCCATATCTGGCTCATCCTTTTGTCCAGGGTGGTAGGTGTCTCTAGCCATTTGCTGAAATGTGATATTTTTATCCTACCCTGGTGTCTTCACAGGTAAAAAAGGATTCTCCTTGAGCTTTGAAAATGCTTACCTCTGAGAATTTATTTTTTATTCTCAGAATCTCCTTTCCTGTCTGCAGTGTCTGCATACTTTAGAGTAACGGGCAGAGAAATGGAGAACACAGTTTGTTTTTTTAATTTTTTTAAATAGAGAACACATAGCTTTAATTGACCTTTCAGTTTTTGTCTTGTCACTCTAGAATGTGGGTTATTTAACCTTTCTGCCCCAATCTTATCTTAACTGCCCATCTTCAGTGACAGCCCTTGGTGATAGGTTGCATTTATAGGATTGTCTCAGGGTATTTACTGTGAGACCCTCGACTCCTTGGGGACAGAGGCCTTCTTTGCCCCTTCGGTTGCCTTTACTCTGCACCCAGCACCCAGCAGACGCTCTAACATTGGTTGTGTTGAATTGACTTGAATGATGAATGAGAATGTATGCTCTGTATGAATTGATCAGATCCGGATAACCCCTTCAATTTGCTAATCCTCTATTCAGCGTCTTCATAAGTGGCTCCTTTGCCTGGGGAGAAGTTTCCTTTCCCTTCATCTCCTTTTTGAAAAAGGCTTTCATCCTATTCCTGCAGTGGAAGAATGGAGCTGACTTTTAATAAATAACACATTTTAATCTAGAGCACATTTTCCAATACTTAAAACTCTGGTTGGCTGCCAGACAGTAGCTTTTGACCACTTTCTCGCCCAAATATATGTCAGAAATGTAATTGCTCCCATAACGGTTGTCTTGACTACTGCTTGTGTCTGCTAGGCACGGCAGAGCCTCTGGATGCCATTTACTGGCCACGCCCAGACAATTTGCACTCCAAGAAACTTGATACGTAAAGTGGGCTGTTAAATGTCTAAATAAGATCTGAGGTCATTCCCTACAGTTTTACTTATCTGGTTAAGGAGGGGACTTTTCTGGTGATTATGCCAGTGGTTTGCAGGCCGGAGTGATGGCGATGACAATAATTGCCACTTGAAGGTGCCTCTGAATCGCTGATGTTCTGAGTACTATGGACATTTTAGTGAAGGTTGCTGAGCAGAAAGAAACACTTGCGCTTGGATCCTGTTTGCTCTAATACTGACTATTACATAAATTCGGGCTCCCAGACTTTTCTGTCTGCACTTGGTGTCTAGTGGAGTGCTGAGAAAATTGTCTCATTCTTTCCACTGAGCCTTTTCTGCAATCACAAGCGTGACCCTTAGCATTTTCTTACTTCTAAGTGTCAGTGTGCGTTCCTTGACCTCCTTTGGTTTCCTGAGAGTGGCAAAGGTTGGTCCTTAATCAAAACAGAGGGGCGATGATATGCCACAGGTGCCTCTGCCCTGCCGTGGTTGTTGGTTTCCCTGATGGGAGATTGCAAACCCCGGGGGGGTCCCACCCCTGAGGTCCAGACCACACCCCTGAAGGCAATACATTCATTCTACATTGAAGAGGATACGTTCTGGTCCCCGAGGACTGGGGGGGGGGGGGGGGGGGCCTCTCTTCCTGATGGTTTGGAGCTCCAAATTTCATTCCATCATTCAAACATATGTATAGGCTGACATTTATGGGTTCCAGGCCTGTTCTTGGCAGGGGCTACACCGGTAAAGGGGCAGGCAGGGTCCTTGCTCTTAGGAACTTATGTTCTATCAGGCCTGGATATGGGACAGTTAGAGCTGGGAGGAAATGAAGCCACCTTCCCGGAACAGAGTGTGCTTGCTGTCCTCCTGTGATGCTCATGAAGGAAGTATTTGATGGTGCTCTCTCTTGACTCTTTGGGTGGCAGACGCAAGTGATTTGTTTGAAACGCACAGGGGTGAGGACCCCAGGCTCTGGAATCAGGCAGGATTTGGCTCTTGGTTCCTCTTACTTGTCTTCTGACTTTGGGCAAACTAATCCCCATGCTTCCGTGTCTTCATCTGCAAAATGGGAATGGTGAAATCGACCTCACTGGTCTAGGCTGAAAATTAACTGAGACCATAGATGCAAAGAGCTTAGCACAGCCCTGCTCATCATCAGCCTCTGGTTTTGGAAATAATAATAATAATGCTAGTCATGGGACGAAAACGATTTTATAGAATGGTCCCACCTCTTCAAAACCTTCTTTGACTTGATTTCCATCCGGTGGAAACCAGATCTAAGTTCCCTAGTTTGTCTTTGAGGACCCGGCTTGCTCTGTGCATTTGGCAGTGCCTCCGGCACTGTTGGCTTGCCCTGCCTTTTAGAAGGGCGTGTGTGGGTGTGCATATGAGCTCGGGCAGAGGAGCTGGTTAGTTAAGACTTAGACGGTGCAGGGGTGGAGTAGAAACCCAGGCTGAGGGCTGGCTCTGGGTTTGTGCTGTGTCTAAGCCAGTGTCTGAACTCTGACCTGGTCTCTCAAAGATGACCAGGTGGGTCCTTCTGCCAGAGAACCCGCTGACTGCATAGCTGGCAGTGCTGAGAACTAAGTAGGCCGTCAGCTCTGTCAACCTGTTCTAGTTTGCTAGCTGCCAGAATGCAATATACCAGAAATGGAATGGCTTTTAAAAGGGGAAATTTAATGAATTGCTGGTTTACAGTTCTAAGGCTGAGAAAATGTCCCAATTAAAACAAGTCTATAGAAATGTCCAATCTAAGGTATCCAGGGAAAGATACCTTAGTTCAAGAAGGCAGATGAAGTTCAGGGTTTCTCTCTCAAGTGGAATGGCACATGGCAAGCACAGTTAGGGCTTCTCTCTCTCATCTGGAAGGGCACATGGTGAACATGGCATCATCTGCTAGCTTTCTCTCCTGGCTTCCAGTTTCATGAAGCTCCCCGGGAGGTGTTTTCCTTCTTCATCTCCAAAGGTCGCTGGCTCGTGGACTCTCTACTTCGTAGTGTTGCTCTCTCTGAATCTCTCATTCTCCAAAATGTTTCCTCTTTTATAGGACTCTAATAAACCAATCAAGACCCACCCAAATGGGTGGAGACATATCGTCCCCTAATCCAGTTTAACAACCATTCTTGACTAAATCGCATCATCCGGGGAGATAATCTGATTACAGTTTCAAACATACAGTATTGAATAGAGATTATTCTACCTTTACAAAATGTTATTTTGATTAAAACATGGCTTTTCTAGGGGGCATACTTCCTTTCAAACCAGTACACAACCCTTCAGTGAACTGATAAGGAACAAAATCCAGAGAAGTGAAGTGACTTGCCCAAGGCCGCAGCGACTGGTTCGGGCAGGTTGATGTGGCAGCTGGCTTAGACTCCAGGTAAAAGGTCTGAGAAGGCTGATCGGTGGCTTTGAGAGGACACGATAAAGATCACAAGCCTGTAGGTTTGACTCTTAAAGCACTACTTAGTTGTGCCAGTCCTCAAAGATCAGGTGATTTCACATTTTTAAAGATATGGATTTTTTCACTTCTCTTGGAAAAATTGGATCTGGCAAAACCAGGCTTGTCTCTTGAAATGACAAAAAACCAGACGGGACTGTCAGCGGCTGCCTCCTTTAGCTAAGACAGTCTACAAATTGACGGCCCATGCCTGCTAGCCTCCCGCACTGTGACATTTCCCACCTGGCCTCTTTGGCAGGTTTGTGATGTGTCATACAAAAACAAAACTGCTTTTCCCCTTTATCTGCTTTTCCTACCAGTGTTTATTTTTTGGCCCATGTATCCAGATAAAGGAATTTCCCTACACGTGACAGTTCCTGTTGTGGAATGATTACTGAATATATACATTTGTGTGGGATGAATGAACGAGTGGATGGATGGGTGGGTGGGGTGGATGGATGGATGGATGGATGGATGGATGGATGGATGGATGGATGAATGACTAGAGCATTAAACTTGGGATAAGAAGCCAGGTGTGAAACCTGACTGCCTCCTAACTGCTAAGTGATTTTGAACAGATCATATGACCTTTCTTTCTTTGTTTTTATTTGGGGGGGGGGAGTGTAGAGGTGGAGGGGTCCCTGTTGTCTTTACTTATTTATTTGAATAAATATCCATTTTCATATTTCAAAATTAAAAAGATACAAAAGTCTCTTCCCCCCTCTGTGCCCTACCTCCCTTCCTGAGGAAACCAGTGTTTAGCAGTTTCTGTTCTGTTCTTCCAGAGATACTTTAGGCATATGCAATGACATATATAAATGCTCTTTTTCATCTCTTTTTCGTAGGTGGTTGTGTACAGAAGGCACTGATCGGCAATCACCTTTTCATTCAAACCATCCCCTGGAAAACACCCAGGTCCGCATGTAAAGGGCTTTTTCTTAGAGCTGCACAATAATATTAATGCATGGAGATACCGTAGTTTACGTCGCTGTTCCCCTGTTGGTGAGCACTTAGGGTACTTCCAACTGTTGCTATAATAAAGAAGGCTGCAGTGACAACCCTTGTTACATAAGTCATTTGATATGCCTAGAGTAAAATTCCTGGACGTGGAATTGGTGGGTCAGAGGGTGGATCTTGTCAGATGTCCCCCTGTGACACAGCTGCCTCCTGCGGCATGTGAGAGTGCCTATTCACGCTGGCCATGTGCCACCTAGTTGAGTCTGAGAGTTTAGGGAAAAACAGTGTTTTATTAATACACCGCAACGCTGGGGGCATCTTCCATGTGCCAGGCTGTGATCTCATTTAAACTTACCACCGAGATCATTATTACCCTCATTTGATGAAGAAATTACCTACCTAATAAGTTGTCGAAACTGGATTTGAATCCACAATGGTCAGATTTCGATACCATGCATTTTTCAAAGGGCAAAGCACAGTGTAGTTTTAGGTGTCAGTATTCTGAGCTGACGCTGGCCTGTTACTTCCTTTGGTGTCTCCCACAGCAGGACCTCTCATGCGATTGGTCCCGTGGCTCATTCAGCAAATATCTCTGGAATGTCTGTTCTGTATAAGCACCATCCTTAGCCCTGGGGATGCACTCAGGAGCAAGAAAAGTGTCATTCCTGCCTTTAAGGACTTTAAAAAAAAACAGTGAGCAGATGACTCTGTAGTCATTCACTGAAGAAGACAGTGAGGAAACTACCCAGGAGGTGAATAGGGAGCTTTCTCGGGTGATCTGACCTGGGCACGGGTAGGAGGGGAGGGGAGCGGAGGGCTTCGGTGAGCAAGTGAGGACTGGCGGTGCAGGGTCTTTGGATTTGAGCCACGAGGACTGGGTATGAAGTATTCTGTGCAGAGGGTGCCGCCAGGCGAAGGTCTTGAGGCAGGGAAGAGCAAATGGTGTTTGAGGAAAGGAAGGAAGACCAGTGAGCATAGCACGTAGAGTGGAGGGAGTGGAGGGTGTGAGGATGGGGTGTGGGGATTTATTCTAAGCGCTATGGGGAGCCTTTGAAAGCATTTTGTGCAGCAGAGTGGTACGAGATGGTGAGATTTGGGGACGGTTGGGGGTTCTTGTCCCTGTGTCCCCTCTTATAATCTGTTGGCCTTGAACAAGTAGACCCTTGGCATTTCCGTGTTGTTCTCCATAAGATGGGATGGTCACAGCACCTACCTCTGGGAAGATCAGAGGAGCTTTCACACCTATGAGTACTACATATAATATGAAGTACGTACATTTTATATTTTCGTTCGGTACACAAATGCACAACTAGTAAGCAAGTTTCGCCAAAATGCTATGTCTCCAGGTATTTTCCATTTTATACTATCTCTTAAAAGGTTTTTCGCCAGGACCCCCTAAGTCCATTTTTAAGATGCCAAGATAATCCATGTCAAGTGCTGGATCCAGCGTCTGCCCTCAGTAAGCGGTCACTGTCATCATGGCCGGTGTCACCAGGAGAGCACTGTGGCTGCAATGGGAGAATGGGTGGCTCGAGTTCAGTGGCGGTACCTGAATGCTGAGGCTGCAGAAGGACGCCGGATCTTCGTTCCCGTGTCCACGTGCCAGGGAAAGAGCTCCTGGCTGGGCTCTCGCCCCGCCCCGCCTCTGAGGGCTGTGTGTAAGGCAGAGCCCCTGCCTCACTCCCCTGGAAACTAGCTGCTCCTCATTTTCTGGACTGTTCCTCAGACTGCATGACTCAGTTTTCTTTGACTTCTGTGTTATTTACTCTCAGAATGGCTTTTTCCTGGAAGCCTCAGACTCATTATAAGCTACCCACTTCTTTATTTTAAGTTGTTGTGCCATGTGTGTACTTCCCTTTTCAGAGTTCAAGGTTGGAGACTTAGTGGAATTCATTTACATTCTCCACGCAGTGAACCACTTTTTCCTACGCCGGCCTGGCGGGCCGTGCCTGTGCCATCCCCCTGTCCTGTCCCTGCCAGCTGTGGGGAGACATCGAGGCGTCACAGGCTTTCTCTGCACGGCTGTGTCCTGGGCCTGGGTGCAGGGTGAGCCTTGGGAAGCAGGACCAGCCGTGACTCCCTTAACCCTGTAAGTACCTCGGAGCCTCGTTTATCCAGGGCCCCCCAGAGCCCTTGGTTCTGCTCAAGGGCTGCTTTCCAGAAAACGGATGCAACCCTTTAAGCACCGAGTGGTGGCCACGTACATTGTTTTTGAAGGGCGTTTTTCTAAAGGTTAACTGCATGGATCCACCAGAAGAGAAAGCTGGCCAACATTCAGTATTTTCTTTCACTTGGAGACATTAGGTACAGATCTTTTTTTTTTTTTTTTGCTTGTGATGATGAAGATGATGGTGGTGATAGGAATGGTAAAGAAACAATTGGTAGCATTTGTTAAGCACTTACTGTATACCAGGCCTATTCTAAGCCCTGCTTGAGTCATCTCATTTGACTCTCATGCCAGGCCTGAGGCACCTGCCTGCTCAGGGTCATGGGGCGAGCAGAGAAGGCCAGGCCTGGCCCCCTTGTCTTTGCTGCGCCTCCGGGCGCTTGGATTTCAGACCTACTCAGGCCCAGGAGCCACACCTGGCCCTGCAATAGATAGTCCCTCCCATCACCACACATTTCTAAGGCCACTCTTCCTATTTCCATCCTTCAGACATAGAAACTGCAGTTCAGAGTGGTCCCTGGGCACACAGGGAATAAGTAGCTGAGTAAAACTGACGGCCTGGTGGCCACTCACCCTGTGGGGCTGCAGGCACTGTGTTTCCCCGCTCCTTTCCGGCAGTGCTGTTTCCAGACTGCAGGGAGGTTGGGGGGGGGGGGGCGGGGGCTAGGGTCAGAGTCACGTGAGCCATGAGTTACCTGGTCCTTTGACCCAGCAGTTCCATTTCTGAGAATGTGTCCTACAGAGACAGTCATGTGGTCCCTAAGACTGGCGAACAGAGTCATCCCTTGCAGTAATGAAAGACTGGAAACTACCTAAATATCTACCCATCAGGGGCTGGTTAAATAAATTACAGTATCCCTTAAATGGAATAATTAAGCAACCATTAAAAATAATGATAAAATCAATATCAGTGATATGGGGAGAAGGTCATATTATTAAGGGAAAGGAAACATTTTAAATTAAAATATGTGTGTATACATGTGTGGCTATTTAAAATTAAGTTGAAATTAATTACAATTAAATCCAATTTAAAGTTCAGTTCCTCAGTCACACTAGCCACATTAGAAGGGCCTGGTAGCCACATGTGACTAGTGACAGTATATTGGACGGCTCAGATACCGAACTGTACTGTCATCTCAGAAGGTTCTGCTGGGCAGAGCTGTCCCACATTGCTCAGTGGCCAGAAGGAGGCCTTCCTTTACGTATGTTATAGATTTTTGCGAATATTTATATTTTCTGTAATAAGAGTATGCTCTTATCAAAAAAAAGGAGCACGTGGAGTTTCTAGGGTGTCAACTTTATTTCTTAAGAAGGTGGTTGTTTATTATCCTCATTAAAGCTGTGTGTGCATGTGCATTTGTGTGTATATAGATAAGCTACTTTTAAAATATGTTTCATAATAAAAAATATTTTAAAATGTAGTCAGTCCCCATTATTTCCAGATATTCTCACTGCAAATTTGGCTACTTGCTAAGATTTATTTGTAACTCCCCAAATCGGTGCCTATGGTGCTTTCCTGGTCATTTGCAGACATATGCAGAGTGGCGAAAAATTAGTCACCCCACGCCCATGTCCCCACCTGAAGTTGAACAAGGAAATGCTCTGCCTCCTTGTTTCAGCTCTCATACTATAAACAAGTACATCTGTAGTGTCCTGTTCTCCGCATTTTGTGCTTTTGGTGAGTGGTTTGGCTGTTGAAAATGCCCCCCTAGCAGAGTGCTTAAGTGCTGTAAAGTGCTAAGTGCAAAACGTCAGCGACGGGCATATAGAGAGAATACATGCATTGGAGAAGCTTCATTCAGGCATGAGTTATAGCGCAGCTGGCCATGAGTTCAATGTTAATCAATCAATAATGTATATTAAATACGGTGTCTTTAAACAGAAAGGCACATAAAACAAGGTTATGTATTGATCAGTTAAGGAAATGTTGTGAGCAGAGGCTTGCAGGAAACTGGTCTGTCTTTGCCTTAGAAGTAATGGCTCAGAATTAGCTAATTCAGCTTTCATGATGATTTCATAACTACCGTGAATAATGGGAATCAACTAGGGAGGAAAAAGAACCACCACCTGCGGTGCTCGATAGGGGGGCCAGACTTGAGGTTGAAGGACTTTTGGTTTGTTCTTATTCTGATTTACAGCTTTCCAGCCTTGGCTAAGTCACTGAATCTATTTGAGACTTAGTTTCTTAATCTGCAAGAGAAATCCCTGCTCGACCTGCTTTGTAGGATTGGGGTAAGAGTTAGAAGTGAGACGATGGGTGGGAGAATTCCTTGAAGCTGAGCATCGTGCTACAGGAAGGCGAGGGGGGCTGTGAAGTGGTTGAGTTTCCCTGCCCGAGGGGTGAGGTCTGAAGGTAATGTTACCCAATGCAGGCACGGAGGCCTTCGCTGCTTCAGAGTGGAGTGATGTCCACCACCTGCATTGCTTGGAGATTCAGATATGTCAACAATAATGTCATTTATTTAACAAGCTCTTATGTAATTAGCACTTGCTATTTGCCAACACCATTCTATGTACCATACCAATATTTGCTCATTTAATCCTCATAGACCATGAGGTGGTCACTGCTAGCTTCCCTATCTCCTGTGGGAGGAAATCAAGCCTCAGAGAAGTCAAGTAATTTGCCCAAGGCCACACAGCTAGTAGGGGGGAGAGGCCATCTAACTAAGGCACTGGATTTTTTCCGTTCATTCTTTCTCCTCACCACCCCTCTAGCACACACTCAGATATGGTCATAGAATTCCTTATGTTATATTGATCTCAGAGGCAAAGATTTAAATTTTGATATGAAATCCCATGAATAGGTGCTTCTGAATAAGTTGGCAGCTTCAGTTCTGGTCTTCTGGCCTAGTTTGATGGCATGCAAAGTGGGCATGGGCTAGGGTATCAGGCGGATCTGGATGCCTAATTTGCTACCTGTTAGCTGTGTGACTTCAGGCAGGTTACTTAACTTCTCTGATCTTCAAATAAGTTTTTTTGTGTGAGGATTAAATTTGCTGATTGTGACAGTGCTTAGCGTCCTTTCAGGCAGGTGGTCGATGCCTTATTAATTCCTTTCCTTTCCCTTCATCTTTATCTCAAGCAGTAAGCTCAGGCCTGAGGACAGGAGGTAAAAAAGTCCCCATCCTCGACTTCAAGAAGTTTACCAAATGGTCTTAGTAGGGGGCTGAGTTCTCTGAATGATATGTCCGGGAAACTGAGTCGAGCCAGCCCTCGCTCTCCCGTGGCTTGATGACTTAGGACGGGCTTCATAGCTTCTCTGGGCTTCACTTATGTTACCTGTAAACAGGGGTGGGGGGCTGGTTTGGCTCCACTCTGAGGCGCTGGCAGGCCTGGTCATTTTCTAACTTGCCCTGTTTAGGTCGGGACCGGCCGTGCCTGAGGGGCCTGGCTGCAGCAGGTGGCTCCACGGCCTGCCAACTTTCCCCTTTAGGCTACTTTTCCTCTGTGCTCCCAGGTGCTTTCTTTCTGGGACGCTCTGGGGAGGCGCTTTGGCTCTCTCCAGAAGTGGGAACGCTGGAGACAACAGGGGGGCTTCAGATTCTCCTCAGCCTGTCAGGCTCGGAGAGCAGAGTGGGAGACTTGGGAGGTCGGAAATGAGTCAGAGGCCGGTCCGGGTTCTGAGTTACCCCGCGGGCACGTCCGGGCGCGGGAGCTGCGGCGGGCCTTTTGGCTGACAGTTACTCGAATTTAGAAGAGGCCTTGCTGGATGCCCGGGGGGCTGGGAGTGGGGCCTGGGGAGGGGGCGAGGGGCGCCCCGCGGGGTGGGGAGGGCAGGCCGGTGGACGGGGAGCACTCGGTGGACGGGGAGCACTCGGCAATCCCTTCTCCTCGCCTCTCTCCCTCCGGGGGCAGCTGCCCAGGCGAGGCGGCCCCCAGCTTTGAGGGCCTCATACAGGGAGCTAATATCCTGTCATTACACAGATGAGCTGCACTTAGCAGGCCCGTTTAAAGGAGGGCAGGGAAATGGCTCTTTTCTTAATAGCGCGACCTTTACAGGGAAACTTAAATTCCAGAGTGAGCAGGTTTAAGAATTCTGGATGGATTTCCATGGTTTTATTTCTTCTGGGCCTCGGTTGATGTGCATGGATCTTTTAAAATTCTGATGGGACGTATGGAATTATCGATACCCTCTGGAACTTATTATGGTTTTCCCAGAATTTAAATGATAAATTTTAGCCAGTATTGGGCCATTCTGAGCATGGGGTGGACAGTCAGAAGCCAGTAAAATAAAATGATACGTCTCCTTTCTGTTATTTTTATTTCTTTATTTATTAGGAAATGCACTATTCAAAATGCAAATTTTGTACCAAATAAACATTTTTTGCTTTAGTCTCACACATGAGTTAAAGCTTTAAAATATAAATGACCATCTATTTTCAACACCCTGCAGTATTGACATTCCTTTGTTCTTCCTCATGCAAAAGCATTTTTAAATCTGTACATTTAGTCACTATCATTGTACACTCGAGGCGGTCCTAGATGATACCGTCTCAGTCTTTATGGTCTAGCTTTCCTTCTGATTTCGTTTGTGCCCCCAGCCCTCCTCCCTCTATCAGTCTCACATTCAGCTTCATTCAGTGTTATAACATTATTGAATTACAGTTAGGTAGTATTGCGCTGTCCACCATATATATATTTATATATAAACATATATGAATCCTTTAGGGCTCTCGTTATTCCAAGCCCAGGGCATTGTCTGCAGACAGCAGCTGGCATCTCCCTGCCTTGTTCTTTTTCTGACAGTTCCTCCTTCAGCTGTGGCCTCAAAACCACCCCACCCTGCCAGTTGGAAGCTGACATTTATGACTAAGATATCTTTTTCTTTCGTTGTTGGTTTTTGGGACATGCAGAGCTAGCTGGTGAGAGAAGGATGCAGTGGGAATATTTTTTGGACTAAACCCTAAAGCCCTGAGAGAAAAGTGACTCTAAGTTTGGTGATGTTTCCTTTGTGCCTGACCAGCTCCAAAACTCATTTTAAACCAACAGTTTAGACTGAGACTCACTAAAGAATACTGAGGAAAGAAAGAGGTTGGTCTGTATGGAACAAGCCAATGTTTTGAGAGCCCGGGGTCTATTATTCTCCTGGGCACGTCCCATGGTTTCATTTCACCTCTTACAAGTCTTGTGAAGTTGCTTCTGTTAACAGCTGAGGACTCTTAGGTTCACAGAGCCTAAAGTTACACAGCTTAAGAGTGGCTGAGTTAAGACTCAAACCCAGGTTTGCTCCAAAGCTATAAATCCTACAAGGAAATGTGCTACCAGCGGGTGAGTACTCTTGAGCCCAACCCTGCAGAATAAGTTGGATTTGAATAAGCAAATTGGAAAAGGAAGGGAATTCTAGGCAAGGAGAGGAGTAGACACGCCCAAAAGCTTGGGGATGAGCATGACCTGGAACATGCCTGCTGGTTCTGAGCTCCCTGGGGCAGAGGCCACTCTACCTGGAGCCATCAGTATATCCCCAATGTCTCAGTGAGTGCCCAAGACAGAGCAGGTGCCATAAATATCTGCTGTGTGAATGAATACGAAACTAGACACTTTTCTTCTCCATAGATCATGAGCCCCTTGAGAGCAGGGACTTGGTTTTAGAAATGTTTGGGCTCTCCACAGTTCCCAGTGGTTAATAAATAGTAAACACTCCGTGAATATGTCCCGAAAGAAAGAATGAATGAAGTGACGGATTAGATGTGCCTGAGTGAAGAGGCACTCGATGCTTTGGGAAATACTGAGCAATACTGAACGGCCTTGGTAAGGGCATGTCCTAGGAGGTTTTCAGTGCCAAGTCATGGAGCATTCAGTAACGCTTTAAGCATTGTGTAATGTTCTCCTTGAGGCATTTTTTAAAGTCATCTCTTAATGCATGACTTTGTGGGTCCTGCAGAAACCCAACCAATATCCAAACTCCGATGGGTGCACATAGGGCCAGAGTCAAGTACAGCCTAGAAATCAGCTTTCTGTAGGGTTAGCCTTAACTTGGTCCCATTGTCACTGCCTTCCCACTTTGGGTGACCATGCTGTTTGGGTGACCAAAAAGACACCTGTAAAAAAATGTGTGAATGGGAGTCCCCAGGGCATACCAACCTGTTACTGGGTCCCAGAGTTGTTTTTGTGCAAGGTTTGGTTGGAGAGTCCCAGCCAGTTTCCTCTAAGATGTGGCCTGCTCAGCCCAAGAGTTCTCAGTTAAAGCTGCCCTCTCTTTTCAGGTGTTGGCTAAATTTGTGGTTTCAAAAAAAGGCGTGAGGGCCAGAAGGCAGCTCTGGGAGAAGAAGGCCTTTCCCTGGGCAGCCGGAACCTCCTGGTCCAGAGGAGAAGCTATCCCCTCACCTGGACTTATGACCCGTGGCTTCGCTCCCAGCCTGCCCACTGAGTTCCACAAGATGGGCTCCTTCCGCAGGCCCAGACCACGCTTCATGAGCTCCCCAGTGCTCAGCGACCTGCCGCGATTCCAAGCTGCCCGGCAGGTTCTGCAGCTGAGCTCCAACTCGGCCTGGAACAGGTAAAGGAGGTGGCTAGTATGGAGTGGAGGCCAGGTGGCACCTGGGGGCTGCCCACCTGCTGCTTCCTCTGGGATGGCTGCTTCAGGAAGTTGTAGGGCCCACTGACGAAGGGAACACGTTTCTTAACGATGAATGTGTTTGTTAGCCTCCCTTGCTTTGGGAGAGTGAAAAGGGGGCGCTGGAGAGCCTCTGCTCTATTGGAGTTGGTTAACCAGCCCAGGACAGTTGAATTGGAATTTACAGTTACTGTTCATGCCCATTAGTCACACTCCAAACTGTCAGAGTATGCGAGGGTGGGGCCATTTCAGGATGCATGTGACACAGAGCCTGCCCTCAAGTAACCTGTTACCTGTTTGGGAAGATAAGACAGGTATCTCTTATACGTGGCGCCTGGGAGACTTTTGTAAGGTGTCTAGCCTACCTTTGTGCACTGAGCTTTGATATGGACTGATTAACTATTGTATCTTGTAGGTCTATGAGCCAATAATTTTTCAAATCTATGCAGGCACTCTGGCGTAAATGAATTGCATCATTATTTTAAAGCATTACTGAATTCTTTGGGTTCAAAGATGGATTTTCTCACTGAATAGACACAACAGTAGAACCGTTACAGTGGGGGTGCAAGGGGAGCTCTGAAAGGTTTTGGTGTCTAATGCCTTTTTGTTCCTTAAAACATGACCTGGAGCCCCTGATGTAGATGAGAATGTAATCAGCTCTTTGCTGAAATATTGGACTGGGGTTCCAGAGACCACCCATCTAGTTCTCACTGAGGCCCCTCAAGCGACTGACTCTGCTACCCGCACACCTCACAGGAATGGGAACGCAGAGGACCAGTGAGATGGGGCTTTGTGAAATTCTCCCAAGAGTCATAAAAGAAGGAAGGACGTTGTTTCTCATCAGCCCCAGCTCGCTGACTTGCGCTGTTAAGACACAGCCTCCTGGAGGAGAGAACCCGGGCCTGGGCAGCTCCCAGCTATGTGGCCGCCATTTTGAATTCCTTCAGGTTAGGCCTTCCAGAGAGCACAGCCTCCACTCACCCGGGATGCCAGCGCGGCCAGGGGGAAAGTGGGGGCTGCTCACGTCGGCTTCTTTCCGGTTTCATCTTCCATCCACTCCAAGGACACTGGGAAGGGAATGATGGATTCGAGGGATGGGAATCATGGCCGTGTTTGTGGCATGGGCTTCCTGCGCCTTGCCTGGTCTTTGGCGCTGAGATGGCCCCGGCCGGGCAGACCCCCTTAACCTGGGGTCATTTCTCTTTTCCCCGCAGCGTCCAGACTGCCGTGATCAATGTCTTCAAAGGCGGCGGCTTGCAAAGCAACGAGCTCTATGCACTGAATGAAAACATCAGGTGAGCGGCAGCCAGACCAAGGGGCAGGGGTGGCTTCCCCACCCAGAGCCTTATCTTAAGTTTAGTTTCCTGCTTGGGTCTTGTGCTGCCTCTGTGGGCTGTTGTGATACTTCTTGTGGTTGGTGAGTTCTGAGCCCCTTATCTGCTTAGACTTCTGATCCAGTGAAGATTTATCCATGTGTCTATGTAAATAGTGTGCATGCAAGCCTGTTGGGGTGGAAGGAGCCAATCAGTGGTAACGGTCCTTTATTCAGTAAATATTCATTGTGTGCTGCTACCATATTAGGCAAAATGGCCCAGTGGCTGGAACCGGGCTTCTTGAGGTTTGCCTCTGCTCTGCCTCTCACTGGCTAAGTCACGGGCAAGTTAGCAACTTGTTTGTGCCTCAGTTTTCTCATAATTGAAGTGGAGATAGTAAATATACCTACCTCCATAGGAGTTGTGTGATGATTAAACTGAACTACCTCATACTAAACTAATTCATTAGCATGGGGTCTGATATGCTTTAAGTGCTTGGTGCATGTAGCTCAGTTCTTTGCTGTAGTCACTATTATTAGGCTTTGGGCATACGGTAAGATGAGGTCCTTGTCCTTGAGGAATTGATTGTCTTCTAGAATCTTCCCCATCCAGCTTTCCATTCATTTAGCAGATGTTTGAGTGCCTTCCTGTTGGCCACACACTGGAAAGACAATGCAAAGGCAGACACCTTCCCTGGCCTCCTGGGATTTGTATTCAGTTGGACAGCTTATCAGTAGTCAAATAATTACCCAAATAAATGTGAAAGTGTAGCTGTGACATCTGCTCCAGCACAGCTGGTGGGATGCAGACAGGTGTTAGGAGGACCTGATTTGGCCCAGGAGGCCAGGAATGGTGGAAACGAGATTGCACTGAAGGGTCCGTGGGAATCTGCTAGGAGAAAAGGGCCCCAGGTGAAGGGAACTCCAGGTGCAAGGGTCCTGTGGTGGCAGTGAGAGCCGATGGAGAGAAGGCGTGTGGTGGAGTGCCGGAGGCTGGCTGGTTTGTGTTAGCGAAGGGTGAAAGGAGGGGTAGGCAGGGCCCTGCGCACCGAGGCCCCTGGGGACAGGTAGGTGAGCTTGAGTGCCTGCTGTTGGGTTGTTCCCTGTGTAAGTGCAGAACCTCAGGCTTTGAGGCCCGACCCTGGAGTAGGCCGGACAGTAAACAAGGCCATTTGTTCAGGGCCTGTTGAGATCTAGCAAAGGCCAGTATTAAGGGTCAAAGGAGCTTTTAAAAAGCTCTGCTTTTGTTAAAACCTTTAGCGCTCATAAGTAAACAGTGCTGTGTTAAAATTTCTACTCGTGTGCTTGAATGCCACATGATAATTACATAAACATGGCAAGAGATGACAGAGATCCTGTAACCCAAGGTCTCGTTTTAGAGAAAACTTGAGGCCCCAAGAAGTTGCGTGAAGGGGCAAAGCTGGGTCAGCCACTTTGGAAGAATTCAACTTGACTGCGGGAACCAAGATGCTGGCCGCTCCACGAAAGATTCTTTGGCTAACAATAGAAGTATAAATAAATAAAATAGTGACTCAGGAACTTGCTAATTGTTCTTCACATCAGGAGAGGAATCTTGAAAGTGTACTTAAAAGCTCTGTTTGTGGGCATTCCAGAAAGGTAGAGCCTGGGGGCTGCAAATCCAGAAGTCTTGTTTCCAAGCAGCTCTTCTAACTGAGCGAAGCCAGCACATCACAGGAGAGCTCACCCTCTCTCCAAGGGGACTTACCCCGGCAGAATGCAGTTCTCCTGAGAGAAGAACTTATTTCTTGAGAAGCACTGGAAACTGAGATTTTTATGTGAAATTTCCTGCCTTTTAATTGTTGGTAAATAATCCAGATTTCCCCCAAACACTGATGCATGCCAAACAAAGCACATCTGTGGACTGAACTTGGCCAAGAAGCTACCCATTTCTAAGATCAGCTGTGGCACACTGAGGGGGAGGCATGGCTGGAGAATGACGCTGATTCCCAGATTCTGGCATTAAGGCCACAGAAATGGGAGAGAAGGGAGCTAACATGGGTAGGCGGTCCAGGAAAAACGCCAAGCTCCTTTCACAACCCTCCTCCCAGCCCTGGGAGGTAAGCATTGTCACCAGTAGTTTACAAATGAGAAAATTGCAGATAAGAGAAACGAAATTACTTTGTCAAAGTTCACATATTGTAAAGAGTGGGAGCAGCATTGGAACACCAGTCGGACGGCACTGCAGTGACAGGGAAGAGGTTTTACATTGGAGGAAACGTTAGGCTGATGGTTTGTCTTCATCTTTTTCCTGCCATCACTCCTGTCACGGTGCATCTGTGAGCCCATCTCTCACCCCATCGTCTGATTCTCAGTGCCTCTCCTGAGGAGTGCAATATCTACCCCACCCCCACCCCAAAACCTTTCCAGTATCGGGATTAGTTAAAGATTGCTGCTGGATGATGTGCTCTGTGTTTTGGGTGATTTTCAGGATGATGGGAAATAGATCTGGTTAGTATTTGTCACCAATTGCTCAGATGTGAATTGAACTCGGAATAAGTCAAATGTTCCAAAACCCAGAGCTTCTATTACTGTGTTTCTGTTGCTTCCATCCTCTGACTTTCTCTAATGTGGTGGTTGAAAGACACAGGCTTTCACATCACAGAGACCTTGAGGGGAGTCCCAGGCTTACATGTGACACGGAAGTCCCAAGCTGAAGCAAGCGAGCTGCCTGTTTGGAAATAGATGCAGCTGCCCTGCCTGCAGTAACTGAAACACTGAGACAGGCATGCTACTCTCTGGTTCCATTTGCATGCACAGCTGCAGTTGGTATTGATTTTCCTGTTCTCTTCTTTTTCCTTTTGGAGCAGCTGTTTGTGGAATAGATCCATAAACGCAACAGGGTTGAGGCACGATGATGGGGGGTAGAGGGAGATGTGGGGAAGCAGGGGGCCCAGGGAGGGCGGTTTGCAAACCTACGGAAACAGGCTTCGTTGTGCAGAGAAGCCTTTGCCCTAGAAGTTGGCATAGGGAGATAATGATTTTTATTTTTACTCCCCAAATTGCTTTGCACTAAAAAAGCAATAAACAAACAAAAAGAAGATGTAAAAGAAGAGAAGTCTGACTTATTCTCAAGCCCGTCTTTCATTCAGTTGCAGAAGACCTACTGTGTGCCAAGTTTGATAAATTTTTTTAGCTGGTTAAAAGAGCAGCTGCTGGATTCAGAGAGCCTGGGGACGGAGACTGGAGTCGCTGTGTGATCTGGGCAAAGCACTTCACTTTTCTAAGTTTCTGTTTCTTCTTCATAAAGTAATATCATCCTCACGGTGGTAGGGAGATTGTGATAATGCCCAGAAAGGCCCTTAGCTCAGGATCTGGCACCTAATAGATTAGTACTGAATAAGTGTTAGTTATTTTTATTCCTATTAATTGTGAGCATTTAGCAGTAATAAAGTGACTATTTATTAATATTAAAGTACCATTCATAAGAGTACAAGCCAATGTGAGTACTGCAGAGAGATTTCTCTAGCACTTTGGATGAGGGGAGCTCACTTTGAACTAGAGAGATCGGGGCAGGCTCCTGCAAATGCATCCTTGGACTTGGCAGTTGGGATGAAGTTCAGTTATTATAAGAAAAAAAACAGCTGTTTCTCTTTTCTGCAGAGTAAAGAACAAGAGGAAATGACTCTCTCAGTTCTTCATTCTACTCAAGCCAAACAGTAATAAACTTTTTGATAGATTATCTGAGTCCAGTGCCAAAGCCCAAACCAGCTTCCCTGGATCGTGCCAGCCAGCGCTGGCCATCTCTCTTCTAACTGGGGAGTTTAGGATGTGCCCAGGAAATGCCATTTCTTTTAAATATGTCAGTTCAAGTATGACCGGAAAGGTAGATGTTTTATGTAACTATATACTGTCATGCAGTCATTTCAAAACCAGATAGAAACTGTATGCATTGTACCAGCTGTTAAGTATATATATATTTTTAAATAATAAGTCCTTTCTTTTAAGACCGGTTATTGAAAATGAACCCTAGTTTAAATTTTAGGTTGGAGGACAGACTTTGAAGTAGCTATGAGGAGGAACTTTTCGCTGAGGATGGTCAATTGCCAGAACACATTATTGGATCAAGACGGGCATAAGGGAACAGAGACCTTTTAAGAACAAATATGTCAAAAACGTCAGCCTGCAATAGAGTGGGAAATTTTCCCCACATAAGTGCCAGGGCACCTGCTATGCCAATATGAAGCTCATAAATTTGAATATTTTCTTTTGAAACTGCCACAGAAAGCAGGGCTTGCATGTTGTATCTCTGAAGGCAGGAAAATGACTCTTCAGAAGAGACATTCTGGCTAAGTCCCCAGCGAGATAATCTATAATTCTGGCTTCCCTGAATTTCCAGCGGCCCCGGCTTGGGCAGGCCCTGGGCGTCTCCTTGGTTTGAATTCTCCGTGGGGCACCCGTGTGGTTTTTCTTAACGCCCCTCTCTGGTCTCACCTGTGATGTGGCTGCATTTTGGCAGTGTTGCTGAGTCTGGGTTAGAAGTTTGGGTTTCACAAATGCTTCCAGGAACCCAAGCGGCTGACCTTCAGCGACACAGGCACACACTTCTGCTCAACATTCTTTTTGAGCCACTGTTCACCTGATTTTACCTGACCACAAAGCTTTATAAAGTGTGAGCAACCAGAGATGTACATTTCCTGCTTCATAGGAGAACCTAGGCTAGTAGATTCCCGAATGTGCTTTGACATCCCTGATTGATTGGGGTGCGTGTAGAGAGGGAGGGAGGTTGGTTCTTTTGTCCGTTTATTTAGTGACTGTTGGGGGGTTCTGGGGTAACACGGAGGGAGGTGGGTCCTGCTCTTGGGAGCTCAGAGCAGAGTGAGAGAAGGACCACACACGTACTATACTAAGATTTAAGTGGAGCGAGAGCAGGAACAGAGCGCTGCGGGGCAGAAGAGGTACCCACGTTAATATCTGAAAGGCGGGCAGGTGGGAACCAGGTAGGAAGGCAAACACAGGGAATGTAACTGTCTTGCCCCCACTCTCTCCCTGCCCTTCACATCCTCCTACTCCCTGCTAGGACTTTTCCTTTGTAGAAATAAATGCTCAGAGATGAGGTTTCCAGAAACCAGAGATGAGTTATATGCAGCTGGCTGGAGGCAGGAAACTCACATTTTCCTTCGCTCTCCAATCCCCCCTGCTTCTTTCTTGTGGGGAGGGAGGAGGCAGCCTGAAGGGAAACCGAGAGGTTTTCAGGGAAAGGGGAGATTCCCAGAATTGTGCTCCAACTTTGATGGGTCTGAGTTGAAACATCCTCCTTCTGAGTCAGTGAGCTGCCTGAAACCGAAGGGAAGATGCCTCAGACTTTTTCCATCTCTTCAAGGGAGTCTTAACTGTCACGTAGCTGGGGAAGAGCTGGGAGGAGCTGAGAAGGAGGGCAGTCTGGACCCAGCCCCCACCCCCACCCCAGTAGTAGCCCAGTATGGGGTATAATTCCATGAGGTAATGATAAAAGCAGACACTCGTTTAGCATTTAGTATGTGCCAGGCTCTGTTCTAAGAACTTTATGTATACGACTCCTTTAAAACTCCCCACACCCCCATAGGATAGTTACTGTGTTCCTATTTTACAGATAACGAAATCAAGGCACAGAGAGGTGGAAAAACTTGCCTGGAGTCACACAGCTAGTGAGTGGCTGAATAGGGATTTGAACTCAAGTTTTGAGTTCAATTTTGAACTCAAGTTCAATTTGAACTCAAGCTTTGAACACCAGTATCCTCATCTGCAAAATGAGGATAAATTCCTACCTCGTGAGACCATTAGAGAATTTGAGATGCTGTGTTGTGCAAACTGCTTAGCATAGAGCCCAGAACTTGAGCAGGCGCTCCATAGAGGTGGCCTCTCGGTTTGCTCTTTCTTTCTCACTGTCTTTGCTGCCCGTTGGATTGCAGAAAAGAGAGAGGGGAGATGCTACCTCTAAGAGGCCCCAGAAGAATGGAAAGGGGCTGTTTCCAAATGTTCCCGTTGAAATAGATGCTGTCTTCTGGAAGGAGATCCCATTGTGAGGGTGAGGTGGGCGGGCTTCAGGGTATTTAAGACTCAGGTCAGAGGGGCGCTGCCCAGTAAACAGGATGCCGCTGCAGTGCTGGGAGCCCCTGCCATTCCTGCATCGTGGGAATTTCTGGGTGGCTCCTGGGAAGGGTCCTTGGGGACTTGGGACAGTTCCTGGATGCCAGTGGCACAGAAATATTTAGCAGTGGATGTGCTCAGCACCTGTCTGGAAACTGCTCCACCATCCTTTGGCCTGTCTGAGATGAGAATTAAGGTTTGGCTGCCCTGGGCGATGCCCTGAGTGCGAGGGGTGCCGTGGCTGGCACTGGAAGTGATCCTCTCCATCCTTTCTGCCCTCGCCTGCCGTGCCTGCTGTCCCTTTGTCCCCGGGCCTCCCTACCAGCTGGAATCCAGCCTTGGCATGGTCTTGTTTACTTTCGAGCCTAAGAATTGGGAAGTTGGGTGGACCAGCCGGCGAGGAGTGAGGTCGCTGGTCTGTGTAGTAACCGGAAATCCTGTCAGCTGGGGAGGGTCTCAGCTGGTCAGTCTGCGGGGGAGGCGGTGAGAGAGTGAGACCAGTGAGCGGTTCCCCAATTTGTTTTTCCTATTATGGCTCCTTTTGGCTTCTGACTGAACTCCTTACCCTATTTCCCTTTTTGGCTGAGTCACACATGGCCGTTCCCTCCCCACCACTCTCAGGTCCCCCAGCTTCCTTCTCTTGCTCCCTGGCTGGGCTGGTGGTGGCTGTTAGCAGCAGCAGCGTCCATCCGTTTTCAGACGAAAATGAAGGGGGAAGCCCTATGTGTAAACCAGACCCTCGGGGCAGCTCAGGCAGGGATGATACGTCCTTCCCAGTCTCCCTGCCTAAAGCTGGGTCTCCTTCTTCCTACCTTTTTACCCTTTTATCAGGGTGACCAGGCCCTAATGAACGGCCCCTTCGTGAATTCTGGTCCTTCACCCCAGGGCGAGGACGTGCTGGTCCGCTGTGCCCTAAGATGCTGAGACGCTGCAGAGTGCCGGCCTTACCTAAACAGGCTTCAGGACCCAGCCCACCTGGGGAAATCGCAGCAGCCCACGCCTGCCAGCCTCGTCCTGGGCCGGGCACTGTTCCAAGGACCTTGCCAGGATTAACTCATTGATCCCTTGCAATAATCCTGGGAAGTCGGTCTCCTTATTCTGCCCCAAATTCCAGTTAAGGGAACTGAGAGATGAAGAGTAAGGAGCATGCTCGGGTCACTGCTAAGTGGCAGAGACAGGGCTGCCTTCAGGCCTCTGGGCTCAGCCAGCCCTTTCTTATCTCTGTCCTATGCTTGCCATGCATCGTTGTGCAAGTGACTTAACCTCTGAGCCTCAGTGTCCTCATGGATCAGGCGGGGCTGTTGCTACACTTCCTGGCTTCTTTGAGGCTTAAGCAAGGATGCACGTCCTCATTGAGGATGGTGGCTGGCTCCCAGTAACTGCTGAGTGAGCTGCAACGAAAAAAAAAAAGCCAGGCTCCATCCTCGGAGCAACTTTTTCTTCTTCCTTATCATTTTTATTTTTTGTACCTCCCCCTCCCCAAATAATTGCTGTCCAATTTACAGGGAAGAATCCCTAGACAAAGGGGGAAGAGTAGAGAGACGTTATTGGATTTAAGCCTCTGAGTTGCAAGGACTAGCAATCAGGATTTTTCTTTCTTGCACAAACCATAGCCCCTTAAAATTTTTTTTAACCTTTTAAAATTATAAACATAACATATGCAGAAAAGCGATCAATTTCAAAGTACAGCTTAGCAAGTCGTTATAGAGCAAATTTCAGAGTATAGTGTGGGTTACAGTTCTACAATTTCAGGTATTTCCTTCTAGCTGTTCTAATACACTAGAAATTAACAAGAAATGTCAATATAATGATTCAGTAGTCACAGTCATTTGTTAAATCCTGTCTTCTCTGTTACAGCTCCTCCCTCTCATTTGACCCTTCTCCCAGTCTTCAGGAATATTCGGGCAATGACTATTCCCACTTTGTGTTGGAAAGGTTGTCGACGTGAAGGGGTAGGGGGACCCTTCATGTCGACAACCGTGCAGCTGGTTGGTGTTCTTGGGACAGCCCCTTAAATTTTGCTATTGTTCTCCTACTTTTCTCTTATTTCTTGAGAAATAACAAATTTAATTGGTGAACTTAGTGACTAAGTTGACTGGGTGATTTGTTCTTCTGTGAATTTAGGCCTGTGTGTCTCTAGTTCCTGGATATTCTTACTCCCAGATTTTGGATAAGATGGTGTTCCTGCATCTAATGAGAAAGAACTTGTCCAACCTCTGTTTCACCCTTTTCTTCTAGTGCCTGGTAGGTTCTTAGTAAATGCTTGCAGAATGACAAATTAATGAATGGAGTTCCTATTCTCTGTCAGTGGCTCTTTCTTTTTGGTGGTAGTTGGGCAGGGGGGCGGTGGGGAGGTGGTGGGGACGGTGGTCCTTAAAGTGGGGAAACAGCTGCCAAGTTCACCTGAAGATGATAAATCGCGACAGCGGTGTGGCAAATCTTTCTCTCAGTTCAGCTAACCCACGGGTAGAGTTTCTCCAAACGGGTTTACCCTTTCCTGGTAAACCAGGTTCAAGCAGAATACACACAGAATATAGAAAGTGCTTGCAGATTTACACCTTGAGACTCAGGTGCAGTCTACCCACAAGTGCAGCTCTGGGGGAGCCCCAGCCTGGCGCCCTCTCCCAGGTAAGTTGGAAAAAGGTTCTCGGATTATCAGCCTGTGGTGGGTTTGCACTGGCAGGTTCCTGGACCTTGTGTGACCCTCAGTTACCCCTCTGTAACCTTAGTGGGGACTCCCTCCCACCAGTCCTGCGCTATCCTTGGTATGGTGGTTCCTGTCCATTTTTAAAATGTTAAAAATTGGTTTTGAAAGGATTGCATTCACATGGCACAAAAATTTAAGTACATAGCAAGGAATCCAGTAAAGAGTCTCCCACCCTTCACCCCAGAAACCTAGTTTCCATTTTCCCCTTCCCAAAGGTAATTATTCTGACAGTGGTTTATTGGGTGTTCTTCCAGAGTTTCTTTCTGCATATGTAAGCGAGGTGAATCTGCGTTCTTATTTTCTCCCCCCATTTTACAAGGTAGTACATTAGACACATTGTTTTGCTTCTTGCATTTTTTAAATTTATTTTTTATTAGAAAAGTTGTAGGCTTAGAGAAGAATGATGCAGAAAATACAAGATTTTCACGTTGTCCCCCCTACCCCCCACCCACATAGCTTTCCCTATTATTAACACTTTGCATCAGTGTGGTGCCTTTGTTATAATTGATGAAACAACATTATTATAATTATACTATTAACAATATCCATAGTTTACATTAGGGTTCACTGTTTATGTTTTGCGATTCTATGTTTGTTTGTTTTTTTAATTTCAGTTCTAGTAATGTATCTACAACCTAAAATTCTCCCTTTAAGTCTTCCAGTTTTTACATGAGGTGACTTAGTTCCTTTCATATTATTATATAGATCTCTCTCTCTCTCTTTCTCTCTCTCTCTCTCTCTTTTTCTCTCCCTCCCTCCCTCCCTCTTCTCTTTCTCACTGTCTATATGATGAACCATAATTTACTTTTACTGATGGACATTTATATTCATTCCTATATTTTTCTGCAGTGAACATCTGTACATATACACAGGGAGCCTGTTTCACTCCTCATATGCTCAGACAGCTGGAAGCTTTACCAGGACAGGATTTTGTAAGGGCCAAGGCAGCTTATTGATTTTCCCACCTAGTACAGTAAAATCTTGAATGAATCTATTAGGTAGGGTTTATTCCCTTCAGATAACTCTATACAAAACAGTACCCAGTGGAGAGGATTTTGAACTTGGGATTTGATAAAAGGACAAA
Source organism: Tamandua tetradactyla (assembly GCF_023851605.1). Classification (NCBI taxonomy): domain Eukaryota; kingdom Metazoa; phylum Chordata; class Mammalia; order Pilosa; family Myrmecophagidae; genus Tamandua; species Tamandua tetradactyla. Next base: position 112,842,270 of record NC_135334.1, read on the forward strand.
TGTGTGCTTTTCCTACTGTCCCTGGTTATGGTCCATGGAGTTTAAAGTATGTCCAGCAGCTTCCCACTTCCGTGTCTGGTTTCTTCCTCAGCCAAGAACTGGCGAGCCATGGCGTCTTGGCCCACTTCCTCCGTTCTTACCTGTCACCAGCTCATTGCCACTGCCATGGCTGCTGGAACTTCAGAGACGGTCTTGCTCTTTGCCTTTGTCCTTGCGTCCAGTCCACTTGCATCAAGTCCAGCTGATTGCCACCGAGGGCCTTGTCTTCCTGTGACAGACTTCTGGCCCCGGCTGCCGCTTGTTGCCGCTGCCTCTAGCCTAAGGGTGCCCCGCCTTCCCTCCCGCTGTGCGCCGCGGCCCTCCGTGTCCCTCCGTGGGGAAGACGGGATCTACAGCTTTGCTGAGGAAGCTTCCAGGGCGGATTCCTCAGTTGGGTTAGAGCATGATGCCCACCCCAAGCACCACTCTTCAGTGTTGGCTCTTGACTCCTGTCCGGCTCCTACTCCCGGTGAGCGCCCGCAAGCAGACCCCTCTGTCTCGGCCTCCGAGGCCCACCCTTACCCGGGCCCTGTTTCTCTTGCCATCGTACCTGAAGCATCTTCATGATGACAGGTTTTTTTCCCCAGCATGGGTTCCTCAGGACACTGTTTCTACAAGATATTGCTTGGTCTCAGAACCGTGTTTGTCTCCCAGCCGCAGCTTGAGTAGCCGAGACAGGCTTTGGGGAGCTCTGCTCTAAGTAAGCCTCCATTAGGACTTGTTATTTTACTTTTTTGCTGAAGTTTTACATTCTCCCTTAGAGCTTTGAACCTTGCCACTGGCCACGAGGGCTTTGCTAGATGCTGTTTCTCCCTCCCGTGATCAGGAGCAGACTCTGCCTCTTCTGTTGCAAAGCCTCCTCTCAGGGCTGCCCACCTGTTTCTGCCACCTGTCTGGGGGGCACCCCTAGCCTTGGGGATCAGCCATGCACAGTGCATGTGTACACGTTTTCACCTGAGCCCTGAGACTGGTGGGAGCTCCCCAACTCTGATCAGACCTGCCCACATCAGGGAGAACCCCCAGGAGGCATTCTAAGAACCTGTCTTTAGAGTGGACCTCAAAATGTATCCACAACAGACACATTTGCTGTCAAGGGGAAAAAGGAAGGTGTTTTCCTTGCTCAGTACGTGTTCACTGCTTTCCTGGGCTCTCTCTGGCACAGAAATTTAGATCCTGGGTGTTTCTTTTTGCTCTGTCTCCATCCTATCGCGTCTGTGCTCTGCACATCACAATATCTTGCTGTAACCTCCTGTTTATCCTTCATCGACACGTGGGAACATGTTTTGGGGAGTTAATACCCAGCATGGGGTTGTCAGAATCTTGAGCGTTTGCTCCTTAATAACCGTAGCTGGTGGGATGAGTAAATGAAATCATTTGAAATCACGAAGCGTTTCCTCCCTGGGAAACTCACTGGGTTCGGGAAGCCAGTTATTCTTGTTTTTAGCTCCCTCATCTTATTTGGATAAAAGTAAAGAGAGTGCCAGAGGGATAGTCCCATTATTTGTCACAGGGAGAATGAGACCTAATGCCAGAACCTCATTTTTTTCTTTCTTTTTTTTTTTTTTTTTTAGCACATAAGACTCTTTGAAATTATCTTTTGGGAATATTTATTAACATGCTTATCTACCTAAACCCATTTGTATAAGAATATAGAAGCAGCGACATCAACTGCCTTCTTTTCCTTTGTACTCGTAGGGCTAGAACTAGTTTGAGCCCATCACAGGCAGCTTAATAGTTTGCTGCCTGAATAAATAAAATCCAGCTATTCTCTCACCTGTGGGTCCCTCTGAAGAATTGCCTCCTTCCCTCAGGATTGGCAGAATGTCCACCCAAGATATGGTAGCAACTTGAATTTCACGCACGGGTATCTGGAGTTATAGGGAGAAAAATGTTGAATTTGCAGGAGGTCTGAGTTCAAATCTTAGTTCTGCCTTTGACTTATTTTGGGGAATTTCTCTGAGCCTCGACTTCTTTTATCTGCACAGGAGAATAATGGTTGTTCCCCTACGTGCTTTATAATCCTTGGTTGAAGCAGCCAATGAGATCATATATATGAAAAATGTTTTTAAACCATCAAGTGCTCTGCAAATGTGGAGGATGTTAAAACACCGTTGTCTTCCTCTTCCTCTGCCTCACATGAAGCCCAGCGTGCTGGCCTGTCTCTACCAGCCCTGTTAGAACTGGGATTTCCAGTGGCTGAACCTCGTTGGCTGGTTGCCTTTGCAGCATCAACATAGGAACAGGTGCCCCTCCAGGATTTTCACCTGCCCTGATTCCCTAATAACATCGGGGTGTAACAAGGACCTAGGAAAGGTCACTCCCCTCTCCCACCTGACCTTGGCTTCTGTGCGGTCACGGCCATGTGTGGGTGAGCTCTTCTCGAGTTGCTGCACCACCAAAAGCTGCTTGACTGTGTTTCTCTCTCCCCAGGCGGCTGCTAAAGAGTGAACTCGGGTCGTTCATCACAGACTACTTCCAGGTAAGCGCTGTGGGTCTGAGCAGCAGTCGTTATTTGTGTGTGGGCACCTGTTCCCAAAGGGATGGCTGGTATCGTGTGGCTGGGCATTCCGTCGACATCCTAAGTTCTGTGTACCGAGCACCTGCCTCGCAGGGGTCACCGAGGAGCACAGGGCAGGGTGCTCCCTATGCTGCGATGAGGGTCTCCTGCATCCTGCGTGGGTCTCGGGCTTTTTGGTGTAGACTCCTCTACACTCTTCAACATGGTTACTCCCTTGAATTATAGCTGTCTTTACCATATTAGAAATTGACACTGAGAAGTTTAAAAATCTTTCTTAATTCACTCAAATAATAAAACTATTTATGGCATTTTAGCATAAAAGCACTTTTATGAAAAATAACTTTTTTCAAGATGAAAAGAGATTAGTGGGAAGAATGGCATTGTTTTATATTTTTGCAGATTTCTGTGCCATCTGGCCTAATAGGAGATAGCGGAATTCTAATGTATCAGTTTGAAAGGATGTATGCACCCTAGAAAAGCCATGTTTTAATCATAATCCCATTTTGCAAAGGCAGCCGTTTCTTCTAATCCCTATTCAGTACTGTATGTTTGAAACTGTAATTAGATTATCTCCCTGGAGATGTGATTTAGGGAGTCACATCTTGATGTGATCTTGAGTGATCAAGAGTGGTTGTTAAAATGGGTTAGTTGGAGACATGTCTCTACCCATTCGGGTGGGTCTCGATTAGTTTATTGGAATCCTATAAAAAGAGGAAACATTTTGAAGAAAAGAAGAGATTCAGAGAGAGCAGAGCGATGCAGCCACAAGAACAGGAGTCCACCAGCCAGCGACCTTTGGAGATGAAGAAGGAAAACACCTTCCAGGGAGAAGGAGAGGAAGCTAGCAGATGACGCCGTGTTTGCCATGTGCCCTTCCAGCCAAGAGAGAAACCCTGACCGTGTTTGCCACATGCCTTTCCACTTGAGAGAGAAATCCCGAACTTCATCAGCTTTCCTGAACCGAGGTATCTTTCCCCGGATACCTCAGATTGGACATTTCTATAGACTTGCTTTAACTGGGACATTCTCTCAGCCTTAGAACTGTAAACTAGCAATTTATTAAATTCCCCTTCTTTAAAAGCCGTTCTGTTTCTGGTATAGGCATTCTGCTTCTGCATTCAGTCTGCTGGAATACTGCACATCATGTGGTCGCTGGAAAACTCCACTGTACGTTCATCAACAATGTGATTTAAAAGCGAGGAACAGCTTAGTGCTATTAAGAAAATCATTTGGATCACATGGATCCCTTGAAGGGGTGGGTGGGTTGGGTGGGTGGATTCCCCAGGGGACACTGAACCATAGTGTGAGAACTGCTGCTCTATGACCTATTCCCTTCCCTGCTATGGTATTTAATTGGGTTTAATTATATGTGCCTTTCAGCCAAATTATGCTTGTCACTAAACCTCCTAGTGGCACTACTCCTAGAGAGAGTAGTGGGCTAGATGGTCTCGCATCCCTTCTGCTGAGCACTGTGTTATGGGACTAATGAGGTCCGACTGAGGATGGTTTCCAGACTGAGGATGGTTTCCAGCCCACTGACCGAGGTGCATCTCTGACTCTAACCAAATGCATATGGGGAAGGGGCGGGGAGGTGTCAGGTGACAAGGAGTAACAGACTGAGTGACACTTTGGGGGAGTGAAGTCAGAGTTCCAGCTTTTCACTTACTTGCTGAGTGGCCTTGGGCAAGCTGCTTCTCCTCTCTGTGTCTCAGTTTGCTCGCATGTAAAATGGTAATACACATGGGGCCTACCTCATAAGGTTTACTTGAAAGAATGCATTCAGCATATAGTGTGTGGGGGCGGCACGGAGCATGGACCTTAGATCCAGAATACCTGGATTCAGTGCTTAGTAAAGCTACTTTTGAGCTGTGTGACCTTGAACATGTTGCTTTACCTCTCTGTGTTTCCATTTCCTGTTGTGAAAAACAAGAATAATAGGACCCAACCTTACAGAGATTTTGTGAGAACTAAGTAATTATTTGTATTTAGAACAATGACTAGCATGGAGTAAGTGCTATATAAGTATTTTTAAAAATACAGGGCGGGCCGCGGTGGCTCAGCGGGCAAGAGTGCTTGCCTGCCGTGCCGGAGGACCCCGGTTCGATTCCCGGCCCCAGCCCATGTAAAAAACAAACAAACAAACAAAATATAATAAAACAAGAAAATGTTTAAAAAAAAAAAATATGTATATATGCACACATATATATCTATGTTTATGTGTATTATTCTAAAGTTTAATCTATCCCTTTTAATGGTAAAATGTTCAGCATCTTGGCTTCCGGTTGATAATACTATCCCACTGTACAAATAGAGCATACTTTTAAGACACTTTAAAGAGGTTTTAGCTTTTAAAAACAACTTAGGCATCCTTGTATTATTTTTTTTCTTTCCAAGATTCAGAAAGCTTAAACTTTTATGTGCCCTTTAAAAGAATGACAAATGCCAGTTGTTAAAGAAAAAAAAAAAACGGCCACTCTAAATCTGGACAAACCCTGACCCAACAAAAGCCTGGAGTTCAATTGGGTCATATGTCTTAACTACTTGAAAGAAAGCTCCCGTCTGGGGAGAAACAAACATCAAGATTAAGACAGAGATAATTAGTTACAAATGTGCATCAGTTCAGTTGCCCTTGACTCAGGGCAGTCGGGCCCTCACTCTCTTCTCTTGCTGTCTCTAATGACTGATTTCACATCCAGCTACAGACAAGTGGTTTTTCAATCACTGCTGGAGAAACCTGCTGGGCCAGGAAGCTGACATTTAAAATAGGCAGGGTCTGGTGTGGTTTCAACCAGGTTTTAAATGCCAGCCTTCTTTTGGCATTGGGGGCTCCCCCTAGGAAGGTTCGGGAAGGGTGTTTGGGTGGGGACTTGTTTTATCTGGGGAAAATCTTGAGGTTTTTTTAGGGGAAGGGGGTCGGTTCATGCTGCTGACAAAGCGTGCAATACACTTAAAAACTAATAACCACATGTCATTTCCTATTAGGAGCATAATCAGAGAAACTGCTTGGTGATTATCTAATCTCTTTCTGAGTGTGTGGAGTGGAAACTGTTTTTCATAGTTTTGAATCTGGGTTTTTCCTTAGTTTAAGGTGCTAGACTGGAAAGAAGGCTATACTAGAGACTTTTTTTTTTAAATGTAGGTTTTAAGTCTCATGAGGGTACAGATCCTTTTTTATTTTTTCATCTGTTTGGATCCCTATTGTGTCTCCTAGAAAGTGCCTCACCTGTAGTAGATGCTCAATAAACATTCTTGGGGGAGAGGGAAGTAGAGGAGAGAACAAATTACCGGAGATGATTTTGCATTTGATGGCATTAAATAATGCCCTTTTTTGTTTTCTTTTAGCCCTTCTGATTGTATCAGGGAGAGTCCCGGCTTGTGCCAGGATGTCTTTTATGCTTCTCCAATACTTGGCACTCTCTCTGGTTAATGAACAGTGGGCATGTCTCAAACTTAGTGTCTTCAGCTAGGGACCCTTGCTAATTAGAATTTCAGAGCATTACTTTGTTTTCATCAAGTTGCTCATTGAATTTTATTCTGTTTAAGGAGAATTATATTGCTGTAGTTCCCTTTTTCAACCCAGTCACATTTTTAAAAAGTAGATTGATTTAAGAAAAATAGTGTACAAAGAATAATGATGCAGGACGCCCTGACTGTGGCCCAAATTCTGATTGTGGTTCAAGAGTAACTTAGGTTTGGCCCCAGCTAGGACCATTCCAGCCAATCCTAAAGAACACCTACAGCAGTATATAAGATTCCACAAGGGTTCCATGCACTAGGGTAACTTTTCAGAAACCTATGACCTCCGGATGGGTCCTTGGGCCAGATAAGAAACCCAGCCTCTCCAGAACATCAGATAGTTCCATCTCCCTACACCATATTAGTGACAGACCCTCCCAACACAGAAAAATTAGAATGGCCTTAGCCTAAATACCCCTAAAAAGAGGGATGAAAAGATCAAAGGTGATGATGGAGTTATACAGAGAAGATAGGATTTAACAAATGAACATGAGTGCCGAATCATTAAATTGATATCTCTTTTATAGTCTCCAGTATTTTAGAGCAGCTAGAAGTAAAAACCTAAATTTTTAGAATTGTAACCTATGTCAAACTCGGAAATCTGTTCTCCAACTAATTGTGGAGCTGTGCTTTGAGATTTATTGCTTTTTTCGTATATATGTTATTTTTTCACAAAAAATTCAATTGTGATGATAAAAAAAATTTATGCCTTCCAGCCTCCTATATTCCGGAGCACTTAGATGGAAAAATCTGAGAGGATCATATGGTAGCCCATGACAAACTCTGGGATCTGTCCTGTAACCACTTGTTGAAGAGTGCTTTAAAAATGATTGCCTTTTTCTTTCTTTCCTTTGTATATATGTTATATTACACAATAAAAAGTTAAAAGAAAAAGAATAGAGTAATTCGGGTTTGGAAAGCCTCATGCCACATATTGCTTGAAAATAGGCTGATTCCAAAGCCATTTGTTCTATAGAAGAAATGTCTAGATTGGGAGCAGAGTCCAGGAGGGGCGGCTTCTGGAGGCAAGCTTAGCCCCCATGTTTAACACTCACATGTGGTCTCAGGAGGGAACGCCAGACAGGGCTGAGAAGGTGCTTTCCTTCAGCAAGGTGGGGCAGGAAGGACTGGAGCCAAGCGAGGGACAGAACCCAGCGTGGGTGGACACGCACCAAAACCATCTTCTGATTGTTCTGAAAGGCAAAGAATGGGCCCGTCAGGCACCAGTTCCTCAATGCAGAAGGTGCAGGTGGACTGCCTGCTGAGAGTCTGATTTTTCCGGAAGGGCCGTCTCTTCCTGCCACTCAGACCCCCCCACCCCAGAGATCACTGCTGTCAAGTCATGTTTTTCAAAGTGAACCTTTTCATTTCACAACGTTGAAGAAACCTGAAGAGAAACTATCCTCCGTGAAGAATAAAGAAAATGACCCGAGGTGAGGGCAGGGGAAAGCAGGTAGAAAAGCAGTTGTTTACCTTGCGTCTGCACACATTGCAGACAGACCATAGACGCGTAGGTAAGATTTCCACGCGACGCTGGTTGGAAAAAAAATAGTTGATGTTTCCGGTATTGAACTTTCTTCTTCCTCCATCTGTTTTGAATTGTGCCTGGAAGGAAAATTGGTTCAAAGACTCTTTATCCTAGTGGCAGCTCTGAGGACCAATTTGAAGCGTATGGTATAGAATGTTCTGCATTTTTCTGTTACCTGTTTAGGTACTTGGGTCGTGCGGGACTGGGGGGCTTGTAGATAAAACTTTCTGCCATTCTGCATCTGTTGACTATGTTATGTCTGCTAAGTTTTTTTCCCCAAATTTAGGAAATTAAATCTTTTCGTTGAAACTAGAGTTTTTGCTTGATGCAGAAATTGAGTCTGGAGTCAATGGCTCTGAGTGGGTTAGTACTGAGGAAGAGGAGAAATTCAGCTACCTTGATTTCCAGTAGGTCATGATATCTGATAGTAGCTGCTGTGTGTCAATCAATACCTCTCAATCTATAACTATATATTTCCATTTCCATTTTCACTATCTGTGAGAGTTCCAGGAGGCCAGTTTCCCCCTTACTCGTTATTATCAGTGAATATTCACGAAGAGTTCATGGAATGTGGCAGAGAGCTGCAGGGAAAGACCCATCTGAAGTGCCCTGGGTACCATGGAATTTATCATTAGAAGTAGTAATGCAGGATATAGATGCTCTTTACAGGTAACACAAAGCATAGCGTTAACTGAAGGCCTGAATAGAGAGTAAAGACTTAAAATGAAGCCCGGAATAAATATGCTGCACAGGGAGAGAAACAAAATTTGTTCAGAATCCACAGCAAGTTCAATAGAGAGAAGATAAAGAATGGCAAAAGTAACTCTTGTGATTCCCAAATCAAAAATGTGTAGGGATCCAGCCAACACAACAAGCAATCTCACCACCCTCCCCCTGTCTATGTGGGACATTGACTCCCAGGGGTGTGGACCTTCCTGACAAGAAGGTCTTTTCCTGGGACAGAAATCCTACAATGAGCTGAGACTCAGCATCAAGGGATTGAGAAAAACCCTAGCATGAGCTGAAACTTAGCATCAAGGGATTGAGAGAACCGTCTCAACCAAAAAGGGGAAGAGTGAAATGTGACGAAGTATCAATGACTGAGATTCCAAACAGAGTTGAGAGGTTATCCTGGAGGTTATTCTTATGCATTGAGTAGATATCACCTTGTTATTCAAGATGTAAAGGAGAGGCTGGAGGGAACTGTCTGAAAATGTAGAGCTGTGTTCCAGTAGCCATGTTTCTTGAAGATGATTGTATAATGATATAGCTTTACAATGTGGCTGTGTGATTGTGAAAACCTTGTGTCTGATGCTCCTTTTATCTACCTTGTCAATAAGAGAGTAGAACATATGGAATAAAAATAAATAATGGGGGGAACAAATGTTAAAATAAATTTAGTTTGAAATGCTAGTGATCAATGAAAGCGAGGGGTAAGGGGGTATGTTAGGTATAATTTTTTTTTCTGTTTCTGTTTTATTTCTTTTTCTATTGTCTTTTTATTTCTTTTTCTGAATGGATGCAAATGTTCTAAGAAATGATGAATATGCAACTAAGTGATGATATAGTGAATTACTGATTATCTATGTTAATGTTTTATTTCATTTGTTAAATTTTTTTTAATTAATAAATAAATAAAAAATGTACAGGGGGCGGTACGATGGTGTCTTAGTGATAGAATTCTCGCCTGCCATGCTACATGCTAGAGACCCGGGTTTGTTACCCAGTGCCTGCCCATGCAAACAGGTAAAAAAAAAAAAAAAGTATAGGAGAGGGTGGTGAGATGCTGGCTCAGCAGCAGAATTCTCACCCGCCATGCCAGAGACTCAGGTTCGATTCCCGGTGCCTGCCCATGTTAAAAAAAAAAAAAAAAAAGAGTGTATAGGAGAGAAAAGCTTCAGCTTTCTTTGATCAACCTCGGAAGCCTTCTTACAGGAAGTGGGATTTCCAGAAAGGAAACAAAGAGGCAATTAGGGGCATTCAACATCTATACCCTTTTGCAGGTAAAATTGGGGTCCACGTTCAAAGGAGCTTTGAGCAAGTGGAGATGTGCTGGGGTAATAAGATGAGGGACAGGACAGAGTAAAATGTTTTTCAGTAAAAAGGCTAGAGATTGCACATCGGATTTGGCCAGTACTTGGAAGAAGGTCATTGTGGAATTTAAAAATTAGGATGGCCTAAAGTCTCACAGTGTTCTGGTGATGGGTGAGATGGGGTGAGGCTGGTCTGGAAGCTGTGAGAAGGACACCTGGATGTTTCAGCTTCGTGTGGGGCTGCCACAAGCCAACAGTTACTTTCAACAGCTTTACCATCCATAATCTCTGCAGCAGTTATTTAAGATTTACGTGATTAATTGAATATTTTTATTGTATTTGTCTCATGTTATGAGGATAAATGAGACTTGAAGCTGATAACCCAAAGGTCTTAACATAATTGAGATAAAGATGAAAATCAATAGGCATGCTCAAATGGCAACTCTTTAGCCTCATTGCACATTCAATTGTGAAAGAAAAGAACATGTAGGTATGAAGTGCTGAAAATATATCACCCGAAGATGAGCTCTGAGGATGAGGTGTAATTAGGGATTTTATAAGCCTTTTTAGCTCGATGGGAGCAGAACTCCTCCTTATATCATGTAAGTGTGTTGTTCCACTTGGATGTGTATTTTCAGAAACCCATTATGTATGGAAATTGGATGATTTTGTATATTAGGTAAGAAATGGCAAGAACCAGATTGAGGGCACTGATGAGGGAGGGGCAGAGGGCAGGGGTATAGTCTGGAGAGTGTTAAAATAAGTGGAAATATTCAGTGGCTCCACAAGCAGGAGACTCAAGACTGAGTTGGAAAGGTTGGGCAATTTTGTTTGATGTGTACAGCAGCAGGGCATGTTTTTCTGAGACTCTTTGTTAAAGACTCTTTTAGGAAGACTGAAGTTATGATAACAGTGCTATGGGCCAGCCATTGTTTTAAGCCAGTGGTTCTCAAAGTGTGGTCCCTGGCCCAGCAGCTTTAACATCATCTAGGAACAGGTTAAAAAAGCCAATTCTCAGGTCCCACGTTAGACTAACTGAATCAGAAACTCTGGGGGTAGGGCCCAACAATCTGAGGTCTAACAAGTCATCTGTGATTCTGATGCATGTTCAAGTTTGAGAACCACTGCTCTAAGCATTTTGCCTGGTCTAACTCATTTATTTTTCCTAAAAGCCTGTGAGGAAAGTCTGATATTATCCCCTTTCTCCAGATGCTGCAACTAAGACTCAGAGAAGGGAGATTATTTATCTAAGATTGTACAACTAGTAAGAGAGAGAAGATCAAACCCAGGCCATCTGGCCATGGAAGAAGACTCTCTTGGATTACACTTTAAATGCTAAAATGCCCTTAAAACATCCCCAGAAAAACCTCATGAAAAGTAGTTTCAGGATTTGATTGTCCTTTGGTGTCCAGCGAATCAGGCATGCACTGTTTTCCTGTTCCCTGTAAAAGGATTTTTTTAAAAAAGCCTAAATTCACTCTTTTGCTTATCACCACCACCAAGTTTCTCACCTACTTCAGTTCCATCTGGGGTGCTCTCTCTAGCTTTGTCACAAGCACACACACCAGGGATGGTTTATGGGGGATTCTTTCGTCTCGGGCTGATTTGTGTTTCTAAGACTTTTTGTGGTGTGTCTGGGAAGGCATTTATGTTGGCAGGGAATGTGGCCACATTAGAGGTAATGGCTGTACTTTCAGAGTCACAGAGAAGTTAATGGAGGTGGCCCATAGTTTCCATCAGTGGGCTCAGGCGCATAGGAACCTTTGTAGGCATTGCTGTCACTGGACATCAATGCCTGGAGTGGAATTCTTAGATAACACAAGCTCTTGGTGGGCAGAGCCACAAGCTTCCAGAACCACTGGGGTGGGGTGGCGGGGGTAACCATCTCATTTGGGAATGGAATCCACCTAGGAGCCATGTGTTATGTGTTCACCTTGCTAGACATTGGGTGTGGGTAGTAATGAAGAAGTACCTTTGGAGAAATGGAAGTTGGGGAGTTGGTAGCAGGTTTGGGTACCAGAAATGATCCAGCTGATGGAAGGAAGCCTTACGATGGAATCTGGTTACGTGGCCTGAGATTGTCAAGCCAATTGCCCACAGTAGCTATAAACCTAAGATGGTTCCTCTCTGCTTTCCTCAGTGGGTAAGGGCTTAAGAAACCACTTGACAGGGCTGGAGAGCATAATGGCTAAGAGCACCATTCCTTCTGGAATCCAGGTAGGTCTAGATTCCAGTCCTCGCTAGAGATGTATTAGCTGTGTGACCTTAGGTATGCTACTTAGCCTCCCTGAGCCACAGTTTTCTTCAGGGTAATCTTGTTATAACGATGATACATACTTCATTAGGTTGATGTGGTTACTAAATATTGAATTGGGGCATATGCAAAGTTCTTGGCACATAATAAGCAGTCAACAAATGATAGCTATTGCTTTCTTAAAATTTTTATTACTATTGCTAAAATAAACCAGGAATATAATGGGGGGGGGGCGTGAGCTTTGGATTCAAACCAATTCTTGCCTCACATTTGCTGGTGTGTATACTTGCTTCTCTGAGCCTCAATTTCTTCCTCTGTAAACAGGGGATAGATTTGTGGCAAAGATTAAGTTAGATAATGCATGAAAAAGGTATAATATAGTGCCTGAATAAACACCAATAAATGACTCGACTTGAATTCTTAACTATTATCATCATCATCATCATTGTCACAGCTGAAGTGTCAGAAAATATGGGTGGCTAGCAGCCTTGGCATTTACACAGTTCCTCCTTTGTGGAAAGTTCTTTCCTCTAAGAGATAGTATTAGCAGCATTTTCACTTCCCCTCCCCCCACTGCCTTCTTGGTTACCCATTTTTCTGTGTTCCTTTGACTGGGTTGGGGAGGGGCCCACTTGGTGGGAGGCACCTACTGTTGACAAACCCTGTACCACAAACACCCAACATCTCCTCCCCTGCCCTCAGCAGCCTTCCCCTGCTTCCTCCTGCCTGCCCTCCCTGGTCACCTAGGACAAGCTGGGTCTTTCCTAACCATTGGTTTTGGATAACTTTCCCCAGACATCCTTGCTTGCTTTTTCACCTAGCTGAGCTTCATGTTTCTGTTTGCAGCCCATTTTTCTATATCTTAGAAAAAAAATAGATATGCCAGCTGTTTTTCACTTTCCAGGGTCAAGATTGTTTTTTATTCAGTCTCTTAAATCCCAGTTGAAACTATCAGTGACTTGCAGGGAAGATGGCAGAATGGGGGAATTACAGGACACACTCCTCCCCCAAAAGCAGCCAGTGGACACACAAACTGTCTGCAACAAAGCTCTGGGCTCCAGAGAGCAGGTGAGCACCATGCAGCATCCAGAAAAGGATGGGGCAGGGAGACTGGGAAGCTGTGGCAAAAGAACTGTGAATGAATCAGACTGCGGCAGTGGCTGGCGTCCACTCCCCATCCTCAAGGCGAGTAGCCTGGTATGGTCTGTGGCTGGCTGCTGAGGATAGAGACGGATGTGGCAGCCTTCCTCCCTGGGAACAGGGTGGGCACGGCCAGGTGCCAAGTGTGGTTTCCGATGGGTGAGTTTGAAATGCTGGGTTTTGGCTCTGAATCGGGGTCCTAGCCTGTCCTGGACAGGGTTCCCCTCAGACATTGTTTTAACACTGCCCCTGTCAGGAGTGGAGCCTGTGGAGGTTGAAAAAACATACTCCTTCCTTAGGGCTTCCACGATTGCCATCTGGGTGGGGAAGCGCAGCTTTGGAGAGTCAGTGAAAAAGGGATTTGGGCATCTTTCCTGACCCTCTCCTCAGGGCCCTTTGGAACTGGTCTATGCCCCCTTCATGGGCCTCTGGCCCGGTTTTGATCATTTAAATACAGGCAATTTTAGAAGTTTAGAATAAGTTGAACCAAGTGTCAAAGAAGAGCCTTAACTCAAAGCTAATCAATAATAAAACTCTAGACAAGAGAAATTGACCATCAGAGTAAACTCATCAAGATAATCAGATCCCTAGATGTTAGCAAAAAATTACAATCCATGAATAAGCAACAGGAAGATATGGCCTAGTCAAGGGGACAAATTAAAAACTTAGAGGAGATACAGAATTTGGAACGACTGTTCAGAGGTGTTCAAGCAAATCTCCTAAATTCAAGGGGAATAAAAGAAAAATGTGGCTAAAGAGGGAAAAGATATTAAGGCACTGGGTGAGCATAAAAGAAGAATTTGAAAGCATGCAAAGAAAAATAATAGAACTTATGGGAATGAAAGGCAATATAGAAGAAATAAAAAATGCACTGGAGGCATACAACAACAGATTTGAACAGGCAGAACAAAGGATCAGCAAACTAGAAGACAGGACATCTGGAATCATGCAGATAGAAGATATGGAAAGAATGGGAAAAATTGAGCAGGGTCTTAGGGAATTGAATGACAACATGCAGCAATCAAACCTACATGTTATAGGTGTCCTACAAGGAGAAGAGAAGAGAGAATATTTGAGGAAATAATGACTGGAAATTTCCCAACTCTTAGAAAAGACTAAAATATACATGTTCAAGAAGGAAAACTATCCCAAACAGAATAAATCCTAATAGACTTACTCCAAGACACATACTAGTCAGAATATCAGAGGCCAGAGAAGAAGAGAGAATTCTGAAAGCAGCAAGAAAAAGTAACTCATCACTTAAAAGCACCCCACATTAATACTAAGTGCTAATTTCTCATCAGAATTCATGAAGGCAAGAAGGCAATGGTATGATATATGTAAGGCACTAAAAGTGAAGAATTACCATCCAAGAATTCTATATCTGTCAAAACTTTCCTTCAAAAATGAGGGAGATTTGCTTCCCAATGCCTGCCCATGCAAAAAAAAAAAAAAAAAAATGAGGGAGAGGGTTTAAAATTTCACAGAGAAATAGAAATGGAGAGAGTTCATCAACAGGAGTCCTGCCCTACAAGAAATACTAAAGGGCATTCTGTGGGCTGAAAGGAAAAGACAGGAGAGAGAGGCTGGAGGAAGTTGTAGGAATGAAGATTATCAGTAAAGGTAACTGAAAGTGTAAAGAAAGAGACAAAAAAACAAGATATGTTATATAGAAACCAAAGGATAAAATGGGTGAAGTAAGTACTGCATTTACAGTAATAACACTGAATGTTAATGGATTAAACTCCCCAATCAAAAGATACTTTTGTGTCTTTTGGCAAATTGGATAAAGAAATATGGTCCTTCTATATGCTATCTATATGAGATGCACATTCAACCCAAGGACACAATTACGTTAAGTGAAAGGTTGGAGAAAGATATTCTATGCAAACAGTAACCAGAAAAGAGCTGAGGTAGCATTACTAGTATGAAACAAAATAGATTTTAAATGCAAAACTAACATAAGCGACAAAGAAGGACACTATATATTAATAAAAGGGGCAATCCACAACAATAATTATCATCAATATTTATGAACATAACCAGGTTACCCCAAAATACATTAGTCAAGGAGTGGTAAAACTGAAGGGAGAAATAGGTGTCCCTGCAATAACTGTTGGAGGTTCAGTACACCACTCTCATCAGTAGATAGATCATCCAGACAGAAGAACAACAAGAAACAGAGAACTTGAATAATATGGCAAATGAACTAGATCTGACAGACATATACAGGTCATCACACCCCAAAACAGCAGGATATACATTCTTCTCAAGAGCTCTTGGATTGTTCTACGTGATAGACCACATGTTGGGTCACAAAAAAAAGGATTTCAGTAAATTTAAAAAGATTGAAATTATTTGAAGCATTTTCTCTGACCTTTATGGAATGAAGCTGGAAATCAATAACAGACAGCGAACTAGAAAATTCACAAATAAATGGAGGTTAAACAACACACTTTTAAACAGTCAATGGGCCAAAGAAGAAATTGTAAAATAAATCAGTAAATATCTTGAGATGAGTGAAAACAGAACACAAGCTATCAAAAGTTATGGGATGCAGCAAAGGCAGTGCTTAGAGGGAAATTTATAGCCCTAAATTCTACAAAAAAGTAAAAAGAGATAAAATCAAACACCTATCTGCACTCTTGGAGGGACTGAAAAAAGAACAGCAAGTAATCCGAAACAAGCAAAATGAAAGAAATAATGAAGATTAGTGCATAAATAAAGGAAATTGTAATAAAAAACTATAGAGAGATTCAATGAAATAAAAAGCTAGTTATTTGAGAAGGTCAATAAAATTGACAAACCCTTATCCAGACTTACAAAGGAGAAAAATAAGCTGCAAATAAAATCAGAAATGAGAAGAGGGACCTTGCTACTGATGTCACAGAAATAAAAAGAATCACAAGAGGATGCTGTGAACAACTGTATGCCAACAACTTAGAAAACTTAGATGAAATGGACAAATTCCTAGAAACAATCTACACTGACTCTAGAAGAAATAGAAGACCTCAATAGACCAAATGCAAGTAAAGAGATTGAATCAGTTATCAAAAACTTCCCAATAAAGAAAAGCCCAAGACCAAATGGCTTCACAGGTAAATCCTATCAATCATTTCAAGAATTAATATCAGTCCTGCTCAAACTCTTCCAGAAAATTGAGGAAGAAAGAACACTAGTTAACTCATTCTATGAAGCCAACATCATCCTAATACCAAAGCCAGATAAAGATACTACAAGAAAAGAAAACTACAGACCAATTCCTCTAATGAATATAGATGCAAAAATCCTTGACAAAAAGTTTGCAAATTGAATACAACACATCAAAAGAATTATATGCCATAATCAAGTGGGTTTTATCACAAGAATGCAAGGTTGATTCAACACACGAAAAAATCAATTAATGTAATACACCACATTAACAAATTGAAGGGGAAAACCACATGATCTTCTTGATTGACACAGCAAAGGTATTTGAAAAAATCCAACATATTTTCTTGATAAAAATGCTTTGAGGTGGAGTTATACAGAGAAGGTAGGATTTAATAAATGAGTATGATTGTTGAATCCTTATATTGATATTTCTTTCAGTCTCCAGTATCTTAGAGCAGTTAGAAGTAAAAACCTAAAATTGTGGAATTGTAACCCATACCAAACTCTGAAATCTGTTCTACAACTAATTTTTGCCCTGTGCTTTGAAATTTATTGTTTTTTGTATGTATGTTTGTATTAGTTCGGGTTCTCTAGAGAAACAGAATCAACAGAAAACATGTAAAATTTTATAAATTTTATATTTGCAATATGAAATTTATAAGAGTGTCTCACGTAGTTGTGGGAATACAAAGAGTCCAAAATCTGCAGGGCAGGCTGTGAAGCTGACAATTCCAATGGAGGGTATGGACAAACTCCACAGGAGAAGCTTGTTGGCCGAAGCAGGAAGAAGAGCCTGTCTCTTCTGAATCCTCCTTAAAAGGCTTCCAGTGATTAGATTAAAAGCATCACTCTTTGCAGAAGACATTCCCCTTGGCTGATTACAAATGGAATCAGCTGTGGATGCAGCTGACGTGATCATGATTTACTTCTATGAAATGTCCTCATCACAACAGACAGGCCAGCACTTGCCCAACCAGACAAACAGGTACCACCACTTGGCCAAGTTGACACATGACCCTGACCATGACAATGTTGTTTTTCACATGCACAAAAAAATGTTGAGTGTGATGCTTAAAATGTTTATATTCCTTCTAGCCTCCAATGTTCTGGAGCAGCTAGAAGGAAAAATCTGAGATGATGGAATGGTAGCCCATGACAAACACTGGGATCTATCCTGCACCTATTTGTTGAAGAGTGCTTTGAAAACTATTGCTTTTTTCTTTCTTTGCTGTGTATGTATGTTATATTAAACAATTTAAAAAGTTAAAAAAAATACTTTGAATGGTAGCAATAGAAGGATACTTCCTCAAGATGATTAAAGGCATATAAGAAAAGCCCATAGCTAACATTGTACTCAATAGTGAAATAAATTAAATCAGAAATGAAAAGGGGGACCTCACTATTATATTTTCCACAATGTGATTAAAGGCATATATTTCCCTCTAAGATCTGGAGCAAGGCAAAGATGCCCACTGTCACTACAGTTATTCAGCATTGTGCTAAAAGTTCTAGCAAGAGCGGTTAAGCGAGAAAAAGAAATAAAAGCATCAAAATTGGAAAGGAAGAAGTAAAACTTTCACTATTTGCAGATGACATATTCCTGTATATAAAAGTATTGAAAAATCTACAACTAAGCAACTAGAGCTAATGAATGAGTTCAGCAAAGTGGTGGGATACAAGATCGACACTGCAAAATCAGTAGTGTTTCTACACACTGGTAATAAGCAATCTGAGCAGGACCTCAAGAAAAAAATTCCATTTCAGTAACAACTAAAAGAATCAAATACTTAGGAATAAATTTAACCAAGGAGGTAAAGGACCTGCACACAGAAAACTGCAAAACATTGGTTAAAGAAATTAAAAGAAGACCTAAATAAATGAAAGAACATTCTGTGTTTATGGATTGGAAGACTGGATATCATTAAGATGTCAGTTCTACTCAAATTAATTTTCAGATTCAATGAAATCCCAATCAAAATTCCAACAGCTTACTTTGCAGAATTGGAAAAACCAATTACCAAATTTCTTTGGAAGAGTAAGGGGCCCCAATTAGCCAAAAACATCATGACAAAGAAGAACAAAGCTGGCAGACTCACGCTTCCTGACTTGAAAGCATATTACGAAGCTACAGTGGTCAAAACAACATGGTACTGGCATAAAAATAGATGTACTGACCAATGAAATAGAATTGAGAGTTCAGAAGTAGATTGTCGCATCTATGGTCAGTTGATATTTGACAAGACTGTCAATTCACCCAACTGGAACAGATTAGTCCCTTCAACAAATGGTGCTGGGATAACAGGATATGCATATCCAAAAGAATGAAAGAGAACCCCCTATCTCACAGTTATACAAAAATTAACTCAAAATGCAAAGACTTAAACGTGAGAACCAGAACTGTGTAACTCTTAGAAGATTATGTAGGGAAGCATCTTCAAGATTTCATGGTAGGCGATTTTTTCTTAGACTTTACACCCAAAGCACAAACAGTGAAAACAAAAATAGATAAATGCGACCACCTCAAAATTTAAAACTTCTGTGCTTCAAAGGACTTTGTCAAGAAAATGAAAGGCAGTGGGAGAACTGAAAAGCAGGGATGTAAGATATTTGCACACAAATATTCTTTCTTAGTGGCATTATTCACAATTGTCAAAAGCAACCCAAGTGTCCATCAACCAGTGAATGGAGACGGGAGGAGGAAGGAAAATCTGAATGAATAGGCAACAGCTGGTATATACGTGCAATTGAATATTATTCAGCAGTAAGAAGGAATGACCCTGGAGGACATTATGCTATGTGAAATAAGGCAGATACAAAAGGACAAATTTTACTATGATCTCACTAATGCAAAAGAAGTACAATAAGCAAACTCATGAAGTTAGAATCTAGAATATAATTTACTGTGGGGTTGAGAAGGTAGAATTTTTATTTAGGTTTATGGATAAAAGTGATGGTAGCACATTACCATGAGTATAATTAACAGAACTGAAATGTGTGTGTGAATGTGGTTGAAAGGCGTCAGTTTAGGTCATGTATGTTATAAGAAGGAAAACTAGAGGATAAAACACGGAACTGAATAACACATGAAACGTGGTAGATTATGTCTGCGGTGAATGGTACAGATGTAAGGATATTCTTCCATGAACTATAACAAATGTACTATTACAAGGCGTTGAAAGTAGGTTGGTATATGGTAAAAATACACTTAATGGACTATAGTTAACAGTAATATTTTAGTATTTTTAAAATATAAATAAATCTATAAAGACAGAAATAGATTAGTGCTTATATAGAGCTGGGGAAGGGATAGAGGGATTGAGGGGTGACTGCTAAGGGTTATGGGGGTTCTCTTTTTAGAATAATGAAAATGTTCTAAAATTGATTGAGGTGATAAATGCACACTCTGTGATTATGCTTAATGCCATTGATTGTATTCCTTGGATGGATTGTATGGCATGTGAATATATCTTAAGCTGCTTAAAAAATTTTAAAAACTGCTTGAGCAGACTGAGCCTTACAGATGTCAGGTGGGTGTATCTTTAGCTGCAGGGACCAGCTGACAGAACTGGCTTCATAATTGGCGAGTCCACTGCAAAATGGAAACGTCGCCCTGGCCAGAGTTGGGGAAGTTGGCTCTGCTTTCCATGGGCCCACTGCCACAACCTACAGGGGACAGACACATCCCCCCCCCCCCAAGGGATTGTAACCCTCATCCTAGGCCACTCTCAGTTCACAGTTCAGGGAGGGCAAGAGGCCCTCCTTGGGTTACTGCTAAACCCAGGTGCCTGGTGCCTGGTGCCGCCAAGTCCAGGGTGATGATGCTACTGTCACACCCCTCCCCAAGACCCTGGGGACTGTATGCCCAACTCCCACCTTCCCTTTCCCCATGCCCTTTGGGGGTGGAGGGCTACCACACAATGCAGGCCATGCCCCTGCTGGCATGACTGGGTCATTGGCCCAGGTGGAGGGTGGCATCGGAAGTGGAGTAGATTGTATGAGGCTGGGGTGGGACCCAGGTGCCAGGGAGGGGAAAGATGGTGGCCAAAAACCTCTCTCAAAAATGCAGTGGGGGACAGGACCTCGAGCAAGCCAAGGCTCCAAGCTGCCAGTACATGCTCCATTGTCCCATTAGATTTCACTTACAAAACGCAAATTGGAAAATAAAATTAGTAAGAATTCAAAATGACAATGGCAGAGCATTAAACCCTAGGCACAGGGACCTTCTGTGCATGGAGTCCTGCTGACTACACTGGCTAAATGCCCCTGAAGCAGACCCTGCCAGCAGACTGTTGAGCAACTCTGAGTGCCAGCTGCAGATTCCCAAGAGAGAAGCTTATGGGCTCAGTTTGAGACCCTGGTGGGAGAGGGAGGCAGGAAACAGACCTTCAGGATTGTGGTTAAGTTGTCTGAGTGTGATTCTTGGGCCCCGACTCTGTTGGGTAGATGGTGGGTGGTTCCCCCAAAGAAAGGAGGCTGCAGGCTAGGCTGGCACAAAAGATCCTTACGCTAAGAGAAGTAGTGGAGAGACTGTCTCGCTCCTATGTATTTTTATAGGGATTTGGGGAGGGGGAGTTTACTTGCTTTTTTTTTTTTTTAACTATAAAATAAAAGAAAACACTTAGGAGTGTAAAAATTCCAAGATGCTTTTGAAAGGTGCTTTAGCTTCCTGGAAAATAGATCCACCTATTTGCATTTGTTGATGCAAGCTGTGTGTGACCAAATGATTTTGCTACAAAACTGGGGAGAGGGAGAATGACTGAGCCCAAGTTTTTGTTATTCCTAATTCATCCAAGCTGTGGAAGGTGCACGCAGTGAACTGGGAGAAGTTTTAAAAGAATGTTTCTTTTCCGTTTCTCCATAATACAGGGATAACTTCTTTTCCTTGAAAACATATAATTTCTCTTCCTTGAAGTCTCCTTTCCAGAAGGGAGAAGAAGGGAAAATCTGGATCATTTTTCAAAGCCTATCCCTTAGGATACAGGGAGTGACTTTTAGCAAATGAAGAAAATATCAACAGATTTAATGACTCTGTAACATACATGTTCACTCTTAAAAATGTTCTGTCTCTTATCTTTGCTACTTGAAAGTTGCAAATAATCTTTTGCATCTAAATAGGCAGTACAGACATTCAACAAATATTTATTAAGCACCAACTATGTACTAGGTGCTGTTCCTGGTTCCTAGGAGCCAGGAACAAGAAAATAAGAAATGATCCTTGCCCCAAGGACCTGAAATCTTTACCAACGTATTGGTTAATAAAAGTGAACTAATTTTTATTACTCATTCATGATGTAACCCGGACTAGGGTTTTATTTCTTTCAGCACCTCAGTTTCCCCCTCCTTTAAAATGTGATGATTATAGTGCTGGAACAAAATGATAAAGCTGTCTCATAGAGGGATTCTGTATTACATTTGGAGATAGACCTTAGAAACACGAAATGAGGAAGGGTATGCAAAGTTCCTTTGGAAGAAGATTGAGGGTTTGAATATTGACGTTAGAGCTGGTGACAAAGAGTAATGGTATCCAAAGCCCTTTAAAAAATCCTGGATGTCTGAGAACCTCCCCTGAACCCAGATGAAGGATGGGCAGACTCCAGGCTGTGACTGGAATGCTTGCTTAGTGACTTTCAGGTGGAGTGTTTGGCACCTGGAAACACTTCATGACATAGTCACATCCAGCTCACCTACCGCAAGATCTTGGTAGCCTAAATTTGGTGCTGTGGTGTTGGAAAGCTTGACCTTGCTTTCCATCCCGAAGCTTTTGGAACTCATTTCCTTGGCTGGAAGGTCAAGAACATGATTAGAGTTTCACCTAAATTGCCTGCCTATTTTGTAATTCTCCTTAGAAGGAGTTGACTTTCTTTTTTCTTTGAAATTTTGATATGCTCCTATAATGTGCCACACTAATTTTGACTCGGGGCTCCATTTACCATTTTTGAAACTAAATGGCGGCTGATTACTTTTTTAAACTGGGTCATCTGTTGGTGGTTGAATCATGTCCGCCACTAAAGGCATGGCCAGGTCCCAACTCTTGGTCCTGTGGGTGTGAACCCATTCGTAAATAGAAACTTTGGAGATGTCATTAGTTCAGGTGTAGCCCAAACCGAATGAGGGTGGGCTTTAGTCCAATACAGCTTAACAGCCTTATAAGCAAAGGAAATTCAGGCACAGAAAGAGAAACCATGGAAAGCAGCCAGAAGCTGAAAATCAATGGATCCGGAGGAGAAAGAAGATACCACCATGTGCATTGACTGCCATGTGACAGGAAAACCAGGAATCCCAAAGATTGCTGGCCAGCCAGAAGATACTGATCTCTGGAGGAGGCAAGCCTTCTAACCTTTGAAACCATGAGCCAATAAATTCCTGTTGTTGAGCCAACCCATTGTCTGGTGTTTGTTTTTGCAGCTAGAAAATGAATATAGTCATTTTTCATGAATGTTAACAAGGTTCATGAAATTTGAGTTGTGGGCGTGAGTCACAGAAATGTGATAGTACATAAAAAAATAAAGGTGATAAAGGCTCATTCATTACCAACTCCCTTTGCCTCTCCCTCCTTTTGTGATGACAGATGGACTAAGATAGTGACTATTCCCATCGTATCACCACCCCTAAATACCAAGGACATAAAAATACCTGGAGACCTGGTGTGTGTGTGTTTGTAATTTGTATTTTGTAATTCTCACAAGAACTTTATGATATTGCTTCTATTATGCTTGTTTTACAGTGAGGAATATTGAGACTCAGGGAAATAAGTACAAGATCACACAGCTAGCATGTGGCCCAGCTGGGACTTGGAACCTCTCTGATACCCAAGTTCTTTCCACCCTGCTAGGCATGCCCTCTTCATTGTTGTAAAAGGGTTTTATGGTCTTATAAAGGAAAGTGCTGAGAAATCCTTTAGGTTTATTGTAAGATATCTATTCTCCACTGCCACCCCCCGCATAAGCATAGGCCTTTGATGATCTGATAATATGAAGTGAGTGGAGAGACACCAGCCAACCCATCTTGCTCTCTGAACTTCTGTGACTTGCAGAGAGACTGTTCTGTGTCTTATGGAACCAGCCCTTCGTGGGGAGGAAGGGGCCTGGGTGGGAAGACTTGCTGGAAGGCAGCAAAGCAAAGAGGAAAGAACCTGGCTTCTGAGGCCAGGAAGACCAACTGTGTTTCCAGTGGGCAAGCCTTTGCAATCAGTAGAGCAAGGCGAATCGCACCGATCTGATAGGATTATCTGGAGGGTTGAATTAAATAAGATGGAGGATATAGTGCCTCTGATGTATGCAGAACACTCAACACTAATTAGTTACAATTGCAAAAGGACTTGACTTTATTCTCTTTCCACAACTTTCTCATGCACTCCCTCATTGACAGATACATTCACTGCTACTTAAGATTTTGCCCCCAGTCTCTTTCATACTTAAGATTTTGCCCACAGTGTCTTTCATAGTGTGAGAAGCACTAAATTTATCTTTTTTAAAAGTCTGTTTTCTCTGCATAATTTCCCATTGCCTCAGTGTTTCCTTCTCTGGGTTGAGACCATTAGGGGCTTGAGGGATGTTGGGTGTCAGCCATAGTGGATTCAGCCGAGCCTGTGGCTCTTCCCCGGTGCAGGGGGTGGAGGGAGCGGTTGGGTTTGGCTCTGGTCTCCATCTTTTGCTGTGGGATGTTTCATTGTCTTCTCCCGAGGCTTCTTAAACTTGAAAGTGAGAGTTTATGGCATACAAGCGCCGGGAACTCTGTGCCCTCTCCCATTGGAAAAGGAAGACAGGTAGGCACTCAAGCTCTGAAATGGCCCAACCCTTGTGTTCTCTGTTCTCTTTTGGCAGAACCAGCTTCTTGCAAAAGGCCTGTTCTTTGTGGAGGAGAAGATTAAGCTGTGTGAAGGCAAGTACAAGGCAGTCCTCATGGAATGGGGCCTCTGTGACTCAGCCTTAATTGTTTGGACAGCTGAAACGCTTCTGTCCAAAAGTGATGGCCTCCAAGTGAGTGATTCGTCCTGGAAGTTTCTTCTCCAACTAGGCAGCAACACTTCCATTTGATTCAGCCAGTCATGGCAATGCAAGTCAGAACTGGCTTTGAAAATGAAGTAGAATTGAGCCGTTTCTTTGGAGACCCTGTTAAGAGAGGTCCTCAGGGGATGCCTGCTTGTGTTCTCCTTTGAAGGGGTTAAATTGTCCTGGGGACCTTGCCCTGATGTTCTCTCTGGTCTGATCCTATAAGCTATTTCCTCTGGGCCTTTGTAATATTTCTCGGGGTCATGGAGAACAAGAGTCCTGTCCATTTGGGGGACATGAGGCTAAGCAGGCACCCGCTCAGTGGGGGTATGATTTGATAGGCAAAGGGAAATGTCCTGGTCTTAAAAGATTTTAAAGCCCAATTAACAGGATATAAGACACTGAATGGAGGGGAGAGGTGGCACCAAAGGCAAGAATAGCCCGGCTGCACAACTCTGCCAGGGGCCACTGTCAGCAACCCCAGCTCCAGGTCCTGATCTTAGCTTGCCACCTACTGTTGAGTGACTCTTGAATTCTCTGAGCCTTAGTTTTTATCATCTTTAAATGATCAGGTGGGGCAAGGGAGTCTAAGGTAACAGTTCTTGGTGTAGCACAATACCTAGCACATAGTAGGTATGCAACCTGGTGCTTTCTTCGTATTCTACTCTAGCTTAATAACCTCTTTCTGTAAGTCAAACCTGCTTCTAAACACAGACTTAATAGGTTTTATACCATCCTTTTTTTTTTTTTTCTTGCATTCCCTGGGAAAGAAATTAATGACTAGATAAGTGGCTCCTAGAAAGGCAAAGTAGGAAAGTTCTAGTGCCTGGCACACAGTAAATTCTCACCAAAATCTTTGGAAGAATAGATGTTAGAAAATTAACATCTAAATGTTTGAGAGTTGGCTGAATCTGTAGTCTTGTTTCCTTGGAAAATACCTATGCTGTGACTTCTTCAACCTTATAAACATCCATTTAACTCAAGGCCTTATTTCTAAGTGACAAGCTTTGATCAGGAACTTGGTGTAGTGGCTCTTTGCATTTTGTCATCAGGCTAGTACACAAGCGTGGAAGGTGGCCACCAGGTAAGGGAGGGGGTGTTGTCCCTGGCCACATTGTTCGTATTTAAGTTATTTGGGGAATTTAACATGCTCTTGGAATTGAGAAAAGCAGATTTATGAGAAGGTGCTGAGCAAAACTGGGGATTCAAGTACTCTTCAAAGGAGAAGTTGAGTGTCTTTTGCCCAGGTGATGTCAACACAGGTACATTCGGGTTGAAAAGGTAGAAACAGAGCTAGAAGGATGAACAACGGTCCTTCGAGATTCTGTGCCTCTGCCCCAAAGAGAGACGCGGGAGCACCAGGCCGGGGATTCTGTTCTCTCTGGGTCCCCTGTAGTCCAGGAACCTGAATCTCAGGGCCCTAACTGCACAGGGAAGGGGCAGGTGGGGGGACTGTTAAGGCACCTTCATATCTTTAACCAGAACAGCTCTTTTTTTCTTTGTCATGGGCAGGTTCTGGGAAATGAACCCAAGTCTCTGGCACGGTGGGTGGGAATTCTGCCACTGAGCCACCATTGCACTGCCTGGCAGCCCTGCTTTTTCATTTTGTATTAGAACTCCAAGCAAGATTTTGTTTGGAAAAAAGCTCCTTTGTTAAGTCATGAAGTTTGGGAATAACTGACACAATGCATCCTTCTATCATTGAACAAACTGACTTCGTTTATGTATTTGCTTATGTGTAGAAGCCCCTGCCTTGTTGCTGCAGAAGGGGCTGGTGGTGGCACCTCACATCCATCTGTTGCTGTCTTGTGGCCAGGAGGATGTTAGTTTCAGTAATCTTTCCTAGAGCTTAAGTGACCTTGACTTTTAGAATTATGTTTCATATGCCTATCCTGGATGCCTCTGGTGATCCTAACTTCTGTGGTGCATTAGAGGACAGATGTTTACAGGTCAGCCATCTAGAACCTTCCATGCACATCCCCTTCACCTTTGCAGGGAGCTGAGTCCTTAACTTGTGGGTTGTTTCAGGAGGTGAAGTCATCTTCCTTTAACTCTTTTCTTCCCCAGGGCCACCTGTTTTGTTAGCCTTAGTCTCTCTGATGTTCTTCTCTGAACTCTTTCCCAAGCTTGCAGTATTCTCTGATGTCTGCAGCCAGCAATTAGACCCAGGCTCCCAGGAGGCACCTTATTGTTGCCAGACTGAAGGGTTCCCTCGTGCGCTGATGAGCTTTCCGTGATGGCGGTACAGGGGAGTGAGTGGGCCCTGCCATCACCCTGCTGTGTTCTCCTTTCTTTGCCTTCAGGTCCAGAGGGCCTCTGCTTGTCTTTGTGATGAAGGCTTAGGATGGAGCCATCAGAAAAGGAGCTGTCCGGGTATTAGGGCTTGCCTTGGTTTAGGAATGAGGTGCCCTAACATTTTGGTTGGGCCCTTTGACTCCCTTTCCTGCAAAGGAGTAGCATAGCCTACCTTTGGAAAGAGGATAGTGATTGATTTGTTCAGTAACCATTTGTCGACCAGGTCTTTTGCTAGATGCTGGGAACACAGTGGGGAATGAAACCATTCTGGAATTCACAGACCCTCAAAGAGCTGACAATCTGGCAGTAGTGACAGATATTAACCCAGTCCTCACCAAATATAAAACTGCAACCAGGACAAGTTCTAAGAATAGAATCCGTGGTAGGGGGCTTGGACCAATGGGGAAAAGACTTTCTTGTGATGATCAAGTTGAAACTAGAAAGATCTGCAGCAGTAAGTTAGGCAAAGAGGGGAAGCAAAGAACAGTCTAAGCAGAGGGAATAGCCCATGCAAAGGCCCTGTGGCACGAGAGATCACAGTGAGCGTAAGTGACTGAAATAAAGTCTGTATGGTTAGAGCCCAAGGCCTGTAGGGAATACAAAAGAAGATGAAGGTACAGAAGGAGCCCAGCTCTCCTGGGCCGTGCAGATCATGTTGTAGAGGTTTGCTTAATTCTACGAGCAAAGGAAAACACTCAAGCTAACTATTAAGTCCTTCTCTGTATTATCCCCTATTTGGGTTAAATGGTAACCTCTTTACACTCACCAGCCCCACCAGCTGCAAAAACCTGTATACCTGGTACCTGTCATTCATCCATTCAACAAAGATTTTTAAAAATCTGTTTATCGATGTGTCTGGTACCATGCTAAGAATAAGAAAGATAATAGCTTTAAAAAAAGAGAAAAATACAATGGTGAGCAGGAAAAACAGGGTCCATGCCCTCATTCACTGCCGTTCGATTGGAGGAGGCAAAGAAGTAAATAAGGGGTTCCAACAAAGCATGATTAGTGTGCCGCGAGGGAGCGTGGAGGGTGCTATGGATTTGCATTCTTCCCCAGTGTATTTTCCTGTGACCTTTCAGAATCTGCAGGTCTTTGGTTCTGCTAGCTACGAGTCACGACTTCTTTTCTGTTCTGTTTCCCCAGCCACTGCTTTTATTGTCCATTAAATTAATAGATAGAAGATGTTAAATGAGTCTTTCACAATTTGTTCAGTAGAACTGGCAGTGTTTTGTCAAACACATCTCTAATCTTGGCTGACCCAGTTTCTCTGTCTCCAGAGAGCAAAGACAGTGCCCAATCAACTCTTCTATCTAGGTCATTAAATAGCAACTGCTGTGCCAGGTCCCCTTTGCCAATGCCCCCCTTTCCTGCACGTACGTGCATAGCCTTCATTTGGTGACCCATGTGCAGTCGGCCTGGGGGTGGCACTTGGCCATAGCTCAGGCTTTCTGATCTCCAGCGTGAGGGTGCATGGAGTTAGGGGTGGGCCCTGTGCTTTGCAGGTGACCTGTTCCAAGAAGGCTGCCCTCTCCTTTACTACAAAGCAGTGGGTGGAGGTAGTACTTCCCAAGTTCTCTTTCCACCTCCCTCCACTAACAGCTCAAATCCAGCATGAAGTCAGTGACTTAATGATTTGAAAAACAAAATTGTATATAGCTGTGCACATGATCTCCCAGGATGGACTGGTTAGATGCATGGGTTCTGGAATCCCAGCTCTGACTGCCTTCCAGCCATGTGATGTTGGCCCAGTCACTTGGCCTCTCTGAGCCTGTACAATGGGAATTTTAGAGTTTATCTCATTAGATGTCTTACGAATAAATAGTTTGGCACAGTGCCTGGTAATGTAGTAACTGTTCACTTGATGACAGCAGTTCTCATGTAATTTGAAAATTTCAGCCCCCTTTTCTGGATTGGGAGTTCGAAAGGCATATTTGTGTATCTTCAGTTGAGTCTTCCCACTCATATTTACTGTATTATACCTTGTAGATCAGTTGAAGGTAATGAGCTGTCTTCCCTCCACCTGCCCCTCATTTCAAGTGTTAGTTGTGAGGTGTCAGCTTAGCTCCCTACACGAATCGCTGTAAGACCAAATGTGCTTCTGCCCTGAGAATATCTGGTGGTTTTAGCCAGGAAAGAAGACTCTTAGCACCACGCCCCTGCTCTGGGCTCCAACAACTCTTGACTGTGAGTTTTCCAGCATGTGTGCCTTTACATTAAAAAAAAATTTTTTTTATGCTGTATGGCAGGGATCACATCTCATTCTTTTTCCATGTGAGTATCCCATTATTGCAGCACCATTTGTTGAATTTTTGTTTGTTTATTTGTTTTACTTGTTTGTCTGTTTTTTTGGGAAGGGCATGAACCGGGAATCGAACCTGGGTCTCTTTCATGGCAGGTGAGAATTCTACCACTGAACCACCCTGGCACCCCCACTGCCTTTACATTTTAGATGGAACTGTCTTTTGGCCTCTCCTGCAAATAATGACAAGTCCTTTTCTTTCTTTCTCCCCTCCCATCTTCTCTCCCTTGTGTAGGTGAAAATCTCATTGAGGTTCTGGCTGAAGTCTGGGACCACTTCTTCACTGAGACCCTCCCCACCCTACAGGCAATATTTTATCCAGTTCAGGTCAGTTTCACTGGGGAATGGCCTCCTGCCGGCCCTGCAGTCTATCTTATTTCTTGATCTCTGCGCCCTGAGTCCGTCTGGTGAATGGTGAAGAAGTCGGAAACTGGGCGCTGGGAATGGCTTTAAGACCTGGGAGATATTTTGAGGGCTCTGGGTTCTATATTTGGCACCTAATTTCCAACAAAGAAGAGTGCCTGTGTAACTGGCAATTTGTAGGCTCTTGTTACCCTCTTAGTTTTGAGTTTGTCTTTATATTCTTGGAATGGTTTGTGTGTGTGTGTGTGTGTGTGTGTGTGTGTGTTTTTCTTCTTTTACAGAAATAGAGACATTGGGGGAAGGAGACAGTTTTCTTTTTTCCTTTTTCTCTCTTTCTCTTTTTTTTTATGAAATCAGGAGTTTAAAACAAGTTTCCCTTTACTCTAAAATCATAGGGAAGAAATAATATTCTTTCCCCTCATAAGAGATCCTTGAAGGCAGGAAGCTCCGAATATAGGAAAAAGAGCACTAGACAAAGAAACAATAGACTGGGTTTCCGAATCGTGGTTTTGAGCAAATTCATTTGAGTCCACTGGGTGTAGCTCTGTTTCATCTCTTGTAATATGGGGAATTTAGAATAAAAGACTAGTGGCATCTCTTCAGGGCCCAGTATTTTTCTTCTGTAACCTGAGCTCATTTACTATTTTTACTGATTTCTTTCGATTTGACTAAAGAAAATTATTCCGCTACTTCTTCCAGAATTAAGACTTCACATGTAACAGGGCTTGTTAAAATGCAGTAGTAGGATGCACTACAGTAACGTGACTTTGAGTAGATGGGGGAATTACCTTATACTAGAAGTAAGGGCATGTATGCTCTTTTGGGTCCGAATGGTATTTTAATGGAATTTGGGACTCTTTTAAATATGCCAAATATTTTTAAATTGGGAGATTAGACTTAAAGATCTGATGTTGGGTTTCAGGCCTGCCCATAACATTTGCATGAGAGTACTGACAGAAGCCTCTGGCCTGCAGCCCCCTCCTCTTTACCATCCTGCCTTCATTTCCTAGGACTGCTGTACCAAAGTGCCATATACTGATGCCTCAGAACAATCAGAATATATTGTCTCATAATTCTGTAGGCTAGAAATCCAAAAGGTGTTGGCAGGGTCGTGCTCCCTCTGAAGTGTGGAAGAAAGAATGTGATCCCTGCCTCTCTCCGGGCTTCTGGCAGTGGTCGGCAATCCTTGGGTTCCTTCTCTGCTTCTGTTGTCACCTGACGTTCCCCCCTCCTGTGTCTGTCTGCGTGTCCCTTTCTTATAAGGGCAGCGGTCATGTTGCATTAGTGCCCACCGTGATCCAGGCCAGCCTCATCTTAACTAATGACATCTTCAGAGCCCCTATTTCTAGATGAGGTCACGTGTGCAGGACTGGGGGTTGGACTTAAACATGCCTTTTTGGGGGATACAGTTCAACCCTAACACATCTCACCCTCACTTCTGTCCTGCCCCCTCCGAGAGGCTCGATGGCATTCTCGTGGACAATCTGGCCCCTGTACCCACAAACCTCCCCCTACTCTTCGATAGTCACCTTTCAGCCAGTAGCAGGCCTTCTCTGAGGAGGACAGATTTGGGGTATAGAGTTTCCAGATTTAGCAAATAAAATACAGGAGGCTCAGTTAAATTCGAATTTCACATAAACCTCAGATAATGCCATATTTGGGACATATTTCTCCTAGAATTTCTTTCCAGTTTAACTGGGTGTTCTGTGTTTAGTCCGGCCACCCTTCTGGGAGTTTGGGAGGAGGAAGACCTGAGTGTTCTTTTAGGGCCACATGGGCAGGGAATTCCAGGGTCCCATGCCCAAAATGAGTATAGGACAGAGGGTCTGGGTGTGCATTTCCCTGTAAGTTAGTGGAGGTCTAAGAGGGGCCTCTACAGCTCAGAGGCAGGAAGGAGCCCAGGTGTGTGGGTCTGAGGTTGCTGATGTCTTGCTTCTCTTGAAAAATTATACTGTCGGGCAACAAATGACATTGTCCCCACTTGAATCTGGTTTGCCAAAGCCCCCCGCTGGAAGGCTTCTCTTTTCCCCTGCCAACTCCTAAGGGCATTTGAGCAAATGCCCTTTATTATGCAGTTAGCTGAGACTGGACCTGGGCAGTCCAAGGACAGGACTGTTCAGTGGAGGCGGGGACATCAGTGGGTACCCAAAGAGGGGGAAAATAGAGGGGGGCCTTCTCCCCCCCTTTTTTGTTCTGGACTGACCCAGGTTCACAGAGGCATGCTTTTATGGGCCCTACTCTCTCTCTGTGCTTAGCCTAGAGAAGCTCGGCTGTACTTGAGCCAATATGGATGTGGATTTTTAATTTATTAGAGAAAGGAGGCTGAGAGTATGCAGGCTTGGTTTTGTTAGGCTGTTTTCTCAGCCTAAAACAGGAACTGAAAAAAAAAGCTCTTTCTGGATTGGTATGAATTCCTTTCCTGATATACTAAGTGCTGAGATGCGGCCAGGCCCTGTGACGAGTCAGGACTGTGGTTAATAGTCCCAAATAACCTCTAAGAAAGGAATGGTTAACTCATCGATATGGCAGGTTGGTATAACCTGGGCACCCCACACCCTCCATAAAACTCTTTCGGCCAGCATCAGAGACCGTATTTTGCAGATGGGAAAGGTTTTTATGGCTTTGGGGACCAGCGAGGAGTTCTCAGAGGTACAGCACTGTACTGTGCTGGGATGAATGATGGGGGCTTCTAGGATGAATGATGGGGGCTTCTAGCATAGATAGCTGTGCTGTGTTGCTGGCCTGGACCCGGCTCACTGTGCCCTTTTATTTATTTTTTTTTGTATGCTGTATGGTGGAAGCACATTTCATTATTTTCCATGTGAGTATCCTGTTATTGAAGCACCATTTGTTGAATTTTTTGTATTGCTTGTTTTTGCTTGTTTGTTTGTTTTTGGGGGAAGCGCATGGACCAGGAATCGAAACTGGGTCTCCCACGTGGCAGATGAGAATTCTACCACTGAACTACCCTTGTCACCCCCTCAGTGTGCCTTTAAACACAGGAGGTACCAGGCACTGGGTCAGCTGATCCGTTTGGTCTTGTATAAACCCAGGAGCCTATAATTAATGCTGGGCTAGGAAGCCCCAAAGGTGAAATTTTCATTATTTTCTTAGGCAGATACTTTGACTATCCACGTGTAGTCTGTACTGAAATAGCTGCAGACATTTCACATGAAGAGATGGTGGCAGGAGACCAATCTGGGGAAGTGGTATGGGGGACACCAGCACCCAAGACGAGCCGAGTGGTTCAGAGCATGAGCCCCCAAGTTAGGCTGTCCTGGGTCAGACCCTCACTCTGCCACTTACCACCTGAGGAACCTTGGCAAGAGTCTTCTGTCAAATAATATGGACTTCACAAGGGTGTTAAGAAGATTAAAAATAGTTGCCATCATCATCGATACTATTATCATAAGCCTCTGCAGAATAAAAAAGTATTGCAATCCCAGCTGATAACCCAGTTGTTTGGACGTGCATTTCACCTGTTATGGGCTCAGCAGGTTGAGTAGGAATGGGGGGCTGTCGGCCACACGCCTGGCACTATACTATGGAAGTTTTGGGACAGTCCCTTAGAGTTGCCTCAGTGGGGCTGTGGCCTACGTTTTTCTTTATCATTCTCCTTGAAAAGAAAAACATCCTCTAAATCGGTGAGAGGGAACAGTCTCTCCAGCGCCGTACACTGCTGCCTGCTGTGTAGATTGATGCCTCTTTTTGGAGGGTGATGTGCGTTGAGTCACGTCGTCCACAAAGTCATGTTCACGTCATACCCTCCAGTCCTGTGGATGTGAGTCATTTGCAGATGGGATCTTTGAAGATGCTATGGGTTTAGGGGAGAACAAACTGAAACAGGGTGGACTTTAATCCAACATGACTGGAGTTCTTATAAAAACAGAGGGAATTTTTTTTTTTTTTTTTTTTTGGTGCATGGTCTGGGAAAAAAAGCAGAGGAAATTTGGATGCAAGAAGTAGGAGAAACAAGGAGAGAGGAAGGGAGAGAATGGCCATGTGGAAGAGGCAGCGGTTGGGTGGTGGGCTGCTGCCGAGTCACCACTGGAACCTGCAGACTTCAGAGAAAGTGTCATCCTGCCGACGCCTCGACTTTGGACTTCTCACCTCCAAAACTGTGGAACAATAAATTCCTGTCGTCTAAGTCCCTAGTCTATGGTGCTTTTGGTTACAGCAGCCCTGGCAGACTAAGACACAGGACAACATGGCGACATCTGTAAGGTTTTCAGAAAGTCTGTTTGATCCAGCAATTTTGCTTTGAGGGGGTTTAATCTGGATATACAGATGAAATACTCAGAAAGACACAGAGGAAAACGCTTATTACTGTGTTACTTGTAGGCCTAAAAAATGGAGCTGTTTTAGGTTGGGAGATGGTTGGTTAAATAAACTATGTTTACACCTTGAATATTATCCAGCCTTAAAACAGAGTAAAGCAGATGGTATGAGAGATGTCCACAGTATAGCAAGCTAAACAAAAGCAAGTTGCAGGAAAGTAGGAAGAGTTAGTCCCTATGTGGGTCTAAAGGGTTATGTGTGTGATTTTATATACATAGAAACTGTTTGGATCTTGTATTGGTTAGGGTGCTCTAGAGAAACAGAATTAACAGGAAATATTCATAAATATAAAATTTATATGTGTCTCACGTAACCATGGGAACGTAGAGTACAAAGTCTGCAGGGCAGGCTGTGACGCTGACGACTCCGATGGAGGGTCTGGATGAACTCCACAGGAGAGGCTCACCAGCCGAAGCAGGAATGGAACCTGTCTCTTCTGAATCCTCCTTAAAAGGCTTCCTGTGATTAGATTAAGCATCACTCGTTGTAGAAGACACTCCCCTTTGGCTGATTACAAATGGAATCAGCTGTGGATGCAGCTGACGTGATCATGATTTAATTCTATGAAATGTCCTCATCGCAGCAGGCCAGCACTTGTCCAACCGGACAAACAGGTACCACCACTTGGCCAAGTTGACACACAAACCTGCCCATGACAGATCTATAATCCAGAGAATGAATAAGAACGTTTGAGTGACTATCTGTATGGAGTAAGAAGAAGGGATTAGGGAAAGAGGACCTCTGTTCACCTCAATCCCTGGTTCTGAGCTGTTTTAATCTTTTCCTATGATTATTTATTATCTTGAGGTTTAAAAAAGAAAACCACAAAGAAACTAAACTGGTCTCTCCTTGAAATGCAGTGCCGGGATGGAGAGTCCCTCTAGAGGCCTCGATGGCCTTCAACAGGAATTCTTGGAAAATCAGTTTTGTGGAATGGTTGGCAGTTGTTGGGGAGAGAGGTACTAGAATTGTCTTTTTACCTCGCAGTCTCCTTTTCCCACCAGAATTGCTGCTCAAGAGTAGTTTCTAGAAGCTTACTTGCCCTAGTCTTTTTTTATCCCTTTCTCCACATTTCTTCTATAGTTTAAATCAAATGGGCCTATTGTTCATTTCATTGGGGGGTTGTGAACGAAAATGGGACATGCCCTGTTAGCTTCTAGCATCAGGCAGTACTGAGGAGCCCAGGCCAGCTCCCCACTGGAGCCTCAGGAGCCCCACCCATCAAACAGAGCTA
Organism: Tamandua tetradactyla; assembly: GCF_023851605.1. NCBI lineage: Eukaryota > Metazoa > Chordata > Mammalia > Pilosa > Myrmecophagidae > Tamandua > Tamandua tetradactyla. The sequence goes on from NC_135334.1 coordinate 112,876,974, forward strand.
ATCATAACTGCCCAACTTTTCAAGGATATCAAAAGAATAGAAGCAAGTAAGAGTGCCTTGGTAATCGTAGAACTTATGTAAAGCACCCAACACACTATTAGCTCCATTTATAGATTTTTAAAAATGCTTTAGGGAGAAAAATATCTAGAGAAATAAGTATAAAACTGTAAGGCAAAGTCCTGCTTATCTCAGATACCAGATGCGGTGGGCTGCGATATGGATGTTTGTAATATGTGAGTTTTTTACATCTTAACAAGGGGAAAAATGATAAAGCTACATTCAAAAGTACTCTTGAAAGGAAAAAAAAATGCTTTTGATTGGACCACGGTATTTACTGAACACACGTGTTGTACGAGGCTCTGTGCCCTGTTAGTGCGTAACCGAGTCGTTGGCAGGGATTCCCCACAGCAGGGCTGTCGGCTCCGTACCCGCGGGGCTCTGATGCCCCAGCTCCACGCCGCGCTGCTGTGTGACAGCGTCTGGTCCCCCAGGAAGGCAGCTGGGAAAATGGTTTGTAGTTCTTCTCAGATCACAGAGAAACGCTTTCCAGTGTGAAAGGGTTTCTGTTCAGAGCCTAGAATGATTTCAGCCTGGTGCCTTCATCCTACGGTTGGTTAGAGGGATCAAGTCAGAATCACCTAAGTGGGTCCGATATTCCCCTCCTTTGCCTGGCATATGCTGAGCACTCGAATAATTAAAAAATGATGTTGAGAAAGTGTTGACAATGTTTACTGTTGTCTCCCCCATTTTCCTTGTGGCCCCTATTGCTCATTGAGGCAAGTCAGGTCATGCCTTAGCTTTACCTCCCAGAGGACAGGGCCTAGGTCCTCAACCCTTTGATGGTCCTTTTGGGCCTAGCAGGAGTTTCTTCCTGTCCTGTCCTGGATGCTCTGTAAATATTTGTTGTCCTGAAGCCCATGTGGTTGGAGGCACATGCAGCAAGCGCTCACCGCAGCCTTCCCACCTCTCTCCTCTCCAGGGCCAGGAACTGACCATCCGCCAGCTCTCCCTGCTGGGCTTCCGAGACCTGGTTTTGCTGAAAGTAAAGCTGGGTGACTTGTTGCTGCTGGCCCAGGGCAAGCCGCCCCCGTCTATTGTCCAGATGCTCCTCGTCCTGCAGGTGAGACGTGGTTCTAAGGCCAGAGAGGGAGGGGACCTAATGCCCAGAGCCCAGGGAGTTCTTTCGTTTGTCTGTGTTCCTTAGTTCCTTTGTCCACTGAGCACTCTCTAAGTCCCTGGAGCTGTGCTTAGTGCTGGGATCACAGTGGGGAATGAAGGAAGGATGGTCGCTGTTCAGGGGATAGACACCTGCTTTCCTCTCTGGTTATGTCAAGGAGCTACAGGTTGCAAGTAACAACAAAAAACCCACTTGAGTCTGGCTTAAGTCAGACAAGAGTCCACTGGAAGGTTGCCATGACAGATGGCCTTCCTGGGGACCACAGCTAGAAATGAGACCATGCCAGGAGCAAATCTGCCAGCCTTCCTCCATTTCTCCACGTGTGTCTGTGTGCCTTGTTTCTCACTGCCTCTCGGCCTTGCTTAGTCTCTCTTGGTCTTGGTCTCTACTTCTCTGCAGAATTGTGTTCGGTACTTTGGTTTGCACATGATCAAAAGTGGCATCCCAGAGTGCAACATTTTCCACTAATAGACTTCCCACAAGCCTGCCCATTGTCTCTCAGTGCCAATCCTGAACCAACAGTAGGAATGTGAGCTGACCGTTATTGGTTGGTGGCTATGTGCCAGTCTTGGGCCAAAGTCTTTAAGTGTGTTGTCTTATTAATGAAATACTCCGGATGACTACCTTATGAGGCAGGCATTATTGTTGTTTCCATTTTACAGACAAGAAAACTGAAACCTAGGAGGTTTATGTGCTCGCCCAAGGTCCCTTAGCCAGTGATCAGTAACATGGTTCAGACCATGAAGCTCTACTTCCTCTCCTGGGAAAAGATTTCAGTTGGCCCAACTTGGGTTGCACTGCCCTCGGCCCCATCATGTCTCAGGGCTTCGTCTCTCCCTTTTCCGTTGCTCACGCATATGGGTGGGGGGCACACAGGTTCTCAGAGACCAGGGCTGTGGCTAGGCAGAACCTCCCAAAGGTAGCTACCTCCATACACCTCGCCCAGCCCTACACCCAGCACAGGTCAGGTGCTGCCCCTTTAGCACCTTCCTGGGGGAAGGTTTCTGCTCTCCCATATAGTATTCCAGAGATTTGTTTGTTGTGGTGGTTTGGAAGGACTGAAACATTCCTGCCAGGGAGGGCTCTCTCCTGCTGATGGTTGAGCTGGAAGGCAGGTGTCTGGGGAATGAGAAGCTTCTGCCACGCGTAGGGCTTTATGCCCGACACCTAACATGCATCCCTTCCCTTCTGTCCTCTCAGCAATCATAGGAGAAGTCGGTCATCAACCCCTGAAGCCCCTGTTTACATAGAGAATCTTCCTCCATCGCTCTAGCCCCTCCCCCGACCTCACTTTGCTCTCCACGGGCCAGTTCAGACTTTTTTTTTTACATGGGCAGGCACCGGGAAACGAACCCGGGTCCTTGGGCATGGCAGGCAAGCACTCTTACCTGCTGAGCCACCGTGGCCCGCCCCAGTTCAGACTCTTCCATGTCCCGTGCTGGTCTTAAGGAAACAGTCCCAAGCTGACTCTGGCCTCCGGCCCTTCCCGCCTGCTCCCCGTGGCAGGGGGGTGTCTGGTCTCGCGCTTCCCTCTGCTTCACTTGGTCTGTTTTCCCATCAGCACCCTGCAGACCAAGGCAGGTCCTTGCGTTTCACACCAGTCTGCTCTCCGCGCCCAGCATGGTGGGTGTTAAATACACACTTGTCCAGAGGATGTCGGACCCAGCCACTAAAAACTGGGGCTCTCCCTTGTGTGCCCATCTTGGGGAGCTTCACACACCCTTTCTCCTGCTCGTGGGGGATTTCTGGAAGGTGGCTGAGGAAGCAGTCCTTCCCACGTGTGACCATGTGCAGGTTCAGAGAAGATGCTGCCTGGCTCCGGGTCACACAGTAGTCTGTTACAGAGCTGGTTTGCTGCTGATTCCTCCGTCCTCGCGCTTTCTACCTTCCATGCTAGATGCATGGTTCCTTCCCTCCCACAGTCTTGCCGCATATTTAGAAGTGCCCTGTATGCTTCCAAGATGGTCCCTGTTAAGGAGGGGGGGCCTGATGGAGCCTTATTTCCCTGCCGGACTCCTGGGAATATGTTCTCCTGGCCCGTCTTCCGGGAGCTGTAGAATCTGGGGCTTGGAATGTGACTGTGACAAGTTGAGTCTGTGCCCATCCAGGTCGGTCCTCACGGCTTCATCCTCTCCTGAGATCCCCCGCTTCCCACAGTGCCATAGGATCTGGCCTGAATTTTCTCTGCCTGACTCTGCCCGAGAGGAAAGAGCCCTTCCTCGGGCCTTCATTGCTCCCTTCCCATCGTTCTTACAAAAGGCCCGTGAGCCAAGCCCTCCCTCCTTCAACATGCTAGGGCCGGAGTTCTCCTCCCGTGTGCCACCCGCCCCTGTTGTCCGACTGTCCCCAGGGGAGGTCAAACCAGAGATTTTGAACAACATGAAGTCCTGGGGACAGGTCCTGAGATCATCTCAAGAGGATTGGGGACCAAGGGGACCGTCACCAGCTGGAGACCCCGGCTCCATGCCAGGCTGAATTCTCTCTTATCATTGTCTTGAAAGTCTTAGTCATTTTTGCCCAGGGGCCAAAAATTTTACACTGGGCCCCGCAAATTACACAGGTGGCTCAGCAGCCAGGACGCGACTGGGAGCGGGGCCAGCTTCTTGGGAGAAAAGCCACATGCATTCTCCATCTTCTCCCCACCTCCTGCCTCCTCTGCTGTCTGCCATCCCTTTCTGTTTAGCACTAGCTTTAGCAGGAAAGGGCTTGGGGGAGAAGCCAGATGAGAAATATCAAGGATGGAAAAAAAAAAAAGAAGCAAAGCAACAAATGTCATCCTGGGCCTTGAAGCCCAGTCAAGGTGGTTTTGTGGCTGAAACTGTTGTGCTTTTGAGGCCGTTTGCTGCCTTGAGGGCTCCCTTCCAGTCTGGGCAGATGATCTGTGTGCATCTTCCTACGTGAAGCACCTCACTTGCATGCCCCCTTGTTTCCAGTGCTCACCTTTCTAATGCCTCAGCTTCAGCCCAGGCTAAGTGGAAGTTGGAGCAAAGGGGGCATGTGAATCCATCGTGTCCTCTCCCCAGGGTGGCCTTTAAGGGCCAGCCAGCCTTAGGTGAAGCTCTTGGCACCATCCATAGATCCGCTCAGGTTTCTGCTGCACCCCTTCCCTTCCCAAGCCTGTCCAGCCCTAACCTCCAAACCTCCCACCCAATGACCCCTTCCTCAATCTCTGCACTTCCTCGAGCCGCTCCCTCTCTCCTGCTGCCCACATCTGCAACACCTCAGGGCCATGGAGCCGCAAAGGGACCAAGGAAGAGCTGGCTTCCTTGGGCATATCCATCAAACCCAGCCGTTCCTTCCTTCTCACCAGCCCTCCATGGCCCGGGCTTCCCCTCCAGTGTGGTGGAAAGTTTTTACTCTTTCCGTGAAAATCACTTCACACATGTTCAGCTTTGAGAATTTGATGTGGTGTCCCTTGGAAGGTTGTTTGGTTCCTGCTTGGGCCCCGTGCCTGTGCTGCTTCCCCACAGCCTCTCCACATGAGAGCATGGCGTCACGGACTTTCCAGTGAGAAATTTAATTCCCTTGGAGTCTGTTGGTTTCCCAGAAAACATTGGTTCCTGGCTCCTTTTTGGTTTTGGCTGTTGAGGTGATTTATTTCAGTTGCTGTTTGTCTAGGGCGGGGCATGGAGGACGTCTGTCATGATGCTTTCCCATCTCGGCGCTAAAAGTGTGCCTGGTCCCAGAATGAATGGCTCTCCCTTTCTCCTGCTCCTCTGGGCTGTTTCATATTCTTTTCCCCTCTCTTTTCGTGCCTGGTGACAAGTGGCAGTAAGATGGGCTCGGAGCCACATAGCTGGGTCCAGTCCAGGGTTTGCCCCTTGACTGAGTTTGCCAGGGCAGCTGGCAACAAAGCACCACCAACCAGTGGACTTTCCCAGCGGGAATTTATCATCTCCCAGTTTGGGAGGTGAGCCGTCCATCACCAGCGTGTCAGCTTTCTCCAAAGTCTGTAGCGTTCTGGCGGCGGCTCGCCAGCAGCCCATAAATTGGTCTCTGCCTCCATGGCATGGCTGTCACTCTCCCCACCCGTCTCCTGCTCCTGACTGTGTCCAAATTCCCTCCGCTCATGAGGATGCCACTCATATTGGGTCCAGGCCCTCCTGGTTCAGTGGGGCCTCACCTTAGCTAATATCTTCAAAGCTCCTGTTTACCTCCAGGTTCACATCCATGGGGCTGGGGGCTTGGACTTGAACGTGGCTTTGTGGGGGGCACGATTCTCTCCATAACAGCACGTATCAGTGATGGCTTCCTGGGCAAGCAACTTAAGCCCTCAGGGTCTTAACCTCCTTCTCTGTAAAAGGGGGATAATGATGGCACCTTCCCCACGGGTGGGTGCCAGGCCACTGTGCAGTGCGTAGAGGGGGGCCTGCTCGCTGAGTGCTGCCCAGCGTTATGGGGTGGGGGTGGTATTGCTGCACGGGGACCACTCAGACCGCAGACCCCGAGCTGGGGGTGGGATGGCCCCACCTGCACCCCACCAGAGGGTCAGCTAACTGCCGTGACGTGTGTGACTGACCCGTGTCTATTTTGGATGTTCATTTCCAGAGTGTTCATGAGCCCACAGGCCCAAGTGAGGGTTATTTGCAGCTGGAGGAGCTGGTGAAGCAGGTGGTTTCTCCTTTCCTGGGCATCAGCGAGGACCGTGGCTCCTCAGGTCCCACGTACACGCTGGGTAAGGGGCCCCGCCCTCGAGTTGCCAAGAGCCTTCCGTGTCATGACCAGCTGGGTTTCACCGAGCACCTTGAGGGGCCAGGCCCTCTGCTTCCCATGTGGGTCAGCTGCAAAGCGGCGCGTGTTAATCGCTCACGTTTCCTGGCGTGGGGTGCAGTAGCCCCCGTTGGAGGTGGAAACTGCTGCTGGGGAGCAAGTGTGCTCGTCTGATTGGCTGCGTTGATCGGTGGCTTTGATCTTTTTTTTTTTTTTTTTTGAGGTTAACTTTCCTGTATCTGATAACAAAAACTGTGCCTTTACTGCACTCTCTCCCCAACTTGAGTGGAAAAAACACCTGTGACAGACTTCCTGCATGCTTAGAAAGCAGCACAAAACGTGAGGCCAACACGGGCTCTCTGTGAGTGTGAGCGGACGATACTTAGCTGCTGTCCCCACTCCATTCCTGTAGGCACTGCCGGGGCCTTGGCTGCAAGGGAAGAGACTTCCCTTGGGCTTTTCTTGGTGACTGCAAAGCTGGCATTAGCTAGTGCCAGGCTCTGTACTGGGCCCCTTGGAGAATCCAGGGGTGAATTGGATCTTTTGCTTCTCTCAACAGGAATGCAGTCTAGATGGGGAAACAGCTATATAGTAAGGCTCATCATAAAAGGCATTCCTGCATTACCCTCTGAGATGTAAGCCTCCAAAATGTGGGAGCTTTTTGTCCTTTGTTCTATCCCCACTGCCTCGAATGGTGCCTGGCATAGAGAAGGCACTGAAAGAATGTTCCTTAGACGGCTAGCAGTCAACTGTACCCCAAGGCCAGCATGACCAGCACCCAGAAAAGATGTGCAGAGATGCAAATGGACTACCTGAATTTGGAACCTGTGGTACCCTCTTCTCATTTTAATGGAATTCTAGCACAGCTTCAAAGAAAGATAGAGGTTGCTGCCCCTTCCTAGAGCTTCAACTGCAGAGAAAAGCAGTGCAGGCCAGCAGTTTTTGCAGCCCCATTCATTTTCCTCTGGAGACACAGCTTCACTGCAGTCACCACTGGGTGCTGGCCCCCGCCTGCTCCCTGTCAATTTCTTCCCTCTCCCTCACTTGCTCACTCCCTCTTTCCACCCAGGAGCTAGAACAAGCCGAGTTGAAACAGTAGCCGAGGGAAAACAATGTCCTTTTCTCCCTGGCACTGAGCTGCGCACCGTGTTGCTGCAGCTCCCGCTTTGGCTCAGCCGCAGCTCTGCTAGGTCAGCTTAGTGGGGGAGGGCCCGGCTGGGTGTCACGGTGCCCACAGGTGAGCTTGGCTATGGCAGGGACTCCACCCTCAGTTGGCTCTAATGCCTGGAACAAGAGTAGATTTGGAAGTTTGTTCAGTGGAGACGTGCTCTAAGAGGGGAGCCCTTCCCCTGGCTTTCCAGCTAAATTAAGAACAGTACAACCACTTGTCAAATTACGGCACAGAAGCCTGAGATTTTATTCTCGGGACAATCCCTGTCTCTGAGGACTCTCTCAGGAGGCGGAGAGAGAGAAAGAAATGCCTCTCTTTTGATTATATTTATTACTTCAGCAAAAGTGTGAGGAGACCCTATTCCAGGCACCTTATGAAATCAATGCTGCAGATTTATCAGTGAGCCAAACAGACTCACCCCTGCCCTCTAGGATGCCCAGCCTAGAGAGGAAGTGACAAATAATAGACAATGGCTACAAGTGCTCTGATGGAAGGACAGCCTGGGGCACAGGGCCCATGGCAGGGAGACTTCACCTGGACCGGGAAATCACTGGGGCCCCTGAGGAAGTGCTATCTCTGCAGGGACCTGTAGGATGAACGTGAGTTAGCTGAGAAAATGGGGTGGGGGTGGGTGGGTGGGGACTAGCCTGGGCAAGGTAAAGGACCTGTGGGAGTCTCGTGAGCAAGAGCATGGGGTGTTCGAGGATGAAAGGCCTTCAGAGTTTCTAAAGCAACAAGTGCAAAGTGGCCGATGGTGGGAGAAGCCACTGGACACAGGCCAGGTCCTGGGTGCTGTGCTGGGTGGACCGGAGAAGCCACTGGACACAGGCCGGGTCCTGGGTGCTGTGCTGGGTGGACCGGAGAAGCCACTGGACACAGGCCGGGTCCTGGGTGCTGTGCTGGGTGGACTGGGTGCGTGGTGGGCAGCACGGTTCGAGGTCCCGTTACAGGTGCGGCAGGCAAGGGTTGTGGTCATTTGGCTGGTGGGGCCGAGATTCCAAAGCCCCGTGTGTTGGCACGTGGCCAGCTGCTCCACACCCTCCACCCTTACCCCACCTCTCCCTGTCACCTGTTAGGAGGTGGCTCTGTTGAGGGACATCCCAGGTCAGGCATCTTGCCCCGAATCTATGGATACTAAATCTTACCATGATCCCAACAGCATGTTTCAATTTGCTAATGCGATATACCAGAAATGGTATCAAGTTACAAGTTACAATCCTAAGGCTGTGATAATACCCCAATTAAGGTACCAACGAGAAGATAGCATCACTCAAGAAAGGCTGATGATGCCGGGGTTTCTCTGTCAGCTGGGAAGGCACATGGCTGGCATCTCCTGGTCCTTTGCTCCTCGGTTGCACTGCTTTTAGCCTCTGATTCCAGTGGCTTTCTGTGTGGCTCTCCAAGCATCTCCAAAAGTCTGTGTCTGGGCGTCTGCTCTTTGTGTCAGCTCTTTCAAGGACTCCAGGAAACTAATTAAGACCCATCTTGAATGGGCAGGGCCACATCTCCATGGAAATATTCTAATCCAAAGGTCCCACAGCTCCATGGAAACAATTTAATCAAAAGCTCCCACCCACAATAGGAGGTCTGCCCCCACAGGATTGGATTAAATGAGCGTGGCTTTTCTGGGGTGCATGACAGGTCCACACCAGCACGGCACCCTGCCTTACTTTCAGGGAGGAAGAGAAGACCTTTGGGCTTCGGGCTTCCTCTCAGTAAAATCGGGACAATAACAGTTATCCTGTCTGTGGGAGAGGAGTGTTGACAGGGACTGGTGAAGTAAAGAGTAGGCAGGCATGCTGGCTGCGAGGGATCCCTGCACACGGGAGGGCCTGAGTGGGAGCGGGAGGTCAAGGGCAGCTGGGACGGTCATCTCAGCAGCCGCCACCTGTCTGACGCCTGTCACTTTCCAGGCACTGGCCAGCTTCCCGGGTTCATTTCATCCTCACACGGCCAGCGGAGGGGCGGTGCAACAGCCACGGTCCCACAGAGCCACGGCACCCTGTGCGTGCATTTGCTGTATGTGTATGCATGTGCCTGTCTCCTCCTTGAATACCAAGATTTATGAAGAGGTTTATTCTAAGAAATTGGCTGCTGATGATGGTGGGGGCTGGCAGATCCGAGACCCATTGGACAAGTTTGGAACTTCCCCTCAGAGCTGATGTGGTAGTCTTGAGGTGGAATTTCTCCTTTTCTCTGGAGCCCTTAGTTCTTTGTGCTTGAGGCTCTGCCTGATTTGCTGAGGCCCAATCTCCTTTGCTTAATGTTGGCCATCGACAGCTGCTAATCCCACCCACAGTGTACCCCTACTGCAACCCCCACAGCAACTGCTTGGCCAACTGGACACGAAACCTAGCTGATGTGACACATGAAGTGAGCCATTGCAGGTGGGTTCTATTGCTACCTCAGTCCCAGAGTCATTAAGAAATGTCCCCAGGGCCACACAGAGGCTTGGGCACCTGAGCCAGAGAATAGGTTTTTCCACAGGGGCTACTCGTTGCCCCACGTGCCTATGTGTGTTTGAACTTGCGGGCATTCCTGGCGAGACTCTCCCCGCCAGCGGGCAGATGGGTTTAAGGAGGAAGCCTCACCCTTAGGAGAGGCAGGGCTTACTTCAAAGACAAAAGGTATGTCACAGGCCCACAGTGGGGTGGGTGAGTACGCTGTGTACATGTCTGTGTGCATGTGTATCCATGTGCTCTATCTGTGAGTGTGTAGTGAGTGTGTACGTGTGTTCTATGTGTGCATGTGTGTGTGAATGAAGGAGTGTGCCCTCCCCTTGAGAGCAGTCACTTTTCTAGGAAATTGGAGTGAGGGGGTGAGGAGATAGTGAAATCTTAAAAAAAACAAGGCAGACTCTTGGGAAGTGGGGCCATGTCCTACCTTCCAAGCTGCTGTCCCAGCTGACTGGAGAACACCCAGCCTGCTTGGTTTCCACCCCCACCAAACTCCCAGCTTCACGCAAATCTCCTTCCATTGTGTGTCCTGGGGGAGGCCCCTCTGCTCCTGAGCGCCAGTGCCTCGGGTGCCTCCCTCGTCAAGACGCTGTGATTTCTGTGCATGACAAGTAGGCCCTCGGGGACTGCCAGGTGCCCACAGTGGGCTTGGGGTGCCCATCGCAGCAGCAGCAGCAGCAGCCATGGGGGGCCCGGCCCGTGACCCTGAGAGATCAAAGGCCTGGGAACTGAGGTCTGAACAAAGGGCCTGAGCAGCGCCTCATCCAGGCTTTGCTTTTCTTTGGGGGATTGAAAGGAGCTGGCGCGCTCGGCGCCAGTGCAGGAGGATGAATGGCCCAGCTCAGCAGGGCGGCTAGGCTGGCGCGGGAGGAAGGAATAAAGGCTCTGAGCTGCCCCGCCCCGCCCCGCCTGAAAGGCGAGGAAGAGGAGGCCTGGAGGTAGGTGCTGCCTGAAGTGGCAGGACCCAGCCTCACCCTGCTCAAAGGGCACCGCTGCAAGGGAATGACCCATTTTTTAGGCCGTGGTGTGTACCCACCCATTGGCTACTAGGTTCCCTGACATAACATTCCCTACCCCGTGGCAGGGCCTGGCCTTCCCTGGTGCAGAGAATAAAAGCAGGGGGTGAAAGCAAGAAACAGCTGCATGGGTAGCTGCCTGCCAGGCCCGGGCCTGCAACCAGGGTAGGGTTGTAAGGCCCCTGGGCCCTCCCAAGGAGCGCAGCAGGCGCTGACCCCAGTGGGGACACAGCTGACGCACCCGTCTGTGGGTTGACTCCGGTTTCTGGCCGGAGCATAGCAAGGAAGCCCTTCTGCCCAGACGACTCCACACAGGACACAGTCCTGCAGCCCCTGTGGTCTCTGCCCACACCCAGTCTTGGGAACCAAAACATTCCACCCAGAAAGCAAAAGGAAGAGCCGAAGGCCTCTCCCCGTGAGTCATCGGCTGTCAACAGCCCCAAGGAGAGAGGCGGAGGCAAGCATGGAAAAAGCAGGGCCTTTGAAACTGCCAGGGCTCTGCTTCTGTCGTGTGGCCTGGAGCAACTTCCTCGGCCCTCTGGGCCTTCCCGGGCTGAGCGGGGGTCTTGTCCTGCCATCGCAGACAGCGGGAGGGAGAAGCTGCTCGCCGTCTCGGGGCAGGGCCCAGGCGGAGGGGCTGCCTGCTGTTTTGTGGGCCCCAGTTAGAGAAGGCCTTGGCCCCGTCACTCCGGGGGGCAGGCACAGGCCTCCGTCTCTTCTACATGCTGCACCCACCGCATGGTGGCCGTGGGCTCATCATTTGTCAGCCTCCCCCCTGGGCTGTGAGCTCTTGGAGGGTGGGGGCACATTGTCCTCCTTTGCGTCCCGGGTCCAGCACGGATCTTTCCTAGGAGTGTGAGTGAGGGAATGAATGCGTGCACGCGTGCTTGGCCAGTCCCTCAGGGGAGCGCAGCCCATCTGCAATGCCAGCCTCTCCAGGACGCCTCCTCCTGGCTGAATCCCTAGAGCGCCCTCCATCACACCTCTGGCCGGATGTTACAGGTGCTCGTGGGCAGGTCTCCCCGCCGGCCCTGGGCCTGAATCCTGGCCCTGTCACTGACTGTAACGTTATCTAACATCTCGGCTTGAGGCTCCTCTGAAATGGGCAGACTGAGATCCCATCTGTGAAGGGGCTTCTTTTCGGTGTGAGACCTAGCCCAGGGTCAATGCTTAGTGAATGGTGCACCTGAGATCCTCTCCTCACCACACACACACACACACACACACACACACACACACACACACACACACACACACACACACACACACACACGCGAATGGGCACTGGGTTTGAGCCCCTTGAGACAGACCCCATATCAGATTTATGACTCTCTCTCAGCAGCCAGCGCAGTATTTTACGTATAGTAGCAGCTCACGAAGTGTGTGTTGAAGGAATGGGCAGGGGTCATGAGGGCCCCTCCCCTGGGCCTGGCTGTCCCCTGTCTGGCTCCAGCTCTCGCCCGTGGGCCTTCTCTAGCAACCAAGGACTTTCAGTTACTGGATTTAAGCATGAGGGAGCGGTGAAGTCCAAGGATCCCTGTGAGAACCCTGTCCTTGTCCCTGGCTCATTCCCTTGGGTTGGGGTCCCTGGAAATCATGAATCCTCTTTTCCTACAAAGATGCTGCCTGTACCACCTGTGCAGACCTATCCCCCTTCCTTCAGCTCCCCATGTCCTCTCTGGGCCCAGCCTTGTTCAGACGCCTTGGTCCTCCTGGGCTGCCTGTCGTGGCCATAGCTGCCTGTCCTAAGTCTTAGCCACATTTTAAATCTAACTTTAATGCTGCTGCTCCCCAGAGACCTCACCCCAAACGGATTCATTTTACAGGTGTCCTCACCCTGCCATAAGACATTTTTGAGTCCCTGTCCGCGAGGGAAATCATGTAACTGCTGCCCCCATCTGATGAAAGGACACTTTGGCTCTGCCTTCTGCAGGAATCACCAAGCCCTGCGGTGGGTGCCGAGTCCCAGGTACTGCAGGGCTCTGCTGTAGTAGCTGCTTGTAAATATTCATGGAATACGTCTGGCCCATTCTTCTGACAAGCTGCTGGTAGAGTTGAGGTCACAGCACAGGTTTCCTGCCAGCCAGTCTGAAGTGGGTGCTTTTAACAGCAGTGTGAGAGAAGGGAATTGTTGTCCAAGGGTGCTTCTTTAAGGATTACTTTTTAATGGGTCCTTGCTTCTTCTGGTGCTTCTGTAATTGATTTCCGTGATCATAAAAGGAATGTGTGGTTACTGTAAAGATGTGGGAGCGTTATAGAAACATGTGGTTTGGGGAGTGCAAGCACCCAGGCCTCAGACAGGGCCTCGGTTATGACCGACTCTTGCATTTTGGTTGCTCCTTGGTCTTTTGACCCATGATCACATTTCCCCAGAGATGGAAGAGAGGTTAAATAACTTGCCCTGTGTCACAGAGAAGAGACGAGGTTGGCATGGAGTACGGGCGGCGTTTCCCTGGCACCTGCTGGGGTGCAGTGCTCACCGTTACCTGAGCGGAGGGCTGGCCAGCTCCCGGTGCGCATCTCCCAAAGGCAAGGGCAGCCGGAGAGGAAGGAGGAGCGGTGAGGCAAGTCTCGGCACTGCTGCTTAGTATGTAAGAGAACAGGCTGAGCCTCAGTTTCCCTCATCTGCAAAATGGGGTTAGAGTGAGACCAGCCATGCCCATTCCAGAGGGATGTTGGGCCCAAGCAGTGGGACAGTGGGTGTGAGTGTGCTCGGTCAACTCTACATTCCACGTCATTACTTGGTTTTGAGAAACTATTATTGTTACTGCCAAATAACCACGTTAGGCCTCTGAGCCAGGAGACTGGGTGACCTAGTCCCAAGGGGGAGGATTTCACTCTATTGTCTTTTTTCATATATATATATATATATATATATATATATGAAAAATAATAGAATAAATATATAGAAGGTGTATATATTTTACATATTTATAAATATGCATATAATGTCATACATGAGCAGATGGTGGCGGGACCCATGGAGAGCTTTGTACTTGGACACAGGGAGGGCTCGCTGCGATGCCCAGACAGGAGCATGGGCTCTGCCTACAACCCATAGGGTCTGTCTGTCTGTCTGGGGTCCTCCAGGTTCCCCTGGCCAGTCCCCGAGCAGCACTGTTTAATGTCCTGTCAGACAGTGGGTGCCTCCCCCCTTTAACCCTCGTCAGTGTGTGAAGAGGCTCCTGAGCCTGCCGGTTCCTTTCTGGGCCCCCCATCGCCCAGCCCAGCCGGAGAAGCAGCCTTTGGGGTCTTGGGAGACGAGAGGCCCTGCCAGCTGGAGTGTGGCGGGGAGAGCTGCCTCCTCCTTTGGGGATCTGCTCCCCAGACTTAGGTGGGTTACCCAGCCCTTTCACCCCTTTTCCCACTCCCCAAACCTCCCCAAGCCTGCTCCCTTTCCTGGGTGGTGGCGCTCACTGGTCAGGACGCTGGGCTTCTGCAGGCCGCCGTCCCAGCTCCGTGCCAGGCACGCCTCTTCTCTGTGACATTGTGCAGGTTATTTAACCTCTTGGCCCTCTAGTTTCCGCATCTGCAAAATGGGTGTGATGATAAGAGCACCCAGCTCGGAGGGCTGAGAGGATTCGGTTAGTTAATACATGCAAAATGCTCAGGCTGGATTCTGGCCCTCCAGAGTTCTGGGATGTGTGGGAACTGTCTGTGTCCTTGACACTGTTTCTGGGCTCCCCCGCTTTGCCCCCCGCCCCCGCAGGCACGCACAAGCCTGATTGAGCCGCTGCCCTCTCTCTCCGCTCCCACCCCATCATCCCGAGGGCTCCAGCCGTTACCCACGTCCCCGTAACGCCCCAGCTTTATATCCCAGAATGTTTCTTTCTCATAAAATAAATACCTACACATGGAATAAAATTTAGAAAATATTTTTTAAAAGGATAAGGAAGGAATTTTAAAACCACTGGCAATTCCTTCACTCGGAGGTAACCACTGCTGGGTTGATGTATAGCCTTTCAGTTTTTTATAAAATGGGTCTGCCTGTACGTATGTGGACACAGCAGCCAGTGTGACCCCAGTTCGGCTTACAAAAGGAAAAGAGTATGCATATAATAATATCACTTATGTCGGCTTTTGTCGCCAAGTATCGTATTGTGAGCATTTTCTTATGTCCCTCAGTACCCAATTTGAAACTGTCCAAATTTCTGTATTTAGCCACAATTTCTTCCCCCAGCTTTAAAAGAGCGTATCCAGCTGCCCATGGAGGGTTGCTCCCCCAGGCACTTCGGCATCTCAGCTCACTGTGGCCCAGCTGCCTCCTCCACCCCCACGGCCTCCTCTGCCCCTCCTCAGCCCATCCTCTCCCCACCGCTGTCTTGATCCCTCTTTCCCCTGCTGTGGTCTCTCCTTGTTGGGTTCCCAGGGTCAGCCCCTGAGGTGTTTCCAGCCAATCCTCCCTGCCCTCATCCTCTTTACCACCAGAACTCTAGTTCCTGCCCCCATTCACCTCTGACCTAGACTCTGATATTAGCGTTACATCCCCCCCCACCCCCACCCCCACACATAATCTGTATTTATTATAATCATGCCTGCGCCTTCTTCCTGGTTTTCCTTACCTCTGGGCTCTACCACCCAGCCCACCCTGTGCACTCCTCCAGGCTAATCTTCTGGAAGTGCACCCTCATCCTGCCTCCTGTGCCCTGCAGTGCTCCCCAGCCCCCATGCGTGGCCATTTGATTCATCACAGGTGCCTCCACCTGGCACCCAGGGGCCATCATATGACAGCTCATCCTGCCTGCTTGAGCCCATCTCCATCATTTCAGGCACTCTGTGTCGCAGCCAGGCTGTGGCCTCGTGGTACACCTGTCCCAGCATTTGGTTCGGGCTATTCGCATTGTCCAGGACGCTGTCCCCCTCTGGGAGTTCTACTCCAAAGGTCCATCATCTCAGTGTACACCCTCCTTGGCAAGTTTCCTGCTGGTCCCCAGGTGGATATCCTTTTTCCTGTCTTTGAACCCCATACACGTGGCTTGTCCTTCCTTGAGGGTACTCAGGCTATCAGCATAATCTGTGAGCTTTGCAAGGGCAGCTTAGCCTATGAAGAGGGAGCTCTGCTACAGTCTAGCTGTGTGACCCTGGGTAAGTCATTAGCTCTCTGCTCTTCCATTTTCTCACCTGTAACGTAAGAGCTATAATACATAATGGTTTAGGCTCAGTTTTCAGGAGGATTTGAAGATGAATGCTTATTGAGATTTCTGGAACATGGTGAGTGTTAAAGAAATAGCACTGTGGAAAAATTCATGCCTGACCTTCCTCTTTGTGTCCGCCTCCATTCGGCCATCTACAGAGCCTAGCTTGTCTTTTGGGGGTGCTAAAGGCTGTTTGAATCCTGAAGAATTACTTGACTAGAACATGGTTCTCAGACCATTCATCCACCTTGGCTCCAGTTGACTCTGAAGGTGGCCCCACTGCTCTGGCTTTGTTAGCTGAAGCTCTCTCCATTTACCTCTTCCTTTGGATGTAAACTTATGGACTTAAACTTAAAATGAGGCCTCATTCATTTCATTTGTTGGTGTTGCAGAGACCACACCTTCCAGAGGCCACATCTTCCCAGATGGAACCAGAGGGCACCTTTCAGGAGTTAGCCTAACCAGGGCCCAGGTCTTCAGAGGGGATTGATTGAAGGGGAACTTTAGGGCAAATGTGATGAGGCTCAGACAGTAGGTGGAAAAGAAAGGACATTCCCTTGAACCTGATCTATCAAGGAACATCCTTTGGTGACCTCCTAATATGTGGGGAGGGGATGTCAAAGGTGATACATCTGGCATAAGCAAGTAGAGTTGCAAGAGAAACATTTAGACATCTCCAGGTTCTTCCCTTGCCTTTCAGGAGGGCTGCAACTAAAGCTTTTTCTGAAGGTTGAACTTACCTCCCTCTTTTCCCCAAATTGACTAGGAACTTTGATGACCACTGTGCCCTCCCCTATTACAGCCTTTTCTGTTCTTTTTCCTTGCAGCCAGGAGGCACTCCAGGGTCCGGCCCAAGGTGGCTCTCCTGAACTATGCCCCCTCGATGGCCACAGCCAGCCGGCCCCTGAACGAGATGGCCCTGACCCCGCTGACGGAGCAGGAGGGGGAGGCCTACCTAGAGAAATGTGGCAGCGTCCGGCGGCACACCGTGGCCAATGCCCATTCGGACATCCAGCTGCTGGCCATGGCCAGCATGATGCACGCGGGCCTAGGTGAGGAGGCTAGCAGTGAGGACAAGTGCCTGCTCCTGCCGCCCAGCTTCCCCCCGCCCCACCGGCAGTGCTCCAGCGAGCCCAACATCACCGACAGCCCCGAGGAACTGGAGGAGGTGGCCGGGGACAGCCAGGAGGACTCGGAGCTCAACTGTGCTTCCCTTGGCTGAACCACCCTCTCTGGGTGTCCCAGTTCCTGCTTAGAAACTGGGATGAGGACAGCTGCAACCCTGATCCCCAAGGGGCCCTGTGTTTGGGCAGTGCTGCCTTCTTTCTGTTAGGGTACAGACCTGGTCTCAATGTCCTAGGGGGGAATCCCTGTTGTAAACCTCTTCACTGTTGAGCGTGTCTGCCTCTTTGCAGCCATGGAAGATACAGTTGCCAAATGTCATATTCAGCCTTGCTGCTGACTCAGATCCTCATCTCGGCTTTTTTTTCACCCAGATATTAATCTGTAGATGCTCCCGGCCTATTGCCCAATGCCCCTGGCATTAACTATAGCAGGAGGTTGTCTGGATCACAGATAAAACTGTCAAGGATGGGAGTTCCCTGTAGATTCCTGGTGATGCAAAGGCTATGAGTAAAAAGAGGTTTATTTTGTAAAGTAGACCGTAGCCCCTACAAGCATGCCTTGGGAATGTGCCTTCCTTATTTTAGTTCCAGAATTACCAGAAAAGAATTGGCCCTGCTGGATCAAAGTCCATCCAACACTGCCCACACAAAAGCCTTTGGCTTTTGGTCCAGGAAGACACGGAGGCCGGGAAGCTTTGTCTTTCATCAAGCCTCAGCACTTTCCTTTCACGCTTCCTCTCAAACTCAAGGAACTACTGCCAGGGCAGTAGCTGGTGCCTTAATCGCTTTCTCATTTCAGAAACTGACAGTTTGTCGTGGGTGTGAGGAACTGGCTGATCCCAACCACCTAGTCTGTTCTGGATTTGACTTGAATTTTTAAAATGTGTCTAGTTTCAAAAAAGAATTATCTGCAGATATTTGCACGTGGGATCTTGCACTGTTCACTTCCAATGGGGTATGTCTTTGAACTAAAAAACAAGCAACCACCTGAGAAAGGAACCTGGAAGTGGTTCAAGATAAAGTGATCAATGGTGGGCAGAGGTCATAGGCTGCAGAGCTCTAGAAGCAGCTGCTCTTGAATCCAGAATGGCCTGTGTTTGGGCGTGTCGTGAATTATAGGAAAAGCTGGGAAGACTCAGCTGGCCTCATGAGCAGAGGGTTATAGCAAATGGAATATCTCAATTCTTTACAGTGGGCTGTGATGGGGGAAGGCGTAGGTGTGATCTGTGAGAGGGATATTCATTCATGGTGATTAAAGAAATGCCCACATGTGCCTGGGATTTCTAACACGTGAGGCCTCCAGCTGTTATTTGGGGCAGCAGGCTCTGCTGCTACTGTGCCGTGCCCTTAGCACTGCTCCCTCCGGGTCTGGGGTTTTTTAGCCACCTTGCATCTTGTCCCCCTTTTTGTATTTGCCCAATGGCCCCAGTGATAACAACTCTAGAGAAAGAGAAACCCCATCCCTACATCCACCCTTCTGGCATCTTCTTGAGATCCTGTTAGTCTTTGGAAACCACTGTTTATGAAATCCCAGAGATGGGAGGCAGCTTGGCTTCCAGTGCAGCAGGAGGGAGCTGGGAGGGAGTAAAGGATCAGTTTAAGCTGCCAGCAGGGGAATGAGAGGCCTTATACACTCATCTAAGCCTTGACAGCATAGCATTTAGCTTCTGGGAGAAGATCTGAATATGACCATAGCTGTGCTTTTGATGGCTTATAATTTGGAATTTTTGTTTAAAAGTTGCTCCCAGCAATGAGAGTGATTGAAGAGAAATGTCCAAGGGAAATCTTCTGAGAATTTCAAACAAGAAATATTCTGTGTATGTATTAGATAAAATCCACAGATTGACTGACATGCATTAGCAAAAGGAACATCAGTAGGTAACAATATGATGGTTTCTTTAACTGATGCCTTCTGTCCCTATTAGTACATGTAGCACTTGAGGTTAGTATTTATTGATCCGGGCAAGGTAATTAGTCTTGCTTGGGATTTCTCTTTGTTTTAGTTTACAAAGTTATGCCTTTAAAATAAAATGCCTTTTCCATATCCCAGGCACTCCCTCACCCCCACGTGGACAGCAGTCATTGGTAAAAAATTGAGCTCATAGTTTGAGAACGGGAGTGTCAGTGCAGACCCGGTGTACTTAACTGCTGCTGATGACTGTTGGCCAGTTTACAGCTTTACCTTTGATGTGCATATTTGATATTTATACAGTAAATATTTCCGATAGTACATAATAAAACTTTGTTGATGTTTATGGGCATTTTTGCCATCAGAGCTATTGCAAGAGTGATAGCTGGTATTTAACCATTTTTTTCTCCCATTAATGAGCTGAAGATTCATTTCCATTATTATGCTCGAATTTTCCAGTGGCTGAGGTTTAATGACAGGAAGCAATCACGACTCTAAACCTTGAGTGAGTTGTCAAACAAAAAACCTTTCATGTTGCCTGTTTCCAAGATGGATTCAATAAACATTGTTTTGTACACGTTGCCCTATTCCCTTGATAGGTGCCTCGAGTGTGTGAGTGTGTCTTGATTTAATTTGCAAGTGCAGCAATCAAATTAGATGCTTTTGCATCCTTTCCCTTCAACTCTCTGGGTTTGCTCTCCCTGCCTCCAGGTCCCGTTTCCTGTTACCTCCACTCCAGGGTTAGGCAGCAGCTTTCAGGGCAGCCAGTTTCCCCTGGGTTTTGCTTGCCATCCTGGACTGGATTGGCAAAGTATCATTTCCTGGAGAAATAGCCTGTCAGTGAAGCTTAGGAAATAGTGAACAAAGCCTCTGAGAAGTCAAGGCGTCTGCTAAAACCAGCTTGGTCTCTTCCTGGAACGTTTGAACTAAAAGGAGCAATTACCATATTTACCCAGGGACTATCTCCTCATAATACATTTCCTTACATTTCTGTTTGGCAGAGGAAAATTATATTTTACCTGTGCATAAATTCACCTACATGGGCTATAGCAGCATTAGTCTGAGACCTCTGAAGGCATAGTAAGGCATTTGAAGAGGTGTGACCTGGTCTGATTGGAACTCCTGTGGGATATAAAAAGGAGGGTGTACATTTTGGTTGAACCTCCATAGGTTATAACTATGATGAACAGCTCTTGAGCATTCTGTGTCAGTGCTTTCATGACATTAGTTCTGTTCTACCATATTCATCCATCCATCCATCATTTGTGGACCTTCCACTGTGTATAGGCACTTACCCAGAGTTAGCCAAACTTCAAAGTTAAGGGCAAAGTCTTCCAGACTGGCAGGTTTGCTCAAAACTTCAGACTTCAACTGCAAGGAGTTAGGGTCCAGCTATGAAGCTACAGGGAAGAGACCACCCAACATCAGCCTCACTTCTGACACCAAACTTCAGGTTCAGGGAGCTGCTCAGGTTCAATAATTTGCTAGAAAGACTCAGAACTCACTGAGTCCTCATGTTCATGTTAGTACAGGGAACAGGTACAAATTAGAACCAACCAAAGGAAGAAGTATACAAGGCCAAGCCTAGGAGAGTTTCAAACACAAAGTTTCCATTGTCTTCAGGGACACATTACCCTCCCGGCATAGGTGTGTGACAATACACGGAATACTGCCCACCAGGGAAGCTCACTTGATTTTTGGTGCCTGGAGTTTTAATAGAGTCTCATTCCCTAGGCATGATTGATTGAAACATTGCAGATGCGGTTGAACTCAATCTCCAGCTCACCTCCCCAGAGATCTGGCTGATATCATGTGGCCTAAAGGACCCACCAGGAGTCACCTACTTAGCATAAACCATCAAGTGTGGTCCCTGGGCCCAGTGTGAATAACAAAGCATCCCTGTCAGGAAATTCCCAAAGTTTAGAGGTTGGAGCTGAGCACAATGGCCAGACTCTTTGGGTAATACCAAATTCCTTACTACACGACAGGGATGGAATGATGGACAAATAATGAAGGTGTCTACAGTCCAGTGGGGAAGACCAACAATCAGGTAAATTCAAGTCTTCTAAGAGAGGGAAAACACTGGGAAAAATAAAATGAAGTGCTAGGGTGATGAGAGTGCCAACTTCAGAGAGGTGGGTGGAGCAGGTCTCTCTAAAAAGTTCACTTGAGCTGAGACCCGAATGACAAGAAGGCACCAGCCTTACGCTATGTATTTGGCTCCTCTCACTGCTGTAACAGATTGCCACAAACTTAGTGGCTTAAAACAACACAGATGGATTATCTCACAGTTCTGCAGTTTAGAAGAATAACAGAGGTCTCCATGGGCTAACATCAAGGAGCCAGGAGGGCTCTGTGCCTGTCTGGAGGCTCGAAGGGAGACATTCCTTGCTGTTTTCACCTTCTAGAAGCTGCTTATATTCCTCGGCTTGTTGGCTCTCTTCCCCTGCCTTCAAAGCCAGCAGTGATGGGCTGAGTCCTTGCGTTGCACCGATGAGCTTCCTTCTGCCTTCCTCCCCCACTTTTAAGGCCTCTGTTGTTACATTGGGTCTAGCCAGATAGTCCAGAATACTGTCTCCACATCAGGAACCTTAATTTCATCACATCCACACAAATTTGCCACACAAGATAACATGTTCACAGGTTCTGAGGATCAGGGTGTGGTCATCGTTGAGGGGTGGGGATGATGTTTTTCTGCTTACCACACAATCCTCAGTTTTTGCTTTCCCTTCTGGTTACCCTTATGTGGGTGGAAAGGGCCTGCCGACCACCTTGGCTACTCAGGAAGCTCCCTGTCCACCTGCCTGTCTGCGGGGGTCTCATTTTAGTAAACTCTTAGGACTTATGGGAAGAGAAAGTGCAGGAAAGCCAGATGGACAGAGTGTTCACTCCACGGGTTTGCTCTCCATCTGTGCTGAGGAGCAATAGGAGTTCTCAGATGCTCTGATAAACGTCCCTACGTGCCACCCTTCAGCCCGCTGGCCCCCAGACCCACTGATGAGGCTGGCCCTCCCACTCAGCCAGGGCCTCTGCTCTTCTCTCACCCTCTCCCTCTGGTCTCCATCCCCTTCCCAGCCAGACCGCAGATCTCCGCTGGCACAACGGAGATCTTCCCCTGCCGCTCCCCTCTACTGACAGCTCCCTCAGCAGGAGAAAGGCTGGCCACCTGGGATGTTGGAGGCCCTGGGAAGATGTGTCTGCAGTGTGCAGACGCTGGTCTCAGTGTCCACGGGAGACTGGTGGCCTGGCCCATGGGGTTTCAGCCCGACCTCACCCGCCACGGCCCAGACTTCCATAGTGACCCGATCCTCGAGTCCCTTACTCAAATCTTTCCCCTCATTTCCCCTCTCATATGTACCTTCCTACCTACATTTCCTGTATTTGTCTCTTCCTTATGGTCATCCACAATTGATCTTTATGAAATGCAATCTGTGACTAAACCCTTTCGCTAGCTTACAATAAAATCCCCTCTTGAACTTGACTTCAAAGTCTTTCACAAGCTGTCTCCAACCTACCTTTCTGGCCTCACCCGCTGCCCTCTGACTCCCCTGTGAACAGGCTCCGGCCCACCAGCACTCATTGCTGTCCCCCTCCTCCTGCCTTGCTGCTGCTGCTTCCTATTCCTGGAGGGCCTCCCCATCACTTCTCCGGGTAGAAGGAGCCACTTCTAAGGGCCTATCCCAACAAAGCAAGGATGCATAGGATTTACGTTTGCACGCCTGGGACCTAGCAATACAGAGAAAGTTTTGAGTCATATGCATTGAAGAGATTAATGGGATGGAGAGAATTCTATCTCCACCTCTTCCCTGACACACATTTGCAGAAAGAACAGTCACTGGCTTTCTTCTTTCTCTCTAGGCAGAGAGGACCATGCTGCCATCCATACATGTCCTAGCTGTAGCTGTGGTGCCGGGTTATCCTGTGATCAGAGAAGCAAAGGCTTGGGTTCAGGATCTGAGCCCCATCCCTACAGGTTTCCTGTTCAGCTGCCACTTTCCCACAGGATCTAACTCTGTCCACAGGGCTGCTGTTTTGCTTCTGGGCCAGCTGCTGGTCTTGACCTGCCTCCTTTCTGACTTGGGTGAGAAATGTCTTGGGGGCCTGTAACATCTGCCTGAGAAGGAGAGAGAGAGAGGGAGCGAGCGAGCGAGCGTGCTCCTGTTTGTCACAAGGCCATCTTGTGGAATGAGCCCTCCAGCCAAGAAGTAAGAGACAGTGTTCCAGACCAGTGATGGGAGGCGATCACTGGCTCCGACCCTAACTCCAGCTACACCCAGGGATCCAGCCTCTCCTCCAGCCCGAAGACATACCCAAGGTGAGAATCAAATTCTGTTGCCCCTTGTGCCAAGCACTATCCTGATCCTCACAACAACCTCAGGAGGCCAATATCTACCCCATTTGCAGATCAGGAAACTGAGGCTCAGGTCTTTTTTTTTTTCTTTCTCAGAAAGTAGATTTTATTCATCTATGGCCATAGGGCTCAGCTGAGTAGCCTCTGAAAATCTCAGCCAACAAACAGGGGTTGTCACAGGGTTTTAAGGGAAGCCCTTGGCTATGTGCCAATGTACAGAAGGGGAGGGGTCATCACAGGAATTTTTCTTATCCTGCCTAGGTGCAGTTTTAAACATTTCTGGGGCAAGGGAGACTTCTCAAAGGGGAAACGGCCTGAGTAAACAGGGGCCTGCCTGCTGTGAGAGGAAATGGCTTGGGCAAACAGGGGCCGCATGCTACGTTCCCCCCTTTGATGCTTGCCTATGCTAGTGGGCAAACAGCATCACCTATATCTCATCCTCTTCTTGTTGCAGGTGTTGGTATGTTCTGATCTGAGCTGGGCATAGGAAACAAGGTAGCCATGTAGGGTTTAGGCCCCTGCAAAGTTGGGGGTGGGTGAGAGTTTGTGCCCCACCCCTGTTGGCCCCAAGTTTTCTCCTGATGGCCCCTTTCAACTGTGCCTGTCTTAGGTTGTTCCTTTCCTGAGGAATCTTACCCGTCTTTGGCTAACCGAAGTTTCAGGTCTTTTAAGCAATGGAGCAGGGACTCACCCCGCAGGACCTTTTCACCCCAAGTCCTAGCTGTAGAGAAAATGAGGAATAGTTAATCTCTTCAGTCTGCTAAAAGGTGAGCGAATGTTTCAGGGTTCCCAGAAAAGCGAGGTGCATTACTGCTTCCCTCTTCTCCTCCCCCCACCCCCACCCCCACCCCGCACTGACGGAGATCAGCTTCATGCAAAGCCCAGGCTAGTGGAATAAGGGATGGCAATCTGGTGTCCTGTTCAGTGGGTTTCATATGTAGAAAAGATTTCAGTGCCCTTTTTTTAAAAATTAGTATTAATAAACTTAATATGGCATTAAAAAGTAATAAGTTTAATATTTATTGACAGTTTAATAAACAATAAATAACAAATAATTTTGTCTTTAGAGCCTATATCCAATTTAACAGACAAATTCAAAAACCTTTTTCAGGCTTTTAAGTTCAGCTTATGAGTTTTATCATTCTATTCATAAGTGTAGCAGAATTAAGCAATCACTTTGGAGGAGTATTTGAATAATGGTTGGAAACAGGAAAAAATAATCCTGTTTACAAGCTGAGCTAAGTGCTCCAAATGCTTTTAAATGAACTTATAAATTTAATGCATTTATTTATTTTTTATGCAGTTCCATTTTTCTGACAGCAAACAAACAGATATGAGCATGTCTCTGCTCTCAGAGCCTAAATTCTTATAGAAGCTTATAAGTTAAACTTATAAATAAGGGAAACCTGAAGTCCTCTTAAACGTTTTGTATTCTACTTAGATTTCACCATAAAAATCATGAGTCTAAATTAATTACTCAATTAAACATTTAAAAATAGTTATGAAAACTGTAACTAATAGAGCTCATTCTCTTAACTATCACATGTGCCTAAACATCAGAGATATGCAGATTTCTTCTTAACATAAAAATATTAGGGTGGGCCACGGTGGCTCAGCAGGCAGAGCTCTCGCCTGCCATGCCGGAGACCCGGGTTTGAGTTCCACTGTCTGCCCATGCAAAAAAAAAAAAAAAAAATTTAGTGCTAGAGTGTTGTTACTTTTCAATCTTTCTGCATGTAATTCTAAGTGTTCCTGGGTGTGTTGGCTGTTAAGCTCTTGTCTCATAGCTTCAAGCCCTCCTCTATCATTTGTGATGTTAGGGCTGAGATTCGCAAACTACATTTCTGCTTTGTCACCAGGGTCCCTTTTGGCTTTGCCAGTAGGGGGCACTAGATGGGGACTGGAAGAAAGGCAGGAGTGAGCAGAAACATGCTGGTATCTGTGCGCTTCCTGCCTTTGTCACCCTCACCTGGCAGGCACATTTGGTTCCAGTAGCAAAAGTTGATTTTTGTTTGCAGTTTTCCATACTCCCAGAACCAGTCCCAACATTCCTGCCTCAGAGATGCCAGCACCAGCTGACCCGTGCCCTCCTCAGAAGGCAGCTCTCAGGGCCCCTTTGGCAAACGTTCACCTCTAACTCTTCCATTTCTTTCTCTAGTTCTAAGGGTGCTAGTTGCTTACGGTAGTTATCATCTCTGTGATTCCTGTGTCCCCTTTCTGTCTTTATATTGGTCCAGTACCTGATGGTGGCAGATTACATTATGTACCCCGATGAAAGACATGTTCTTTATCTGAATCCTGTAGGTGTGAACCCATTTGTAAATAGAACCCTTTGAAGATGTATTATCAGTTAAGGTGTGGACTTATTTGTGAATAGAACCTTGGAAGATCTTATTTGGGTGTGGCCCAACCAAAACAGGATGGGCCGTAACCCTTATTACTGGAGTCCTTATAAAAAGGCCACAGGAAGAAGCTGGGAGCTAGTGCGAAGAGCAGACATAGGAGAGGCCTGATGGAGGCCAAGGAAGAGACTCCTGAACTCTTCCGTATTCTCAGGATCACACAACTCTTAACAAATACTCACATTTCAATGTGATATCAGTTAAATATCTTGTCTGTGGGACAACCTATAAGATCATTCCACTATCTGCAGACTGAAATAGGACCAAGTCAACTGCTTGCCAATAGAAACTTTTGCTTCTCACTCTAGGGCAGTTTTGGGAAGGGCTCAATAAATGGTAATAGCACAAAGGCTTCTGGTTCTGGCCACAGGAGAATGACTTGTATCAGATTAATCTTCCTATCACAATAATTAAAAAGTTGGACAAAATACATAAAACAACTGTTTGAAGGCATTGGAGAGCAACTGCTGCAGTAGGACGTGAGTCTATGATTCTTGAGAGATGGGACACATATGAGACAAGCTCCACATTCATTTATTCTGTTTTTCCCTTAGTGCATTTTCTAAATCACTGTTTATGGTGTGAGGGAGTTGGTGATAATAGAAAGCAGCAGTCTTACTTGGCTGAGATCAGAGTTTAGGGCTGCCAGAGTAGTTGGAACTTGAAGGGAAAATGATGGAGATGGCTGAATGAGCCCCAAAGTCTACATGTAAGCTCTCTTCAAGTAGTTGGCTGACTCCTAAGCTATGCATACATAGTGAGAACTTCAAGAAACCCAGCAGAAAACAACAGCTGGGAAGTTAAAGAGCTGAACAGATTTCAGCTGCTGCACAATGCTAACGAGACAGCGTTTCAAATCCCACTCAGGTGGAGGGGATTTGACAAACTCCTTGGACTTTTAATCACAGTCTCAGAGGTACCTATACTCTAGGAGTAAGAGTTATGCACAATAACAAGATGGTAGACTTAAACACAACCATATAGTAACTATATTTAATGTAAATGGCCTAAACACACCAATTAAAAGACAAAGATGGTCAGACTAGATTTTAAAAATATGTTCTTTACAAATATATTTTGTCCATCTTTACAAATATTAGGACACAGAATGGTTGAAAAGGATGGAAAAAAAGATACATCATGTAAACATTAGCAAAAGAAATTTGGTATTGCCTAAACAAATATAATGCAAATTTCACAAAGACAAAATGGTCAATTCAAAAGGAAGATATAAATTATGATACAAAAATTATTATTTCCTGATCATCACTTTTATGCCAGGTACCACCCTAAGTATTTCATATTCATTGTTTTGCATAATCCTTTCAGAAATTTATGAGGTTGTTTGCAATCCCTATTTTACTAGATATAGAGAAATTAAAGCTCAGAGAGCAATTTGCCCAAGGTCAGACAGCTAGAAAATGGTAGAGACAGGATTCAAACCTAGTTTATTTGATCTCTTGTCAAAGAGTTTTTAATCACTGCTCTTCCTTCTAAGCACCGTTCTGCCTGGAGTAGCTTGCTTGAATCAGTTGGAGAGAGTCCCTTAGGGGACAGGGGTATGATAAACTAGGGGTAGGACATTCTGCAGCGACATTTGAAACTCTGGACTGGAAATCCTTCAAGAACCAAATCCTTCAAGAAGGAAATCCTTCAAGACACACAAGGATTCTGTGCGTCTGTCTGTCTCTCTTTCTCACACACACATACACATAATTCTGCGTAAAAGTTCTGCTCTTCTGCTTGTCTCTGCTGTTAGCCTTTCTCCAAGGCTCTTTGGTACACATGATCCACAAAAGGCTACCCCAACCTGAATCTAAGAGACCATCCAGTTCATGAATACCACAACCAGACTTTTAAAAAATTCTCAGTTCAAATTCTCAAGAACATGATTGGGCTTGTTCGAGAATCAGGTATCTGCCCCTGATCCAATCATCTTCTGCTAAGGAGGGGTTGACTCACATGATTTCAGTTTAACTTATTAAATCCTTCCACTGAAGTTGAAGAGGGGGCTCAAGAGCTTAGGGAAATGGAGAGACTCTTAAAACTCCAAACTGTGGGTAGGAGTGGAGCAGAAAAAAGATCACCCTTACCAAGCCACCTCTAACCCTGGTCTTCCCCCAAAATGCAAAGGTTTCTGGAGGGGAGAACAGAGAACAAGCTCTTGAAGAAGGGGCTGGAGGGAGTGGGGGACAGTCGGACCCATGGTCAGGTGGGAGGGTAGAATGTGGAGTAAGCCAGGAAATAAAGCACTCCCTGCAGTGTGCAGTCTGGGCCTGCAGCATCAAAAGAGGAGGCAAGTGTTTCCTTTCCCCACACCTTGAGCTACCAGGGGGGTGCTTTCTGTCATGGAATATGGTTAGCAACTGCCATGCTTCTTACCACCTGGGCAGGTGAAAGAGCCCTCAGTTTTGGCCATAAAATGCTGTGATGGTCAGCAGCTAGGAAGATGTAGGGGAGTCCAAGGACCTTGTGTGTCTTCTAAGTATCCAGGACTCCCAAGGATGATTCTGTAGCAAGTAATTATAATAACAATGTGTAATGCTTATTCAGCATTTAGTAAAGGTGAAATTGGTGAATTTTATGATCTTAAAATATTATCTCAGTAAGTTTGTTTTAAAATATTTGAATCTTTTTTCAAAATATTGTAAACTGATAAATACAGATGCTGTTATTATCAATAACTTTAAAATGATCAATTGAATCAGTGAAGTGAGTTCTTTTAAATTTAATAAAAAAAGACGTTAGTAAAAAGAAAAAGAGGCGTGTGGAATACAGAAAAGTACACAGATGAAAAGAAATATTACCTCTTATCCCGCTTAGAGATGACAACTGTACAGACTGTTTTACAAAAAAAATACTAAAATTTAGTTTTACTTGAAATCAATAGAAGGAAGCTAGAATGAAATGAAGGAATTGCTGAACAATTCTGTGCTTGTTCACAGAGAAATCAGTTCCTCAATTATCCTAAAGGCAAGAACAGCTATGAAAAAATGCTGAGTTCGGGTTGAGATACATGGTTTTTCTAATTAAGTTCATGCATCTTGATGGTCATAGTTTAATCTCCACATAGACAATTGCTTCCCATAAAAATCAGAGGACATTTGTGATGCTTAAACAACAGAGTATCTGCGATTTTAAACTAGAAACTAAAGAACAAAGTTTAAAACCTTAGCCAACTTTTAAGATGAACTTCTAAGATAAATTATTAGGGAATGGCTACTTTGTAAGCAAAATAATTCTAAAGGTGATAAATCACTTATTAAAAAAGCAGGAGGCAGTGATTGTAGATGGTATCTCAAATAAATCCAACAAGGTTACACATGAATCCTATAAGTTTCCTCCTTCCTGATTCTGTTTCTGAATTATCTGCTCCATTCTGAAAACGACCACACTCTCCTTTTCCTCACCCAGACGTGCAGAGTTCACACATTTCATGGTCTGCTGTCTTCATTCCAGACGAGGCCCTTTCATTGGTTAAGATTTTTCAAATTTTTGAAATAAGGCGAAAAGTCGGGTGGCATGTCTTTTCAGTGTCATATTAGGGAATTGTGAAACAAGTCCATCTGAGGATTATTTAACTTCTGGAAAATGTATCTGTGCTTGACTTTGGTATTTGTTACTCGATTAGAGCTCAGCTACTGTTGAAGTTACACATTAATTTGTATTTTTCTGCCTGGCAGGAAAGATAACCCCAAAGGTTACAGTTTTATTAGCCCACAGGTCATTAATCAATTTTGTTTGTAACCTAGCAATCTTATTCTAACCTTCTTTTCTGTTTTGAAAATGTCCTTCCTGGTAGATTATGTATATAGACCCATTTTTCTCATATGCTCTTGGAATCAGCTTTACCATCTAATGGTTCCCTCATAAACGAATGAGCTGAATAAAATCTTTGACACCTGTCCATCTATATTTGAATGAGAATCACGATTTTAACATTCTGACCCAAACCCAAAATCTAATTCAGGGAGTTGGTGGTGGGGCCTGGTGATGGGAGATTCTGAGTTTGGTGGTCCTCAGACCAGATACCCTGAAAACCGCACTACTGAACTGGGTGGTAGTGATGTCCTAAGACCATACAAGGTCTAAAAACATTGAAGCCTGGGATGGGACTAGAATCCAACAGTCCATTTCCTTAACTTCAGTTTGGATGTAACAATTGATCTCAGATGTTCATCCAGAATGGGGTGGGACGGGGCAACTAGGAATATAGCCTTAGGTTGAACCACATGAAATCGCCAATATTCAACTAATTGGCCTATAAAAATGGCAGCTTCATATGGTTCCACCTAAGAACACTTTAGGCGTTTCTAACTTGAAGCTGGTTTGGCAACCACCTTGTGATTATGATAGCTGGGACAGAGGGAATTTCCAAAATTTGGCTGAAGTGTCTTGTAGCTTTCATCAGATTAAAAATACATATTAAGGACTCTCTTCCCAGAACAATGCACAAACGCAACATTTTGCATACAATCTCAGGGGTATTTATGGACGCCTTAAAGGTCCAGGTGATCCTATTTTAGGAAACTGTTTCTGAAGCCCGCATTTTCTGAAGGTCACATTCTTTAGGGAAAGAGTTTTGCTGCCCCCTACTGCCTCATGTTTCTTCGGACACATTTGCTCCGTCTGTCAGTGTGTCCAGCTTCCGTATGGCAGAAGCCCTAAAGGCTGTCTCACCACACCAACCGACACAGTACTCCCCTTCTAGGCTGAGACGGGCACCACAGACCCTTCTATTTATAGTTTGCACACTGCATTGCGTTATTGTTAGAAAACCACCATGTCTAGTCTACAGCGCGCCCTTCGGTGTTATCTGATTCTGACTCTTCGAAACTATTTTACAACAGTGTCCTGTAGACAACTGTTGGCAATGCAAGATAATTCTTGTTTCTAGAAATGCAAATTGTGTCCTGTCTGGTAGCGGTTCAATTTACCTCCCCCAGTCCTGTGGAAGAAATTAGTTTTACCTCCCTTTGCACATTCAATTCAGTATTTCTGAACTATAAACATGTCGGTTCTTTGGATTCTCCTTTGAACCAGTTATAACATCTGTCTGGTTCCCTCAATATGAGTGAAATAAAATCTTAAGCACGTGCATATTTCTTATCTGTGTGGCAGTCATGATTTTACTCTTTTTTGAAAATTATCCTTTAACTTGAATCAGGATCTTAACAGAGACCCCAATTTCCATCTGAGATAAGAAAAGGTTATCTGTTCCTTGAAAGTTCCTCATTTGAAAAAGGAAACACTCAATGGAGTGACCTTTTGAACTATTTGGAAGTCTCCCCCACCTCCACACATCCTTCCCCTTTGCCTTACTTCCCCATTCAAGTAATATCCTACCTCCTTGCCTCAGGGAGATAAGTGGTGGTGGATGAGGAGAAGCCTGTAGATTTTGCTTTTGTTTTCTTAAAGCTTAAGTCTTTAGAAGAATGTAGAATTGTAGTGGAGTGGGAGAGAACCAGCATCTTGGAGAAGCAGAGGTGGGACTTTGTTTCCACAAGACAGCATTACCTCAGGCTGAGGGAAGGAGGCGGGAGCTGCGGGAACAGGCCTGGAGAGGCAGGGCCATGGGTGGGATGGACAGGGGCCCAGCCAGGGCTCGGGTGGGGTGGGGACCCCTTCAGATGCACTTGAGGTCAGAAGTTGGCTCTAACCCCACTGAACTGAAGACCCTTGACTACCAGGGGTTTGGTAATTGGACCTTTAGCCTATGGGCAACTTTTAAGCCCTCAGGTCTTGACTCAGGAAAAAAGTTATTTGATCAACTCGTTTTGTTCTGGGGCTTCATTTTAAAAGTGAAAACTCACAGAATGCATCAGATGCAATAAAAAAGCAAGTGTTTCTCAAACCTTTCATTTCAGTTGTGTTGGCAGTGCATTTTATTTCCTCTATCATCCACTTTTACTGTTGGCCATGAGCAAAAAGCAAAAGTGACCCTAAAAGGCACAGAAAAAGTCAAATTCAGCTCAATGGCCAATAGGATTCAGAAAACCTGCCTTCTTTCCTTTTCTTCTTTTACAGTGACTCCAAAGGAATATTAAATTAGGTTTGAAGCAAATCTTATCTTCAGTCTTCCAATTCTTCCAAACGGAATAGCCAATTACCTCTTGAAGTACTTTTGGTGGGGCTTTGTTTACTTCATCTAGACAGTCCTCTGGATAAATGCCAGCCAGGGGGGAAGAGAACCTGGCATTGAGAAAGAGAACAGATACCACAGGTGCTCTTTACCAATCTTCGTCAATCAGGACAGAGCTGCAAGTGGGAGGGAGGGTAGGGAACAGAAGGATTATTTTTCAGGATTTTAGAAACTACTTTTCAGCATGGTTTTATTATTTAGCTTTCAGGAATATAAATTCTATGAAGATCAGATACACCTTTATATTAAAATATATAAATCCCTACCCAGCCAAGCAAAATTTATTATGAATATTCACCATTTCCTGGCAAGGCTACAACTGTCACTTTAAAAAGGAATCCTGCCCCTTCTGGGCTCTCTACTGGTCCCAGTACAAAAGTTAATTTAAAAAATGTGCAACGGCCTAACACATTAACAAGAACAGACCAGAAGTAGGATAGAAAGTGTCTAGACTAAGTCAAAATAGAACACACACACACACACACACGGCTCCCTCTGGGGTTAGTAATGATATTTCACTTTTAGAGCTTTAATTAAAATTAGGGTGGTCAGATTGTACGATCTTACAGTAGTCACATATATTCAGGAGTTGGAACTGTTATTTCCAAAGTCTGAGATACTGAGCTGTTTGTTTATAGCCTGGTCATTCCCAGAAACTTCAGGTGTATATGTGACACCTGAGACTCAGAATCAGCGCTCTGAAGCTATGAAAGTCAGCAGCACCCCTACAGGAACTGCTTAAAAAGCTGAAAAAGTGATCAGACATCAAGTAGAGAGTCAAATGAAGCTGATCTAGGTAGGACTAAGGTATATGAGAAGTTTGGGTAAAGGATATCATCCAAATTTTAAAACTTCAACTTCTGCGTAAGACCAAAAGGAAATATTTATTTGGTGCAAAATTTGTATTTTGGGTAGTGTATTTCCTAATTTAACTTGTATGGTTAAATTAGTTTGGTTGAACACCATAAGTAGATGGAATCCTGAATAGGACACGGGATTTTGTTGGTTTGTGCAGCTTAGTGTGATATGTGATATATCCCAGAGTAATTTGGGCAGTGAATAAAGAAGTATCCTTTTGGGGGACTGGGGAGAGAGGAGGAAAAACTCAACTGCCCCATTTGGAGAATTTCTAATATTCTCACGAGCAGTTGGGGCAAACAAATCAATAGACTGACCCGTCGATCTTGGGGTTCACCCTATGAAACATATTCCTACAAAGGATAGGCTAAGTGTACTTAAAAGTAAGCTGAAGAGTTACCTCCAGAGAACCTCTTTTGTAGCTCAGATGCGGCCTAAGCCAACATGGTAAATGAACTCACTGCCCTCCCCCTCTACATGAGACATGATTCCCAGGGGTGTAAATCTCCCTGCAAACGTAGGACATAAATCCTGGGATGAGACTGCACCTGACATCAAGTGATTGAGAAAACCTTCTCAATCAAAAGGGGGAAGAGAGAAATGAGACAAAATAAAGTCTCAGCGGCTGAGAGAGTTATCCTTGAGGTTATTCTTACGCATTATACAGATAACCCCTTTTTAGTTTATGGTGCATTGGAGTAGCTAGAGGGAAGTACCTGAAACTGCTGAGCTGTGTTTCAGTAGCCTTGATTCTAGAGATTGTATAACAATATAGCTTTTACAATGTGATTGTAAAAACCTTGTGTCTAATGCTTCATTTATCTAGGGTATGGACAGATGAGTAAAAAATATGGATAAAAAATAAATAATAGGGGGAACAAAGGTTAAAATAAATTGGGTAGATGGAAATACTAGTGGTCAACAAGAGGGAGGGGTAAGGGGCATGGTATATATGAGTTTTTTCTATTTCTTCTTCTGGAGTGATGCAAATGTTCTAAAAAAGACCATGGTGATGAATACACAACTATGTGATGGTATTGTGAACCACTGATTATACATCATGTATGGAATGTTTGCATGTTATCAATAAACATTTTAAAAAATTAAGGTGAGTTTTCATAAAGCACTTACATGTCTTACTAGCTTTTATATCCCACTTAGGGAAGTTGAGTCTATTTCAAAAATAATAGGGGTTGACCCATAGAAAGTTTACTAAAAGTATTTTCAATAGTCCCACAATTGAGGCAGCCATTACTTAAAAACCCTTTCAGGGAGCTAAGATGGCAGGGACAGCCTCAGCCCTGGATATGGGGAGAACAGAGGATGTCTTTCACCAGAAATAAACTCATGCTTTACCTGAAGGATTTCATGCTTTCTATCTACCTGTGCCTGTTTTCTCGTTGGGCCTAAAGTGGTTGTGTAAAGTTTCCCTGTCTTTGGGCCTAATTTTGTGCCCCAGGACAGAAACCACAACCTAAACAACCAAGGAATAGATTGACTCCACACTTATCATTTTCTAAAGGAGCAAGATATTGTTTATTTCAAGTGAAATCTAGTGCCTGGAATTGTTCCTGCCTCCTCATAATGATACTCACTCCTCATAGTGAGTTATACAGTCCCCAAAATATAAACAAAGATAAAGCAAAAAATCAGTGCAGTTTACTTTATTAAAAATCATTTATAATATTGCTTATATTTTAATATAAATTTTTCATGTTAATTATTTTTGTAGAGCTATCAGTGCAATATACAGGCTAATAAAAGCATATCAACAACAGAGGACCAGTACAGGCATGTCAGTTTGGCACTTGTTTTCTTCTAAATTACTATTCAATCAGGTGCTATTCAAGGACCACTGTTTTTGGTCATACCCTTGTAATCACAACTAAGATGTGCTCTAAAGCAGAAATTCCAAGTGCCTTGGCTAAATAAATGTGAATCCACATTTCTAATTTGTATTTAGAAGGAACAGGCCACATTTATTTAGTAAACAGAGTACAAAGACACTGCTTATCCCATCCTCCCTCAGCCAACCCCGTGATTCAGTTGCATTTGTCTGGTAGAAGCCAAGGGAAACTGAACAGCCTCTGGGACAGGGTTCGTCCCAGCTTAGGCGTGGCTACTGTGAGGGAGAGTGGTGGAGTGCTGCAGAATCTGGGGGATTCCTTCCGTCCCTCCCTTTAACACAACCCACTCTTAAAACTGATCTCTGATTTTCACTCTGTGAATTCATATACCCCTGTCCCAATCTTTGCATTCACTCCTCCTAAAGCATGTATTTTCAGAGTTCAGATGGATTAGGAAATCACTTACAAATTCTGTGTCAATAGAAAGCTCAAAGCATCAGCGGAGTTTTTTGAAAGACACTCTTGACAACTGGATGTGCTTCAATTTTTGAAAGTTTGCTATATATACATCACAACTTGCTATATACACATTTATAGAATTATAAGAAGCCTTTTTGAAAAGATTCATAAAGCATCTTTTTAAATAGACCCATTATGTAATTATTAAATAATATCTATTTTCAAAGTCCAGTCTTCACTTTACAGGTGGATAAACGGAAACAAAGACTCAGAGAACTAATTTGTCCATGGTCAGTTAGGAGTAAAATC
Source organism: Tamandua tetradactyla (assembly GCF_023851605.1). Classification (NCBI taxonomy): domain Eukaryota; kingdom Metazoa; phylum Chordata; class Mammalia; order Pilosa; family Myrmecophagidae; genus Tamandua; species Tamandua tetradactyla. The sequence goes on from NC_135334.1 coordinate 112,912,040, forward strand.
TAAGTCTTTTAGTTCCTAATTCAGTGGTTTATAAGCTAAATTACACTGCATCATTAGCCCTCTGGGAACATAATCCTGGAACCTTATATAAGCCAAATAGGTCCAAAATTACATTCTCATACAGACAAATTAATTGGATAATTTATCAAGAGTGAACTATGTAACATTAGAATATTCTGCACAACTGACCAAGGACTTTCAAATAAATCCACTATTAAAAAATACCCCATTTCCAGGCAAAATAAATAAGATTAAAATTCAGCATAACAGATCTACAAATGTTTAAAACTAGCTTAAAGTTTTACTACAATTCCAACTGCAACACAAAGGTCACAAGTTTCCCAAAAGAGTTTAAGGCAACTTGATTAAAGCTGTTCAGTCATCTTCACAGTGAGATTTTTCAAGAGAAATCAAAAATCTAAACAAGTCTCATTACACTTGATCTTAGCCAAAAGGCTGAGAAGTGATGAATAAGTCTCATTAAAAGTAGCATCTAGTGAGTGAGGAAGCAAATGTAACAAAATATTATTTATAGATTCTGGGTGGTGGATGTGCCCTGAATAATTCTCTAAACTCTTTTGCACCCTTGACAAACTTCCTCATAAAGTGCTGAAGGAAAAAAGCAAATGAATGCCTTTTTTAGGGGTAATGCCTTACCACCCCTAAAACTTACGTGCCAAACAACCTTCCAACATTGGTCAACTTTAACCATTGTTCTAGTAAATGCTCATTATTAAATATTTGAGGGCTAACTGTGTGCCAAGTATTTTGCTAAATTCAGGGGATTTGGTAGTGAACAGGGCAGTATTCCCTGTCCTCACAGAGCCTACATTGTCTTGGGAATGTTATGTACTTCGAGAACATAACATTCTCGAAGGATGTTCTGCACATCCTTCTATTAATGTAGATACACCCTTTTTTCCCCTGCCACTTTAGCTTTTACCCCATCTGCTTGCGAGGATGTTGGGAGTAAATGAAGTCAGTTGGCAGAGCAAGGAAGCCCTATGACAAGAGGTTCTCCCTTAAAGAGGGAATGGCTCGTAAGCAGCATTCCCACTGTGCCTTAGAGACTTTCCAAGAGTGGAACTGCACCTATACTCAGAGATGCCAATGTGCAAAGGCAGAGGAACTCATCCCTCCATCCCCCTTGCCCTGCTGTGAAAGCACTTTGTGAGAGAAAGAGGAGAACTGAATCTTCTCACTCCATAAAAATGTCTTCCCCATTTAGAATTATTTTTCATGATGTTATAATCCCAAATTTCAGGAGGGGGAAGGGGGAGTTTTAAAACATTTTCCTGAAATCAGGAAAATATTTAATAACTTAGGTCATTACTATAGCAATGCAGACATTTGTAAAAACTTTCTACTTGATATTTTGAGAACAGTTTTGACAGCTGATCAAATGGTATCTTAGTGTTTAATAGTTAGAATTTAAGAACTTTGCTATCTGAATTTGTAGATTTTTTTCCTTGTTGCCTTAATTTTAAATTGGTTTAAGAAACTAACTGAGCAAATATATGCTTTACAAGGATTATATGGATACTTTATTTAAATATGCCTATGGTTAAGCTAACCAAGATATCCATTTTTGGTGGTTCTAAGTGTATCATTTGTTTTCTTAAATAAAAAACTTTGAAAAATCATTACTAGGTGAAATTTCGTGAAACTAGGCATCTCCTCACAAGTGTTTGTCTTTGGTTAAAAGTGAAGATTGCAGGGCAGGCCACTATGGCTCAGCAGGCAGAGTTCTTGCCTGCCAGGCCAGAGGACCCGGGTTCGATTCTCGGTGCCTGCCCATGGGAAAAAAAAAAAAAAGTGAAGGTTGCAGATCCATCCAATTTGAGGACTACAATCTGCAGATCCATCCAATGCTATTTCGTCTAACTTTTGGATACCAGGTGGGTGGAAGTTGCAACTTCATTTTATAGACACACTCTTAACTGTGAAACTATACCTATCATGTGAATCTGGGAATTACAAAAATGTATTTCAAGGGAAAAACACAAATGATTATTCTCCCTTTCTTAGTTCCTAGCTTTATGGAACTGGCATCACAAAAAAGACTTAATGGCATTTTATATAAAATAAGCAGAATTTAAGGTAAACCAAGAAAAGAGGAGCAGCAACTGAACAAAAGGAATGATAAAGAACTGCTTCTCTGTAAAGAGAAATAACTATGCTTATTTTATCTAGGACTTCACTGGTATTAAAAAAAAAACAGTACTAGAGAATATAATTTTATATTTCCCATAAACATTAACTGTTAGAGAAATTCATACAACATCTGTATATTAGCCTATCATTAACAAGGGTAAAAAACCCACCTTTCATTCTATTTCACTTTTTTCTACTATATCCTCCTCAAATAAAAAGTTGCATCATAGTAAAACTGCCAAAGGATAGTAATAAGCTACCAAATCAACATCCTGACTTCTGTTTCTCGACTGTAAAATGAATGACGTGCAGCAAGTTTCATCCAACACAGGATTGAACAACTTTGGGAAATGAGGAAGTAAAAAGGCAATCCCATAATGACGCCAAAAGAACATATTAAAAGGTGATAAATAAAATCTAAATAGGGTGGTACAACGGTGGTTCAGATTCCCTAAGCCTGCCCATGCCAAAAAAAAAAAAAAAATCTAAATACATGGCCCAAGAACTTGTGGGCCAACTGCATGAAACTAGCCCATTTCAGAATGGGGATGTTTTGAAAAATATATGAAGAAGCCAGCTTTCCAAATGAGACTTGAAGAATCATTGCTTTTATTAAATGTTTATTTAATGAGTTGAAGTCTTATCAAAATATTCTATTCAGAAGGAGAGGTTGGCCATTATTCTACTCCATACATACAATGAATGATCAGAATAAAATACGTGACTTTACTAAAAAATGTCAAATGTTGGGAGTCATTTGAATTAAGAAGTGACCCACCCAATGGATACTAAATCCAAAAATTCGTGTCAGCAAAGAATAAGCTAAAGCAACTCTCCATTGGCAAAACTTTAACAGGTATTGTTAATGTTTCACTAGATAGTACTTATCGTCTTAAAACAGAATTTTACAGTTAGAGGGGACCTTAGAAATTGTCTAGTTACAGATGAGAAACCCAAAGCTAAGAGAAGTTTTGTTAGGCAAAAAACTTACTGTTTGAATTAAAAGACTCCTAAGTCACAAGAAAAAAAGAATATCATCAAGGCAGGAAATTACTCCTGTTAATATCTAATGCACAGCCATGCTTTTAATAGAAATTTGGCCAGGCAGCTTTTAAATAGCATTTCCTTTGTCTTTGTGTGGGGGGGTGGCAACATTTAACTTTTTTCTCTGCTAAAAGTACATGCTTATCATGTAATAAATGGATAATTACAACAAATAGAATAATATTTCCTTCAGCTTTTTCTATACAAATACAAAATAACTACCATTTACATATGAAATGGAATCTGAGAATTTTTTGACATTAATTCAATGATGAACAATCACAAGAAGAGCAGCAATGCAGGTTTCCCTACCTGGAAGGTGATGCTGCAATGATTTTCAGGACCTAGTTGGACAGCACAGCAGCTAAGAGACACAAACTGCCAGGAAATGAGCTGGAGCTAGTGAGGAGTCCATGGTATTGGCAATGGTGTAGAGGAGGATCACTGCTTGACCTTTACTTTCACTCTATAACATAACTTCTGCCAGAGCAGAAGCCTAAATGTGGGAGGGGTAGTTGGAGTAAAAGGAAAAAGGTCAAGGTGATAAATGCTGAGTCCACCTAGAACTTAAAACCAGACTCCTTTCTAGAACCAAGGTCTTTTGGCTTCTTGAAATTAAGGCTAATTTAGATTACTGGTCAGGGGGCTCTGATTTAGACTCTGTGAAGAGGCAGGCAATAAGGTCTTCCCACAATCAGGCAACTTTAAACAATCTTGTGTAAAAGCACAGTGGTGGGTTCTCTTAAATACTTTACTAGGGTCCATAATAGTTGTGGAGCTCCCCGAAAGCTATCTGATATCTACAGGCACTTAAATACACAACGGCACAAAAATCATCTCTATAAGGAATACTTAGCCACTTCAATACATTCTACAGGAACATTCTCAGAAGTTGGTGGACTAAAGCAACCTACTTAACCAAAGTCATGATATAACCACTATGACTTCAATTTGGTGGTTCCTCAAATACCCCAATGATTTCCCAAGTATAAAGAAATTCTGTCTCAGGAAATCAACTTTGTTGTTTAATTGAACTAAACCAGAGGGTGTTCAAAGCTGAAAATTTCCAGTCCACAAGCTTCTGTCACGACCAATGAGATGCCACATTGGTTGACTGGTTGAGTCATTCTTAATTTTTGTGTTGGTAATTGTGTGTTGTGTGCTTCTCCTTATCATAACAGAAATCATATGCAGAGCTGTAGAGTTCACCCTGAATTGAACAGACAAAAAGGCATATATAACAGCACTGAGTAATTGGTATCCACATGGTTCTCAGCATTACAGGCTCTGGAGAAGATGCAATTTCATGGCCTCAAGGAAATATGTATGTAGGCAGGCAGAATGAAACAATAAGTATTATTCAATAGACAACATGTTTCCACTAAGTTATATTTAGGGTTTAACTTGTCCCTGAATATCCTTAATAACACCCGGGGTTGGCGGTGGGGAGAGGAAAGGGGTAAATGAGAACTTAAGTTTTCCAAGGATTATGGTTCAAAGTCTTGTTCAAAGTCTTCGAAATCTACTGGAAGTCCAATAAAATGAGAACTCTTCTCTCCGGCACCAGCACAAGGTGGTAGTGATTCTCAAGTTTACTATATTACATATAACACTATAAAATTAAGACTGAAGTTTTAAGGAAAATCCTTATTTTAGGAGAAGGAACATTTGAGCTTTAGTACTCCAACTCTGGGCTTTTTGACAATAAAACACACTGAACCAAAAGCCCACAAAAAGCACAAAAAAGAGGTATACTAATTGACAAAATAGTTGTAACATACCAAAGGCACATCTAATATAACATTTCTGAAAGAGCACGGAGCATGTAGATTCCAAAGAAAAAGCTGTCTCTTGATATTTGCTAACAGGAAGAAATGGTGAGTGACTGCTTTAAAAACATTCACTGGTGAATACCACATCTTTCCCATTTTGCTGTTGTTGTTTATGTGTAATTATTGAGAGCAGGGCGAGGAAAGGCACTGCTTTCTCCATATAGTTTTTCTGGACTACTGAGGGGATGCTATACCCCTGCATCGGTACTGCGTGGTTGAAAGCCCTCCTTCCTATGGTTACCCATATCGAAGCGGGTAGAGACCTCACAACGTACTAGTAAAGTATCATCTTTAATGAAGGTTCTTTGTTTTAGGGCATCCAGATGCATAAAAGTCACATAGCCAAAACCTTTAGGGTTCCGTGGGATTGTGGGTCGCTGGAAGGCAAGCAGCTCTGGTTTGGAATCCATTATCTCTTCATGGTTTTGCCTTAGAGGTGCTTCAGACTGATCAAGAATTGCAAGGCGTATTGTACCCTGGAAGGGCCAAGGGAGATGGCTATCATAATCGCCTTGCATTGTGTGGACAAAGAGGGATATATAGTTTGCACAGCGTGGAGCAGCTGGTAACTGAAGATGCAGCCGCATGCACAGTTTATAGCCAGGTTTGCCAGTGTAGAATCCAGGGCTATGAATGACAACAGGTTTTTCTTCTTCTTGAGATTTCAAGTGCATCCCAAAGTTGCCAATCTTCCAGATATAAATCCCATTGCACTGCTGGGCTTCAATTTCAGCTACTTTGTCCTCAAGGGTTCGAATAGTTCGTTTGAGCTCACCTACATACATGCTCTGAGTTTCCATTTTAGCAGTGAGCTCCCGGATTTGGTGGTCTTGTCTTACAAGGCGACCCTCTAACTGCTGAATGGTTTCTTGGAAATTATGGACCTCTGGGTAACACCCAGAGGGAACCCGAGATGGAGAGGCAGAATCATATGGAAGCATATCATGTTGAGGTATGGGATTTAAAGCCAGGTTTAGATTCTGAAGAGCCTGAGCCAACATTCTCATGTGCGACTGGGTATTCTCCTGTAGATGGCGTGCCAAGTGATTCCTCTGCATCTAAAAATCAAGCATAAGCCTTAGGTTGGGAATAGATAATGTCAGGACTAGGAAAGGGAACTAACCTGGCCAACTAAAAGTTTTTAAAATAATATCACACTTGCCTCAATCTCCTATACCCTTTCCTTGCACCCTTATGAGCTTCTCAATCCATTGAGATGAACATGCCTCTTAATTCACTGAAAAACTGAGAATATCTGAATAATATCCTGTTTCCACATAGATAAACTTCTCTCACCCAAAAAGGTATCCATAGCTACACCCTTACTAGTCCTTTAATGGCATCCACCCCTTCTTAACACCTTATAGATTTGCTCAGTTATCTCCTTTCTCCTTTATCTTCAAAACGTTCTTTCCACTTAACTCTTTCCTTTTGAATATAATTGCTAAAATCTTTCTCATAAAAAAAGAAAAAAAGGTAAATTCATCGATCCTGGAATTCCTGCTAGTTAACCCCATTTTCTCCCTCCTCCTTATATAACTAAGTTCACCTGCACTGTCTCCAATTCTTAATTTATTATATAAATCGACTGCAAACTGGAATCTTTTCTGCCTCCATATTCTAACTTTACAAAAATATCCTAATTGTCATATGAAAAGTAATCATGATATAGCAACTTTTATTGCAAAACAATTCATGTACATTATGTACATTATAATGTAAACAACAATTCATGTACATTATAAAAACAGAAAATAGAGATGATCAAAAGGAAAATAAGGGTTGGGCACAGTGGCTCAGTGGCAGAGTTCTCGCCTGCCATGCCGGAGACCCGGGTTCACTTCCCAGTGCCTGTTCATGTTAAAAATAAATAAATAAATAAGTGACCTATTACTTCACCTAACTACATTAACATTTTGGGACATTTCTTTCAAGTTTTTTTTTCAAGGCGCAAACACAGAACATATTTTTCCAAAATGTAATCATACTCTATACCATTTTGCTCTTTATTTTTTAAAATTATTAAATGCAGCCTTATTGTAAAAGTCAGATAACAAAAACGTAATGGAAAAAGTGAAATGTAACCATACCCTCCAAAAGAACAACTTAAATAATGACCTATCTCAGACATTTGACTATGATCTTCAAGACCCATTATGAATCTTAAAACTGATTTTGGAGACAATAATACTTTCTCCTTGCTTGGTTCTGTTTCTAATAGAACAAAGACTCACTCTGTATGATCTCAATCACAGCTTCGATGATCATCATGAATTAATGACTTCCACAAATCATATTCTGAGTCCCAATTTCTCTTTGGATCTTAAGACCACATATACAACATGTCAGCCATGTCTACCTGGATGCTCCACATCCAGCTGGGTAAGTTTACCCTGTAACTCAACACCATCCAACTGGAGCTCACTTTTTTTTTTGCCTACCACCTTCAACTAGTTCTTTCAGTGTCCCCACTTTCTGCTGAGTGGCCCTTCTATCCATCCAATGATTCAGGACAGAAACCAAGAGTCATTCTATACTCCTGTGTCTCCTTCATACAACCATATCTATTTAGTCACAAAGTCAACAGATATTCCCTCCTAAATATGTATTGACTCGCAGATCTCTATTTTCACTTTCATCACCATAATTCATGTTCTCTTCATTTTGGTCCTTGGTATCACAACAAGCTCAGTTTTGAATCCAAATCTTCCTCACTGCTACCAGGGTAAATAAAATAAAACAAACTACTTGTAGTTTCCCAAATCATCATGCTCTCTGTTTGTCTTCTTGGACAACTCTACTTCCATCTGTCAAGATTTAGGCCAAATATCACATCAAGTCTGCCTGCCTACTTTAGGCGCTCATAGCTGACTGCTAACTGTGCCTCTGCTTTTTTAAAAAATAATATTTATTATAACTTAAAGTTTTCATCAAAACCAGTATAGTTAATCAGGCTTTTAACCTGTACTAAAGTATTAACCCATTACTAAAAAATACAACATCTACTTAGAGCCCAAGAAAACTATTTGCAGAAATATTTTTTTCTAAAAGTGTTATGGACTTAGCTCTACTATTTAGTTCTTTGATCCATTTTGAGTTAATTTTTGTATTGGGTGTGAGATATGGATCTTCTTTCATTCTTTTGCATCTCGATATCCAGTTTTGCAAGCACCATTTATTAAAGAGGCTGTTCTGTCCCAGGTGGGTTGGCTTGACTGCCTTATCAAAGATGAATTGTCCATGGATAAGAGTGTCTATATCTGAATACTCTGTTCCATTGGTCAGTATACCTGACTTGATGCCAGTACCCTCCTATAGCTTCATAATATGCTTAGAAGCCAGGTGGTGTGAAACCTCACACTTCATTTTTCTCAAGATATTTTTAGCTGTTGGAGCACCCTTTCCTTCCAAATAAATTTGGTTAATTGGCTTCTCTATTTTTGCAAAGTAAGTTGTTGGGATTTTCATTGGTATTGCATTGAATCTATAAGTCAGTTTCAATAGAATTGACATCTTAACTATATTTAGTCTTGTAATTCATGAACAAGTATGCCCTTCCATTTATTTAGGTCTTTCATAATTTCTTTTAGCAGTGTCTTTTTCTGTATAGGTCTTTGGAAAATGTCAATAGTGTATTTTAACTACCAAAAACATTTAATTGGCTATTTAATGACATTTTATTTGCTTATATTTTGAGAATCTTAATGATAAACAATTTTCAAAAATCGGCTGAAAATACATAGTTTCTTAATAGAAGATACTGACTACAGATTTTAACAGTTTACCCATTCGTCAAAATATATGAATTTTGAGAATATCGGTCATTAATAACACATGACAACAGAACTGATGTTGCTATAATTATAGTAGGAGTTAGATTAGTCAGCAAAACAGTAGGAAGTAAATACTACTATGAAAAAGTAAAAATAAATGGTTTACTAAAAGCAGTATACCCTTTGTGACAGACAGCAAATCCTAAGAGGTTTAAAGGAAAATTCAAAGCTATTATTAGTCTAGTAAGAGGATATATCATATATATTACCATTAAATCATTATCTTTTAAGAGAACAACATGTCTGACAAGCCTTAAAATACTTTTGTACTTTTGAAAGAAGTTTGGAACATCAAAAAGTTTGGACCACTCTGCTTTACTCAGCAAAATTTCATCTGTGATAGCAAGATCTTGTTTAAACTCCTCAACTACGACCAGCCGCACTGAAACAGACACACTGTACAAGGAATTCTGCTGTAGGTATGCTTGTGTAATTGTAGGCTCCAGATGTTATCTATCCAAGAAAAAGAAATAAAGGCATCCAAATTGAGAGGAAGAAGTAAAATTCTCACTGCAGATGATATGACACTATATGTTGGAAATCCTGAAAAATCTACAGCAAAGCTACTAGAGCTAATAAATAAGTACAGCACAGTGGCAGGATACAAGATCAACTCCCCAAAATCAGTAGTGCTACTATATATTAGTATGAGCAATCTGAGGAAATTAATTAAAAAATTCCATTTACAATACCAACTAAAAGAATCAAATATTTAAGAATAAATTTAAGGATACAAAAGACCTATACAGAAAAAGACACTGCTAAAAGAAATTATGGAAGACCTAAATAAATGGAAGGGCATACTTGTTCATGGATTACAAGACTAAATATTGTTAAGATGTCAATTCTATTGAAACTGACTTATAGATTCAATGCAATACCAATGAAAATCCCAACAACTTACTTTGCAAAAATAGAGAAGCCAATTAACCAAATTTATTTGGAAGTGAAAGGTGCTCCAACAGCTAAAAATATCTTGAGAAAAATGAAGTGTGAGGTTTCACACCACCTGGCTTCTAAGCATATTATGAAGCTATAGGAGGGTACTGGCATCAAGTCAGGTATACTGACCAATGGAACAGAGTATTCAGATATAGACACTCTTATCCATGGACAATTCATCTTTGATAAGGCAGTCAAGCCAACCCACCTGGGACAGAACAGCCTCTTTAATAAATGGTGCTTGCAAAACTGGATATTGAGATGCTAAAGAATGAAAGAGGATCCATATCTCACACCCAACACAAAAATTAACTCGAAATGGATCAAAGAACTAAATAGTAGAGCTAAGTCCATAACACTTTTAGAAAAAAATGCAGGGAAATATCTTTTAAAACTTGTTTTAGGAGGCAGTTTCCTAGATCTTATACCCAAAGCAAGAGAAGTGAAGAAAGAAATAGATAAACAAGAATTCCTCAAGATGAAACACTTCTGTGCATCAAAGAACTTTGTCAAGAAAGTAAAAAGGCAGCCTAAATGGGAGACAATATTTGGAGACCATATATCAGATAAAGGTTTAGTATTCAGAATATATAAAGAGATTCTTCAACTCAACAACAAAAAGACAACCCCATTAAAAAATGGGCAAAAGACATTCCTCTTCTCTGAAGAGGAAACATAAATGACTAAAAGGCACATGAAAAAATGCTCAATTGACCGGCCATTAGGGAAAAGAAAATCAAAACCACAATGAGATATCATCTCACACCCACCAGAATAGCCATTATAAAAAAAAACAAACAGAAAACGACAAGTGCTGGAGAGGCTGTAGAGAAAGAGGCGCACTTACCCACTGTTGGTGGGAATGTAAAGTGGTACAACCACTCTGGAAAGCAGTCTGGTGGTTCTTCAGGAAGCTAATTATAGAATTGCCATTTGATCCAGCAATCCCATTACTAGGTATATATTCAGAGGACATGAGGGCAAGGACACAATTGGACATTTGCACAACAATGTTGACAGCAACATTATGCATGACTGCCAGGAGATGGAAACAGTCCAAATGTCTATCAGCAGATGAGTGGCTAAACAAGCCATAAGTTATACATATGATGGAATATTATGCAGCTGTAAGACAGAATAAAGTCAGGAAGCATGTAACAACATGGATAAACCTTGAGGACATTACGCTGAGTGAAATTAGTCAGAAACAAAAGGACAAATACTGTATGGTCTCATTAATACCAACTAACATTAATGAGTGAACTTAGAGAACTGAAGCTAGAACAAAGGTTAACAGGATAGAAACAAGGTAGAGTTTGGGCATTTGGTGCTGAAGGAATACAGATTGTACAACAGGACTGATTGTAAAAATTCAGAAATGGATAGCACAATACTACCTGATTGTAGCACAATAATATATGTACTGAATGAAGCTGAATGTGAGTATGATAAAGGGAGAAGGGCTGGGGGCACGTATGAAAGCAGAAGGAAAGACAGAGGATAAAGACTGAGATGGTATAATTTAGGAATGCCTAGGGTGGACAACGATGGTGACTAAATGTACAAATAAAAAAAAGTGTTTACATGAGGGAGAACAAATGAATGTCCATATTGCAGGGTGTTGAAAATAGATGGTATATGGGAAAAAGCACAATCAAGTAAAACTAGGGTCTATAATCAACAGCAATACCGTAATATACTTTCACTGAACATAATAAAGACAGTATGCTGAAACTAAATGCCAACAGGAGCAGGATCATGGGGAAGAGGTATGGATTTTTTGTGGGAGAAAAGGAAATGTCTTCAGATAGATTATGGTGGCGAAGGCATGTCTATACACACTTAGGTTAGATTGTATGATGTGTGAACAAAACTGTTTAAGAATGAACAGAGAGAAGTAAATGCTAGAGAAAATGCAGAGAAAGAGATGTACCTATTCACTGTCAGTAGGGAAACTGAGAGTTGCAGCCCCTTGGAGGGCAGTGTGGTGGTTCCATAGGTGGCTAGGGGTGTGGTTGCAATATGATCCTGAAACCCCATTGCTCAGTATATACCTAGAGGAACAGAGTGTGGGGACACAATTTGTACACTAGTGTCTATGGCAGCAGTGTTCACAATACACAACGGATGGAGATGGCCTAAGGGTACAATAACAGGAATGGAAGGGAGATCTTTAGTGTATACATACAACGGACTACTGAGCAGTCGCAGGAAGGAATGAAGCTGTGATGCATGCAACTAGGGAATGAATTTTAAAGACTGTATGTTAAATGAAATGTCAGAAACAAAAAGACAAGTATTATCATGCATCACTCATGTGGACTAAGTATAATATAAAAACTCGGTGAATTGAAGTTGAAAGCATGGGTTATCAGGTTGGGGTCTACTGAAAAGAGTCCTAGAGTGTAAGCTTTTACAGCAGAAACATATATTCAGGAGTTGTAACTGTTATTTCTAAATTCTGAGATACTGACCTGTTTGTTTATAACCTGGTCATTCCCAGAAACTCTGGGTATTTATGTGACACCTGTGACTCAGAGCTAGAGCTCTGAAGCTATGAAAGGTAGCAGTACTCCATACGGGAACTGTTTAAAAAATTGAAAAAGGGATCTGACTTCGAGTTCATATGAGTGAAGCTGACCTGGACAGGACTAAGATATATCAGAATATAGGTTACAGGATGATTTCATACATATTTTAAAACTTCAATTTCTGTGAGACTAAAGGGAGAGATATTTGTTTGGTACAAAATTTATATTCTGGGGAGTGCATTTCCTAACTTAACTTGTATGGGCAGTTTAGTTGAACACCATAAGTATATGGAATCTTAAATAGGGTGTGAGACTTTGTTGGTCTGTCCAGGTTAGAATGATGCCCTGATACATCCCACAGTAATTTAGACAGTGAATAAAGAAGCATTTGCAAGGTCCCCTCGGGGCACTGGGGAGAAGGAGGAAATATTCAACTGCCCCATTTGGAGAATTTCTGATATTCTCACAAGCAGTGGAGACAAGCAAATTAACAGGCCCAGCACTCGATCTTGGGGTTCGACCCTATGAAGTTTATTCCTGTAAAGAACAGGCTAAGGCTACTTAAAATTATGCCTAAGAGTCACCTCCAGAGAACCTCTTTTATTGCTCAGACGTGGCCTCTCTCTCTAAGCCAATGCAGCAAGCGAACTCACTGCCCTCTGCCATTTTGTGGGACATGACTCCCAGGGGTGTTGTCTCCCTGGCAACGGAGGACAGAAATCCCAGAATGAGCCAGGACCTGGCCTCAAGGGATTGAGAAAGCGTTCTTGACGAAAAGGCAGAAGAGAGAAATGAGAAAAAATAAATTGTCAGTGGCTGAGAGATTTCAAACAGAGCTGAGAGCTTTTCCTGGAGGTTATTCATATGCATTATATAGATACCCCTTTTTAGTTTATGGTATATTGGAGTGACTATAGGGTAGTACCGGAAAACTGTTGAGCTGTGTTCCAACAGCCTTGATTCTTAAAGATGAGTGTAAAAAGATAACACTTTTACAATGTGACTGTGTGATTGTGAAAACCTTGTGTCTAATGTTCCTTTTATCTAGGGTATGGACTGATGCGTAAAAAAATATGGATAAAAAATAAATAGTGGGGGGACAGAGGTTAAAATATTGGGTAGATGGAAATATTAGTGGTTAGTGAGAGGGAGGAGTAAGAGGTATAGTATGTATGCGTTTCTTCTTTTCTGGAATGATGCAAATGTTCCAAAAAATGATCATAGTGATGACTGTACAACTATGTGATGATATTGTGAGCCCTGATTGTACACCATGTATGAAATGTGTTAAGATTTATCAGTAAAAATATTATTAAAAAATAATAATAAAAAAAGATGTTATCTATCACTAAGGTTTACCATTGGATTCCATAAGGCAAATTAGATTGCATTTTTCAGGCTGTTTCAAAAGCAATGGATTTGGCCATTTCCATTTAGAAAATTCCAAGAAAAATTTATGTACAGGAAGAGTTGATGTTATTGTATTGGATAAAACTGGCAAGTTCTTGCTACTAGCACAGCTCAGGAAACCGCACAAGGATATCCAATATACTGGAATAGATGTTATGGCATTTGACCCACATAGCTCTCAGAGTTAACCTGAAGTTGTCAATGTTTGTTATTATATGTAAAATGTCACTGGTTACCCTGAAACCATTCATACTTCTTATGCATTTTATATCTAAATTTTTAAGCAGACTGTCATCTCGTAGGTCCAAATCTTCTAGAATTCTTTGCAGTGCTAATTTTGCAAATAAAATATCAATCTCTTTCCCATCAAAACACAGTTTGGTAACTGGTACAAATGTCTATTCAACAGCTCTTAAATCTTTTAGTTCTTCCTGAAACTTCCTGTAATTTCAATTAATCATAGAATGAAGTGAAAAACTTCAATCAGCATGTCTTGGTGCAACATACAACTCATCAATATTAAGCATCTTTTGTAGGTACCCTTAGTTGTAAGATCCAAAAGTAAAAATTTTTCCTCCAACATTTTCCATTACAGATTGTGGGAGATTCTTGCTTCCACTGATTCAATGGTTTCTTGTATCTTATTCTTTTATCAAGGTACTTAATTTTTCCAAAATTAAAATCCCACACTGAAGTTCTGTTTCCTCTTCAAAAACCCCAAAAGGCTTCAGAATCTCAATCAGTTTCTGTGTAAATATGCAATAAGCATCCTTGGAGGCTACTAAGCTGAGAGGAGAGGTAGAGCCATGGTGCTTCTGTGGCGGATGTGCTGGCTGTGATAATCCACTGAGATGGCAGGGAGGGGGGTACTTGCCTTAGCCTGGGTCCAGTACTGCTCCCACACTGGCTCAAACCAATTTAAGCACTTCTGCACCTTTGCTTTTGCTCTATTAATTTATCATACTGTTTTATAAGCCCTTACATTCTTGCCTGTATTCTTCACTACACTATGTGACTGTATATTCTTGATCTATCTTCAACAATTAAAAGGAAAAAAAAGCCTTACCTTTTCATGGCAACCAAAGGTACTGAATGTGCAAGGAATTGGGGCTGTAGGACAGTCTAGATCATAATGATTAGGCATCTGAAAACCAAAACAAGGATTGAAAAATGTTTCTCCCTGCATATCATGTTCTAGTTTGATAGACCACATTTAAGATGAAGATTTATATTTCATCTAAGTTACTAGATAAGCATACATATCATATACAGCTGTGTCTGTGCTACTAAGGCAGAGTAGAGCAGCTGCAACAGAAACCAAAGAGCCTGCAAAGACTAAAATATTTTCTTTCAAGTCACAAAGAAACTATCAGCATTCCATGCTCACCCCCGACCCGCCCAAATCACTCAAAAGTACCTCTAGTGGCATGAAAAGGCACCTTCTGAGGACAACTACAACTGCAAACTCAACTGGGACTCTCACTGTGGTCTAGGCCATTTAATAGGGACGAACCAACTGCATATACTGAAACCACTAACTTACACTTACTACCTCCCTCATGACCACATTTCATTGGCAATACCTAGGCAAGTTTTGGCTATACTGAGGAGGCTCCGATATTAAAAGGTACTTCAAGCACATAAAAGTTTTAAAGACAAAGTCTCAGCTTTTGATTTAGGGACTCCACAACACATTCTTTAAGCTGAGATACATTACACAGAATCACTTTGTTTGAAATTGGTGCAAAATCACCTTTAGAGACCATTAATTCCAATCCCTTTATTTCCCAAGAAGAAAATGGATAATCTAGAACAGGGATCAGCAAAATTTTTTATAAACGGTCGGATAATGGCCTTGTGGGCCACAAGAGTCTGCAGCCATAGGTGAAGCAGCCACGGCTAAGTGTATGGGCATCGCTATGTTCCAATAACACTTTTTTTACAAAACCAGGCAGCAGACTGGATTTGCTGACCTTGGCTCTGGAATGTGGCTAACTTCTTTCCAGAAATCAAAGGGCAGTTTAGTGGCACAGCAAGGATCAAAACCTAGGTCCTTCTGTCACTTAACCTATGTTTTTTTCCTACTCTAAGTCTCATTTTTGCTGGATTTTTAATGTGTTGCATGGTTTCCTTTAAAAATTAAAACAGAGCAAAAAGGAAAATCTGGGAGGTGGAATTTCATAAGGAAAAACAAGTTTAACATCTTCAAATTAAGGCTTTGCCTGTTGGGGGGTAACAAAAAAACAACTAAGGGATTTAATAGACATGGAAAAGTTTAGTTGAGTGCAAGGTTTTGCTTCCTTCTACTTATGCAGAAGTAAGGTAATCAATGTCTCTAAGTTTGTGGATCTCAAGGAATATAAATATTTAGTGACTAATATTCATATTTTGTGGGTGAAGTCCCTAAATGTCAGAAGATAGCAATCAGATGGAATTTTGCACTAATAATCCAAATGGTACAGTGTGCTATTATATTAACTACTCTGAAGACGCCTCACCAGTCGTCTAAAGGACAACTGAACAGACGGGGATGCATATTCTAGAACTCTCAAAACCTCCCCAAGTATCTCAGGGACTATTAGAAAATAAAGTCTTGCTACTCAACAGACCTGCTTTCTTTTATTTCATTGTTCCCTCTTACTCTTTCAGCTGGTCTCTGGACACCTAAGATCCTCACCACACAGTGTGGATAAAACTGTTTCTGAAAGTTTTCTTTCTCTTTATCTTATAATTACCTGGGTTTGCTGGGAACTTACATGAATATACATTAACTTAGGTATTATGTTAATAGCTTAGGAATTTTAAGTATTTAAAAAGAGCTGAATGTTTCGATCTTTCAAAACAGTATTATAATTATATTAACTTATATCAAATATTTTTCCCACAGTCCTAACACCTCTTTAACCTAAATTCATTTTACCTTACTGATTAAAATTTTCAATTTAAAAATTGACTCACTTATTTAAGCTACTTATGGAAATATTATTTTATGAAAGAGAATCAATATACCTGTTCTCTGATGAGTATGGTATTGCAATATTCACAGATGACATTTGCCAAAGGACAGCTCTGGTCATGGATCTAAATTTCATTAGAGAAATACAAGAAAAGTATGAGAAAATCTGAAAAAATAAAACCATTTTTACAAAAGACATTTTTCACTATGAATAAAGAATATAATTAATGTAAATCAAAAATATGAGAATACTATATAAAGGTTATTTTCTTTTCCTTTGCCAGTGCAGAAACAAGATTCATCCAGCCTTCCGACTTTTTAAAGAGAGTACGGTAGCAGGCAAAAGAGAATGTTTTAAATCACTTCTTTTTCAGCTGAGGCAGAGCTTTTCTGACTAGCTTGGACATCATTTGCCGATACAAGAATTCTTCAAAAGCATTCTTCTTCCAGAAATCTCCAGCAACAGCATGATGATTTACTTAAAACTCTTGTCAGGCGGTTAAAGAACAAAAGCACTATTTTGGGTGTAAGGCTTTGGTGACCAGATTCTCATATGCCCCAGAAGGTGAGCCTGGTTTTCTAGAATATAATGACTTCAGTTTAGTTGATGTGCTAAGAAGTAACAAACTTTCCAGGTCAAGACCATTCAATTAACTGAAGTTTAGGAAGGAAATGCAGATTTGCTCTAAATTATGACTCAGACTTCTCTACATCTTGAGCAAGAGAGTTGACTTTTTTTGACCATTTCATCAAGTTAATGAGTATAGTATGCTTGATCTCTTAGGAAAGTAGGAAAAATTATTAACATAAATTTATAAGAGATAAAGTCTAAGGGAGTATCTAAATACTGGTTATGAAAGGATATAAATTATATATAGGTTATTTTAGTAAAGAAAACATAGGTTGGGGATCAGGGGTTAGGATCTTAGTGGGGCTTTGCCACTGAGTATATTAATATAAAATCATTTAGCCTTTCTGTTATTCAGTTTTGAATGGGAAAACTGGTCTATCATCATGATGCTATAAACTTTTTAAGTGAAACAGAACATACAAAAAAAAAGGGTACATGTTATAGATGTACAGCTCAACGAATTATCACAAAATGATTATACTTTAAGCTTAGTATGAGTTTTAATGCCCATTCTGATTTTCAAAATAATTCTGTATAAATCTTATACAGGAATCATGTCTGCCATCAAAGACTATTCATTAAAATACCACATAGCAAAGCAGATTAGTAGCTTTTGCTAACTGCAGACCTACAACAAGTAGGTAGTAGTATAAACACTGCATTGCTTTCTAATAAAGAAATGCAAATATAAACCCTATACTAATTTGCTAACATTTATTGAACTTTTTCTGTTTCTTAAAATCAATTTTCCCAAAAGTGATAATGTAGTCTCAGAGTTGGAATGGCAGTCTCTCTACCGCTAACCACCTCAAGATTTTTTAAAAAGAAAAATTTAAAAAGCAGTGAAATTAACAAATCCAAGTTAGTACATGCCTCTTTATCTTCAAATGCCATTGATATAGCACAGTTCACACAAGAAACCTGTCTCCTTGGACACTCCTTGAGAATATGAATATTAAGTTGGCATTTTTGGAAGGGATGTTGACATTGGGGACAATCCATAAGAGCAAACTCACAATGTGCTTGATGTTCCTATAACAGGAAAAAAAAAATCATTAGTATTTGCCTAACTGAAGAAGTCTCCAAACTATAATCTCTTCTAAGACTAAACTTTTCCCTTTTAAAGAATTGGTAATGAACCCACTTTTGTCAACTATATACCACAGAGCCATTCACAATATGAAGGCCTTAATGAATTATTCCAAATAATGGTTGCGATTAGAAAGTTTATACCAAGAATGCGAAAGCTCAAGTTCATGCATCCAATTAGGAAAGAGAGCTCGAAAGAAGTCAGATTTCCTCGTTCTCAAATTAGTACTGTCTCAAAAGAGTGACTCCTTCATAAGGAGCTAATTAAAGAGAGCAAACAGCAAATCTGTCTTAAACATGTAACTTCAAGCAGAACATTAACAATTTTTAATTCCTGATTAACAATCACATTAAGCTAAGAATAGATTTATTTAATTTAAAGAGAAATTATTTTATTATATGACTGCTTTGGTTAAAAGCAAAGATTGAGATTTGGTTATCTCAATCTTCAGGATGTCATTACATTAATAATAAGATGCACAGTTCAGAAACAGAAAAAAGTATGATGATGGCTACATTGGATTTGTTGCTCATTTCAAAATGAGAAATGAATCTATGGGGTTAAAATATAGTATCTGTATATTAAATATTCTTGCTCAGTTTTACTGTAGATAATGCTCACCAAAAAAACTTGCAGCAGAATACTGGTTTCTCTTTTATCATCACTGGGGCAAAGCCAGAGTAGATGAAATAAACTTTTGATTTCTACTTATATGTACCCTCAAAAATTAAAGAGTTGGTATTCATTCAGCAAGCATTTATTAACCAATTATTATATGTACTGTCAATATGCAGATGGGCAAAGAAAAGGCCCCATTCTCTAGGATCTGTCTTGCATATATGCTTAAGGCTAAAAAATAGCTTTATACCTCTAGATGCCTCAGTTCCATCTTGTGCAAGCAGCCTTCATTTGGACACTTCACCATCAGAGAAAGAATCTCTCGTTTTGCAAAATTGTCAGGAAAAAGTTGATTTTCCAGCAGTATTTCATTATCAACAGGACATTTGTGACCCGCATCCCTAGAAAGAAACAAACATGGATGAAACTTGAAGCCATCATCTTAAGTGAAATAAGCCAGACACAAAAGGACAAATATTGTATAATCTCAGTTATATGAAATAACTAGAACATGCACATTCATAGAGACAGAAAGCAGATTTCAGGGTACCAGGGCTGGGGGTGGGGAATGAAGAATGAATGCTTAACTGGGTGTATTCTCTGTTTGGTGTGATAGAAAAGTTTTGGTAATGGATGATAGTGGTGATAACACAACACTGAATCTAATCAATTACACTGAACTGTATACTTGAAAGTGGTTAAGATGGAAAATGTTTTATGTTGTATATATGCTAACACAATTACAAACAAAAGCCCATAGCTCCAGTCTAACCATCAGAAAAACATAAAACAAATTCCAAAAGAGGTGTCATTCTATAGAATATCTAACCAGTACCACTCAAAACTGTCGTGGTTATCAAACACAAGGAACACTGAGAAACCGTCACAGTCTAGAGGAACCTAAGGAGACCTAACAACTAAATGTAATGTGGTATCCTAGATGGGATGCTGGAACGGAAAAAGGACATTAGACTAAGGACTTCAGTTCATGATGACTTATTAAGATTGGTTCATTAACTGTAACTAATGTTAAGATTTTAAAGATAGGAGAAAATAGGTGTGCAGTATATGAGAACTCTTTGTATAATTTTCCCAATATTTATAAAAATTTAAAACTGTTCTAAAAACTGGTCTATTAAATAAAAGAAACAAATACAAAAACCAAATACAAACCCACATTTAGTGGATTTAAACAAACATTTACAATAAAAAATCCAAACAACTTCAAGTCACAATATATAAATTTTCCATTTACTATTTCCTATGGAAGAATAATTTAATGTTATATTGAGTAATATCACCAAAATAAATTGTGCATAAAAGAAATGAGTACATACCACATTAGCATGTATGTATCATATTGGTTACCTGTTAAAAGTTATGGGATTTTTAGATTGTAGAATAGATTCCAATCAAAGAATGAGAAAATTAATTGAATAAAATCATATTCTAGATTGGTATAAAATAAAGTGAAAATTAAGGATGGGATTTTTTGCTGCCTGGTTGGCCTACATTGTCAGCAGCTACATAATATTTGTGAGCTGGAACTACATATGCTGTTCACAACATATTAACATGTCTATAGCTATTGCTCAGACATAAACTTTCAACAAATTAGCAATACCCCCAGGAGGCCACATTTAAGCTTTTCTTTGAAACAGTCACTACAACACTCTGGGTCATGGGCAACAAAAGAGGTTTCCTCTATTTGCATGTCAAAGGCATTATATAATAGGAAGTTAAAAGACTCTGATGTCTGGCTTTTCAGGAATTTATTCCACTTTAGGATAGGAAAAACCATCATCAGGAAGCCTGGATGTCTGTCATTCTCCTCTACCTTTTCAAAATGTCTCAATCATCACTCACAATGTGGCAAGACAGGTAGGCTACAGGAGTATTAATCATTTACCCAAACACGTTTACTGAGCACTTCCTATGTGTGAACCAACAGTGCTAGTGGATGTGAAAAGGTGACTGAAAACTCTGCCCTCAGCAGCTTATAACTAGTATAGGTAAGAGACACTGGCAATCTTTACGGGATCTCTCTCAGATGGCATAACATTATTTGTATATTGTCAAGTATCTTCTGAGAAACACAGAAAACAATAAACAAATTTATTGAAATATGTAACCAAAACCTAAGTGATGTAAAAGACAAAATAAGAAGAGCTTTACAAAGCAAACTGAAAACCATTATTTACAGCATTAGTAATCATTCCCAAAGAAAATGGAATTGGATTGAGTTGGAGTAATTTTGATTTCCCAAATGACTATAAACTGATGAGAAATTCTACCATAGCTCCTTTAAAAATATTAGAGTGGTTATTTCTAGCTTAGTGGGAGAGAGGAAAAAAAAAAGCCTTAGACTTCCTTTTGTGGGTTTTACTTCCTTTTCAGACCAATGTCTCACTAATTTCATGAATATCTTGCTATTAAAATACTGTTGAAGATGAGCTACCTTCCTGGGCACAGATGATACTTGATAAAAATATTGTACATCCCTATCTACAGGAAAATCAAAGATCCAAATATGGGACTATACTGACCTAAATAAAACATAAATAAAAATTATTGTAAACAGAAAAAAAGTTGAACCGGAAACACTGCTCTTGGGCTCTTAATCAGGACTGTTTTGTCTCTCCTGCGCCCCCTGCCCCAAGTTCCTCATGAAAAAGAATTATCCAGCCCAAAAGGTCAATAGCACCAAGACTGAGAAACCCTATGCTAAACAAATCTTGCCAAATCAGCATTGAGTATTACATTTTCCCCAAAAACTGAAACAAGGGACATGCTCCTTATAATTAAAAATAAGCCATGCCCTGAGCCTGGATGGATACAACGAATACAATTACCCTAAATTCAAGTTTCATAGAAAAGTTAATAAAAACTAAGTGAAGAACAGTGAGCAGCCAGAGATGGACTTAACCTATTAAAAAATGATTTCATCAATGTAATTAGATGCTTATGTATTAAAGATCATACAATCTCCCCACTTCTTCCATTTTTTTTTGTCCTGTACGGAACTTCTTAGTCACCTAAAAATATTCCCATTTACCTTTGAATTATAGTAACAAAAGCTATCTACAGATTTCTTAGGAAATGAATGTAACTGTTTGTAGAAATCCCACATACCTTCTTTCAGTTAAAGTGACCATGACCTGTCGAGCACCTACTGTGTGTGAGGCAGTGTTCCTGGTACTTGGGAAACATCAAGGAATGAAACAGACCTAAAACTCTATACTCTCAAGGAGCTTATCTTCAGTGGGGAGAGAAGATAATAAATATGCAAATCAAGTGGTTTTAGAAAGTAAAAAGTACTAAGGAATAAAAGGAGCCTGGTGTGGGAGACCTGGGTGGGGGGCGGTCAAGGCACGCTGTAATGTGGTAATATGAACAGGGTAAGCCCGAGTATCTATAAGGAGATGAGATTTGAGCCATACATGAAGGAGCTAAGGCTGTCAGCTAAGCAGTTAGCTGAGACAAGAGTGTTTCAAGCAGAGAAAATCAAAGGCCAATGCCCCAAGATAGCAACATGTGTGGCACATTCAAGAAAGAGGAAGAGTGATGGAGTAGAGAGAGGGCCAGAAAACTAATAAGGCACCAATCAGGCAGGACTTTACAAGGATTTTGGCTTTTATTCCCAGATGACTGGCTTCAGTGTTTTAAGCACAGGTGACATGATCTTATTTACTTTACCAGGTTCACTCTGGCTGCTCTATTGAGGACAGGAGAGAGGTGAGGGTAGATGCAGGGAGGCCTATTAGAAGATTAGTACCACAATCCAGATGAGAGCTGATGGTGGGTCAGCACAGGAGAAATGAGAAGGGATGAGGTTTTTGATATATTATGAAGATAGAGCCATCAATTAATATTTTATTAAAAAATATTGGGCGGGCCGCGGTGGCTCAGCGGGCAAAGTGCTTGCCTGCTATGCCGGAGGACCTCGGTTCGATTCCCGGCCCCAGCCCATGTAACAAAAACGGAGAAACAGAATACAATAAAAACAAGAAAATGTTTAAAAATGTTTCCCTTTCTTCCTTCCTTCCTTCCTTCTATCCTTCCTTCCTTCTCTCTGTCTTTCCTTTAAAAAAAAAAAAAAAAAAAAAAAAAATATAGGTTATTTTACTGTTGCCCATAAACATCAGGTGACACAATTTAAGGTGATTAAAAATTAGAATAACTGATCACTTACAGAGTCAGTATTCTTTGTATGATTGAGATTATATCGCGTAGCACCATCACTTAAGGTACATTGATTTTATATTATTTTCTTAGAGCACAGAGACTCGCTTCCTAGTCAGTTCAAAATCTGCTTTAAGTAGATGCATTTATTCACTTATCTGATAGTCAGGGGAAAGAAGTTACCTTTTTGTAGAATATTTGGAAGTGGGATAAAAATCTAAATTTCTCAATGTTCTGCCCTATGTTCTTTCTTCTGAGTAGCCTTTAATGTATAAGCCTACTCTATGTAGTAGTCTGTGTTCTACATCATAATGTTTCCTGTATGTTAGGACACCACTCTTTCTAATATTCATGTACCTTATTGATTTGATGATGCAGGCTTTGCAGAACCTGTGGCCACATGGCGTTTGTACTGCTTCCCGTAATGCCATCAAGCAGATGGGACATTCATACTTGCTTTCCAGGGGTGGATCAAATTCCACATCATATCCCTGGATCTCTTCCATAAAGGAGCTGGAGAGGTTCCCTGTGCTGCCAGTTCCACTCACACTGTCATCTTTGGCTGCGGCACTACAGGAGCTAGCCATGGCAGCACAACAGTCACTGTCCAGCTGGCTGGACCCGCAGCTGTTTTCACAGTTCAGCAGACTCATAGTAACTTGATTAGCAATTCCCTGTAGAAACAGCAAGAAATAAAAAAGGCTTAACATGCATACATACACATACATGTAGGTATATACATTTATCTTATTTATACAACTCACCTTTCATTAATGGGTATATATGCTAGCTGTGTTGTTTTTTTACAAAAAAATTGTTAGTTATTTGAACTCTACTTCATGACTATTTTATAATAAATTATTCGATTCCTTCTTTCAGTAAATATATACCATCCTCTGTGCAAAGCTCTTTGAACAGAAAAAGGAGCCTGGGTCTCTTAAGGAGTTTATGAACTAGGAGAAAGATAGAAGTTCCTTCAAGTATCCTGAGTCACAAGGAAGATGATGACAAGCAGCACAGTGTTAGAAAGAGCAGTGGACAAGGAATCATATGATTACTGCTACTATTAGATGTGCGATTTGGGGCAAGTTACTTAACCATTTGGATCTCAGTTTTTTCTTCTAGATCTAAAATTCCTATGTAAACTTCCAAATATGCAGGGTAGGGCTTTCATGTGGAAGGAATGGAATTGAAAAAGTGTATTTTTATGTTCTTCTGCCTTTCAGTCAGGTCAAGTGACTATATTTCATTATTAACTAATGGAAAAACAAGTCAGGTTTTTTTGCCTATGGTAAACTATTGCTTTCATGGGTAGATAGGATACCTTCAAATTCTAAACCATATAGTATTTACAAATGAAAAGTTAATGTCTGAAAGCAATTCAGTCCATGTACCCAGATCTCTATTTCAGATAATACCACCAAGAAAACTCCTAATATGTGCTAGATATGGTAATCAATACAGTAGGCAATTATCCCTCTGCTGGTTTCTTTTTTATATAAAAGGCGTTACTCTTAACCTTGCCAAATGGAGGGTTAATATAAAAGTTCTCAATCTTTTTACCACCATACGTGCCTTTTTATTCTTCTCCTAAAGATTTCATCTGAGTATCGTTTAGTGAGCATTCTTCTGCCTGAAAAGGCAGTACAGCGAGGCAATGAAGATCGCGGGTGCTGGAACTGGGTAATCCAGGCTTGATTCCCTTCTCTATCCCTTAGTGTGTGACCTGAGCAAGTTACACAACATTCCTGTGCTTTGATTTCCTCATCGTATCATGGAGTAAGAGTCTCAGAGTCCCTGAGATGATTAAATGTGTTAATATGTGCAAAGTAGAACAGTGTCTGGCAGTACGAAGAGTTATATTATTATGTGCAGCTTTATATGTTATTTAATAGTCTCACTGTCTCTTTATTGTCCCCATTTTACTAAAGTGGGAACTATAGAGCTTAGAAAGGTGATGTAACTTGCCCAGGATTTCCCAATAAGTAAAAGAGCTGGGACCAGACCCCAAATCTACTGACCCAGGAGCCTGGGCACTTTGTACCACCTATGTCTGTCTCTGTGTTTTGAAGGATTTATCTATTAAGCTGCATTTAAAATTGATTTCCCTTTATTATTTGAAACTTTTTTAAATGTAAAATATAATGCATACTAAAAACAGTAAATTTCAAAGTACATTTTAATAAGCAGTTATAGAATAAATTTCAATGTATCATATAGGTTACAATTCCACAATTTCAGGCTTTTCCTTCTAGTTGCTCTAAGACACTAGAGACTAAAAAGAAATATCAGCATAATGATTCAGTAGTCATACTCATTTGTTAAAACCTATCTTCATTATCCCAACTCCTCCTTCTCCTTTGAGCCTTCTCCTACTCTTAAAGGATATTTGGGCAATGGCCATTCTAACTTCTTCATGTTGAGGGGGTGTCAAAATTACGAGGTGGGGGATGCAACTGGCTGATGCTCTTGGAGAGACTAGTAACTAGGTTTCAGGGTTTATTTGTCTAGGAACCATTTGGAGGTTGTAGGTTTCAGAAAAATAAACTGAGTGAGCAAAACTCCTATAAAGTTTCAGACAGAGCCCTGGGTATTCTTCATAGTTTACAGATATACTGTTGGCTGGGGCTTGGCTTACCATGGCACTTAACAATTTCTCGCTGAAGCTTGCATAAGAGTAACCTCCAGAATAGCCTCCTGACTCTTATTTGAAATTCTCAGCCACTGATAACCTTATTTTATTACATTTCTTTCCCCCCATTTAGTCAGGTAGGCATTGTCCATCCCACAGTGCCAGGGCCAGGCTTATCACTGGAAGTCATGCCCAACGTTGCCAGGGAGACTTATATCCCTGGACGTCATGTTCCACGTAAGAGGAAGGGTAATGATTTTCCTTGCAGAGTTGGACTATAGAGGGAGGCCACATCTGAGCAAACAAAAGAGGTTTTTCTGGGAATAACTCTCAGGTATAATTATAGAGAGGCTTAGCTTCTCTATTACAGAAATAAGTTTCATAAGAGCAAGCCTCAAGATCAAGGGCTTGGCCTATTAACTTGGGAGTCCCTAATGTTTGAGAGAGTACCAGGGATTTCCCAGGTGATTTCCCTTTATTTTTATTACATTAGACAAAGTAGCTGACCACAGTGTCTATTAAACTTGAGTTGTCCAGCATTATTATGCTGGGGTGATATAATTCCAAAGAATCAGTAAATAAATCCGGCATTTTGTTTTACTTGTTCAGTTTTGACATATTTTTGAAAAAGTAAACAGCTCCCAAAGTTTTGTTATTGCTAATGTGGACAACTAGGGATGGCTCATGAGGATGAGAGGAAGGAAGACAAGGCAAGATAGTGGCAAAGAGCAGAACCAGTCATTACACTGCTCCCTAAGATGGGGTATAAGGCCACCATTATACCTCCGAATCTGGGGATAGATGACCCTGCTATGCTACACAAGGGTTTATATCCTTTCTTATTTTCTTCACATCTACATTTATATCCAGTTACTTCGTTAGTAAATAGGTCAAAGCGTATATAACTGTATAGCAGTGAATATGGCCTCCAAAAAAGAAGTCTGGCCTTTGTCCCAGCTTCTGGGGGGTAACCTCTAAATTTCTGGAATTCAACCATAGGAGTGTCTTTTGCTATTGTATGGCGGGGCCCCAGACCACAGCTGATAGTTTATGCTAATGAGATCGTGGGCACACCCATAATCTTAGGGTAGGGGTGCTGCCTGCATCAGAAAGACCAGCCATCTGATTAGGGGATTGGCACTTAGAGCCACTATCACATCAGCCAAACTTTGGGGAAGGCAGGAGGTGGGGTCTGGAGACTGAGTACAACCGCACAGGCACTGAGTCCAGCAAGCATGTCTACAGAATGAGACCTCAATAAAAAATTCATGTACTGAAGCTGCAATGAGCCTTCCTGATTAGTAATACACATGGATGTGGGGAGGGTGACACACACTGAGGACATGGAAACTTGCGTTTACGGCCCTCCCAGACCTCACCCTATGTACCTCTTCTTACTTGTATTCTTTATACTAACATAAAACTTTATAAGTATACACTTAACTGAGTTCTGTGAGTTTGTTCTAGGGAATTCTCAAACTTTAGATGGTGGTGGAAACCCCTGAATTTGTAGCCAGTTGTTTAGAAGCCAGGTAGCCCTGGGGATGCCCAAACTTGCGACTGTATCTGAGGGGCAATCTCATAGAGGTTCTGCCCTGAACCTGAAGAGTATGGCCTGACTCTCTGCAGTTAAGAGAACTGAGGTGCAGTTCATGTCAGAGGCTGTTCCAGTACCTTTTTAAAGGTTTTTGATGGATAATTAGTACTTATCCAGTATGTATCAAAGGCTTTCTAATTTCTACTTGTACAAGCAGAGAATATACGATTCTATTTTGTGTATCTTTGACAACACTAGGTATATTTATCTTTTAAATCTTTGACTATTCTATTTTTTAAGTGATATCACTTTAGAGAAATTAATTATTTGTTTGTACAACATATATTAAAGTTCCAGCCAGAAGACAAAGGCAAGAGTTAATAAGCTAGGTCTACTTTTTCTGCCCAAATGCCCAGTACAAAATTTAATTTATTGCATATTCTATATACTGTGCCTTCTTTTGGTCCAATTCAAAAGATTTAAAGATCTTTAGACGTAGAGACCTCTTATAACAAATGTGTTCCTGCTGATCAGTCACAATTCCTTAAAAGGAATCCCACCATAGGAATGCAATTTAAAGACATAAAAGTGAGTGCACGTAATCAAGAAGACTTCAAATTACATACTACTTTTCATGTTTTAAGCAGTAATGCAGAAGCTTTATATCTTTCAAATAAACTGTTTCAGACAATCACCCCTCTAAGTTTGCAGTATATAGTGCAAAGGGAAAATTAAACTAAAAACTATTATTTTGAGTGTCATTTCTCTTTACTTTTAGGGAACATGATCTTGAAGTGAAACTGCCCTCCTAACTTAGGTACAATGAAGAGCTATTTTAATTAAGAGAAGAGCAAAAAGTGCTTTGAGTCAGCTACGGAAGTGAATATATGATGATCTGGCACTATACAGAAAGTATTATCCTCTACCAGGATTCTTTTTATCTCATACTGTGCCACAGGGATCATTACTTCACGAGGTAGGTCAAAAGTAAATACGGGACACAGCTTTGGTTTCACATCAGCTAAAATAAATAAGAAAGTTATGTTTCCCTACCTGTGAAATGAAGATTTGTTAAGGTCTCTTTTCTATTCTAACATTCAGATTTTATGTGGCTTTCTACATGTATTAATAAAGGGGTGGAACAGCGTTTAAATCACTCCTTACCTTGTAGGCTATGTGATTACAATTGCTGTTTTGCAACTGTGAATCTAGTACGATAAGCACTGCCTTAATTGTTGTGAGATATGGCCATTACAAACTTATTTGACTGAAAAATGAATATTGCAAATACCTTGTCATAAATCTTGCCTTCAATTCACCAATCGGTATCTGTGTATATATTTTAATCAACAGTGTGCTGTTGGGATACATGGAGGTGGAGGGAGTAGGGCAATGCACAAAATTAACAGGTGTCGATGAGAGAAATGTGCTAAGCTAAAGAAATCAACAAGTCATGTCTTGAACTTTTTAAGTGAACTGAAATTCATACATAGCTAGACATATAGTTCACATAAAGTAAAATGATGTAAAACAAAATACTGAGACTTTACCTTTAACTTGCTACTAGCTTTAGAAACGAGAACTATTTAACAACTTATTCAAACCTATTCCTAAGGTGCAAAGACCTGCAAATGGGCTACAATGGCCAAGAGTTGCTGCAGAAAATTCAATCTACTGAATCCAAATTCAAGGCGTATTTCCCTTCCTAGACATTATCTATTCTTTCCCAGGAAGGGAGGAGGATCTGAACTTCTTTCCCAGTGATCCAAGTGGCCAAAAATTGATCAGCACCACATATCTAAACTTATGACAGAAAAGACCCCAAGTTGCAATTCTGAAATACTGCCCTGTAGACAGTGATTGCGGGTTGAAATTCTGACGGGATCCTCGCGCCCGGCAATCACATGGGTAACAAGTGCGGAAACGCATTCCTTCCTTGAGTCACCGAAGGGGCCATGCTGCCTTTAACCGCACCTTCCCCCACCCCACCTCGAAAAGAGCAAAACCCCTTCTTTTAGTAGCAGTCACAGGATAACGGAACAAAAGGTAAGTGATCTGGTTCGCAAGGCCGACGCTTGGGGTTTCGCTACAAGTTTTTCCCGTTTCCATACTTGTGTAGCGAGACACTTAGCATCTACTTTCCCGAGAAACAAAACAAGCATGCAAATAATATACGTCCAAGCTGTTAATACTTTAGGTGCTTTCTGTTCACATTCAAGACGGTCCTAACTAACTCTCAGCTGGAGTTCCCCTATAGCCAAATACTAGGAACAGCACTCTCAACCCAACGGCTGGAACAATCGCTACAACTCGAGGGCAGCGGCGGGGGAGGAAAGATTCATTACATAAAAATTTTTATTTATTTTTTTAAACTTGTTGCCTGGGACCTCTACTTAGTTGAGCAGGGAATCCACGAAGACCTTATTTGGGAATCCAAAAATAGATAGTGACAGAGAGTCATGGGAACGAAAAAGGATTTTTCTTTTTTTTGTATAGCTAGTGACAGCTACAAGGGACGAGAAAATCTAGGGGACAACTTCTTTTCCTGGGAAGGGGAAGGCAGGGTCGTGGGGTTCCCGCCCCGCAGGGGGGCGAGCTCGGGAGGCGGCGGCCCCCACGGGCAGGGGGCGCGGAGGCGGCGGCGCGGGGGGCGGCGACCCCAACCTGTGGGAAGCCAGGCTGGGTCGCTGGAGGCGCCCTAAGGAGACTCACCGCTCACCTCCGCTGGGCCGACGAAAGAGGGTAGGGCTCCACCGGGCCCCCTGACTCCTCTCCAAGGCGCCGGGAGAGCACCCGCAGAGCGCTCCGAGCCGAGGCGGCCCGGACGCCGACGTCCCGGTCCGCAGGCCGCCGCCGCTACGTCCGCGGGCCGCCGGGAACCCGAGCCCGAGACACCGACGTCCCACCTTCCGCCTTCTCTGCTCGCTGGGACAGGCGAGGGCGCAGAGCGGCCAGACGAGGGGATAGAGCGGCTGAGTTGGGAGGGCGCGCCCCCTGGCGGCGGTCCTCCACGACTGCGGGCACTACAGCGCAGGCGCGCGGTAGGTTCGGCTGTCAATACAGAGCACTCGGGTTCGGCTTCCCTCCAACCGGAGTTTTTCACCTTGGAATTCCCTACACCGCAACCCTGAATTGGAGTGTGGATGGGGAGAGACAAACGGTGGCAATGAGACGATCAGTCCCTGAGTAATTGCTCTCTGGTCAGCAGTAGCGTCAGCCGTAATCCCAGACTGTATTCTTATCAAGCCTCCATATCCAACTGAACTGGAAGGCTTAACCTTCGGGACTCTTAGAATTCCTCCCCACCCCCCTCTCTTGGCAAAGGAAATTTCCGCGAGAGGTAGAAACCTTCTTCCCTTTTATCTGGTCCTAGGAAGTCAGCTCATACATTGAAAATTTCGTTGAAATCGCTGCCAATTTACACTAGCCCTTTCTCTGTCACTGATGTGGGTTAACTATTTTTAATACGCTGTTTACCTGGAAGTCTAAGGGTAGCAGGCATTTTGCAGGAGATGCGCAGATTTTCACCTACCTCTGCAAATTCAGTTTACCTTTCACCTTTTATGGGAGATATTACTGCGGAGTTATTAAGCGTATATGTCCTGAAGCTAAGTATTTGGTTAAAATCTAGTTTCTTCCCCTTAATAAACTATGCGATTTTAGGTGAATTACTTAATCTCTACTTGCTTCAATCTTTTCATCAATAAAATGGGGATACTGATAGTACTTAGGGTTGTTAGAAGGGTGAGATAATTTAATACATGTAAATAAGTTATTTAAAACTGTTTGGGATGTAGTATGTTTTCAATAAATATAAACTTCTGTATTTCCTGCTTTCTGGCAGCCAAAATTCAGGAAAAAATGCTTATCCTAAGGTAAGAAGCAGATACTGGTTATCAGATTCTATATTGCCCCCCCCCCTTTTTAAGTATTTTGAAATATTTGAGACAAAAAAATACGAAGAAGTATACAAGCATCTGTGTGTTACCGTCCAGCATAATAAATAAAATATTGCCAAGAGAATTGTCTTTGTATCTCTACCCAGTAGCCTCCTCATCATAAAAATAGATCTCTGAAGGGATGGAAAAGAGATCATTATGTGAAATAGAGAGCTGAAGAAAAGGAAAAGCAAAGAGTCCGACTCACTCTCCACTTGCAAGGGTGAGATCTGGGACAGTGATGTAAACTCCATGAGCTTCAGTTTCCCAGATGGTTAAAAAAAAAAAAAAAAGAAGGAGAAAATATCTGCCTTATGGGGTTGTTGTCCACAAGCAACTGAGAAAAAACAACAACAACAAAAAGTGAGTGATCCCAGCACCAGACTTTCTGTATATGTTGCTTTTCTCTGTCTTGTTTTGATAAGTGCCCTAGAGGACCTTCTCCCACCTCTGCAATCTATCCATTCTTCACCCCCTGATTTATGGTGCAGCGTTTCAGTGCTCACCCATACCCCAGCACATAGGACACTTACACCTCCCTGTTCCCTTACAGGCAGGCAGGCCATGGGACTAGTTCAGGAAGGGATGTAGGCCACTTTTGGAGTAAAGCATTTGATTGTCATTGCAAGACCCCGTTTCCTGTGTGGCAGTCAAGGAGGCCATGAGGGGTGGCTATAAAAGGTAGGTGTCATGGCTATAAAAAGGTAAGCGTTGTGTCTAAGCTGCTGTATGGGGACCAGCTGCCTTGGAAAGTCTGCAGTAGACTTCAGATGAGCAGGATACAAATCCCTGTTTCTTTAAGCCATCAAGATGTTGGGGATTGTTCTTTCTGTACCATAACTCAGCCTATCCTAGCCAGAGTTCCTCCTTACAGTCTTTTCTGATGGTTTGTAATTTCCCTGGACCAGGAATCAGAAGATCTCAATTCTAGTCCAGGCTCTACCTCTTATTATAAGTGGAATCTGATCAGGTGCCCTCGTCTATAAAATCAGAATAAATTTTACCTTGTTTTCGTCTCTGAGCTGCTATGTGTTCAAATGACAAAATTTATGTAATGATGCTTTGCAAACTAGGAAGTCCTGCACAGATGGAAGGAACTGAGCATTCTAATGAGTAGAGTTAACTTGATATGTACTGCAACCATAATGACCAGGTTTTCTGCATGCTTCAATTTAAAATAATTTGTCCAATTGTTCTTACAAATAAATCAAATGTGTGTAGTAATACTGTCATTGTATCATTCCTGGATTGCTGTTTCTCCTGTAAATGAAATGAAATAGGGTGCACTTTGTAAGCTGCTGGGAGTGGGGATGGAGAGTGAGAGGTTCTCCCACAAACATCCAGAAATATGACAGCTTTGTAAGAGATGAATTATAAAATCAGAATATAATTCATTCATTCATTCAGAATATGTTCATTTAACAAGCATTCTATGTGTGTGGCGTTCAGCATCGAGAATGATATTCACTGCCTTGTGTAATCCCCTTCAATGCATAAGGCCGATTTATGAACCACTGGGGTATTGTGGAAATGACAGAAGATGAGTTCTTAAGCTAGGTCGGAAAAGACATTATGGCTTCTTTCTTGCTCAGTCTGGGATTACTTGCTCAGTGGGAAACCAACCGGCCTATTGTGAGGACACCCAAGCAGCCTTAAGGAAAGTCCCATGAGGCAAGGATCTGGTAATCCTCCTGCTAATAACCAGCGAGGACCTGAGTGAGCCATCTTGGAAGTGGGTCCTCTAGCCCAGTCAAGCCTTTGGGTGTTCAGCACCAGTTGACATCTTGACGGCAACCTCATGAGAGACCCTGAGCTGGAACCATCCAGCTAAGCTGATTCTGAATTCCTGACCAACAGAAACGGAGACAATAAATGTCTTAAAACTCCAAATTTTCGGCAATTTGTTGCATACCAACAGATAACATAGACTGCATTAGGCACTGTTCTAAGCCCAGGAAATACAGCGGTGAATAAAATCAACTAGGCTTTTTGCACAGGGGACTCCTGTTTCAATGGAGGTGAGGGACAAACCATAAATATTTAAACAATAAACAAATGGGGCCATTTCAAATAGTGGTAAGTGTTATGGAAATGTCAGGGCATGATAAAGTAACTGAGAAAAATGCCTTAAGATGGTAGTCAGAGACAGTCTCTCTGAGGAGGTGAGATTTAAACTAAAACATGGATTGACGATCATACACAGATCTTTAAGCAGAGTGTTCCAGGCTAGTGCTAAGACCCTAAAGCTACGAGTTTGATTGATAATCCAGAGTCTAAGTTAGTATGTCTGAAGCTGAGTGAAGGAGTTAGAGCATCAGGCTTCAAATTAGGGTACACACATCCCTGAGGGGGACTTTCTATAAGATACCTATGCCCTGCTAGTTTTAAAGGAGTCATTGTGCAGATATTGATTTCCTAAAGTATTTTCTAAAGATGATCTATCTGGACTTTTTGGAAGATGGTGGAAAAGGGTAGGCTGAGTTCACCCCTGCCTGTCTGTCTAGCTTTAAAAAGATCCTTAAGTAGAATTGCATCCCCTGCTTAAGGTCCGGGCCTTGGTTTTGCAGGGAACTACTGACAAACCAAGTGCAAAAGGAGACTTTCAATACAAACCCAGGCAAACACAAAACCTTAGATGAGTGAGGGAAATCAACTTTCAAAATAAACCTATTAAGCTAAAGAAGTGACAGAAGGACGACAGGACAGAAGTTTCAGGGTGTGAGTGACCTGAGAGTTTCTTCTACACTATATAGGGAGGTCCTGGATGAAAAATTGGAGGATTTGGGATGGAGAAAACAGGTGAGTGTGCTTGGTTGTGACTCCACCAGGAATAAGAGACAGTACACAGGACAGTGTGGGTCCCAAAGGAGCTGAGAGCCACTGCGCTCCTGCCTGACCCTGCAGCTAGTTTGGGAAATCAACCCCATCGCTCCACAATGGGTGCTCCCTTGGTGACCCTGGAAGTCAGCAGACTTGCTTTCCTTGTGCACAAAGCTGTACATTTCACAGCTTATGTACAGAGCCTCCCACTCTCCTTTTCCCATGGAGGCCCAGAGCTCTCAAGAGTGCTCGGACGGAGAGGTGGGGATGAGGAAGTGGGCCACACTGTGCCCCATGCCTCCTGCCCACATCCCATGCCCCGCATCGCACCATGTGCCTTGCCGTGCAGCCCACAACCTGCATTGTGCCCTACACCCTGCACCACATCAAGCCAGCAGGTGTTTCCAGGTTCACTGTGGGCAAGGTTAATTCAAATACCTACTCCCTGAGCCCCAGGTCATTCCAAATGGGAGCCTGGGAGCCACCAGTCCCATTGGGCCCACAAACAGAATCTCCACCAAGGTGCACACTGCCCACCCCCCAGTCCTAGCACTGACAGTTTTCAGTGTGCACCAGGACCAGTGGACCTGGCTGGAATTGCAGCAGGTCTCCCTCCAGATCAGCTGACTTCCACAGTCAGGAAGAGGTGGGCCTGAGGGGAAGAGGAGGCTCAAGAGCACTGCTGGGAAGAAGATGGAAAGTGCAGTCTGGCTAATTGCCTGTCTGTCTAGCTTTAAAAAGATCCTCAAGTAGAGTTGCATACCCTGCTTAAGGTCCAGGCCTTGGTTTTGCAGGAAATTACTGACAAACCAAGTGCAAAAGGAGACTTTCAATGCAAACCCAGGCAAATACAAAACCTTAGATGAGTGAGGGAAATCAACTTTCAAAATAAATCTATTAAGATAATCAAATGCCTAGAACTAATCAAAGATGTTCATACAAATCTTCTAAATATATTCATTGGGTTGGTTAATGACATAAAGGATAAAAAAAAGACACTGAAAGAGCATAAAGAAGAATTTGAAATAATAAACAGAAAAATAGCAGATATCACAGAAATGAAAGCTACTATAGACTAAATTGAAAATACGCTAGAGACACATAACAGCAGATTTGAAGAGGAATAAGAAAAAATAAGTAAATTAGAGACCAGGATAATTAAATTTGAAAGCACGAAAGAGCAAATGGCAAAAAGATGTAAAAATCTGGGGAATTCCTGATACTCTTTCAAGTGGTAGGGATAACTAATTCCATAGGCTGAGCTCTCAATTTTGGGAATTGCCCTTATGAAGCCTATTCCTGCAAAGAATAGGATAAGCCTACTGATAATTATGCCTAAGAGTCACCTCCCAGAGAATCTCTTTTGTTGCTCAGATGTGGCCTCTCTCTCTCTGAGCCAACTCGGCAGGTGAACTCACTACCCTTCCCTCTACATGGGATATGACTCCCAGGGATGTAAATCTCCCTGGCAGTGTGGACCTGACTCCCAGGGATGAGCCAGGACCTGGCATCATGGGAATGAGAAATCCCGCTTTACCAAAAGGGGAATAGAGAAATGAGACAAAAATAAAGTCTCGGTGGCTGAAAGATTTCAAACAGAGTCAAGAGGTTATCTTGGAGGTGATTCTTACATATTATACAGATATCCCTTTTTAGTTTATGGCTGGAGGGAAGTACCTGATTGAGCTGTGTTCCAGCAGCCTTGATTCTTGAAGATGATTGTGTAAAGATACAGCTTTTACAATGTGACTGTGTGAGTGTGAAAACCTTGTGTCTGATGCACCTTTTATCTAGGGTATGGACAGATGAGTAAAAAAAAAAAAAGGATGAAAAACAAATAAATAATTGGGGTGCTAAAGGGTAAAAATTGGGTAGATTGTAATACTGTGGGTCGATGAGAGGGAGGGAGAACGGTTATGGGATGTATGAGTTTTTTTCTTTTTTTTTTCTTTTTCTGGAGTGCTGCAAATGTTCTAAAAATCATCATGGTGAAGAACACACAAATATGTGGTGACATTGTGAGCCATTGATTGCATAATATGGCTGGACTGCATGTGTATAGTTATTTCTCAATAAAAATATGTTTTAAAAAGATAGAAAAATAGGAATTGGATATCAGGGAAATGATAGACAACATGAAGAATGCAAATAAAGAAATCATAGGAGATGGAGAAGAGGATGGTAAAGGGCTAGAAAGATTAGTTGAGGAGATAATGGGGGAAAACTTACCAACCCTTATAAAAGACATATATTTGCAAATCAAAGAAGCCCAATGAATCCCAAATAGAATAAATCCAAATAGGCCTACTCCAAGACACATACTAATCAGACTGTCACATGTTGAAGAGAAGCATAAAGTCCTGAAAGCAGCAAGAGACAAGTGGCTCACCACATACAAGGGAAACCACATTAAGACTGAGTTCAGACAACTAAATAGGAAAAATAGAGGTGAGAATATTTAAGACACTAAAAGAGAAAGACTTTCAGCCAAGAATTCTTTATGTGGTTAAATTGTCCTTCAAAAGTGAGAGAGGGATTAAAATGTTCACAGGCAAAGGCTGAGAGAATTTTTCAACAAGAGACATGCCTACAAGAAATATTAAAGGAAGTTCTGTCAGCTGAAAGAAAAGACAGGAAAGGGAGGCCTGGAGGAGGACAGAGTTGAAGAGTAACCAGTAAGGTTAACTTAAAGGATAAAAAGGGGGGGGGGGGGAAGAGTATATAAATCTGACAAATAAAATTCAAAGGATAAGAAGGTAGATTCAAAAAATGCCTTACAGTAATAACTTTGAATGTCAACAAGCTAAACTCACCAATTAAAAGACTCAGATTGGCAGAATGGATTAAAAAATAGACTCAGATTGGCAGAATGGATTAAGAAATATGATCCATAGATACGTGGCTTACAAGAAACTCATCTTAGACCCACGGATACAAATAGATTGAAAGTGAAAGGATGGAAAAAGATGTTCCATGCAAGCTATAACCAAAAGAAAGCAGGAGTAGCTGTACGAATATCAGGCAAAATAGACCTTAAATATAAAGATGCCAAAAGAGACGAGGCAGGACACTAGATATTAATACAAGGGACAATTCACCAAGAAGAAATAAGAATCATAAATCTTTATGCTCCTAATCAAGGAGCTCCAATGTGCATGAGGTAAACAATGGCAACACTGAAGGGAGTGATAGACGTTTCAACAACAATAGTGGGAGACTTCAATACATCACTCTCCTCTATAGATAGAACAGCCAGGCAGAGGATCAATAAGGAAACAGAGAACTTAAACAATTTGACAAATGATTTAGACCTAACAGACATGTATAGATTGTTACATCCCAAAATACCAGGATATACGTTCTTCCCTAGTGCTCATGGAGCATTCTTCAAGATAGATCATATGGGGAGCAAACAACAGGTCTTTATAAATTTGAAATATTAAAATTATTCAAAGCACTTCCTCTGATCACAATGGAATGAAGCCAGAAATCAATAACCACCAAATAACCAGAATTTTCACAAATACATGGAGATTAAAAAATGCGTTATTAAACAATCAGTAGGTCAAAGAAGAAATTGCTAAAGAAATTGGCAAATATCTGTAGATGAATAAAAATGAGAATACAACATATTAGAACTTATGAGATGCGGCAAAGGCAGTGCTGAGAGGGAGATTTATATTGAAAAAGACAAAAGAACAAAAATCGAGGACTTAACTGCTCACCTGGAAGAACTAGAGAAAGAACAGAAAACTAACCTCAAAGCAAATAGAAGAAGAAAAATAACAAAGATTAAAGCAGAAAAACATGAATTGGAGAAAAAATAGAAAGAATCAATAAAACCAAAAGTTGGTTCTTTGAGAAAATCAATAAAAATCAATGGACCTCTAGTAGGTTGACAATAAAAAAAGAGAGAAGATACAAATAAACAAAATGAGAAATGAGAGGGGATTGTTACCATGGACCCCGAAGAAATTTTTTTAAAAAGGCGTAAGAAGTTGCTATGAACAATTATACACCAACAACCTAGGCAACTTAGGTGAAATGGACAAATTCCTGGAAACACACAAAAAAGCTACACTGACTCAGGAAGAAATAGAAAATCTCGACAAACCAATCACACATGAAGAGATTCAATCAGTCATCAAAAATCTTCCTATAAAGAAAAGCCCAGGGCCAGATGGCTTTACAGGGGAATTTTCTCAACCATTCCAAAAAGAACTAATAGCAATCCTGCTCAAACTCTTCCAAAAAACTGAGGAAAAAGGAATACTACTTAACTCAAAACCAGGTAAAGATGTAGCAAGAAAGATAAACTACAGGCCAATCTCCCTAATGAATACACATGCAAAAATTCTCAACAAAATACTAGCAAACCAAATCCAACAATATACTTAAAAAATTATATACCCTGACCAAGTGGTATTTGATAATTTTCAATACAAGAAAATCAATCAATGTAACATAGTACAGTAACAAATCAAAAGGGAAAAATCACATGATCATTTTGATTGATGCTGAAAAAGCCTTTAACAAAATTCAGTATCCTTTTCTGATGAAAACCCTTCAAAAGGTAGGAAATTTTCTCCATATGATAAAGGGCATATATGAAAAACCCATAGCCAGCATTGTACTCAATGTGAGAGACTGTACTAGAAGTTATAGCTAGAGCAAGGACACAGGAAAAAGACATGAAACACATCCACATCAGAAAGGAAGAAGTAAAACTTTCATTACTTGTGATGACACGTTAACTATAGTTGGAAAATCCTGAGAAATTTATGACAAAGTTTCTTGAGTAGTAAACAAATTCAGCAAAGTGGTGAGATACAAGATTAATGTGCAAAAACCAGTAATGTTTCTAAACGCTAGTAATGACCTAACTGAGGAGAAAATTAAGGAAAAAATTCCATTCAATAGGCAACTGAGAGAATCAAATACCTAGAAATAAACTTGACCAGGAATGTAAGGGCCCTGTACACAGAACATTACAAAATACTGCTAAACGAAACCAAAGAAGATCTAATTAGGTGAAAAGACATTCCCTGCTCATGGATAGAAAGGTTAAATATATTTAAAACATCAATTCTACTTAAGTTGATCTACAGATTCAATTCCACAACAATAAAAATTGCAACAACCTACTTTGAAGACTTGCAAAAGCTAGTTATCAGACTCATTTGGAAGGAAAAGAGACTTCAAATAGCTGAAAATATCCTAAAAAAGAGAACCAAGTGGGAGGAGAACACTTCCTAATTGGAAAGCTTATTATAAAGCCACAGTGGTCAAAACTGCATGCTACTGGCACAAAGATAAAGTACTGATCATTGGAATTGAATTGAGAGTGCAGAGATAGACAACCAAACCCACGGTCAGTGGCCCCCAATTCCACTGAATTGGAACAGAATAGTCTTTTCAATAAATGGACATGGGAGAACTGGCTATCAATAGCCAAAAGAATGAGAGAGAACCCTTACTTTATACACTATACAAAAATTAACTCAAAGTAGATCAAAGACCTAAATGTAAGAGCCAGTAGCATAAAACTCCTAGAAGAAAATATAGGGAAATATCTTCAAGACCTTGAAATAAGAGGTAGTTTCCCAAACTTTATAACCAAAGCACAAGCATTGAAAGAAAAAATAGGTAAATGGGAACTTCTCAAAATTAAATGCTTCTCCTGCTTCAAAGGACTTCGTAAAAAAGGTGAAGAGGTAACCAACTCAATAGAGAAAATATTTGGAAACCACTTATTGAACAAAAGTTTGATATTCCATTTACATAAAGAAATCATACAACTAAAAATAAAAGAACAAATAACCCAATTATGAAATGGGCAGAGTATATGGACAGACACTTTTCTGAAGAGCAAATATGGATGGCCAAAAAGCACATGAAGAGATGCTCATCTTCATTAGCTATAAGGGAAATGCCAATCAAGACTACAATGAGATATCACCTCTCACCCATAAGAATGACTGCAATTAAACAAATAGAAAATTACAAATATTGAAGAGGATGTGGAAAAAGTGGAACAGTTATTCACTGCTAGTAGGAACGTATAATGGCACAGCTGCTGTGGAAGACAGTTTAGTGGTTCCTTAGAAAAATAAATTTTGAGTTTCCCCAAGACCCAGCAATACTGCTGATCAGTATATACACAGACAATCTGAAAGCAGTGACTCAAACAGATATTTGCACACTGATATGTTCATAGCAGCATTATTCACAACTGCCAAAAGATGGAAACAAGCCAAGTGCCCATTATAAGTGAGTGGATAGACAAAATATAGTATATACATATGAAGGAATTTTGTGCAGCATTAGGTGAAATGAGTTTCTGAAGCATATGACAACACGAATGAACCTTAAGTACATACTGCTGAGATAAGCCAGACACTAAAGGATAGATGCTGTGTGATTTTACTATTACGACCTGGGTAAGGGTAAACTCAGAGGCTTATAATGTAGTTAAGATGGGTGAATGATTAGCTAATGAGGGTGAACTTAAATGTAAGGGAATGGATACAAGTTAAGGCAGTTCATTAGTGGATTTATAAGTAATATTGCCATATTGTAAGTGAACATAATTGAAAGGGTTTGAATAGAGCTATGTATCCCAAAGTAAACACTACAAGTATAAATAAGTTCTTGTATGAACTACTTCAAAGGTGTGAATCTTGTATGAAGAAGTCAATAATATTGGGGTATAGGGGGGAAACTATTATTGCATGCTATAGCCTTTATTAACAGGAAGACATCAACAGTACCACAGCAATACCAGGGGTAAACAATTGGGGGGAGGGACAAGAGTTAAGGGGGATTTGAATTTTCCATTTGGTGAGGGTGTGTTTATTTGTTATTTTTCACTTTGGAGCAATGAAAACTGTCAAAAATTGAGGGTGTGGATAATTGTACCACTAAGTGAGGATAATGTGAACAATGGATTGATTACTTTTGGACATTATCCTTGATGCCAAAGAATGGAGGTGGCTTAAGGATACATTGACTGAGAAGCAGAAAGGTGAACTGTGGTGTTTTAGCTTGCTAGTGGCTGGAATGTGATATATCAGAAACAGAATGGCTTTTAAAAGGGGGAATTTACGGGCGGGCCACGGTGGCTCAGCAGGCAAGAATGCTTGCCTGCCATGCCAGAGGACCTGGTGTTCGATTCCTGGCGCCTGCCCATGTAAAAACAAAAGGGGGGGGGGATTTATTAAGTTGCAAGTTAACAGTTCTAAGGTCAAGAAAATGTCCCAATTAAAGCAGGTCTATAAAAATGTCCCATCTAAGGCATCAGGGAAAGATACCTTGATTTAAGAAGGCCAATGAAATTCAGGGCCCCTCTCCCGACTGGAAAGACACATGGCGAACGCGGGGAAGTCTGCTAGCTTTCTCTATAGGCTTCTTGTTTCATGAAGGTCCCCCAGGGGCATTTTCCTTCTTTATTTCCAAAGATCTCTGGCTGTGTGGACTCGCTGCTTCTTGTCTCCTCTTTTAAAGGATTCCAGTAAACCAATCAAGACCCACCTGGAATGGGTGGAGTCACATCTTCTTCTAATCAAAAGTTAATACCCATCAATGGATGAGTCATATCTCTGTGGAAATAATTTAATCATGTTTCCGACATACAGTACTGACTAAGGATGAAAAGAAATGGCTGCTCCCACAAGATGGATCAGGACTAAAACACGGCTTTTCTGGGGTACGTAGTCCTTTCAAACTGGCACATGTAGTGTATAATATGATGGAATATTGTGTGGCTTACAGAAAGGAACAAAGTTGTGAGGCATGAAATGAGGTAAATGAACCTTGGGGACATTATATGTTGCAAAATAAGCCAGAAACAGAAGAATGAATATTGTATGGTCTCTTTTAGAAAATACTTATAAGAAAATTGGGGCCTAGATTGTAAGTTCTTATTGCAATTATGTTTAGTCCAGAGCTATAAATGTTATTTCTAGATTTTGAGATGCTATGCCATATATGTATAATTTGGTATTTCCCTGGAACTTTGGATACCTATATAATACCTAAGACTCAGAGTTGGAATTCTGAAGCTGTGTAAGTCAGCGTTGCTGCATATAACAACTGTTAAAGAAACCAAAAAAGAGATCAGACTTCAATTAGAGATGAGAACAAAGCCTTTTGGTTGGGACTAAGGTAAATCAGAATATAGGGTAAAGAATGATATTGTCTGTATTTTAGAACTTCACCTACTGTATGAGATCAAAGGAAGAGAAGTTTATTTTGTCCAAAACCTAAATTTTCTGTAGCACATAATCTAACTCATATCCTGTCTGGATAGCTCATTTAAACAACCCAAACATATGGAGCCCAGAATGGGAATGAGGGCTTATAGTTCTATATAGCTTAATATAATATCCAGAGTATGTTTGGCAGATAATTAAAAATTACTGGCAACATCCCTTGAGGGAGTGGAGAAAAAACTTGGAGCTATTAAACTTTCCCACTGGAGAAACCCTGGTACTCTCTCGAACATTAGGGACTCCCAAGTTAATAGGCCAATCCATTGATCTTGAGGCTTATTCTTATGAAACTTATTTCTGTAGTGGAGAAGTTAAGTCTACCTATAGTTGTGCCTAAGAGTTGCTTCCAGAAATCCTCTTTTGTTGCTCAGGCATGGCCTCTCTCTCTATAAATTTAACTCTACAAGTGAAATCATTACCCTTCCCCCTAGGTGGGACATGACATCCAGGGGAGAAAGTCTCCCTGGCAATATGGGATATGACTTGCAGGGATGAGCCTGGGCCTGGCACCATGGAATCAACAATGTCTTCTTGACCAAAAAGGGGAAAGAAATATAATAAAATAAGTTATCAGTGGCTGAAAGATTTGAAATAGAGTTGAGAGGCTATTCTAGAGGCTACTCTTATGAAAGTTTCAGCTAGATACTGCTGTTTATCATGGTTTGTCAAACCCCAATCCAAACCATTTATTCCAACCCTAATAATATCTAAGGCTTTATCTGAGAGTCAACAAAGGTTCTATACATTATGATTACTTTCCAGAAATCTGCAACTTCCAGATGGTTCCTAGGCCAGATAAGTCCTGAAACCCAGAGAGGCCAGCCTCTCCAAGAACATCAACTAGTTTCACCCCCCATCCCCTATTAATGACACCCCTTTCCAACAAGAAAAAGCTCGAATGGTAATAGCCTAAATAACCCTAAAGATTGGGAGAAGGATCAAAGGAGAAGGAGGAGTTATAACAGAGAAGATAGGATTTAACAAATGAGTATGACTGCTGGATCATTTTGATATTCTTTCAGTCTTCAGTGTCTTGGAGCAGCTAGAAGAAAAAAAACTGAACATGTGGAACTGTAACCCCATATCAAACTCTGAAATCTGTTCAATAACTACTTGTTACCATATTCTTTGAAATTTATTGCTTTTTTTGTATATATGGTATATTTCACATTAAAAAATGTTAAAAAAGAGATGATCTATCTACTTCTTCTACCTCTTCTCCCACTTCATAGAAGAAAGATAGCCCTTCATCCATGCTGAATCTTGACAAAGTGATGATTTCCTAGTATGGCCCTAGGTGCTCCAAAAGAGCCCATTCAAGTAGGCATAGCTCCTCAGGAAGAATTACTTGGAGTATGAGGAGAAATTCAGTAAGAAATTTTCAAAGTGACTGCATCTTATTTCATTCAGGGAAAGAACTCAAGACTAACCTTGGTGCCCTATTATTCTATCCATCCATCCATCCATCCTTCTGTCTCTGACTTCTATATCCATTTTAGAATTACAATTTATAAATAAGATGGTTCTCATGATACCTATTAATCATTACTTTTGATTGAAAACTGAAAGTACATCTGATTTGTTGGTATGTTTGTCTATGATGAGTAGCTTTACTAATCAGATTCCACAGTGGATATTTCCCATAAATTGAATGGGAATTTAGTGAGCTAAATATGTAGCGCCAAGGTTTCATAAAAAGAAAATTGTAAGCATTCATGTAATATGATATGCTAGAATGACATACCCTGCAATTAATTAAATTTATAATAAAAATTTTTAAATGATAACCTAAATGTATGCAATAGAATATATCATCTCACATGGTTTTCAAATCACTTTTAAGGGACACTTAAAAGATTACTGAGCTAAACACTGATAAAGATGGAGACAGGAAGGTGGGCAATAGCTAGATCCGTAGGGTCTTGCAATCCACGAAAAGGAGATTTATAAGCTAGGAAAATGATATGATGCCACACCTGGGAATCATTCTGGCTACCGTGTGAAG
Organism: Tamandua tetradactyla; assembly: GCF_023851605.1. Taxonomy (NCBI): domain Eukaryota; kingdom Metazoa; phylum Chordata; class Mammalia; order Pilosa; family Myrmecophagidae; genus Tamandua; species Tamandua tetradactyla. The sequence continues at coordinate 112,956,465 of NC_135334.1, forward strand.
AATGGGGGCCGAGGATGCTAGCAGAGCACCCCAGTTGGGGTGGGAAGTGTTGCAGTGGCCCAGGAAAGATCGTGATTTGTAATGGGGGACAGCAGTGGAGATGATTAGATGTGGGAAGATTCTGGATACATTTTGGACGGAAAACCCATGCCACCAGACTTGCTGATAAAGTGGGCATGGGGTGGTGACAACAAGGGACTGTGTTATTTTTGATGAACAATTGATTGGATGGGGAAGAATGAGAGAGGAGCAGTTTCAGAGAGGGAAGAATCAAGAGTTCTATTTTGCCCTGCTAAATTTGAGAGGCATACTAATATCTAATTAGAGAACTTTCTTAAAATGCCGAATTTAGGTCTCTGAAATTTCAAGGAGATGTCAGGTCTACAAATGTAAATTTGTAAACCATCACCATATAGATGATATTTAGAACCAAGGGACCAAATGAAATCACCTAGGAAGACTGTGTATTCAGAGAAGAGATGCAATCTGGTACTTGTGAAAAGTACCTTAGAGTCAGAAATTTTCCCAGGCCAGTAGCAGGAAGAAAAAGAAACCAGATATGTTAACCTTTGATAAAAATAAGACCAAGAAAGAATGAGTCAATCAGAAGAGGAATTAGATATGATGGGACTGAGAAAAGGTCAAAGAGATCCACGATGGCATTTCCCATTTATATGCTGTTTGGGGGAGGAATTGTTTTGGGCCAAAATTCCCCTACCTGTCCATTGGCAAAGGCAGACAATTTGGAGATGGCCTAATGTCATTAATTTTTGAGTCATAAAGGCTATTACTAGCAAATGATTTCATGATTGTTGACACTAGCTAAATTAAGCCAAAGAAACCCATGGAGGAATGTTACCCAAAAGAAGATTCCAGCCTTGGAATGCACTCCAAGTATCATATGAGTTTCAGGGTAGCCGTTGCCATTCTTGTCCCATCCCTAACACATCAAAATAAGGTAGAGGTCTCAGAGCAGAGCACTCATGAGAAGGGAGGAGGGAGGTGATGGGAAGGGAAGGAAAGGGCAAAGAGTGAAGGTGTGAAGTGTGTGGACATGTGGGTATGCCGAGGCTAATGAGGAGACTCCAGACATTAATATGTTTTGGAGCTGTGGCCTTGTCTCAGCCCAGGCTGAGAGAAGACTCTGAGATACTAGGAGGCAGAAGTTTAGTTTTGCAAGTGCCTTGGAATCTCTGTACGCTCCCCAAATGGTCGCTGCCAATGCATTTTCTTAGATAAACTCCCTCCTAGTACCAATGTGTAAAAATACTTACCCTCTCTTTCTACCCTCTTCCCCAAATCTCAGTCAAGCCATTTTATGAATACGCTCAATTTTTCCTGCTTTTGGAGAAAGGGGGTGGAATTTCTTTTTTATTCATTTGGAAGAGTGGGGAAGGTAGGCATATTTACACGGCCTTGGCACCGGTTTTTTTTATTAATTTTACCAGCACCCAACAAGCAATGTTAGATGGTAAATTGACCCAATCTAATGCTTTCCTTGAGAAAATAATGTATCAGCCAAAGCATGTGAGTATACGATCTACTTGTAAGTTATATTTTTAATGTAAATGACTTTTTTTCTAATTTAACATTTGTTTCTTGTGAGGTGGGTTAGTGTACAGCTATCCCCAAGAAAATAGTTTTCACAGTGTGTTGATAAATTCGGTTTTGAACTTAAAGAGAACTAAGAGTTAGATGAATTCACCATCATAAATAATGCCATACAGCTTCTCCTTGGGGAACTCTGTTTAAGAAAAATTAACTAAAAGTTGGAATAAAGAAAAAGGTTAGCTGCATGTCCTTTTTTGGCTGCATGTCCTTTTAATGCCATTGTTTAACATGTTTATCTAATAATTTTTAATTGTCTATGTTGAAGAATGCACCTGTTTGACTTGGCTATTTACTATGTAATTAAAGACCAGGCTTTGAAGTTACACATTAACTTGCAGATTTCTGTCCAGTAGAAAAAAAAAAATCCCAAAAGTTAATGTTGTAGGATATTAACCAGTTTTGTATCTATTCATCAGGTAAATTCATTTCAGCTTTCCTTTGGCTGACTGTAAAAATCACCATTCCTTAAATTCTCCTTTGAACCAGCCTTATTATCTTACTGGTTCCCTCATTAATTAATTAATGAGTTGATTAAAATCTTAGACGGGTTCATTCTATATCTATATGACAGTCTCGGGGTTTGACTTTTAGAAAATGATGCTTTAATTTACAACATCCCTATTTAACTCTCTGCTTCTTTCCAGTGTTTGCGAATGGAATAAACTGTGCTGGAACAGATGGCTACATGTGTGACGTTGAAAATGTTGAGTCTTTCGGTCACCATGATCCTCATAATAAACCTTAATGAATGCACTTTAACACAAAACTAAAAATGTCTACTTAAGCTTTTGGCCTATGCATATTCTGGAATGGATGGAGCGTACTGTTTAGGAAAGGTGTGAGTTTAAAAAGGCTCGTCTGTGTGTGTTCTGAGTGGCAGCCAGGTGTGGGGACTCATGCAGCGGCAGTGGAAAGCTTAGGGTATCTGAGGCAGGACAAGGAGAGGAAGTGACCTGAACTGTGGTTTGAGCTGTGGTAGGAAGAAGAGGTGGCATGTTTCCAGTGTTCAAAGTTCCTGATTAGAATTTATCGTTGTGAGATTTGCAAACGGTACGGTTGGAAGTTACACAGTCCACATGACACTACCCTCACTTCTGACACCAACTGTAAGTTTGGGGGTGGGGAGCTCTCAAGACCACTCGCAGGTTTGATAATTCCGTAGACCTCTTCAGAGAACTCAGTGAAAGCTGCCATCCTCACTATGTTGGTTTATTACGGAGAAAGGATACAGATTAAAATCAGCCAAGGGAGGAAGTCATAGGAAAGTTACCAAAACTCAAGCGTCCGTTGTTCTTTCCCTGTGAGGTCAGAATGTGTTACTTTCCTGGCACTGGGGTGTGACAGTACACATCACATATCAAATGCATAATGTGATAACATTAACAAAACACATCCATCCACACATCACATCCACAAACCTTCCATCCCCTTATAAGCTAAAGCAGTTTTTAGTTTACCTAATTTTATTATTGTAAAAAGCCTCATTGTTAACTGTCCCCAACCTATAAAAGAATTGCATGTTCTCCCAAATGCATATTTATTTGATTGAATATATAAGCATCGGAGGGAAACTCACCTGAGTCTTGGTGACCAGAATTTTGGACTGGAGCTCCGTCTCACATGCATGATAGTTTGAGTGGTTGCCCAAACAGTTGTTCTCCTTAACTAGGTCAACTCATACCAACGCTTTCACTCTAAATCACATGGCTGATTTTTCTGGAGTGGCCAGCAACCAGCCCACCCCTGAAACTGCAAACTGTGGCCAGTCTCTGCCCTAAATCACAAGGTTAGACCACCTAGAGTGACCTAAGGCTCTTCGCAAGTAGAGACGCTCCAGTCAGGCATAACGTCCAAGGACTTAGAGACTACCTTCCAGACACGGAGGGCAAAGCACAGACCACTTTTCAGACAAGGCGGAATTCTTTACCATACAATAAAATAATTTCCCCCAAAGCAATTTAGACAAATAATGATCAATTTCATTGAATTCCCCATAATGAAGCTGAAATAATGTCTTTTATGCAATAGCATTATTTTCAGTGATTGTATCTTACCATCACAAACATACTTCAATTACCTTATGAGTCAAATAATCTTTTGTAGGGAAGCCTGGGAAAACAGTCCCAATTTATAACATTATCTTTATGGAAATCGTATTTTGTCCCAAACAAAATAAAATTCATTTGGGAGACTATACAGTTCCTTTATAGTTTGGGGACAGTCTATAATAAAACTTTTTACAGTGATAAAATTAGGTAAACTAAAGATTGCTTTAGTTTAAAAGGGGATGGAAGGTTTGTGTATGTGATGTATGTATGGATGTGTTTTGTTAATGTTATCGTGTCTTTTTTTAAACTTTTTAAATTGTATAGTATAACATATACAAAGCATAGAAAGTAAAAAGCAATAATTTTCAAAGCACTCTTCAACAAGTAGTTACAGGACAGATCCCAGAGTTTGTCATGGGCTACCATACCATCATCTCAGATTTTTTCTTCTAGCTGCTCCAGAATATAGAGGCTAGAAGGAATAATTATTTTTTTTTATAATTATAATCGACTTTTTTTGAAAAATAACACATATACAAAAAAGCAACAGGTTCCAACACCCGGTGCAACAATTAGCTGTAGAACAAATTTCAGAGTTTGGTATGGGTTACAATTCCACAATTTTAGGTTTTTACTTCTAGCTGTTCTAAGATACTGGAGACTAAAAGAAATATCAATATGATAATTCAGCAATCATATTTGTTTGTTAAACCCTACCTTCTCTGTATAACTCCACCATCACCTTTGATCTTTCTCCCACTCTTTAGGTGTATTTGGGCTATGCCCATTCTAACTTTTTCATGTTGGAAGGGGCTGTCAATAATATGGGGTAGGGAGATGTAACTAGCTAATGTTTTGGAGAGGCTGGGCCCTCTAGGCTTCAGGACTTATCTGGTCCAGGGCCCCATTTGGAGGTTATAGGTTTCTGGAAAGTTACCCTAGTGTGTGAAACCTTTATAGAATCTTATATATTGCCCTAGGTGTTCTTTAGGATTGGCTGGAATGGCTTTGGTTGGGGTTTGGCAAGTTACGGTAGGTAGCGATGTCTAACTGAAGTTTGAGTGGCCTCCAGAGTAGTCTCTAGACTCTATTTGAACTCTCTCAGCCACTGATACTTTATTAGTTACACATCTTTTCCCCCTTCAGGTCATGATGGAATTGTTGATCCCATGGTGCCAGGGATGGACTCATCCTTGGGAGTCATCTTCCACTTTGCCTGGGAGACTTTCACCCTTGGATGTCATGTCCCATGTAGAGGGGAGGGCGATGATTTAACTTACAGAGTTGGGCCTAGAGAGAGTGATGCCACATCTGAACAGCAAAAGAGGTCCTCCAGAAGTAACTTTTAGGCATACCTATAGGTAGGCTAAACTTCTCTGCTACCTACATTATCACGGCTTTTAGTTCCCTTTCCCATATGGCAGGACAAACATTGAAGGTTCCTGCAACCTTTGCCCATGTGTTTGCCTATTTCATGTGGTTCTGTTGTTAATCCCTTATGATTATTGAGAACAAAATAATTTTCAGTCCCAAATTGAACTTTAAGCATTTAATGCACCAAAATTATCATACTTTGATCTCAATTTCTGCCAGAACAGAACAGATTTCATTCTGGATTTTCGAAGTAGAATAGTACTTTAATAAACAACTTTAGACTGTCCACTTCCTTATAGCAAAGTCATTTTTTAAAGCAGTCTATTGAGATATATTCACATACCATACAATCCATCCAAAGTGTACAATCAATGGCTTTTAGTATAATCACAGAGTTGTGCATTCGTCACCACAATTTTAAACATTTTTGTTATTCCAAAAAGAAAAACCCCACCCCCCTCAGCAGTCATCTCCCAGTCCTTCTATCCTTCCAGCCCTCTATAACCACTAATCTAGTTCTGTTTCTATTAATTTGTTTATATAAATGGAATCATTACAATACATAGGACTTTGTGTAGTTGCTATAATGGTTATTTGAGGATATTGGTGGTAATTTCTTCTTAAGGCCCTAATTAAGGATTATTTATATTTTTTGTTTTTATTTTGTTTTCTAAGGACATGAAGAGATAGTACTGGACATCAGTGAACAAAGAATAATTTTAGCCATTGACGAGAGGCATGTTTTCTGATATGAAATCCATCAGAACCAAATCGGAAAAGTGTCAAAAAATCATATTTCAGAGGGGAAAAACACTATTAGAAATTGGAACACAGTGGGAAACTAGAACCATGTATCAACTTTAATCACTTTAGTTTATATTTATTTCATTTAACTTTTACATCAAGCATTTTCCTATACAATTACAATGCTTCAAAAATAATATTAGAGAATGTACCATTTTCCCTTTATATGGCTGTACGTGGAACTATTTTTGTAAGGTTGAATGTCAAGTTATAACAGCTTTATTTGCTTTTATAATATGGAAATAAACTTTTGTGCATGAATTTTTTGCTCGTATTTTAAATTATGACTTTAAGATGGATTCCTTTGGAGGAAATTGGTAGGTCAAAGGCTATGAATATTTATTATTCCTGTTACAAATTACTTCTCAGAAAGATTGTATCAATTTGTGCTTGATCTGCCTCCTGGTCTCTTTCTTAGCCGTTCTCTCTAGGATTGAATATTGCCTTACAAAACAAATGAATACACGTACATACAGATCAATAAGTTTAAAAATAAATTAAAATTCACATACAAAATAAAATACTTATATTACAGACGGTTAAAAAACAAAAAGTAAAAAGTTTTTCTTTATATATTTGCAAACCAGTTCTACCTTCCTAAAGTAATCACTGTAATGAGAAAAAAATGATCCACAACTTAATATTTAAAAACCAGACCTTGCTGGTTTTATAAGAACTACATTAAGGGAGGAGGGGCACGCTCACTGCCTGGACTTGGGGACTATTATGATCACAATCCATTCATCAATATCACGAGACTTTTTTTAATTTTAAATTTTTCTTCAAAAATATGACAACAAAGAAACACATTCTTAATATATGATCATTTCATTTTACATATATAATCAGTAATTCACAATATCATCACATAGTTGCATATTCATCATCATGATCCTTTCTTAGAATATTTGCATCATTCAGAAAAAGAAATAAAAAGACAAAAGAAAAAAATTCATACATACCATACCCCTTACCCCTCCCTTTCTTTTTTTTCAATTTTTCAATTTTGTATTTATGATACATAACCGCATATAAACACAAACATTCTTATGATATGATCATTCCATTCTTATATAATCAGTAACTCACACTATCATCACATGGTTGTATATTCATCACCATGATCATTTCCTAGAATATCTGCATCAATTCAGAAAAAAGCAATAAAAAGAAGACAGAAAAAAATTCATATATACCATACCCCTTACCCCTCCCCTTCACCGATCACCAGCATTTCAATCTACTAAATTTATTTTAACATTTGTTCCCCCATTATTTATTTATTTATTATTTTATTTTTTTATTAATTAAAGAGAAAAAGAAATTAACACAACATTTAGAAATCATTCCATTCTACATATGCAATCAGTAATTCGTAACATCATCACATAGATGCATGATCATCATTTCTTAGTACATTTGCATCGATTTAGGAAAAGAACTAGCAAAACAACAGAAAAAGATATAGAATGTTAATATAGAGAAAAAAATAAAAATAAAAATAATAATTAAAAAATGAAAAGGAAAAAGAAAAAAAAAGACACAAACAAACAAACAAACAAAAAAAACTATAGCTCAGATGCAGCTTCATTCAGTGTTTTAACATAATTACATTACAATTAGGTATTATTGTGCTGTCCATTTTTGAGTTTTTGTATCTAGTCCTGTTGCACAGTCTGTATCCCTTCAGCTTCAATTACCCATTATCTTACCCTGTTTCTAACTCCTGCTGGTCTCTGTTACCAATGACATATTCCAAGTTTATTCTCGAATGTCGGTTCACATCAGTGGGACCATACAGTATTTGTCCTTTAGTTTTTGGCTAGACTCACTCAGCATAATGTTCTCTACGTCCATCCATGTTATTACATGCTTCATAAGTTTACTCTGTCTTAAAGCTGCATAATATTCCATCGTATGTATATACCACAGTTTGTTTAGCCACTCGTCTGTTGATGGACATTTTGGCTGTTTCCATCTCTTTGCAATTGTAAATAATGCTGCTATAAACATTGGTGTGCAAATGTCCGTTTGTGTCTTTGCCCTTAAGTCCTCTGAGTAGATACCTAGCAATGGTATTGCTGGGTCGTATGGCAATTCTATATTCAGCTTTTTGAGGAACCGCCAAACTGCCTTCCACAGTGGTTGCACCATTGGACATTCCCACCAACAGTGGATAAGTGTGCCTCTTTCTCCACATCCTCTCCAGCACTTGTCATTTTCTGTTTTGATGATAATGGCCATTCTGGTGGGTGTGAGATGATATCTCATTGTGGTTTTGATTTGCATTTCTCTAATGGCCAGGGACATTGAGCATCTCTTCATGTGCCTCTTGGCCATTTGTATTTCCTCTTCTGAGAGGTGTCTGTTCAAGTCTTTTTCCCATTTTGTAATTGGGTTGGCTGTCTTTTTGTTGTTGAGTTGAACAATCTCTTTATAAATTCTGGATACTAGACCTTTATCTGATATGTCGTTTCCAAATATTGTCTCCCATTGTGTAGGCTGTCTTTCTACTTTCTTGATGAAGTTCTTTGATGCACAGAAGTGTTTAATTTTGAGGAGCTCCCATTTATTTATTTCTTTCTTCAGTGCTCTTGCTTTAGGTTTAAGGTCCATAAAACCGCCTCCAATTGTAAGTTTCATAAGATATCTCCCTACATTTTCCTCTAACTGTTTTATGGTCTTAGACCTAATGTTTAGATCTTTGATCCATTTTGAGTTAACTTTTGTATAGGGTGTGAGATACGGGTCCTCTTTCATTCTTTTGCATATGGATATCCAGTTCTCTAGGCACCATTTATTGAAGAGACTGTTCTGTCCCAGGTGAGTTGGCTTGACTGCCTTATCAAAGATCAAATGTCCATAGATGAGAGGGTCTATATCTGAGCACTCTATTCGATTCCATTGGTCAATATATCTATCTTTATGCCAATACCATGCTGTTTTGACCACTGTGGCTTCATAATATGCCTTAAAGTCCGACAGCGTGAGACCTCCAGCTTCGTTTTTTTTCCTCAAGATACTTTTAGCAATTCGGGGCACCCTGCCCTTCCAGATAAACGTGCTTATTGGTTTTTCTATTTCTGAAAAGTAAGTTGTTGGGATTTTGATTGGTATTGCATTGAATCTGTAAATCAGTTTAGGTAGGATTGACATCTTAACTATATTTAGTCTTCCAATCCATGAACACGGTATGCCCTTCCATCTATTTAGGTCTTCTGTGATTTCTTTTAACAGTTTTTTGTAGTTTTCTTTGTATAGGTTTTTTGTCTCTTTAGTTAAATTTATTCCTAGGTATTTTATTCTTTTAGTTGCAATTGTAAATGGGATTCGTTTCTTGATTTCCCCCTCAGCTTGTTCATTGCTAGTGTATAGAAATGCTACGGATTTTTGAATGTTGATCTTGTAACCTGCTACTTTGCTGTACTCATTTATTAGCTCTAGTAGTTTTGTTGTGGATTTTTCCGGGTTTTCGATGTATAATATCATATCGTCTGCAAACAGTGATAGTTTTACTTCTTCCTTTCCAATTTTGATGCCTTGCATTTCTTTTTCTTGTCTAATTGCTCTGGCTAGAACCTCCAACACGATGTTGAATAATAGTGGTGATAATGGACATCCTTGTCTTGTTCCTGATCTTAGGGGGAAGTTTTCAATTTTTCCCCATTAAGGATGATATTAGCTGTGGGTTTTTCATATATTCCCTCTATTATTTTAAGGAAGTTCCCTTGTATTCCTATCTTTTGAAGTGTTTTCAACAGGAAAGGATGTTGAATCTTGTCAAATGCCTTCTCTGCATCAATTGAGATGATCATGTGATTTTTCTGCTTTGATTTGTTGATATGGTGTATTACATTAATTGATTTTCTTATGTTGAACCATCCTTGCAGACCTGGAGTGAATCCTATTTGGTCATGATGTATAATTCTTTTAATGTGTTGCTGGATTCGATTTGCTAGAATTTTGTTGAGGATTTTTGCATCTATATTCATTAGAGAGATTGGTCTGTAGTTTTCTTTTTTTGTAATATCTTTGCCTAGTTTTTGTAAGAGGGTGATGTTGTCTTCATAGAATGAATTAGGTAGCTTTCCCTCCACTTCAATTTTTTTGAAGAGTTTGAAGAGAGTTGGTACTAATTCTTTCTGGAATGTTTGGTAGAATTCACATGTGAAGCTGTCTGGTCCTGGACTTTTGTTTTTAGGAAGCTTTTGAATGACTGATTCAATTTCTTTACTTGTGATTGGTTTGTTGAGGTCATCTATTTCTTCTTGAGTCAAAGCTGGTTGTTCATGTCTTTCCAGGAACCCGTCCATTTCATCTAAATTGTTCTATTTATTAGCGTAAAGTTGTTCATAGTATCCTGTTATTACCTCCTTTATTTCTGTGAGGTCAGTGGTTATGTCTCCTCTTCCATTTCTGATCTTATTTATTTGCATCCTCTCTCTTCTTTTTGTCAATCTTGCTAAGGGCCCATCAATCTTATTGATTTTCTCATAGAACCAACTTCTGGTCTTATTGATTTTCTCTATTGTTTTCAATTTCATTTATTTCTGCTCTAATCTTTGTTATTTCTTTCCTTTTGCTTGCTTTGGGGTTAGTTTGCTGTTCTTTCTCCAGTTCTTCCAAGTGGACAGTTAATTCCTGCATTTTTACCTTTTCTTCTTTTCTGATATAGGCATTTAGGGCAATAAATTTCCCTCTTAGCACTGCCTTTGCTGCGTCCCATAGGTTTTGATATGTGTGTTTCGTTTTCATTCGCCTCGAGATATTTACTAATTTCTCTTGCAATTTCTTCCTTGACCCACTCGTTGTTTAAGAGTGTGTTGTTGAGCCTCCACGTATTTGTGAATTTTCTGGCACTCCGCCTATTATTGATTTCCAACTTCATTCCTTTATGATCCGAGAAAGTGTTGTGTATGATTTCAATCTTTTTAAATTTGTTAAGACTTGCTTTGTGACCCAGCATATGGTCTATCTTTGAGAATGATCCATGAGCACTTGAGAAAAAGGTGTATCCTGCTGTTGTGGGATGTAATGTCCTATAAATGTCTGTTAAGTCTAGCTCATTTATAGTAATATTCAAATTCTCTATTTCTTTATTGATCCTCTGTCTAGATGTTCTGTCCATTGATGAGAGTGGTGAATTGAAGTCTCCAACTATTATGGTATATGTGTCTATTTCCCTTTTCAGTGTTTGCAGTGTATTCCTCACGTATTTTGGGGCATATTGGTTCGGTGCATAAATATTTATGATTGTTATGTCTTCTTGTTTAATTGTTCCTTTTATTAGTAGATATTGTCCTTCTTTGTCTCTTTTAACTGTTTTACATTTGAAGTCTAATTTGTTGGATATTAGTATAGCTACTCCTGCTCTTTTCTGGTTGTTATTTGCATGAAATATCTTTTCCAACCTTTCACTTTCAACCTATGTTTATCTTTGGGTCTAAGATGTGTTTCCTGTAGACAGCATATAGAAGGATCCTGTTTTTTAATCCATTCTGCCAGTCTATGCCTTTTGATTGGGGAATTCAGTCCATTAACATTTAGTGTTATTACTGTTTGGACAATATTTTCCTCTACCATTTTGCCTTTTGTATTATATATATCATATCTGATTTTCCTTCTTTCTACACTCTTCTCCATACCTCTCTCTTCTCTCTTTTCGTATCTGACTCTAGTGCTCCCTTTAGTATTTCTTGCAGAGCTGGTCTCTTGGTCACAAATTCTCTCAGTGACTTTTTGACTATAAATGTTTTAATTTCTCCCTCATTTTTGAAGGACAATTTTTCTGGATATAGAAGTCTTGGTTGGCAGTTTTTCTCTTTTAGTAATTTAAATATATCATCCCACTGTCTTCTAGCTCCATGGTTTCTGCTGAGAAATCTACACATAGTCTTATTGGGTTTCCCTTGTATGTGATGGATTGTTTTTCTCTTGCTGCTTTTAAGATCCTCTCTTTCTCTTTGACCTCTGACATTCTAACTAGTAAGTGTGTTGGGGAATGCCTATTTGGGTCAATTCTCTTTGGGGTGTGCTGCACTTCTTGGATCTGCAATTTTAGGTCTTTCATAAGAGTTGGGAAATTTTCAGTGATAATTTATTCCATTAGTTTTTCTCCTCCTTTTCCTTTCTCTTCTCCTTCTGGGACACCCACAACACGTATATTTGTGCGCTTCATATTGTCATTCAGTTCCCTGATCCCCTGTTCAAATTTTTCCGTTATTTTCCCTATAGTTTCTGTTTCTTTTTGGAATTCAGATGTTCCATCCTCCAATTCACTAATTCTAGCTTCTGTCTCTTTAAATCTACCATTGTAGGTATCCATTGTTTTTTCCATCTTTTCTACTTTGTTCTTCACTCCCATAAGTTCTGTGATTTGTTTTTTTTAGTTTTTCTATTTCCTCTTTTGGTTCAGCCCATGTCTTCTTCATGTCTTCCCTCAATTTATTAATTTGGTTTTTGAAGAGGTTTTCCATTTCTGTTCTTATATTCAGCATTAGTTGTCTCAGCTCCTGTATCTCATTTGAACTATTGGTTTGTTCCTTTGACTGGGCCATGTCTTCAATTTTCCGAGCATGATCCGTTATCTTCTGCTGGCGTCTGGGCATTTAATCATTAATCTGGGTGTGGGACCCAGCAGGTTGAAAGATCTTTCTGTGAAATCTCTGGGCTCTGTTTTTCTTATCCTGCCCAGTAGGTGGCACTCATGGCGCTCCTCTGTCTGTGGGTCCCACCAGTAAAAGATGCTGTGCCTCCTTTAACTTTGGAAAACTCTCGCTGTAGGGGAGGGTCTCCAGCCGAAGCGGCTTGTGGGAGTGCCAATCTGAATCTCCCAGCCAGCCCGGGAATCCGCGCATGGGGAGGGTCGCCGGCCTCCGCGGCTTGGGGGAGCGCCTGTCCAAATTTCCCAGCTGGCCCGGGGCGCCAAGCGTGGTGGGGGGGTGCCAGCCTCCACGGCCTGGGGGAGCGCCTGTCCAAATTTCCCAGCCAGCCCAGGGCGCCAAGCGTGGCGGGGGTGCACCAGCCACCGCTCCTTGGTGGAGTGCCTATCCACCGTTCCCAGCCAGACCGGGAAGCCACGTGTTTGGAAAGGACCCCAGTCGCCAGTCTCCGCGGCTTGGGGGATCTCCGATCCAATTCTCCCAGCTGGTCCGGGGGGCTGCGCGTTGGGGGGGGTGCCAGCCGCCGCGGCTTGAGGGAATCACCTGTTCAATTCTCCCAGCCGGCCCAGGAAGGAGGGAGGGAGGGAATCCGGCCGCCTGCCGTCCTGGCCCAGGGAAGCACGCGCCCCTCGGTGATCTCACCAGCCAGTCAGCCGTTCCAGAATGGGGTATGCTGTCTTCTTGGTCTCTGTCGTGGCTCCGGGAGCTGTTCTGTACCGTTTCTCCTTCCCTAGTAGCTGTTCTGGAGGAGGAATTAAGACCCGCGCGTCTTACTAAGCCGCCATCTTCTCCGGAAGTCTATTTATTTATTTTTAATCCATATGTTTTACTCATTTGTCCATAAGGTAGATAAAAGAAGCATCAGACACAAAGTTTTCATAATCATACAGTCACATTGCGAACGCTATATCATTACACAATCATCGTCAAGAAACATGGCTACTGGAGCACAGCTCTACATTTTCAGGCAGTTCCCTCCAGCCTCTTTGTTATGCCTTAACTAAAAAGGTGATATCTATTTAATGTGTGAGAATAACCTCCAGGATAAACCTCTCAACTCTGTTTGGAATCTTTCAGCCATTGACACTTGTCTCATTTCTCTCTTCCTCTTTTCAGTTGAGAAGGTTTTCTCAATCCCTTGGTGCTGAGTCCCAGCTTATTCTAGGATTTCTGTCCCACGTTGCCAGGAAGGCCCACACCCCTGGAAGTCATGTCCCATGTAGAGAGGGGAAGGGCAGTGAGTTTGCTTGTTGTGTTGGCTGAGAGAGAGAGGCCACATCTAAGCAAAAAAAGAAGTTCTCTTGGGGGTGACTTTTAGGCCTAATTTTAAGTAGGCTTAGCTTATCCTCTGCGGGATTAAGTTTCATATGATCAAACCCCAAGGTTGGAGGCTCGGCCTATTGCTTTGGCTGTCCCTACTGCCTGTGAGAATATCAAGAATTCTTCACTTGGGGAAGTTGAATTTTCCCCCTTTAAGAGACTTCTTTTGACAAGAGTACAATGTAAGGCCTATTCTAAGAATTGCCTTGCAATTTTTTTTTATGACATTCCATTTGGGAAAATGAGAACTAAGCACATTCACCTGGGAGGAGAAGATAGACCTTGCAGTCATAAGATAGAGAACTCATAAAAGACTATTTAAAATAGTAATAATATGCATTTGAAAAAGATTACAGCTATTCTCAAGTAAAACATATCAGATTTAGAAAAGGGTTACACAATTTATCTAAGAGAATAAAAAAGGTCACTGTATTTGTACAGGTGAGTAAGACATTAAAGATCCCTTTGTTAGTTGAGAATTTAACTCTTAAAATATGAGGCAAAGTTTCATAATTATTGATTATGGAGGCTGCATTCTATTCATCACTCTCAAGAATATCTAGCCCAGCTGGCTCAGTTTTTAGAAATGCTCCATGTTCTGTTTCTCTATCTCTATCCCTTTTTCACTTCATTGGTCACTTTCACTCCAGTTTTTATTTCTGAATTATCTGAGAGCAAGATGTAGATGTAGTTACATGTTATCCCCAAAACTTCAATATACTGAGAACAATGACAGTATCCTATATAACTGCAATATTATTATCAAAAATAAAATTTATATATAATATTATCCAATATACATCCATATTTAAATGTCAGTTATTCAATTGTACCCAAATGTTCTTTAGAGGTACTTGTTGGTTTAGTTTTCCAATCAGGATCTAGTCAAGATTTGCAATTGAATTTGCTTGTCACTATAGTCAAGCTATAGTCTTTATTTATAGTCACTATAAATCTCAATAACCACCAAAGAACAAGAACATTCACAAATATATGGAGATTAAATAATGCACTCTTAAACAATGAGTGAGTCAAAGAAGAAATTGTTAGAGAAATCAGTAGCTATCTGGAGATGAATGAAAATGAGAGTACAACTTATCAGAACTTATGGGATATGGCAAAGGCTATGCTGAGAGGGAAATTTATTGCCCTAAATACTTATATTAAAAACAAAAAAGAGCAAAAATAGAGGACTTAACTGCTCACCTAGAGGAACTTGAGAAAGAACAGCAAACTAACCCCAAAGCAAAGAGAAGAAGAGAAATAACAAAGATTAAAGAAGAGATAAATGATTGAGAGAACAAAAGAACAACAGAAAGAATCAATAAAACCAAAAGTTAATTCTTTGATAAAATCAGTAAAATTGATGGGCCACTACCAAGACTGACAAAGAAAAAAAGAGAGAGAATGCAAATAAACAAAATGAGAAATGAGAAGGACTGTGTAACCACAGACCCTGAAGAAATGAAAGAAATCATAAAAGGATACTATGAACAACTATACGCCAACAAACTAGACAACTTAGAGGAAATGGACAAATTACTGGAAACACACAAACAAGCTACACTGCCACAGGAAGAAATAGATCTCAGCAAACCAATCACAAGTAAAGAGATTCAATCAGTCATCAAAAATCTTCCTACAAAATAAATAAATAAATAAATAAATAAATAAATAAATAAATAAATAAATAAATAAAAATAAAAAAAGCCAGGGCCAGATGGCTCCACAGGGGAATTTTATCAAACATTCCAGAAAGAACTAACACCAATCTTGCTCAAACTTTTCCAAAAAATTGAAGGAAAATGAGCTCTACCCAACTCATTTTATGAAGCTAATATTTTAATACCAAAACTGGGTAAAGATGCCATAAGAAAGGAAAACTATAGGCCAATCTCCCTAATGAACATAGACGCAGAAATTCTCAACAAAATATTAGCAAATTGAATCCAACAACACATTAAAAGAGCTATACACCATAACCAAGTAGGATTCATACCAGGAATGCAAGGATGGTTCAACACAAGAAAATCAATTAATGTAATACAGTATATTAACAAATCAAAAGGGAAAAATCTTATGATCACCTCAATTGATGCTGAAAAAGCATTCAACAAAATTCAGCATCCTTTTCTGATAAAAACACTCCTAAAGAGTAACATGATAAAGGGAATATATGAAAAACTGATAGCCAGCTTTGTACTCAATGGAGAGAGAGATTGAAAGCTTTCCCCCTAAGATCAGGAACGAGACAAAGATGTCCACTGTCACTACTGTTATTCAACATTGTGCTATAAGTTCTAGCAAGAGTAATCAGGCAGGGAAAAGAAATAAAAGGCATCCAAATTGGAAAGGAAGAAGTAAAACTTTCATTATTTGCAGATGACATGATACCATACATGCAAGATCATGAGAAATCTATAGCAAGTTTACTTGAGCTAATAAACAAATACAGCAAGGTGGTGGACTATAAAATTAATGTGCAAAAATCAGCAACATTTCTATACACAATCAATGACCTAACTGAGGAGTCAGTTAAGGAAAAAATTCCATTCAAAATAGCACCTAAAAGAATCACGTACTTAGGAATGAACTTAACTAGGGATGTAAAGAACTTGTGTACAGAAAATTACATAATATTGTTAAAAGAAATCAAAGAAGGTCTAAATAGGTGGAAAGACATTCCCTGCACATGGATAGGAAGGCTAAATATAGTTAAGATGTCAATTCTATCCAAATTAATCTCCAGATTCAAAGCAGTACCAATCAAAATTCCAACAACCTACTCTGAAGACTTGGAAAAGCTAGTTACCAAATTCATCTGGAAGGGAAAGAGACCCTGAATAGCTAAAAAGCATCTAAAAAAGAAGAACAAGAAGAAGTGGGAGGATTGACATTCCTGACTAAGACCTATTATAAAGTTAAGTGGTCAAAATAGCATGGTACTGGCACAAAGACAGAGCCATTGACCAATGGAATCAAATCGAGAGTGCAGAAATAAGCTACCAAATCTACGGTCAACTGATTTTTGACAAGGCCTCCAAATCCTCTGAACTGTGACAAAATAGCCTTTTCAATAATTGGGTATGGAAGAACTGGGTATCAATAGCCAAAAGAATGAAAGAGGACCCCTGTCTTACACGCTGTTTTAGTTTGCTAGCTGCTGGAATGCAATATACCAGAAACGGAATGCCTTTTAAAAAGGGGAATTTAATGAGTTGCTAGTTTACAGTTCTAAGGCCAAGAAAATGTTCCAATTAAAACAAGTCTAAAGAAATGTCCAATCAAAGGCATCCAGGGAAAGATACCTTGATTCAAGAAGGCCGATGAAGTTCAAGGTCTCTCTCTCAAGTGAGACGGCACATGGCGAACACAGTCAGGGCTTCTCTCTCAGCTGGAAGGGCACATGGCAAATACGGCGTCATCTGCTAGCTTTCTCTCCTGGCTTCCTATTTCATGAAGCTCCCCGGGAGGCGTCTTCCTTCTTCATCTCCAAAGGTCACTGGCTGGTGGACTCTCTGCTTTGTAGTGTTGCTCTCTCTGAATCTCTCATTCTCCAAAATGTTTCCTCTTTTATAGGATTTCAGAAACTAATCAAGACCCACTCAAATGGGTGGAGACATGTCATCCCCTAATCCAGTTTAACAACCATTCTTAACTAAATCACATCAACCAGGGAGATGATCTCATTACAGTTTCAAATATACAGTATTGAATAGAGATTATTCTACCTTTATGAAATGGGATTTATATTAAAACATGGCTTTTCTTAGGGGGCATACTTCCTTTCAAACCAGCACACACGCTATGCAAAAATTAACTCAAAGTGGATCAAACACCTAAAAATAAGAAATAGCACCATAAGCTTCTAGGAGAAAATGTCATCTTTTTACTAGGTCATCATCTTCAAGACCTAGCGATAGGAGGTAGGTTCCTAAATGTTACACCCAAAGCACAAGTAACAAAAATAAAAAATAGATAAATGGGAACTCCTCAAAATCAAATGCTTCTGCACCTCAAAACACTTTGTCAAAAAGGTGAAGAGGCAGCAAACTCAGTGGAAGAAAATATTTGGAAATCACATATTGTACAAAGGTTTTATATCTTGTGTACACAAAGAAATCATACAACTCAACAACAAAAGAACAAACAACCCAAATATAAAATGGGCTAAAGATATGAATAGGCATTTTTCTGAAGAGCAAATACAGATGGCCCCAAAACACACAAAGAGATGCTCATTTTCATTAGCTGTAAGGGAAATGAAGATCAAGACTACAATGAGATACCACCTCACACCTATAAGGATGGCTGCTATTAAACAAACAGGAAGCTATAAATGTTGGAGAGGACATGGAGAAACTGGGACACTTATGCACTGCTGGTGGACTGTATAATGATTCAGCCACTATGGAATACTGTTTGGCATTTCCTTAGGAAACTAAATATTGAGTTGCCCTATGACCCAACAATAGCACTACATGGTATATATTCAGAAGAGCTGAAAGCAATGACACAAAGAGACATTTGCACACCTATGTTCATCGAAGCATTATTCACAATCACCCAAAGATGGAAACAAACCAAATGCCCATAACAGATGAGTGGATCAACAAAATGTGGTATATTCACATGATGGAATATTATGCAGCAGTAAGGCAAAATGATGCCCTGAAGCACATGACAAAATGGATGAGCCTTGAGGACATAATGCAGAGTGAAATAAGCCACACACAGAAGGATATATACTGTATGATTTCACTTTTATGACCAGCATAAAGGTATAATCAGAGGCTTATAATACAGAATATAGGGGTCTTAGAGATACACAGAAGCTAAAGACGGGTGAATGGTTAGCTAATGAGGCTGAAGTCCAATGTAAGGGAATAGATAGAAGTGAAGGTGGTTCTCTAGTGGGTCTATAAATAATATTACCATATTGAAGATGAACAAGATTGAAAGGGCTTGTATAGACCTATGTGTCCCATCTTGATTAACACTAGAAATACATATTAGTTCTTGCAAGAATTATTTCAAAGGTATGATTCATGTACAAAGAGTGTTTAAGTCCAAGGTACAGGGAGAAAACTGCTATTGCATGCTATGAGCTATGTTCAAAAAGAAACCATCAGCACTACCACAGCAAAAGCAGAGGTAAATAATGGGGTGAGGAACAAGAGTTAAGAGGAGGTTTAGATTTCCTATTTGGCAAGGGTGTGTTTATCGGTTTTCTTCCTCTTGGGAACAATGAAATTATCTAAAATTGAGAATGTTGACGGACTGTGGACTTTGGGCACAATACATGATACCTGATGAATGCAGGTGGCTGAAGGATGCACTGACGGAGAAGTGGATTGGCGAACGATGGTGTATACTTACAAACGAAAGTTTTGCTGCTACAAAAAGGAATGAAGTCATGAGGCATGCAATGATGTGAAAGAACATGTGCGACAAAATAAGCCAGAAACAAAAGAACAACAATGGTATGGTCATCTTTAGAAAATGCTTATAAGAGAACAGGGGCCTAGATATTTAGAGATAAGAAAAAAATATATGTATTTAGAGATAAAAAATCTTCTAATCTTCAATCTCTAAAGAACGAAGTTGATCAGGTTGAGTTTAAAGCAATTCAGAACACAGGGGTAAGGAAGACAGTGTCTATACTTTACAACCACACATACTCTTTGAGACCAATGGAAGAAAGTTTAATTTGGTTTGGAACTGAAATTTCCTGTAGCACATAATCTAACTCAACCTTTCTGTATAGCTTATTTGAACAACTGAAACATAGGGAGGGAGCCCAGAATAAGAAAGAGGTCCTTTAATCCTGTATAGATTAATACAATGCCTGGATACATTTTAGAGTATATTAGCAGGTAATAAAAAAATACTGGCAAAGTCTCTTGAGGGATGGGAAAAAAATATGGAACTATTAAACCTTACCATCAGGGAATTCCCTGTTACTGCGTCAGACTTTAGGGACACCCAAATCAATAGCCACGTCCTTGTCCTGAGGCTTATGCTTATGACGCTTATGAAGCTTAGACTACTTACAGGAATGCCTGGGAGTTCCTTCTGGAGGGATCTCTTTTGTTGTTCAGATGTGTCCCCAGTCTGTCTAAGTCAACTCTGCAAGTGAAATTATTACCCTTCCCCGTACACAGGACATGACATCCAAGGGTGAAAGTCTTCCTGGCAACGTGAGAGATGACCCCCAGGGAGTCCTGGCACCATGGGATCAACAATTCCATCCTGACCAAAAGGGGGAAAAGAAGTGTAACTAATAAAGTATCAGTGGCTGAGAGAGTTCAAATACAGTCGAGAAGCTCCTCTGGAGGTTGCTCTTACATAAGCTTCAGTTAGACCTTGCTACCTACCATAACCTGCCAACCCCCAACCAGGACCATTCCAGCCGGTCCTAAAGAACACCTCGGGAACTATATAAGATTCCACAAGGGTTCCATGCACTAGAGTAACATTCCAGAAACCTACAATCTCCAGATGGGTCCCTGGATCAGATAAGTCCTGAAGCCCAGAGGACCCAGTCTCGATAGAACATCAGCTAGCTCCATCTCCCTAAGCATAGTACTGACAGCCTCTTCCAACATGAAAAAGTTAGAAAGGTCATGGCCCCAAACACCCCTAAAGAGAGGGCTGGAAAGATCAAAGGTGATGGTGGAGTTATGCAGGCAGATAGGATTTAACAAATGAATATGAATGTTGAATCATTAAATTGATATCTCTTTTAGTCTCCAGTATTTTAGAGCAGCTAGAAGTAAAAACCTAAAGTTTTGAAATTGTAACCCATGTCAAACTCTGAAATATGTTCTACAACTAATTGTGGTACACCTGTGCTTTGAAATTTATTGCTTTTTTCTATATATGTTATTTTTCACAAAAAAAGAAAGAAAAAAGTCAATTGTGATGCTAAAAAAATATTTATTCCTTCTAGCCTCCTATATTCTGGAGCAGCTAGAAGGAAAATTCTGAGAGCATTACATGGTAGCCCATGACAAACTCTGGGATCTGTCCTGTAACTACTTGTTGAAGAGTGCTTTGAAAACTATTGCTTTTTTTTATTTCTTTGCTTTGTATATATGTCATACCATACAGTAAAAAAGTTTTAAAAAAGTATGAATGGGTATTGATTTTATCAAGTATTTTTGCTTGGATTGATATAATCACATGATTTTTCTTCTTTAACCTGTTAATATGGTGAATTACATTGAATTTTGAATATTGGACCAGACTTACATCACTAGAATAAACATATTTGGTCATGGTCTAAAATTCCTTTATACATATATATATGTTATATACTGAATTATATTTTATATATATAAAATATATATATATATTGAATTTATATATATATATACTGAATTTATATATATATACTGAATTATATTTGCTATTATTGTGTGAAAAATTTTCAACTACATTTACATAATACATCACACAATGGTGTTGGTTTGTAGTTTTCTTTTTCCATACTTTCTTTGTGTGTTTTTGGTATCAGATTGATATTGGTTTATAAAAAAAAATAGGGAAATGTTTTCTCCTCTCGTATTTTTTGAAAAATACTGTGTAGAATTTGTGTTGATTCTTCTTTAAACACTTGGCAGAATTCTCCAGTGAAAATATCTGGGCCTGGAGATTTCTTTGGGGGGAGTTTTCTACATTACAAATTCAATTTCTGTAGTAATAATAGGGCAAATTAAATGATCTATTTCACATTGGGTGAATTGTGGTGGTTAATGATTTTTGAGAACTTGGTCTATTGTATCTACATTGTAAAATTTATTCGCATAGTGTTGTTCCAAGTATTCTCTTGTTTTCCCTTTAAGATCTGTAGGACTTGTAGTGATATTCTGTGTTGTTCCTGAGATTGATAATTTGTCTTTTCTTTCAGTCTTCCAAGAGGTTTGTCAGTTTTATTGATCTTTTAGAAGAATCTCTTTGTTTCATTGATTTTCTCTTTTCAGTTTCATTATTTTCTGCATGTATCTTTATCCTTTCTTTCCTTTGCTTGCTTCAGTTTA
Source organism: Tamandua tetradactyla (assembly GCF_023851605.1). Classification (NCBI taxonomy): domain Eukaryota; kingdom Metazoa; phylum Chordata; class Mammalia; order Pilosa; family Myrmecophagidae; genus Tamandua; species Tamandua tetradactyla. The sequence continues at coordinate 112,978,326 of NC_135334.1, forward strand.
CTTTTCTGTTTTTTAGGTCTTGAAGTGGGAATTTAGATCACTGATTTGAGACTTTTTCTATTTTCTAATGTATGCTTTTAGTGGTGTAAATTTTCCTTCCGGAGCTGCTTTAGCTGTGTCCTACCAATTTTGATATGTTGTATTTTCATTCAATTTAAGTAATAACAGGTAATTTTTTGTTATCTCTTGAGTCATCCTCTTTGACCAATGACTTATTTAGAAGTGTATGGTTTAGTTTCTGAGTGTTTGGGGAACTTTTCTGTGACTTTCTGTTATTGATTTCTACTTTAATTTCATTCTACTTTAATTTCATTGGGGTCAGAGAACCAAACATTGTATGGTTTCATTCTTTCAAATATGTTGAGGCTTATTTTGTGGCCCAGGATATAGTTTATCTAGGCATAAATTTGATGAGCACTTGAGCAGAATATATTCTGCAGATGTTGGGTAGCGTACTCTAGAAATGTCGATTGGACCCTATTGGTTGATGGTAATTTGAGTTCTTCTATAATATTGCCATTTTCTGTCTTTGGTGGCGGAAGTGCTGGGAAAGGAGTGTTGAAGTCTCCAAATATTGTGAATTTGTCTAGTCATCCTGTTAGTTCTGTCAGTTTTCGTTTCACAGATTTGCAGCTCCTTTGGTGTATGCACTTTGAGGATTGTTATATCTTTTTGGTAGATTGAACCTTTTATCATTACACAGTGTTCCTCTTTGTGTTTGACAATTTCCTTTGGTATGAGTCTTCTTTATCTGGTATTAATATAGCCACTTCTGGTTTCTTTTGATTAATGTTTGTATGAAAAATCTTTCTCCATTATTTTACTTTCAACCTGCTCTTATCATTATATTTGAAGTGAATTTCTTGGACACAGGATATAATAGGGTCATGTTTTAAAATTTACTCTAGCAATCTCTGTCTTGTAATTGGTGCATTCAGACCATTTATATTTAATGTAATTATTTATATGTTTTGAATTATTTTTTTTCTGTTTGTTCTCTTTGTTTTTCATTTCTCTGTGTTCTTTTTCCACCTTCTTGCAAGTACTTGAACATTTTTTAGAATTCTATTTTGATTTATCTATAGTGTGGTTGAGTGCATTTCCTTCCTATCACATTTTTAATGGCTATTCTAGTTATTCAATTACATATACCTAACTATTCATGTTCTACTGGTGTCATCATTTTTCCAGTTTGAGTGAAATGTAGAAAGCTTATAACCCTTTATATTTCTTTATGCTCTTTCATTTATGACATACTTGTCAAAAATAAATACATATTGAGAACCACATTATACAGTGTTTTGTTGTTTTTTGCTTTTTGTTTTTTTTTACTTTCACTGTCAAACATAATTTAAAAATCTTAGGAGAAGAAAAATCTATTGTGTTTTGCTTTCTGTGTTTTCTTTTCTGGATGGTCTACAATAATTACTTTGATCATTTTCTTTTTGTTTAGAGAAATTCCTTTAGCCACTTTTTTTTTTTTAGTCATTATTTTAGGGTAGATTTCTATCCTAAATTCTCTTAGGCTTCCATCATTTGAGAATACCTTGGTTTCTTATCCATCATGCAGGATATTTCTACTGGATAGAGAGGACTGTGGGTTGATATTTCTTTTCATTCAGCACTTGAAAAATGGGCCACTTCCTTCTGGCCTCCATGGTTACTGTCATTTAAATAGTTTTTCAGCTATAGATAAGGTGTTGTTTCTCACTTGTGGCTTTCAGGAGCTTGAAATGTGTCTTGGTGTGGGTTACTGTGGTTTTATCCTGTTTGGGGTTTCCTCAGCTTCTTGAATCTAACTGTTGCCAAATTTGGGAAGATTTTAGCCTTTTTTTTTTGAGTACCTTTTTGGCCCTACCCTCATTCTCTTCTCCTCTCTGGACTTCGATGATGCTATTGCTAGATCTTTCGTTGTAGTCCTATTGGCCCATGGGGCTCTGTCATTTTTTTCCACTCTATTTTCTCTCCATTATTCTGTCTTCCAGTTCGCTGATTATTTCCAGTATCCCCTCCATTCTGTTGGTGAGCTCATCCATTGAGTTTTTATTTCAGTTTTGTATCTTTCTGTTCTAAAATCTCTTTAAATACTTCTTTATATTTCCAATTTTTTTTTTTTTTTGGCTGAGACATTTCTTTTCAGAGACCAATTTTTTCCCCCCATTTGTCCATAATTGCTTGCTGACACATTTTTATGATGGCTGCTTTAAAATCTTTGTCAGCTAATTCTAATCTCTCTGTCATCTTGGTTTTGATGTCTATTGATTTTCACTTTTCCATTCAGTATGAGATCTTCCTGCTTTTTTGGTTTGACAAGTTATTTTCAATTGCAACTTGGACATTCAGGGAATTATTTCATGAGTCTCTGGATCTTATTTAAACCTTCCATTTTAGCTGTCTTTCTGTGACACCACTCTAGTAGCAGAAGTGTGCATGCTGGTAGAAATGGAGTCACTCACACTCCATGACACTCAGGGGCGTGGCTCCTCATTACCTCTGGGCATGTGTGGGAGTTTGGGGTCCCCTCTACAACCTCACTGATAATTCACTGACTTGGAGGACCATTAGCGCCTCCACTAACACTGGGTATGGGAATGGACTTGTTAACACTGGATGTGGTGAAAGTCCTGGCCTCCACTGGGCGTCCTATGAGAGTGCCTCAGTGACGGGGGGGGACTTTGTTAACAACTAGGGGTGGAAGTTCAGGCTGCCCTTTGGTCTCCTCTGTCACTTTAGGGTGCAGAGGAGCTTGAAGAAATGAACGTTCCAGCTCCCTACTCGGTAGGGATCTGACACCACCCTTGCAGAAGGGTTGGGGTGCCTTATTACAGCCTGGTGTTGGCAAAAGTGAAGTCTGGGATCCCCATTTGCCTTTGCTGGCATGGTTTGAGGTGGGGTCATGGATTTTTCAGTGTGCTTTGGAGGAGAAAGTTTATTGTTGTTTTTTTTCTTTTCTTTTTTTTTTTGAGCTCATTGTTTCTACGTTGCTGGCTTACTCAGTTCCAAGTCTTAGATAAATGAAGCAAAAAGGAAACCCAGGGTGCCACTGTGTCTTTCTTCAGGTTTTGGGGTCTCTAGCCAGTCTGCATTTTTCTCTCTATCTTTCAGCCTTATTTTATTTATTGATTTTCTTACATGCAATGTCCTGGGGATTTAGTGTACAGATAAGAAAGAAGAGAAAAATATATCTACTCCATTTCCCCAGAAGCAGTAGTTTGCATAATTTTTTAAAAGAGCTGTTGTTAATTTGACAGGCATAAAAGAGAATTCCATTTTAATTTGCATTTATTTTTTTTCCTAAATGAAATCAAAGAGTTTTTGTATTTAACGGTCACTTTTATTTCCTTCTTATTAAGATTTTTTGGCACTTTATCTGTTGTAGTCCTAGCCTTTGTCTCATTGATTTGTTTGAGCTTTTATTTTTTTCCTTAATTGACTGATGACATAGTAATTTTGAGTAAGTATTGTATGTACATTTTCTAGGGCTATTCTAAATTTATTCACATCTACAATTATGCAAATATGTTTTAAATCCAGATGGTGTTGATTCCCCCACATTATTCTCCCCAGATTTCCCTGGTGATTCTTGTACATAATATTTCAAATTGATTTAGAGTCAAAGAGGTTTAAAATTCATTCCCCTCACCCTCTCCAGCTCCCTTTCAAAAACTCCTGATGACATGTTCGGAGAGATTACATCAAATTTCTAGATTAATTTAGAAAAAAAATGACATTCTCTAAGTCACTGAGTTTTCTTCTCCTAAAAGCAGGTAACATTTCCATTCTTTCAAGTCCTCCTTACTGCCCTCATTAACATTTGAAAATATTTTCTGCAGAGATCTTATACACATCTTACAAATTGCTGTGCTAAGTACCTTTTTTTCCCCCTGCTTTTGTTGTTTTCTTTCATTTCTTTTTAGATATGTTGGCTATTTTGGGGGTGTTTTAAAATATTGAATTGTCTTATTGTTTGTAAAGTTGTTTTTTTTTTTCTGTTAATTCTTCTGTGTTTTTCAAGCATGCCATCATTCATTATCTGCAAATGCTGATAGATTTTCTTCACCCTTTCCAATTTATACTTATTTCTTTTTCTTATCTAATGAAGCTAGGTGCTTCAAAATAACCTGAAATATTTTATTGTGAAGCAAATGGGAACCTTGACTTTTTACTTCCAACTTTAATGAAATGCTTATAATTTTTCTTCCACTTAGCATTTTGATGACTTTTAGATTGATGAATGTTTATCCATGACTTTTTTGTGTGTGAACTATAACATATATATATATAAGTGATAAATTTCACTGTACATTTTAACAAGTGGTTATAGAACGAATTTCAAATTATGGCATGGATTAATGTTCTACAGTTTCAGTTATTTCCTTCTAGTTTATCCATGAAATAACACATATTTCCATTTATTCAATTCTACGATTGTCTCTTCGGAAAGTAATGTTATTTCATTTCTTTGAGCACTTATACACATCTCTTATTAAGATTATTTCTAGATATTTTTGTTGCATTTGTTAATGAGATATTCCCTTGCATTGTATCTCCTTTTAAATTTCCTTTTACTAATCTTTTCTCTGATTAAAAAAAAAAAGTAGAAATATCAGAAAATACTTAAGAGTACAGGAAAAAACTGAAAGTGATTTTCAACTTTCTGAGCTGGAGATATTATGGGTTAACATTTCATATCTGTCATTCCAGTCTTTCTTTAATACAGAAATTTATGCATATACTTTATAAGAATGGAATCAGATTGTTTTATAACCTGCTCTTTCCACTTACAAATACGTTTCTCTCTCATTCAACAATATAATTTTAATGACTTCTTCGATGACAAATTGCTTTCCAGAAATTTGTTTGTAATATACCTTTTCTTGCATATACAAGAAAGCTCTTACATTCAGAAGTATTTATTTCATATGCAGCCACTTTACCAAACTGTTATTAATTCTTGTACTTTTTCAATTTATTCATTGGATTTTCTAAACAGGCAACCATACTGAAGAGGAATAATCATGTGTTTATCTCTTCCTTCCCAGTAATTGTTTCTCAGTTCTGTTTCATAACTGCTTTTCTTAGCTAACACTTTCAGGTAATGCTAAATAATGGTGACTCTTTTTTATATTTTGTTCCCGCCATACTGCCTCCCACCTTTTTAACTGAGGGTACTTCTACTCTTTCATGGTTAAATATTATGCTGCTGGTGGTTTGATTTGAGATAATAATCCTTATTCTTGACTTGAGATAAATATCCTTTGCTTTGAGGTGTTCACATGCATGCTATTAAGCATATTTAATTACTTATTAATTGCTAATAGTTGGCCTAATGTCAACCATCCAAGGGAAAATTCCTGTTGGACAAGGGGAATAATTCTTTTAATGCAGTGCTCAATTTGAGTTACTCATATTTTATTTAGTTGCTCTTATTACATTTTGTGAGGTTTTGGTTGAAGGTTTATGCTTGATTCATGAATGTATTTTTGGTTTTAAAAATAATCTGTATGGAGCAATTTTCTTTGTATTTATGAAACTTTAAAATTTTAATGGTCTATTTGGAAGAGACCTCTGTTTGTTATCTTTATCAGAATAGGGTGGTGAGTCCTTCTGAAGTTAAGCTTTATTTTAGCTTTGGAAATCTGACTTCATTTATAGCTTGAATAGTGCTTTTACTCCATTTGGTATGCTTTTCCATTGGGGGAACACTTTTGGGGAAAGTGGGTCCCTTTCATTAGCCTATAGTACTCCGATCTTTTTTTCTCATGATTTTCATCTCCGTTCATTTTTTGTGCTTTCCAAGAGTGTTTTTCCAACATGTCTTCTGTCCGCATTGCAAACGTGTCTTTTATGGCATTGATTGGGGTTACGTCTCCCCTTTTTGCTATGATTTTATATCACTGTGCTTTCTCTTTTTGTCTTGGCTTATGTTTTCATCAATGACCCCTCTTGTTCCATAGAGGCAATTCATTATAGGAACACAAGTAAATATTTGCCCTATTTTTCTTCTGTTTCAGAAAAAGCCTTTTCCACTGAAATATTGGGACATCAAAAATGCTTCTTCTTGTGCTGCAGAATTTTTTCACAGATATATAGATTTGTTCTGTAATTCATCTTTGAAAGAGGAGAATTCTCTATAGAGCTGCTGTTAAAGAACAGCTATGATGGGTCTGTTTCACCCAGTACTTTAGCAGCCTGCCTTTCAGGGGTAGCTGAAGTTCCTGTTGGGTCTTAAGGCTCAACCACCCATGTATAGGAAAAATAATGCTAGTTTTCCTTCCAAACATAAGACTCTTCACTATGAAACTAGAGACTTACATTGAAAATTTTCTTACTTGATCCGAAGAGTTCTTATTTGACAGAATAAGAAAGTAAAAAGAGGTAGCTCTGTGGCTCATTTTGTATCTTGCCAGGCTCCTTTTAGTTTCATGGTATGTTTTTCCAGGTGATGAAACAAGTACAGGTTTACTGAACTCAAAATAAAGCTGACATGCTTCTAAAGCTGCAGTTGCAAACAGGCACAATGAAGTTTTAGGGAGAGGCTTTCCGAGGGGCTCTTTAACCTTTCCCCTCTAGCTGACTTCCTGGTGAGGGCCTGGCCGCTTGCCTGGAATGGATTTTTAGTCTGGCCTTTGCAGTCAGCTTCTTAGACACTTGAGACAGCTGCTTGATTATGTGATTGTATATCCCACCCCATGCTCCAAAGGCTTCCGCCTCGCGTGAATTGCTCACCGCAGCAGCCTTCTTTCCCATCTCCAGGTTAGAAGGTGTCTGAGGCCTGTTCTGTGGCTCACCTAGTGCTCCTCACTTAACAATGGGCTCTCTCTTTTCTCCCTTCCTAGTCCCTATTCTCCTTCCAGCCTGCTTTCTTTGAAAAAAAATTGAAACATAAATTGGGATCCTATCTAGCCATCATTTTACTAGTCTATAGAGATTCCTGGCGATCCTGACTTATTTTCAATGTTTATAAATAATGTCTGATGCTGCTGCAGCTTTCTTTCCTTTTGGATGTTTTTATCGGCATCCTAATGGGACACTGGGAAAGAGGAGTCCATTCGGCCTTCCTGTAATTTCTGAAATTTTACATCTCTTATGGCTTCTATTGTGCACCTTAGAAGTTATGCCCTATCTTGTTCCATTCACTCATGGCAACAGTTTTAATTTTATCGGTTTACTTAACCTTGCAAGCAGGGGGTTATTCTGTTCTGTAATCCCTGTCTAGCATAACGTGCATGCTTACAAACGCTTAAGGGTTGGCTGATTGGTTTCCAGCCTCAGCTTGCACCCAGGGGTACAATGGTCTTCATTTCCCGCTTCCCAGATTTAGATGGTGAATTCAGATTCCCTGAGGAGTGAAGGCTGACTGGCTTGGAGCCCTCTCCAAATAAACGTGAGTGTTTTGGGGTCCCCGGTTCCGGTTTCCACATGAAGTGCTGTACTGGTTTGTTGTTTTCCTTGGGGACCTAGAGGCAGATGAGACAAACAGCAGGTGAGGAGGAAGAGCTGGCCTGAGCGGCTGCAGAGCTGTAAACAATAGGAGCTATATTAAGAAAGGCATTGCATCTGCAGTATTTGTTTCAGTCCTGCCACCCACTGGGCATAGTCCTGAATTGACTTTTCCTTGTCAGCTGATCAGTGACAGGTGTGAAATGATTTATAAAGTACACAAGTCCAGCATCTTGGAATTAGAAGGGATTTTTTTTTTTTTTTTGCATAGGCAGGCAGGCTCTGGGAATGGAACCTGGGTTTCCTGCACGGCAGGTGAGAACTCTGCCACTGAGCCACCGTTACATTGCCCTAGAAGGGATTCTTAGACCTCATATACATTGGTGTTTTACAAAGCATTGTTGTGGGACTTGAAATGCCTTTTAGATGGCACACAAGATGAGTTTAGGAGTACACATCAACATGGAATACACATTAACATTGAATTGCTTTTCTAATTTTCTTGATTTGAGGAAGGAGAAAGCATCTGTTTGGTGCTGGTAGACCTTTCAACACTTCTTTTTACACTCACTCACCCTCCCTTCTAATAGAGGCTATGTTGTATTTCTGCTACTCACATTTGATATGATATAAAAGTCCTTCTTTTCTTTAATGCAATTTTATTGAGATATATTCACATACCATATAATCATCCAAAGTGTACAATCAGTGGTTCACAGTGTCATATAGTTGTGCGTTCATCACCACAATCAAGTTTTGAACATTTTCATTACCGCGCCCCCAAATAACAATAAGAATAAAAATGAAAAGAATGGTCAAAATATCTCATACTTCTTATCCCCCCTATTATTTATTTAGTCTTTGTTCTTATTTTCTTACTCATTGATCTATACATTGGATAAGGAGAATGTCAGTCACAAGATTTTCACAATCACACTGTAAAAACTATATAGTCATACAATCATCTTCAAGAATCAAGGCTATGAAACACAGATCAGTGGTTTCAGGTATTTCCTTCTAGGTGTTCTCATACACTAAAAACTAAAAAGGGATGCCTAACAATAACCTCTAGAATGACCTCTCGACTCTATTTGAAATCTCTCAGACACTGAAACTATTTCGTTTCATTTCTCTTCCTCCTTTTGGTCAAGAAGGCTTTCTCAATCTCACGATGCCCGGTCCAGGCTCATCCCCTGGAGTCATATCCCATGTTGCCAGGGAGATTTACCTTCCTGGAAGTCATGTCCCACGGAGGGGTGAATAAAGTAATTTAAGTAAACGAGGTAACGCCCTTGAAGGATAAACATTCTATGAATAACAAACAGGTGACATTTGGATAAGGCAAAGATTGTGAAGGTGTTTCCCAGAGATGCTGGCCTCGTTCAGTGTCCACCCCCTTGTTTCTACAACTGAAGAAACTGAGGTCTCCCTTGGAATGTCTTACTGAGAGGCTGAGGTGGGGCAGATGAAATAGTTGACTAGTAATATCTCTTATAACTGAGATGCCCAAGAGGAATGTGGAAATAAATGAGGAACACCCAAATAGAAACAAATCTTATTCATTTAGAGTTTAATGTAGCAAGGGAGTCAGCCACCATCACTTGACCATCAAAGGAGAGGGAAAAAGGGGAGACTTCAGGTGTGTCCTGACTGGGGACTGTTGGCGCGGGGATGCTGGAGGTGGGCCGACTAGAAGCAGGTGTTCTGTGTGATTGGTTAGGGGAACGTATTTGGTTTTCTTGGCTGGTCCTGTGTTGTCAACTGTTAGGGAAGCTCTGTCATCCATCAAGTCCTGGCTGTGTGGGGTAGACTGTTACAGGGCTTGTGGTTTGAGCTCCCTGAGATGTTCGCTGTAGACCGTGGCCAGCTTCCTGGACTGATTGCTGCGTGTAGAGGACTGGACTCTTCTAGGCTGGTCACTGCTGATACTAGGTCGGAGTTTCCTGGTCGTTGTCCTTTTGTGTGTTCAGTCTCTCAGGGAGGGGGGGCTGCCCCAGAAGTTACCAGAAAGCAGCACCGTATGGGCCGTGACAATAACAGACCTGACACAGAGACGGGCTCCTACCGGCCACCCTCCCACTGGTCCCTGGAAGGCAGAGAAAAGGACAACAGGAGAGACAATGTTGGTTTCTGGGTGTGTGGCCTTCATGGAATTGAAAAAGATGGGAAACTGGGGACTTTCAGACTCATCAAAAGAGCATATGAGCTGGCAGTGCTGTGTGACACATCTATTGTTCATGGAGGTTGTACTCGGGTCCTTCTATCTTATTTTTTCCTTTTAACCAATCAATCAATTAATTACACATGCTGTATACCTTCAACGTAGAAAAAAGAAAATTAATTCACATAGCAGGAACCATGTTTTCAGTTCCAGATCTCAGCTGAGTACATCAATGCAGTTTGTTATCTTCTCAAGCCAGCTGACTCTCAATCAGGACCCCCCATTCAACCTGAGGGCAATCAAATTAATCAATACCAAGTTTTTCTGTCATTTCAGACTAAACTAGTGCCTCCTGGTGTTTCCCTCATTCCCTCCCTCCTTCCTCTTGGGTGGCTCCTGCAGTCCTGACATTGTAGCTTGGGGTGAGGATGGGGACCAGGCTGACTCCACCCCGGCCTGTGGTGCGGAGTCAATCACGCCTCAGGATCTGTGGACCTACGCTTAGCCTTTTCCATCTCTGGTCATCTCACTGTTCCTCTGTCTCCTCCTCCTTTTAACTGCGAGGCCCTTCCTCAACCTTGCCTGCATTCTTTTCACCATTCCAACATCCGAGGACCGGTGGGGGTCTGCCTCAGCCTCCTGGCACTGAGCCCCACCCAGTATTATCTCCTCATGCTGGGCCTCAAACAGCCAGGTTGAAATGGGACTGTGGGATTTTGCTCTCTTTTCCAGGAAGTGAGACCCTCTCTCCCTCAGACCCTAAAACTTTTAGGGAAGTGGTTCTACTGTCACCCACACACCTCTACCTCGACTTGGTCAGAGGTGGGGACTGAGGCACAGGGTACCTTCTGGGAGGCTCTCACTGGCATCTTTCCCTCACTTGGCCTCTTTTCTTCCCTCCGTCTGTACTTCCAATTCCTTCTCCACACCCAAGAATATTTATCTCATCTGGGGAGTGGGGTGGCAATGTTCTCCATCCAAATCTGTTCTTTATGAGGTAAGCTAAGTTCAGAAGGCTCAGGCTAAGGCAAATCAAAACATTTTCTTCTAGACTTGTTCTCTGGGTAATGAGTTTCAATAGGTTAATTAGAAACTCAAAGCCAAGAAAGGTTTTCTTTGTTTTCCCTCATGAGGAAGTGGAGGTATATTGCCAGACTCCAGAGGGAATTCCGGGGGCTTAGGGGGGGAACACATTGGTTAAAGGTTCAAAAATGTATCTAGCAGTGTGCACATAAGCAGCAGAAAAAAAAATGCACAATCTAAATTCCTAGAGATAATCACTGTTAGGATGTAAATGTATAGCTTTTCAAAACTTTTTCTCATGCACTTTTTCTTTTTTTTTTTCTTTTCGCACCTTAAAGTATATATAGTTATATTCTCCAAATGAGAGGAATAAGAAGGTGTAACAGAAATAAACTTGAAGAAATAATGACCATTTTAGAAATTCCTCATATTTGATAAAAATTCTAAGTCCATGGATCTAAGACCTTCATCAGATCACAAACGCAAGAACCGTGAAGAGCACTGCTGCATGGCACATAATAATCAGATTACTCACAACCAGTGATAAGGAGATAATCTTAAAATCTGCCAGAAAAAAAAATATTTTGTAATCATTTAAGTATCTTTTTAAAAACAGACTGTTTATGCGAAAATAATAAAAAGCTATTGTGGTATTTAAAATATATGTGAAACAAAAATATACGAGAAAAATATCAAAAGGATTAGATGAGAGTGCACGGATGGTTCAGTGGTAGAATGCTCGCCTTCCATGCAGGAGACCCGGGTTCTATTCCCTGCCATGCACCCTCCCACCGCACCCCACCCCAAAAAAGAATTAGATGAGATGAATGAATGTCTAGTATTATAAGGTGCACATACTATACATGAATTTGAATTTGTATATCAGTTTGCAATACATTGTGATACATATAAGATGTATGCAATAAATCTTAAATCAGCCCCTAAAAGAAAAATAGCAATATAAATGGAAAACTTTTCCAAAAACATCAATGAATTGAACTACCTAAACATCTGCTGAATATGAAAAAATGCATAATTATGGACATCTCATGTATTGTTTGTGTATAAATATACATTTACTTTTTCACCTAATAAGGAATTATGAACTTATTTCTTACCCAATACACTTTTTAAAAAGTTAAATTGTTTATTTTAAGACAACTGTAGATTCACATGGACTTCGTAAGAAGTAATTTGGAGAGATCCTATTTACCTTTTGCACTGTTTCCACTGATGGCAATGTCTTGAGAACTACATTACAGTATTGCAACCAGGATATCGATATCGATGCAATTAAGATACAGAACGTTTTCATCACTGCAAGGATCACTTATGCTGTCCCTTAATAGCCACATCTGCTTCCCTGCAGCCCCTAAACTCCCTCAACTCCTGGCAGCCAGTAATCTGTTCTCCATTTCTACAATTTTGTCATTTCAAGAAAGTTGTATGGATGGAATCATACACTAGGTAAGCTTTTGAGATGGGCTTTTTTCACTCAGCATAATTCTCTGGAGATCCTTCAGTTGTTGCATGTATTAATAGTCCATTCTATTTTTTAAATTGCTGAGTCGTATTTGTGGTATGGACATACCACAGATTGTTTAAGCATTTGCCTGCTGAAGGACATCTGGGTTGTTTCCAGTTTTGGGTTATTTGCAGCTGCTGTAAACATTTGTGTATGGGTTTTTGTGTGGACATGTTTTCATTTCTCTGGGACAGATGCCCTGGAATGCAGTTCCTGGGTCCTGTGGTCATTGCAGGTTTAGTTAGTTTATTTTTTAAAAATTAGACTTTATTATTTAGAACAGTTTCAGATCTACAGATGACACAGAGAGTTCCCACACACCCATTTCCAGTTTCCTCTGTTACATTAAATTAACCTGGTGTTCTAGTTTGCTAGCTGCCGAAATGCAACACACCAGAGATGGATTGGTTTTAATAAAAGGGGATTTATTTTGTTGGTTCTTCAGAGGAAAGGCAACTAACTTTCCACTGAGGTTCTTTCTTACGTGGAAGGCACAAGATGGTCTCTGGTGGTCTTCTCTCCAGGCCCCTGGGTTCCAACAACTTTCCCCGGGGTGACTTCTTTCTGCATCTCCAAAGGCCTGGGCTGAGCTGCTAGTGCTGAGATGAGGAATGCCAAACTGCTAGGCTGTGCTACGTTGTGTTCTCATTTAAGCACCAGCCAATTAAGTCAAACGTCACTCATTGCAACAGACACGCCTCCTAGCCAACTGCAGATGTAATTAGTAACAGATGAGATTCACCTACCATTGACTCATGTCCACAGCAACAGAGCTAGGTGCCTTCACCTGGCCAAGTTGACAACTGAATCTAACTATCACACCTGGTAACAATTCATTATGATTAACTGAAATCCATAGTTTATTCAGTTTTCCTTAGTTTTTACCTGATATCTTTTCTGTTCCCACAGCTCATCCATGATGTCGCATTACATTTAAGGCCATGCCCCTTTAAGCTCCTCTTGGCTGTGACAGTTTCTCAGACTTTGTTTCTGATGACCTTGACGGTTTTGATGAGTGATGCGCAAGTATTTTGAAGGATGCCCCTCGGCTGGAATTTGTCTGATGCTTCTTCATGATTAGGCTGTGTTATGGGTTTGGGGGAGGAAACTCACAGAGGTAAAGTGCCGTGTTCATCGCATCCTAGTAAGGGTATGTAGCATTGACATGGTTGACCACCTTTACATTGACCTGGTCGTGGTGGCCTCGGTCAGGAGGTTTCTGCAGTATAAAGTAACTCCCCTTCTCCCCCAGCCCCCCCGCATTTCACGTAGCGCTCCTTGGAAGGAAGTCATTTTGTACTTAAAGAGTGGGGAATCATCATCCTCCTCCTTGTGGGTGGAAAATCTACAGGAGAAACTTGCCTCTTCTCCCCACTTTTATTTAGTCAGTCATTTGTTTTGATCAGTATGGTCATCCAATTTCTCCCTTGGGTTATAGTCCAATAAATAAATAAATAAATAAATAATATTATTTATTTTGTTGCTTTAATTCTCTCAGCTTTGGCCATTGGGAGCATTTTCAGTTGGCTCCTGTGTTCCTTTGACATACCCTCATCGATGTAGCTTTTCGAATGTTAGTATTTGTTTCATTAGATGTATTTTCTGAGTTTCCTCACTATCTGGCCCTATTAGAGGGCTCAGGCTAGAATTGCATTTCTCTTGCCCCGGCCCTAGAGTTGGCCATTTCTCCAAGGAGTCCTGGTTCCTTTGGGTGGGGAGGGGTGGTATGAGAAATCAAGATCTGGGTGCTAGGCATGCTTTTTGCTATTGGGGTATCATTGCTTCTACACCCTTTTAGCTCACTGAGCAAAGGATTTGTGTGTGTACACTAACCTGGGTAGTAGGCACCCACATCTGTAGCTATTTCTCTATATTACCATCTGTACCGATATTAAGCTACACATGAGTTCATGTTGATGTCTCCAACTCGAATCCATTCTCATATAAGTCATTCTAACTGCTTTTCTTTTCTTATTTGTAATTTCCCACCCGATCTGGCTCCCACTGTCCATCTGAATGGAATTGAGTTTTTCGATTTGGGTATATGTTTACAGCAGCTTCTGAATTGTTAACCTATAACCCTGTAGGAAACAACTTTATCTATTGGAGGATAGTGATTATGTACAGTTCCTTTTCACTTCAGTTTCACAGCCACCACTCCAGGTTTACAAAGGTCAGCACTTTTTCTTACCCACCACACCAGTGAGGCTGTTTAATACATTAGTAACACAGTTTGTTTCTTTTGTCACAGTCTGCATTCCTTCCTGCGATTCCTCCAACTTCTAAATGTTTTCTATTTTTTAAATTCACTCTTTATTTTGTAAAGTTCTTTTGGTTTTGACACATGCATAATGCTCATGTTTAGTATTTTAAGAAACTGCCAAACCAGTTTTCAGAGTGGCTTTACTAGTTTATATTCCGTTCAGCATATGTGAGTTTTCGTGTTTCTTTGCATTGTCACAGGCATTTGCTCTTGTCACTATTTTTTATGGTAGCCATTCTGAAAGGTGTGCAGTGATATACCATTGTGGTTTTAATTTGCATTTCTCTAATGATTAATGATGTTGAACATCTTTTCATGTGCTTATTTGCCATTAGTCTACTTTCTTCGGTGAATTTAATTTTTTTTTCTGTTGAGTCTTGAGAGTTCTCTAGGCACTAGTCTATTGTCAGATATGTGGTTTGCAATATTTTCTCCCAATCTATAGCTTGTCTCTTCTTCTACTAATGGAGTCTTACAGAACAAAAGTTTTTTATTTTGATGGCGATCAATTTATCCATTTTTTCTTTTATAGATTGTGCTTTGATGTTAAGTCTAGGAAAAAAAAACTTTGCCTTGGTCCTACAGACTTTTTCCTGTTTTCTTTTCTAAAAGTTTCAGAATTTTACATTTAAATCTATGATCCATGTTGAGTTAAGTCTGTATAAGGTGTGAGACTTAGGTCAAGTTTCAATTTTTCGGTGCCTGTGGATGTCCAATCGCTCTAGTACCATTTGTTGAAAAGTCTATCTTTCCTCTATTGAATTGGTTTTATGTCTATGTCAGAACTCCCTAGGGGGCAGGCGATGGTGGGGCAGTGGCAGAGTTCTCGCCTGCCATGCGGGCGAGAACTAGTTCGATTCCCGGTGTCTGCCCTTGCAAAAACAAACCAAAACAAAAAAACTAGTTCGATTCCCGGTGTCTGCCCTTGCAAAAACAAAACAAAACAAAACAAAAAAAACTCCACAGGGCACATATGAATGGGTCTATTTCTGGTTTCTATACGCTGTTCCATTGTTCTAAGTGTCTCTCCTTCTGCCAGGATCATGTGTCATTACTGTAACTATATAATAAGTCTTGAAATTAAGTAGATGCATTTCCCTACTTCAGACTTCGTTTAAAAATTGTTTTAGTATTGTAGTTCTTTTGCCTTTCCATATACATTTTAGAACACTTGATTATATCTACAATTTGCTTTTAATAGGAATTGCGTTAAACTCGTATTACAATTTAGCAAGAGTTGACATCTTTAATATGTTGAATATTTCAATCCATGAACACAGTATATCTCTCCATTTATTTAGATATTCTTTGATGTCTTTCATCTGTGTTGTGTAGCTTTCGTCATCCATGTCCTGTAACACGTTTTGTATAAATTTGGTTAAATTTACACCTAAATATTTCATTTTTTTGAGCAACTGTAAATGGTATCATATTTTTAATTGCAGTGACCACATGTTCATTGTTAGCATACGGAAATACGAGTTTTGTATGTTTATCTTCTATCCTGAGGCCTTGCTGAACTCACTTATTAGTTCTAGGATATTTTTTCATAGATTCAGAGGGATATTCCATGTAAGCAATCAGATCATCTGCAAAAAGGGGCTGTTTTAGATTGTTCCTTTCTGATTTGTATGCCTTTTTTTTTGCCTCATGGCACTGGCTGCAACTTCTAGTGCTATACTGAATAAGAGCAGGGAGAGCAGATATCCTTTCCTTATCCTAGTTATTACATTATATAAATATAACTATTTACAGTCAGTCTACTTTTGTCATCATTTTACTAGTTCAAGTGTACAAACCTTGCTTCCCATTATCTCACTTGATCCCTCCCCCATTCATAATATAAATATTGCCTCTGCATACATTTAGAACCACATCAGCCAGTTTTATAATTTTTTCCTTCCACTGTCAAACATAGTTCTGAAAACTCTAAGAGGAGGAGAAAAGTTTATCTTATCTTCTGGTGTTCTTACTCCTTCCATTGTTCTTTCTTCATTCCTGATGCTCCGGGATTGTTTCGTTGACTGTTCCTTTCTGTTGACAGAACATTTTTGGCTGTCCTTCTTGGGGACATGGAGTAGGCTGATGGGTAGCCTCCAGAGGTATCGGGTCCTAATCTCTGGAGCCTATAAATGTTCCCTCACCTGACAAAACCCTTTGCAGATGGAATTAAGTGAAGGGTTTAGAGATGGGAGGTTATCCCGGCTATGCGGTCAGGCACTAAGGAGGCAGAGGGAGGTTTGACAAGCCATAAGAGGGGGCCACGTGACCCCCGGGCAGAGGTTGGAGTGGTGGGGACTCAAATTAAAGAATGCTGGCAGCCCCCAGAAGCTGGAAGAGGCAAGGAATGACTGCCCCCTAAAGCCCCCAGGGAGAGCATGGGCCCGCTGACATCGCCATCACTTCTACCTCCAAATTGTACTCATCCTGGGAACCACTGCATTTTGTCTTTTTGATATGACTTTTCATATCTCAATTCTGGTCCATTATGGATAGATTTCATAGAATTACTCTCAGCAAGCAAACAATTCCATTTTTTCCAAGGGAGAGGATCCTTCTCTATTGCTCCCATGTAATCCCTTATATTTACTAAATGCTTACTAGGTGTCAGGCTCCAGGCTGTGAATGAATCACAGATGTGATTCATTTAATTAATTCATTTCATTATTTCATCCTCATGGGAACTCTGGAAAGCAGGAGCTACTTATTTTCACTGAAGCCTAAACTGGGCCTTTGAGCAAATCGCCTCTTAAGCACAGTGACCTGAGTGGTTCTAGTTCACATACCACATAGTGACAAAGCAGAAATTACATCCCTTTCTCTTGGCACTTGATTCACAACCTCATTCTCTCCCTCTCCTAATTACTCCAGCTTTGTTACTCTTAATTCCTCACTGGACTGTAAGTTCCCAGAGGTCAGAGGCAGTATCTAATGCCTCTTTTTGTCCCTTATTTCATTCTCACATCCCCCTCTGCCAAGTTTTTGGCATTGTGAGATGTGCTAAAATCACTTAAATTTTTTTGGTTGTTTTTTCCCATTTATTATTCAGTTCTAAAAGCTCCATTCCTCTCCCCCCCTCCCCAGCCATCACATATTTTATTTCTGAGACAGAATCACCACCATGTATTGAGACAGCCAGTATTCAGAAAGCTGCAGACTAAATTTCATTCTGACCCAAATACAGTGTGATCCAGACTGGGCTTCTAGGAGAGGCGAGGATTTCTCTTGTCAAGAATTAGCAAGCCAGAGCAAACACAAGTCAAGAGACCTTCTCTGTCCTGACTCCCGCTAAAGTACAGATTTGGATTTCTAAAGAAGCGGGGGCAGAGAGAAGGTAAAACATCAGCTAGGGAGAGGGACGATATTCCAATACAGAAAGATCCTCTGTCATGGTGGCAGTGGGGCAGAGCTTTCATCCTTCTCCTTATTAATAATATCAATGGCTAAACATACATCCATTTACTCAATTAATATTCATTGAGCACTCCTCTCAATGGGGATAGAGCAGTAAACAAAACAGACAAAATTCCCTGTACCTGGGGAGCTTACCTCCTAGAGGTGTGTGTGTGGGGGGGTGGTGGGGGTGGGGGGGTGGAGGGACAGAAAGCAAAAAAGATAAATGAGTACTCATACAGTGTGTTAGAAAAATAAAGCTGGAGAACAATAAAGCAGGGAAAGGAATAGGGCCTGCTGTGGGGGTGAGCAAGGATGCTGCCTGCAGTTTTAGTTGGGACAGTCAGGAAAACTTTCACCAGGAAGATGCCATTTGAATTCAGGCTCAAAGGAGGAGAGGGAGGTATGGAAGTATAAGGAAAGAAAATTTCAGGAAGAGGGAATAGCAAGTGGTAGCATACCTGGACTTTAAAAAAAAATTTTTTTTTATTGTAAAATAAAACATATATACACAAAGCAAAGAAAGAAAAAAGCAATAATTTTCAGAGCACTCTTCAACAAGTAGTTACAGGACAGATCCCAGAGTTTGTCATGGGCTACCATACGATCCCCTCAGATTTTCCTTCTAGCTGCTCCAGAATATAGGAGGCTAGAAGGGATAAATATATTTTTTATCATTACAAATGACATTTTTTTTCTTTTTTGTGAAAAATAGCATACATACAAAAGAGCAATAAGTTTCAAAGCACAGCACCATAGTTGGTTGTAGAACAGATTTCAGAGTTTGATATGGTTTACAATTTCACAATTTTAGGTTATTACTTCCAGCTGCTCTAAGATACCCTGCCTGGACTTTTCCAGGGCTGGTGTGGAGGCCAGTGTGGCTTCGGGGAAGTGTGCGTTGGTGGTGGTGGAAGAGTTGGGGAAACGCAGTGCCCCCTGTTGGCCGCAGAGAGGGTTTTGATCAGAGAAGTAAAATGATCTGATTTCTAATTTTAACAAGATTAGAATCTGCTGACTAAGTAGATGTGGGGATTTAGAGAAAGACAGGAATGAAGGATGGTTCTAAGAGTTTGCCTTAAGTGTGGTATGACCATTAACCCCGATAAAAAGGACTTGGGGGGTGGGGGTAGCAGGTTGTAGAGGAGGCTGAGGAGCTCTTGAGGCAACCTTGTATTTAGTGGGGTGGTTAACACCTGGCAAGGATCTCCTTTGATTCTCCCAACAACATTATGAGGGAAATAATATTATTCGGCTTTTCAAGTGAGTAAACTGAGTCACAGGTAAGTTAAGCAACGTGCTCAAGGTCCCCCAGCTGGTAAGAGGTGGGGCCAGAATTTAAACCCAGGTCCACGTTCCCCCAAAACCTGGATTCTTAACCAGTGCCCTGAACCACTGCCCAACTCCACAAGGACAATACCCGCCAGGATGGACATCCTTGCCGTTGACAGAGGCCCCCTGGGGCATCCTCAAGCTTGAGCGTCCCAAGAGCCTTCCTCCTTGGGTACGTGGGTGAAGGATGTATCTAAGATGAGAGACCTGGTGACCACCTTCAGATCAATAGGGAAAAGACCAGAAACCATTTTAAAACCATACTATGTTGTTATTAATTATTACCAAGGAGAAATCTCTCTGTTTTTTTTTTTGTTTATTTGTTTTGAGAAAGGGAGTTATGAGTCCAGGTGGCCAAAAGACAGTGCTGACGCTGGGGTTGACGCTTGGTGTTTTCTGTACAGCCAGGCATAATGGTGTGCAACCACAGTCCTTGCAACGGGGCTTAGGATACCCGAGGACTGTGCATGATGGCCTGTCATGTTGCTCAGAACTATTTTTTCTAGTATAATACATGCAATACATGCTAATTAAGGAAAATTAATTAATTAGTTTCTTTTTTTTTTTTTTGGTGACGGCTCAGGATTGATTTGGGCGGGGAGAGTAGAATGGGGTAGAGTAGGGGGGAGGCCATTGGAGAGGCTGGAAAGGTTGAGGGAGTTATTTTATGCTACTATCAAAGAACTATTTACCAGAGGGAAATGAAGGTAAATAGTTCTCTGATAGCAGCACAAAATAGCTGAGAGTCTCAACTGCAGCTCCCCTTGTTTGTCCACAAAGCAAGGTTACTTGTTACACTTGTAATTGATAGATGGACAGGAGTCAGTAGAATCCAGATTTGTCTTCATAGAAACTTTAATGAAACAAATAAAATATTACCATAGGTGCCATCTCCAGGGGGAAATAGCAATAGAGACTTTTTCTCTCTACTGTCATGATAACTGTAAAGTGGGCTTTTATCTGTATTGGGAAATCGTACTCTGTGAAGAATTATTTATAACAAGATTACATTTGAATGTGGCCTTCCTGCCATCGCTTGTTGGAAGGCTGAGAAGGCATTGACCTCTGCGATAGCAAATGCTGGAAGTCCCTGGTTTCACCCTCCCCCTTAGAGGATGACTGGAATTGCTGTGTGATCTGGGGCCAGCTGCTTCGAGTTTTTAAACTTTGAGGCGCTTTCCTAATCTCGAGGAATTAATTATGGGGCAGGACTATAGGTGGTGGTGGAGGGAAGTGAGTAAGGAGGATAAAGGATTAGGAAAAGGGGAGGGAAGAAGAGAACCAACTGCATGATTCTTTCTTAACCACTTCATGGATTCAATAACTCCTTGAGACTGTGACAGCCTTTTCTGTTAGCTCAAGGATGTAGATTATTTTTCCCCACACGGTGGCATTAGTTGCTTAGAAAACAGCCTTGCTGGCAGGTGCAAGCCTGCCGCGGCACTCCTGAATTCGCAGAGAAAGGGCTGCAGCTGACGTTTTGAGCAATTAATAACGCGTTAGAAAATTTACTAACAGGAATAACCCACATTGAGTTAATTAGATAGCCATTTCAAGACGGGGGAAGTGGGGGAGAGAGGAGCGTTTGCGGATGCTGGCTCTCCAGCCACCGGAGCTGTGATCACTGAAGGCTCTAACGTAGCAATGACCATTAAGGTTCCCCTCCATTGCCAGTTGGAGTCCCTTCCAGGCTGAGAGGGGCAAAATGAGATGGGGTGGGAGAGAGAGGGACGTTCCTTTTCCGGCATAGTGGAAAGAATCTTGTCCTAGGACTTGGGGACCTGGATTCTAATGCCATTTCTGCTTGAAATTCCCTCCTGTGACATTGAACAGGACACTGCCCTTCAGGGACTGTTTCTCATCTGTAAGATGCATTCGTTGCACCAGATAACCGCTTTGCTCTCTTCCAGCTCTTGTCTTCGATTCGGTCATGTTAGCAGACCAGAGCTTTGCTAGCTGGAGATATAAAGATACAAGCCCATGTATGTAATCACGATGTCACTAAGCATCTGCTGGATTATGATAAGAGTACAAAATGCAGTACTCATGCTCTCAGACCACATCTGCAGGCGGAGATTTTGATTGATATCAGCAATTGCAGCTCATTCCTGTCTGGGAAGAAATTGGATTTGAAAAGGTCTGTTAAAAGGGCCCGTGTAGGGGCAGGGGATAAGTACAGGCTAGCCTGCTGAGGAGAGTTTGGGGCTTGGATGGAGAAGCAGGTCAAAGGGGGAACAGCGGGGGACCTGTGCCCAGGGTTAACCACGGCTAATCACCAAGCTGGGAGGGCTGTACTCAAGGCTGGAAGCTGCCTCCGAATCGTCAAGGCTTTCTTTGCCCTTTTCATTCTTTGCCTCCTGCTAAACTTGCCCAGGACCCCTCGACGGTTATTTTATTTTTCATTTGCACGGAATCCTAGGTAGCTCTGACTTGGTTATTTTATGATGGAAGTTAAAGTTTGCTCCAGTGGGGCTGGTTGCATGGAAAAGATCTGAAGCAAGGATAGTGGCTGGGGTATCAGTGGCATGGGAAAGGGACAAGGATTCATCCCTCAGCTTGTGTTTCCAGGTGACCCACTGGGAGGCTCAGCTCTCAGAGGGGAAAGGTCGGGAGAAAGAACTCCCAGTTATAATGGAGGAGAACACGAAAGGCTTGTTGACCCTGCCTTCACTGTGCACAGATCCAGACTATTATAAAACAAGGCAGTGAGAACAGGATAATTTCATATGCCCGCAGTACTTTACTTTGTCTCATTTTAAACTCATCACTAATATTTTATTTATTTGTAGATCTTGTTTTTTTCTGTTTGTAAAAGTAAAACATGATTGCTAAAAATTAGACAATGCAGGCATCTATGGTAAAAAAAAAAAATTGAGAGCTTTCCCTTTATCGGGTCCGGCTCTTCCCTCCCCACCCCTCAATAGCCTGGTACATGCTCTTTGATGACTCTTTTTCTTTTTGAATTGTTATTAATAAAACCAATCAACATACAGTAGGAACATTCTTTTTTTATCATATGGTTGTATATTCTTCCTCATGATCATTTGTTAGAACATTTGCATCAATTCAGAAAAAGAAATAAAAAGAAAACAGAAAAAAATTCATACATGCCATACCCCTGACCCCTCCCTTTCATTGATCTCTAGTGTTTCAATCTACTAAATTAATTTTAACATTTGTTCCCCCATTCTTTATTTTTAATCCATATGTTTTACTCATCTGTCCATAAGGTAGATAAAAGAAGCATCAGACACAAGGTTCTCACAATCATACAGTCACATTGCGAAAGCTATATCATTATACAATCATCATCAAGAAACAACAAGCAAACTCGCTGCCCTCCCCCTCTCTACATGGGACATGACTCCCAGGGGTGTGGACCTTCCTGGCAACGTGGGACAGAAATCCTGGAGCACAGCTCTATATTTTCAGGCAGTTCCCTCCAGCCTCTCTGTTATGCCTTAACTAAAAAGGTGATATCTATTTAATGCGTGAGAATAACCTCCAGGATAAACCTCTCAACTCTGTTTGGAATCTTTCAGCCATTGACACTTTATTTTGTCTCATTTCTCTCTTCCCCCTTTCAGTTGAGAAGGTTTTCTCAATCCCTTGGTGCTGAGTCCCAGCTCATTCTAGGATTTCTGTCCCACATTGCCAGGAAGGTCCACACCCCTGGGAGTCATGCCCCATGTAGAGAGGGGGAGGGCAGTGAGTTTGCTTGTTGTATTGGCTAAGAGAGAGAGACCACATCTGAGCAACAAAAGAGGTTCTCTTGGGGGTGACTCTTAGACCTGATTTTAAGTAGGCTTAGCCTATCCTTTGTGGGGTTAAATGTCATATGAACAAACCCCAAGATTGGGGGTTCAGCCTATTGCTTTGGTCATCCCCACTGCTTGTAAGAATATTTGATGACTCTTTTTAAACTGCTAACACCTTCCCCTCTTTGAAAGGGATTCCATTTATCATTTTTTCTTTTTTTATTAAAGAAGTTGTAGGTTTACAGAAAAATCATTTATAAAATACAGAATTCCCATATACTGCCCAAATATTAATGCTTTACATTAGTTGTGGTTCATTTGTTGCAATTGATGAAGGAGCTTTTTATTATTGCACTATTAACTATAGTCCATGGTTTCCATTAGAGTTCACTGTTTATGACCTGTGTTTTTATTTATTTGTTATTAATTTTTATTCTAGTAACATGTATTCAACCTAAAATTTCCTCTTTTAACCACATTCAAATATAAATTCAGTACTGTTAATTACACTTACAATGTTGCACTACCATTATCATCACCCATTACCAAAACTTTACAATCAACCCAAGTTGAAACACTGTACAATTTAATTCTTAACTCCCCATTCCCTACTCCCACCCAGTCTTCTAGTAACCTATATTCTGGATTGTGATTTTATGAGTTTGCTTATTCTGATTATTTCATATCAATGAGGTCATATATTTATCCTTTTGTGTCTGGATTATTTAACTCAACATGATGTCTTCAGGGCTTAACCATGTTGCCACATGTATCAGAATTTCATTCCCTTTTATGGCTGAATAATATCCATTGTGTTGATATACTACAGTTTGTTTATCCTCGGAGCTCAGAGAAATTTCCAACTCTGGTTTGGAGTGGGAGGGTGACAACCATCTCTGGACACGCAGTGCTATACCTGGGAAGGTTCAAGAAAAACCAGGGCTGATGGACAGCCTGGGATCACCTAACTTCTAAGTAAGCTGATGGAGCTAAGGCTTGATCCTTGGAATTTTGGATTTGCTGCTTTGTTCCAATTCTGGGAGATGATGGAGATTTCCTTTTCCTTCCAGGCAGAGCAGAGACATCTGACCTTTTTGGGACACTTTGCTACTTGACCCTATCATATGAAAAGGACATCAAGGCCATAAAACCCATGTCTTGGAGACCCTGCTTCCTGCGGATTCCAACACCAGTCCTGTCCTCTGAAAACTCTCAGCTCGGACCTGCCCAGGCTCACAATGTCTGCTCAAAGAGAAACCTCGGACAAAGGCTCCATCCCCCTTAGGCATGAGCACATTGGAGTCCCTAGAAGCTGGAAGCCTGTTTCTCCTCTCTCCTAGAATTCCTGAAATGATTCCTGCCCTATATCTAGCTCAGCAACAGAAGCTAAGGCCCCAGGACTGTCATGTCGTTAGACAGAGCCAAGTGCAAAATAGTGGGGATATAAAGGAAGTCTCCAATCAGGGCAGTTCAACATAGGAAAATATTTGCACCAGCCTCCTTGACAGTTTCTGCTGAGGTTCAAATGAGGGCAAGGCCATCCCTCAACTATTAGGTGCTTTGGGGTATAAAGCTGCTATAAAAATGGCAAAGGGGATTTGAAACAAAGACTGCACTGGGTGCACTGAATTTCATTCTCAAGCCATCTTTGCACTGTTTATTTGAGGCATCTTTCATTACTCTCCTTTTACAGTTTAATGGAGTGGTTCAGAATACAGGCTTTGGGATCCCATCCCACCTTTACCATTTAGTGACTGCGTGATCACATGGAATTACTCTGTTGTTCTGAACTTCTGCTGCTTCTTTCTAAACTAGAGATAATACTAAGTGCATAGGACTGTTGGGAAGATTAAATGGCGTATAAAGCACTTAAAGACCTGGCTCATTGCTCTCAATAATTGGGCACTAATATTATCAATCTTAGGTTTTCAATGAGGAGACTGAGGTTCAGAAAGTTTAAGTAATTTATCAAAGACCTGAGCCTAGATTTAAATCTAGGTCTACAGAATTTGAGCCTACTGACGTTTAAACTTGGTATGGTTGCAAGAAGCCTCAACTCTCTCTAACCAAGAATTGTCCAGATAGGAGGGTTCTGGGATTTAGATTCCATTTCACAATAATAATATTTCATACTTTAGTTAATATCTGATGGACACTTTTTAAGGGTCAGGCATTCTTTCAAGTATTTTCCCATGATAATGCTCACTGTATAACCTCCTTGACTCTCCGAGGTATATACTCTTAGTATTTCCACTTTACAGATGAGGAAACTGAGGCACAGAAGTATAACAGCCTGGGAGAAGCCAGACCTCACACTGGGAAGATCATTTCCCACCCAGGCAGACTTGGGGAGTGATCTGGCAGCTTTGGCAATGCTCCAGCACACACCCATGTACTTGCACGGTTCCACACTCAGGTCCCCCAGCTAAGCTTCCTGGAGAGCCAGGTGCCAGCTGGAGCTGGGGCTCCCGGCCTGTGATTGGCTGCCATCATTTGTGGTTAGCCACTCGGTGGGGGAAGGGGAGGCTGGGAAGGAGAGTGGGGGCTAGTAAATAATGCAGCAGCCTGCTCTGAGGGGTGTGAGAGCAAGGAGGGAGAGGAGGACACATGTTTTGTTCATTTCGGTATTGCATAATAACAACCGAATTACAAACATCCCAACACTTTGACCAGGCAGCCTGCTGAGCAAGGTAATGCTGGTACTTTTCATGCCTTGAGTCACAATATTTGTAAAATTTTCCTGTTTCTAACCAGAAATATTTGCACTTTTTTCCTTGCAGGGGATTAGGGGAGGGAGCAAGGGAAATGGACATCAATCTGCTTTTTTCTTTCTGATTTATGAAAATGGGAAAAGAGAAATAGGAAGACTGGAGTTTCATAGAGATGATGCAAAATTTCCAAATTGTTGCAAATGCATGCTGTAGGCATAGGAAGGGTTTCAGGAGTGTTCCTTGAATAGATGAGTAAAGGAATCAGCAGAATGAGAGGGGTGAGACTCTTGGAATAAAAATACCATGTTGTCCAGGTAAGATGAATAGTTGGGAGCAAACAAATTCCATGGTGGGAGGAAATTTCTAGTTTTCCAGGTATTGCCAATAATGGTCAGGAATTTCATGAACTAGATTGGACTGAGCAGGGGACCAGTATTTCTCAAAGTGTGACGTGTGTACCACTTACATTAGGATGGTGGGGATGCTGGTTTAAAGGATTTCTGGACTCCATTCAGACAAACTGAATCAGACTCTCTGAAACTTGATGATCTGCATTTAAAATAATAAAAAAAAAAACAACAAACTCTCCAGTGTTTCTGATACATATTATTTTTGAGAATTGTGACAGTAGAGATGCTGCTTTACAGTTATGTTCTTGAGTCGGGATTCCTGACCAGGGCTGTGATAGGACATTTTCTTCCTGCAAGTGGTTTGAGCAAAAAGTTGCCTGGAGGATGTATACAAGTCTTAGGGTCATTTTACGGGTGCGTGAAACTTATAAAAAGCCTTTGATGCTGTCAGCCTTTTGATGTTTGGTAAATGGTAGAAATAGCATTTGTGGAATGAGTTCAAATGAGTGGGACAGGTGTGACAACGAGGGGCCACATTTAGGTACAGAGTGGTCACTTGGAAATCAAATATGGAGCAAGTTGCAGGTGAGAAGAGGTTGGTTGAGGGGCAAGTGCTAGGTTGCATGTGTGTGTAGGTGGGGAGCTGGGATGGAAATGGAGTGCTGCTGGGCTGCTGCTGCTGTGGCTGGGTCTCTTGAAGTAGCTAATTTTATATCTTACCACAAAGCACAGCTTCTGCCCAGTCCAAGCCACCCCAGAATGGTTTATCAAAATGGATCCATGTCTGGTGGAGAAAAGGTTCCTGCAGCTGGGATGTGGATAGCATCAGCTGCCTTGTTTAGATTCTGAGGTTGATCTTCTGCTGAGATCTTTGGTAAGAAAAAAGGAGATCAAACATTTGCAAGATTTTGGAGTGTCAACCCATGACAACAAAATACACCTTCATAATCCTAACCTCCTGCTATCTATTGGTCAATTTTTCAATCCCTTTGCTACATATTTACTGAAAAAGGAAAGAAAGCTAAGACTGGTGGTCAAATTTGACTTAGGCAGGACTGAAACTTTTCTGAGGGAAATTTTGGAAGTGGGAAAGTGATTATGGGTACATAAAAATCTTGTCTCTTGTACTAACGTATATAGAAACCATTGCAATGCATATGGAAATTTTGAATTTCCTTATGATTTTCCATTGGGCACCTAGACCATAGTTTATTTAATAATGTCCTATTGGTGATTGTTCATATTGTTTCCTATTTTTCAGTGTAAAAAAATAATTTTTTAAGCAAATCTCTCTCTGTCTCCATACAAATATCACTGTATACCTGTGGGAATGTTCTTAGAGAATAACTTCTGAGAAGTAAATTTGTTGCATCATATATATATATATTTAAATTTTTTATAGACACTGCAAAATTGTCAACTAAAAATATTATACCGATTTATATTCCTTCCGAGAATGTATGAAAATATCTCCATTTCTCCACGCCTTCCTTAACACGGAGTGATATCAATCTTTTTGATCTTTGCTAATCTGATAGATAAAAAAAAGATGTTCCATTAGATTTAGTTCTTAAAAAGTGTTTTCTTACAAAAGTAATGCATGTTCATTTTAGAGTGAGTAAATATCAGAGGTAAGGGTAGAAAGTATAAAATATCTATAAATTCCACAGATATTCACCTCAGCATCTTGGTGGATATTCATGTATATTCTTTTAAACAGAAGAACGATAATACTTCACCCTTGTTTCTAGTTTGAACGATTTCAAGCAATTTCCAGTGTGAATTTGAATGTCGGTGGCTAATACTGCTTGGTGATAGCATTTTTCCATGGGGATATTTGCAATTCCTCATGGACTTTAGGATATACCACATCTTGCCTCAATAAATGAATGTCTTCTGATAAACTTTACATGACATTTCAAGCCAATGGGAGTCAGGGGAGAAGTGGGCAGGGAAAGGGAGATAGTATTAGGGGATCCTTCCAACCTGCCTTGTGGTTTACTCATTATTTTATGTGGTTAGCTCCAGAGCTGGTCACACAGCCTTTCTTAACTCCTCAAAATATTATCTTGGAATGTCAAGGAGCAAATTTTTTAGAAAAGGGTTTGAAGGTGGAAGGCTAGAGGAATTAAAAAGGCATTTAATTCCTTTTTAGGCAGGGGAGACAGATAGAAAGGCCTAGCACAAGACACACGACAGAATTAACGAACACTGTTGAACAAAAAACAACTCTGAGGTCTTTGCTGGGCTGCAGTAAAACATTTGTGAGGTTAATGAGAGATTTGGAATGGGTTGGAATTGTCTGATTCCCACCCAGTCCTGCATGTAGGACAGTCTACCCTGATCTCCTTTTTTAACCAGGCCTTGGAAACTTTCTTTTGAATTTTATGAAAAACATCAATTTCTGAAGCACGGTGCATGAGTGATGGAGCAAACTTCAGTGGTTTGAAGAGATGACTTAAAAGAAGCTTTCTTAGCAAAGGTTAAGCCTGGCTAAAGTATATTTATCTGAGGATTTGTCTCTATGATTGTATGGCTATAAAAAAAAAAACCCAAAACCTCATTACTTTGGTTAGTTAATTAATCAAGGGGGGGAAAGTGTTGTTTGATATAATTGATGGGTTGAAAGAGTTAACCCAGGGAGATTTGAGAAATGTTGGCAATAGGTTGAACATACAAATGCTGTTTCTCTGGCTATGCGTACTAAAGAGTTTGGGGAAGATTGGGCTAATTGGTTCTAGAGAGTAGTCACACGGCCTTTGCAGATGCTTTTGACATCACTATTGATATCCTTACTACAACCAGATGGGTAGCGTTTCTTGACATATGTACTTGCTAATGATTTTTACCAGAAAGAAAATATCGTTCTCATCTCTTCCTAATAAAAACTACAGAGTTAATGATCATTGACCAGTAGCAACCTTTAGGATGAGCTGTGAAAGTTCTATCTAAAAACACTTGAGTTTTTCATGTTAAAAATTCCTCAGAATCTTAGAATATGCACGACCATGGTTTGCTACAGGTTTGGAGAGTCGTGTGGTTTGTTTCTTATGTGGGCACAGCCTGATAATTTACAGCAGCATTCACTAATTAAAATTGTGAGCATAATTACTACCCGTGATACTTAGTAGTTTACATTCATAAAGCTCAAAATTTACTTCATCCTTTCAAGTAGTGAATAATTAGTTTATTTGGGTCTGTAACTTTATCATCCCTTTATGACTCATTTGGAAGAAATAAGCAACCAACCTCCCAGAAGACTGCTTTAAAAAGCTGGAGATATATTGTCCAGCTAGTGCAAAGAGGCTAACACAATGTGGAAATATATGTCTTTTCTTTGGTTTTAGTGGCCAGTTTGTCTATTAATTTACTCATCAAATAACTATTGAGAACCTAATGTATACTAGGAAACTTGGGAAGACAAAAATGAGTCACTCAAAGATTCTATCCTCAGAGACCTTAAGGTTTGGTGGAAAAGAAATAAGATACACACAGAGAGGCATATCATTTCTTTGTCTTACGGAATACACCACCATGGTTTGATATGCACAACGCAAACATATGATTAGCTATGTATGTATATCTATGTCTATGTATGTGTGCATCCAACTATGGTGGTGCATTTACTAAGACACTAAGACATAAATGACAAGCACTATAATAACAGGAAATGTCTCTGTTCTCTGCTGTTTGATCAGCACCTGGCATAATGTCTTAAATCAGGAGGCTTAATAGATAAGTTTTTGAATAAATTAATGAATGAATAATTAAATGTAGTAATTTTATTTCTTCCAAGATGCATCAGTGGGATATTGAGAAAAAAATGGTTCCTTTTCATAAATTCTCTAATTTTTTCCTAACCTGACTTGTTTCATTGTCTCCAGGTACTTCAGTCAGCATGGCTGTCTCTTTGCCACCCAGCCTGGGATTCAGTTCTGCTCCAGAAGAAATCCAGCACCCACATATTAAATTTTCGGAATGGAAATTTAAGCTCTTCAGGGTGAGATCCTTTGAAAAGACATCTGAAGAAGCTCAAATAGAAAAGAAAGATTCCTTGGAGGGGAGACCCTCTCTAGAGCAATCTCCTGCTGTCCCAGACAAGGCCGATGGTCAGCAGCCAACACTGACTCACATAGAAATAAAGGCTTACCCTAAACTTTTGAAGAAAGCCTTTGGTGATGGGAAAGCAAGAGACAAAGCAATCCATCAAGCTAACCTTCGGCATCTCTGCCGCATCTGTGGAAATTCTTTTAAAACGGATGAGTTCAACAGGAGATACCCAGTCCATGGGCCTGTGGATGGAGAAACCCAAGGGCTTTTACGAAAGAAGGAAAGGAGAGTCACTTCCTGGCCAGACCTCATTGCCAAGGTTTTCCGGATTGATGTGAAGGCAGATGTTGACTCGATCCATCCCACCGAGTTCTGCCATAACTGCTGGACCATCATGCACAGGAAGTTTAGCAGTGTTCCATGTAAGCTACATTTCCCAAGGAATGCAACCATGGAGTGGCACCCCCACACAGCATCCTGTGATATCTGCCATGCAGCCCATCGGGGGCTTAAGAGGAAGAGTCATCAGCCAAATATGCAGCTCAGCAAAAAACTCAAAACTGTGGTTGACCAAGCAAGACAAGCCCGTCAACGCAAGAGAAGAGCTCAGAAAAGGATCAGGAGCAAAGAAGTCATGAAGAAGATCATCAACTGCAGTAAGATCCATCTTAGTACCAAGCTGCTTGCAGTGGACCTTCCAGCACACTTTGTGAAATCTATCTCCTGCCAGATTTGTGAACACATTCTGGCTGATCCTGTGGAGACCAGCTGTAAGCATATATTTTGCAGGATCTGCATTCTCAGGTGCCTTAAAATCCTGGGTAGCTATTGTCCCACTTGCCAATATCCTTGCTTCCCCAGTGACTTGGAGAGTCCAGTGAAGTCCTTTCTGAGCATCTTAAATACCCTGATGGTGAAATGCCCTGCAAAAGAATGCAATGAAGAGGTCACCTTGGAAAAATATAATCATCATGTCTCAAGCCACAAGGGATCACAGGAGACTTTTGTGCATATTAATAAAGGGGGCCGGCCTCGCCAGCATCTCCTGTCCCTGACCCGGAGAGCTCAGAAGCACCGTCTGAGGGAGCTCAAGATGCAAGTCAAGGCCTTTGCTGACAAAGAAGAAGGTGGAGATCTGAAGTCAGTATGCCTGACCTTGTTCCTGCTGGCACTGAGGGCGAGAAATGAGCACAGACAAGCTGACGAACTGGAGGCCATCATGAAGGGACGGGGGTCTGGCCTGCAGCCAGCTGTGTGCTTGGCCATCCGCATTAACACCTTCCTCAGCTGCAGCCAGTACCACAAGATGTACAGGACTGTGAAAGCCATCACAGGGAGGCAGATATTTCAGCCTTTGCATGCCCTTCGGAATGCTGAGAAGGTCCTCCTCCCAGGCTATCACCCCTTTGAGTGGCAGCCGCCTCTGAAGAATGTGTCTTCCAGCACTGATGTTGGCATTATTGATGGACTGTCTGGACTTTCCTCCTCTGTGGATGATTACCCAGTGGACACCATTGCAAAGAGGTTCCGCTATGATTCAGCTTTGGTGTCTGCCTTGATGGACATGGAAGAAGACATCTTGGAAGGCATGAGATCCCAAGATCTTGATGACTACCTGAATGGCCCCTTCACCATAGTGGTAAAGGAGTCTTGTGATGGAATGGGAGATGTGAGTGAGAAGCATGGGAGTGGACCACCAGTTCCAGAAAAGGCAGTTCGTTTTTCATTCACAATCATGAGAATTACTATAGCACAGGGATCACAGATTGTGAATGTGTTTGAGGAAGCCAAACCTAACTCTGAACTGTGTTGCAAGCCATTGTGCCTTATGTTGGCAGATGAATCTGACCATGAGACTCTGACGGCCATCCTGAGCCCTCTCATTGCCGAGAGGGAGGCCATGAAGAACAGTGAGTTAATGCTTGAGATGGGGGGCATTCTCAGGAAATTTAAATTCATTTTTAGAGGTACTGGATATGATGAAAAACTTGTCCGAGAAGTGGAAGGTCTTGAGGCCTCTGGTTCAGTCTACATCTGTACCCTTTGTGATGCTACCCGCTTGGAAGCTTCTCAGAATCTTGTCTTGCACTCCATAACCAGAAGCCATGCTGAGAACCTGGAGCGCTATGAGGTCTGGCGCTCCAACCCCTACCAAGAGTCTGTGGAGGATCTGCGTGATCGGGTAAAAGGGGTCTCAGCCAAACCTTTCATTGAGACGGTTCCTTCCATAGATGCCCTCCACTGTGACATTGGCAATGCAGCTGAGTTCTACAAGATTTTCCAACTAGAGATAGGAGAGGTGTATAAGAATCCCAATGCTTCCAAAGAGGAAAGGAAAAGATGGCAAGCCACACTGGACAAACATCTCCGGAAGAAGATGAATCTGAAACCAATCATGAGGATGAACGGCAACTTTGCCAGGAAGTTGATGACCAAAGAGACTGTTGAGGCAGTGTGTGAATTAATTCCCTCTGAGGAGAGGCACGAAGCTCTGAGGGAGCTGATGGACCTTTACCTGAAGATGAAACCTGTGTGGAGATCAACGTGTCCTGCTAAAGAGTGCCCAGAATCCCTCTGCCAGTATAGTTTCAATTCACAGCGTTTTGCTGAGCTCCTATCTACCAAGTTCAAGTATAGATATGAGGGCAAAATTACTAATTATTTTCACAAAACCCTTGCACATGTCCCTGAAATTATTGAGAGGGATGGCTCCATTGGGGCATGGGCAAGTGAGGGAAACGAGTCTGGTAACAAACTCTTCAGGCGCTTCCGGAAAATGAATGCCAGGCAGTCAAAGTGTTATGAATTGGAAGATGTCCTGAAACACCACTGGTTGTATACCTCCAAATACCTCCAGAAGTTTATGAATGCTCATAATGCATTGAAAAACTCTGGGTTTACCGTGAACTCACAGGCAAGCATAGGGGACACATTGGGTCTAGAGAACTCTCTGGAAACTCAAGATTCAATGGGATTTTAAGTAGGGCAACCTCTCATGGGGTGGTTTTGCAAATGAGTTTTCCTCTGGGTTGCACTGAGATCTTCTCTTAGCACCCTTCACTACTACTTGTGATGGGTTTACCACCAAGAGGTGGCTGGTTGCAGTGAGGGATCACAGATGCTGAAACCGTGTCAGGAAAGAGTAACTGGGTGAGCTGATTGTTTGGGCTGTTCAGTGAGTTCAGAGAAGCAGCAGGAGAAATCAGTTATCTGAAAGCTCCGTAACTCAGTATAGAAGTGACTGCAGGGGACCAGAAATGAGCAAGGACCCGTGTGTGTGCGTGCAAGTGTATGGCTGAGTGGCGTGAAAATCAAGCCAAGCTTGTCAAAGAAGGGGTCAGGAAAGGAATTTGTTTGGTAGTTTTCACTTTTCTTCCTCAATTTGTTATAATTTGTTTTGAGATATGATAAGTGCTTTCTATTTCATTTTTGTAAAATTCTTTATTTTATAAATTCCACCTTTACTCTGGAAGAGTCAAAAGAGCTTTTCAGATTTGTTTAAAAGATCTTTTTTTAATGCAATTTTATTGAGATATATTATATATTCACATACCATATACTCATTCAAAGTATACAATCAATGGTTTGCAGTATCATCATATAGCTGTGAATTCTGTTTAATAACAGCTTACATTTGTATGGCACGTTGACCTTTGCAAAGCACTGTCATTACATTTTTTCGTTTGGTACCTTTATGCAGAAAGACCCTAAATTAAGCATTTGTTGTGTGTGAAAGTCTGTCATTTCCCAGTTTTTCATTGTGTGTTTATTGTGACCTTAAGAGTTTAAGAGCTCATCTTCTGACATGGATTTTTCAATAATGATATTAGAAGAATGTAATTGTTAGCCACAATTAGCTATTAAATCTTCTGAAAGCATATGTACCAAGCTACCAGTAGCCAAATGTGATGCTTTATTTTTCCCTTTTAATTTCAGTTAATTTAAAGTTTCCAAATGGTTTTCCATCTAGTTGCAAGGCCCCACAGAGGCTTTTAAAAATCCAGGTTTGCTCACTGCATAAAAGCAGATTTAATGTCGTGCTGAAAATTCTCTCTCTATGAAACTTGGGTCATTTCACTAAATCTAGGTTTCACAGAATCCTTCTTTCTGTAATGTGGTACATTTAAAAAAAATTATCAGTTTACTTTCAGTGCACTCACATTTTTGTATCAGGATATGATACAAAATCACTGTTTAGATAGAAACATCTCATGGTTAGGGCAGGGGAAAGAGTTCACATTTGTACGGTGCTTTTGTTGTTTGTTCTATCACTTTTGAAATGTTTTTACACTCATTCTGCCTCATCTATCCTCAAATCCTATGGGGTAGGCATTATTATTATTATTATTTGTTTGTTTGTTTTTTGCATGGACAGGCACTGGGAATTGAACCTGGGTCTCCAGCATGGCAGGGGAGAACTCTGCCTGCTGAGCCACCGTGGCCCACCTGGGGTAGACATTATTATCCCCATTTGATGGAAAGTTAAATGATTTGCTGAGTTACAGGGATAATAGATGTCTGATTTAGAATTTGAACCTGGGCCTTTTGTCTCCAAATGCCACACACACACACACACACACACCTGTCCACAAAAATTAACCACAATTTTTGTTTAGGAGGTAAATCAGAATTTGTTTAGAATCCACAATTAATTACTACAGTTCATAACCTTGGGATTTAGTTTTCGTTGCTGATGTTTTGTTTTTTGTTGGAGGGCAGAGGTTAGAGAAGGTTTAAGTTATTTGTGTACTTTGGATCTTTTGACATAAGAAAGCAGCGCTAAAGCTCCGATGGGGCACCAAAGCTTCTGGGGTCTCCAGTTATTCTGAAACCATTGTCTGTATCCTTAGGAATTTGGGATTTGCCAGTTGCTGGCAATTTAGAGCAGGCATGGGATTTTACATGCTAGTGAGTCATAATGATATGTTAGTGTTAATTAGTTTTTTTTTCTTCCTTTGATTTTATTGGCCATAATTGCCACTCTTCAGTATATCAAAGAGCTTTGTAATTTAGTTGTCAAACATGCATCATTGACATTATCCTAAATGGTGTGCATTTGGTGCCTTTGCAGGGATTGAACCCAGTATTTTCTATTTAAAAATGCAGCATTTTCTTTGCTTTTTATACACAGAGTATCAAACATATTTGTAATTTGGTTGTCAAAGCAGACACATATTTTAATATAATTTCTTTTTCTTGAATACTCTAAGTTTTACATTTGGGAAACTAATGGGCTTCTAAGCCCCCTTCCCTCTCACCCCATTTAATCCTTGCAGCATGTCTCTATACTAATAAACAGCTAAATTCGTGTAATCATCCTACTCCTTGAAGCACGCTGGCACTGGTTTTTAGATTTCCCCCCCACTTCTACTGTGTTACTCGATTGGTGCGCTGTGCTTACTCTCCAATATTAAATTTCCCTTGTCTTGCATTGCAGGAACTATTTTGAATGCACATGACCAGCAGCGTGAAATATAGCACTATCTTCCCCAAACTCTTTTAATCAGATCACATTTTTATAAACTCCAGGAACATCTGGCAGAAGGAATTTCAATATGTAGAAATGCTGCCTATAGTTGTTTTGCCTTCAATGTGGAGATTGCAATATCCTTGACACCGGTTTTGTTCTTGAGTTTTATTTTTATTAATGCTCATTGTAGATGCAGTCACATACTCCAGGGAAATTCACAACACTGAACAGAGCACTTTTTTTTTTTTTTTGAAGTAGCCTGGGACTTGAGAAGCGCAATGTATTTTTCTTCCTTAAAATCTGATTCTACAAGTGTTCGTGCCAGCCCAGTGAGGTGCGCTGCAGGAAGCAGTGCTAACAGCTGATGAAAATTGATGAATGGCCGGTGCGAGGTCAAAACGCGCCTTGGGATTCATAACCACGCACCGAGAAAGCAGAGCAGGAGGCAAAAAAATGTCTTTTCCTTCCAGGTTGACTGGAATTAAGTTTTGCTGCAATTTGTTTTCACAAAATGTAGATAAAGATAAAGATTTTCTTTGGTTGGCTGTGTGAGTCTCGCGTCACGTCAAACAGAATTGAAATTCCACGCAGCCGGCAGGCAGCGTTTGTAAATGCTGGTGGTGGCTGAAAGGAACAAATTGTCATTTGGATGCGAATGATTTTTGATGGCAGTTATGTATGTGCTTTCACTTGTTGTATGAAAGATGGTCTGTCTGTTCCTTAGTTATTAAGAGATTTTAAATGAGAGTGGATACTTTGTTCTCATTTTACTTTTTCCCCCCTTTACCATGGTAACCTACAGAAATATACCTCAGAATTCATTTTTGGTGAGATTTTTCTTTTTGTGGAATTGCACTTCATTTTATTTTCTTATGAATTATCATACAGTTTGTTTAATGACTCCCACAGCCTTCTTTTTTTGCTGTTTTAGGGAAGTTCAGATATGGAGATGCAATGGATTTATTTAATGCAGGAGACCTGTATTTCCATGCGAAATGTTTTCAAATTAGACAAAATGTCGATTGTTAGTACTTATTCTTGTATTTTAATATTTCTATTCCTTATTAATATTACAGTTATTGTGAATTTTATGTATAAGCTTTTGAAATAAACAGTTAAGATTTGAAAATAGTGGGTATTGTGATTTATAGTCAAATAATAATATTGAGTATAACATTTAAAAATGAAATACCTTCTCTTTTCTTGAGGGGACTCAAAATAAATTTGGCGATATTTGGAATAAAGGGCAACTGAATAGTGATAATGAGTATAATTTATCCTAAGGTAGGATGAGACAATTTGGTTCCAGATATTTAATGTGCATATTAAAACTTCTGGAAATATAGGATTTGAAAATCATTGTTAAATCCGTTGAGGATCGGATGAACATATGACCTGTTCCCCAGAAAGTTCACATTCCTCATTCATGTATTCAAAATTTTGTTCAGAGTGTTGACTTAGATAGGACTCCACAGCTCCACAGAATAGGGCAGAACTGAGCTAGTGTCCAAATTTTTTTGTCCAGTGCTTTTCCTAACAACCATAATAATACCACAGTAATAGCTTTTTTTTCGTCAGCACTTTGTATACACTTTTTCATTCAATGTTTTTGAAGTCGGTGCTACTATTATCTTCTTGTCACTCTTGAGTTCCCTGAGGCTTGTCTCAGCTAGAAAATGGCAGAGCCAAGTCTTCCCAATTTCCCCCTCGAACTCTGTCCAGGCTTCCTTTGCCCTATGCATCTCCCCACCATCCACACATTTTCAAGCATTTTGGTCCTGTCTTTTCTGGAGGCTTCCCAGTTCCTGTCCATCCATGACTGATTCAGCCTGGCTGCCTCTGGAGACCTGTACCAATTTTGAAAACTGTTGAAATCCATCTGTTCTTGTAGGTAAATAGTCTGTGCCCCAAGGCCCTGAGTGTGCATTCACCACCCTGGCAGCCTCGCAGCATTCTCCATCAGGAACCCCTTGGACCGCTCTACAATCCAGCAACTAGGAGGTTAACTCCTGACACTGAAAAGGGGCCTCCAGACTGGGTTGCAGCATCACTGACAGCATCTGTTTTGTTGGATGGTTGAATACTTTGACTATGACCCCTACTTTAGAGAATGGGGAATTTCCTTACCCTCCAAGGCCCAGCCTAGTTCCATCTCATTCCAGATGCCCTTTCCAACTACTTCGGTCTATATGTTCAAACAAATACTCATAAGATGTCTTCTAAGAGCACCCAATATATGCTCAATGCTCGTGACATAGTGGTGAATAAAATAGGCAGTCTGTGCTCACAAGGTGGTAGGGGGAGGTAGGCACTCCATCAGCAATAAAACAAATAAATGCATGCTATGGACCCTAGAGGTGACATGAAAGACAAGTACTAGGTACAATGTAAGTACAGTAGGAAGTGCAATGGGTGCAATAGAAAGTACAATAGAGCAATGGAAGCTTTCAGAGAAAGCTCCTAGGAAGGAACATTCAAGCACAGACTGCTAGGATGAATGGGGCAAGGTCAAGTAAGTTATCAGGAAGTGATAGACCTGGAGCAGACTTAGGCTGTGGGAAAGCTGAAGTAGGAGAGCATTCTGCAGTGTTGTGGCCAGAGCAGAGTGAGGTGAGTAAATGAGAGGATGGAGCTGTGTGAGCCTGGAGGACAAGACGGAGGCCTCTTCATAGAAGATGCGATTGATTTGGTAAGGAACTGAATCCTACCCTAAGTGTAGAAAGAAAGCTTTGACGAATCTGAAGCAGGCAAGTTATGGATTCCATGCCATGCCACACGTGGGGCACAAGTGGAACGCTTTGGGAAAGGACTGAATATGAGGGACTTTTGTCCAAAGTTGAGAAGGTTTATACTCATAAATCGAAGCTACAGGGAAGCAATTTCAAACATTTTTCACTTCAATAAAACACTGCCTGCTAGTTCATATGTCTCACTCTCTGATGATGACAATGTTTTTCTATCTCCACAAAATATACACTGACTTACTTGGAGGCCAAGACCTGCATAATTTTAGATTGAGGTCTGATCGAGAGCTAAATAAATGCCAAATGTCCACATTGTCGGTCTTCATCTTTGTCTTCAAGAAGTTCACACATTTTCATGGCTTTAAAATAGATGATTTAGCCATCTGCTGCATGCACACACAAACCCCTCCTTTTCTGAGCTAGCACTATACCTTTCACATGACACTTTATTTTTTTATTTTTGTTATTTTTTATTTTTTTACATGGGCAGGCACCGGGAATCGAACCCAGGTCCTCAGGCTTGGCAGGCAAGCATTCTTACCTGCTGAGCCACGGTGGCCTGCGCTTGCATAACACTTTAAATAGTCCTTCCTACAGTTTACAATTTTCCTTATCGTGGCATCTCTTCAGCAGACGTCAATATGATATTTTAGACCAATTTCTTAATTTTACCAATATGTTTACTAAATCTTAATTTTACCAGTAAGTGAACTATTAGTGCACGGATAACCCATATCACATAGTTTCAAATTTAATTGTCACTTAGCACTTCAAAGATATTCTTTTATTTTCTATAATTCTTCTGCCTGCTCTCCTTTCCCCATTCTTTAGTGAAACGATAAATTCCCTGATGATGGGGCTCATGTTTTGCATTTCTTTTGCAGGTACCATGATATTTAACGTGGATTTAGCACAATATTTACATGGATCTTGAATTTTCAATAAACGCTTACTGATGGATAGTTTGAGGAGGCCTACTGGTAGAGGAATTGACCCATACATTCAGGGATCTTTAGCCTTAATTTACACATATAATCAACTTTTAAAAATGAATATTATTGATAACTTCTCCTTCCCATTTTTGCAAATTATGATTCAGATGAACATATATTTATTAGATTGATATTTAGATGGATAAATGAAGAATTAGCTGTTTTAGAAATACGTGCAATATTAGATGTTTCCTGACAGAATCAGGTTTGGGAAAACGTGACTTCATCTGTGGTACACTCCAAGTTACAAAGCAATATTCTATGCTACAGTGGCGTTCAGTGGCATATAAATGATTTGGAATTCTTGTCAGTGTGGATTAGAATGGCCGCCTATGCTATCTAAATTCACCATGATACCTATTCTTAAATTCTGTGAACTCTTTTCACTAGAAAAGAAAACATCCACCACCTCATCTGCTCCTGTGAATTTTGCCGTACTTTTGGTTTTCAAGTTCTGTGAAAAATTTTGATGAATCAAGATATTTAGAGCCCAAAGTATTCATTTCTACTTTTTATCCTTCATTTATTAAAGAACCAGAAAGATAATGACAACAACTGCAGAGATGAGTACACTTCAGTTCATATACAACGAACTGAATTCAATGAACATTTATTGAGCAATTATGATGTGCCAGAAACTATGTTTAGTGTTGAGAATACAAAGCTGAAGAAGAAACTGTTCTTGCATTCAGAGAGTTTACTGTCAAAGAGACATGGCAGGCATATAAATGAGTTCTATAAATTGGTAGGTGCTTTAATAGAGAGGTAGTGTAAGATATGGCTTAAGTACAAGGTGAGAGTGTTCCACTCTGGGCTGAAGGTTTCACAGAGGGCACCAAAATTGGGCTTACTCATGAAGGATTAATAGTTGTTCACCAGGTAGAAGGCTTTTCCAGGTAGAGGAGGCTCAGCACTGATGGAGAATCAAGTTCAGGAAGGGTATGGGGAGGGGAGGGATGGGTCTGGAGAATGATGTCATGCCATACTGAGGAGTTGAGATATTTTTCCCCAAGGAAAATGGGGAGTCACTGGAGTTTTCATCAATTAAGTATCAGATTTTAATTTTAGACTGATTACTGTGATCTCCAAACAGTCTGTGGATTGGAGGGTGAGAGAGTAGAGGCAGGGAGGCTAGTTAGGAGGTTGTTTCAATAGGCTAAGCAAAACAGAATAAGTATACAGAGAGTGTAGTTATGTTTCTAGCTTAACAGAGCCATCCATGTTCATACTTTTCATTACCTTTAGTGTACTGAAGTACACTACTATTTCAGTATAAATGGGGCTATTTCATCTGGGATGCTTAAATATATATACTGCAGCAGAAACTGGCTATCTACTCTACACATCCATTTCCTTTCTATGGATATTTTTGGACCCCCCACATGGTGGGGTCATGTTATTAGTTCTTGCTAACAGAATATCAGAGGAAATGATGCATCACTGCAGGCTGGGACATTTACTAGTAAGTGTGCCTTCTCCATGCTCTCTCTTTTTCTTTCTTCTATCTGAAATCTTGAGGACACATAGTATAGATGAAGATGGAAGAGTTGTCAAATAGAAAGAGCCTGGGTTCGAACCCTGAGACATGTCTTGGAGGACAGCTGCTAAGGAACACTTGCATGGGTCTCTGTGAGCAAGGAATAAATTTTAATTGTGACAATTTACTGGAATGCTTGGGATTTTTTTTTTTTTGTATGCTGTATGTTGAGGACCACATTTCATTCTTTTTCCGTGTGAGTATCCCGTTATTGCAGCACCATTTGTTACATTTTTGTTTGTTTATTTGTTTTTTTTTTGGAAGTGCATGGGCCGGGAATTGAACCCAGATCTCCAGCATGGCAGGCGGGAATTCTACAGTGAACTACCTTCGCACCCCCTGGGGTTTTTATTACAGTTACTAGTGGTAATTACCCTGACTAATACTCACTCTTTTTTATTCTCACCCATGTAGTCAGAGGTTTGTTGGAACCATTTATTCTCATTTCCTTTGCTTTTTTAGTTTTCTTTTCTTCTTCTTTCTTTCTTTTTTTTTAATACAGTTTTATTGAGATGCACTCACACCACCATGCAAACCATCTGAAGTAACAATCACTGGCTCACAGTATCGTCATGTAGTTGTGCAGACATCCTCATGATCAATTTTGGAACATTTTCATTACTCCAAAATCTTTTTCTTTTTTTGATGACTTTTGTGTAGACACTTTTATTACATATATATATAATCTATC
Source organism: Tamandua tetradactyla (assembly GCF_023851605.1). Taxonomy (NCBI): domain Eukaryota; kingdom Metazoa; phylum Chordata; class Mammalia; order Pilosa; family Myrmecophagidae; genus Tamandua; species Tamandua tetradactyla. The sequence continues at coordinate 113,019,769 of NC_135334.1, forward strand.
TATCTTTATATAGATATCTAATATATATTATATATATATAGCACCAGGCACTCTGTTAGGCTCTGGAGATGCACTAGTGAATAAATAAGATCTTTGCCATTGTAGAACTAAAAGTTTACAGGTGGTAAAGAATAATTATAACAAAGTATAACAGATCAGCATTATGCTAGAAAAGAACTGGCGGCCACTTGTTCTGCCCACAGTAAGAGACAGGTGCGACTTGCCAAGGAATGGAGTTCAACGACAATTTGGATGCCTACACATCGTGTTGAGTGCTCAGTATGTAAAAAGAACAAAGACTTTGATCTAGTTTTCATAGAACTCATAATTGGTTGAGAGAGCCAAACATTTGTAAATTTAGCAATCAATACTTTACTGGTTTAGATGTAACAATAGAAATAATGACAAGATTCTGAAGTAGCGCCTAGGAGGAAATGATGGACTCAATGTAATGTGAAATGATTTTGAGAGATTACTTGACTTGGGTTCCTCCTATTTCTTCCTTTTACCTTGGCTTTGGGTTTCAAAGGTCTATGTCTCATACTAGGATTGAAAACACGGAAAAGATGAGCATTAGTTTATAGATATGTAGTGAGTAAGAGTTACTCTATCATGCTTCATTCATTCATTCCTTATGCATTCATTCAATGCCTATTTATCCAGTGCTTACCACACACCAGGAGCTGTTTTCATGACAAGATAAACATTTCCAGTGAACATTCATCGGGGGGTCCAGAGAAAATGGGCCATTATACTCTGTGACCTGTGGCATTGGGGAGAACGCCAGAAACCTAAGATAAGTTTGGTGGGTCCAAGACCAGAGAGGATGTGCCTCTTCTCTGTTAGAGCGGGTACCCAGGGACATCCAGAGGTGATGTGGTAGTGAGGCACGTCTAGGTAGAGACAGCCAGGAAAAGGTCCTGTGTCTCAGCAGCATGGTGCTCCCAAGAGAGGCACAGAAATAGACAAGTTCTAGATATCCCCCAGACAGCTGTGGCCGGATGGGAGAACAAGAGGCAAAGTGGCCACTGTTCCCCCATGTGGTCCCGTCAGGAGCACGAAAGTGACCAAAAGAGAACTGGACCTAAAAGGGACTTATGATTAAGACTGAAGTGCAACTCAGTAGCTGTACTGCAGGCCCAGTGGGAGTGCGGCTGTTTTAGCAGAATGAGGAGGGATGATGACCCTAAGGACCCATTGCTTTACCCCCACTTGCTCCTACACCTGACAAGTCATCATCACATTTCTCCCTGGAATGTGGATAAGTTAGATGAAAAGAGGGAGAACCCTACATTTAGAAATTAAATTTCTACCGTAAATGTAGAAGGTAATATAATGTGTGTTGCCATAGAAAATATAGTCAGTTTTATTTCTTGCATCCCTGAGTATTTAAGCTGATATTAGTAAGAATTCTAGCTGTATTGGAGGTGGTGAGGTTCAGAGAAGGTTTCTTGGAGGAGTAAGAACTGGGAAGTAAGGGGTGGATGGGAATGAGCCTGATGGACTAAAGTGTTGGTAGGAGAGAACCTGATGGGAAGGCAGGACTTGCACAGGTAATAACTAGCTCAAAGGCCCTGGGGCCTGAAATAACCCTGGTGCTCATTACAAGTGTTACCATTTCAGCATTTTTGGAGAATGAGCACAAAGCGTGAAGGGAGTGGTGTGGCAGAGAGGTGAGCAGGGAGAGGACAGGTCAACATGGGCCATTCATGCTACATTATAGAAGTGATTTGTCCTCTTCACGAAACTTCATGAATTTTGTTTTATTGATTTGAGGCCTGACAGAAAAGAATGATTTCCATTTGATTAAATATCACTCCTGACTAAATATGATCCGACGCTTTGACTTTCAGCCCAGGATGAGATCATATACCATTAAACATCCCTTCTAAACTGGAATGTTAGATTGAGCATTTTTCTTACAATATTTCATGACCAGGAGCCTTCCTCCTTTCAGCCCACTTAAAATATTATTACATAGTAGATGATAATGTCTGGTCTCTATTTTGTATTGTCACTTGGAATTTGTAATTGGTTACGCATATTCACTATCAGAAAATCTCTGACAAATAGGATTAAACACCCTCTTTTTAGATGCTTTTGATCCATAGTGTCTGGATAGTAATAAAATCTTTTTTTAAACACAACATAACAACAGTGTATGTTGAGATAATGTTTTTCTGTTTATATGAATTTGTTTGACCCTCATAATCACTTTCTGATATGATGGAGCAGTGTGTGATTTTATTTTGCTGATCTAAAATTGGGGGCCTCTGCCTACGTCCCCGGGCTCCTATGACTCCACACACCCCTTGTTTACCTTTCTTTAAACACACTTACCTTCTTTCAGTTCCTAAAATGTGACAAGCTTCATCTCACCCCATGGCCTTTGGACAAACTATTCCTTTTTCAGTATGCTTTCCCTTCCCCTAACACATTGAATTTGTAAATCTCTATAGTCCTTTAAAATGGTCATATACTTATTTCATGATACATCTCTAGTGCAAAAAATTCAGGGACTTAATTATGGAACCTGTTTATGACCCCTATCAGAAGATCTATTTTGTTGTTTGTACTCGCATTTTCTTTTTGACCTAAAGTGGCAATATACTACTGACAGTCACATCCTCCTCATCTGCAACACTAGGTTCTCAATGACATCTGTCTGCTTCCAAAAATCAAATCCATTCCTAACAAAGGAAGAGGGACAAACTGTTGATTATCTTCAAAGGAATGAACCATAGGCTTTGAAGGTGACAGAAACCTGAGTGCCAAAATGTTTTAGGCAAAGGCAGTATCTTTAGAATAACTACATACTCTTCTAATGTGGTTCATTTTGATGTTTGCATATGCTTAATTGAAAAGCAATCTCATTATCTTACAATCAGATCTGATGAACTCACTGGAGAGAGAACTTGAAAGGACCTATTTCCTTTCATATATATATGGTTAGTGAAACCAAACTACTTGTTCTTGAAAACACACACATACTCACACACTCAAAAGTAGCTATGCTGGTGAAATCTGGGTTTGACTGTAGAACTCAGTGAATTCAGAATTGAATCACCTAGATTATCATATCTTGATCTCATTGACCACAAAATAAATATGGGTCAATAATTCTTTAGCTCCTGATTCTCTGCAGACTAATTAAGATTACAGGAGTGCACCTATTCTTCGGGAGAATATAACTTTTGGACTCTTGTGAAGGATATTTCAGCTCCAACTTATGCCACTTTCTACAAAAAAATTGAAAACAAATCAACGTAGAATAACCCTGAGAAAGTTAATTCAGGCAGACATTTAAGCTATTTTATCAGTTTTATATAGGTTATAGAAACAACAAAAAATCAAAACAATGGTACAATTAATTGTTCAAAAGGAATATTCATCAAGCAACATTATTGAAACTGAGTGAAAACATGATTTAATTTATCCAAGTTAATGACAGGACCTGAGACACGGAACTATTCATAGAAGAACTACTACTCCAGAGCTTCACCTCCTATATGGTTGCTGTCGTCTCTGAATTTGGTAATAGTTCTTTACACACTGTGGACTCTCAGTAAAGTCACTTAAATATGAGGCTGTGGCTTAACCTCTTAGGAGAAGGTGAAATCCTTCCCAAGAAAAATACTTCAGCAGGGAAGACATGTATTTCTAAGGCCATCTAGTTATCAACTGATATTTTGAAGCCTCAAAATGAACAGCCCTTCTATCTTTATTCTGACAAATACCTAAGAAAATGTAACAAACGATGCAGATTCCTTTATTCTTCTTTCATGTCAATGAGGACAATATAGCTGCCAAAGCTCTACGGATCTTGATCTGTCAAGGAGTCAGCTTAGAAAATGTATAGATTCTATACTGGCTGCATTTAGCATTGCATTATAAACACTTTTTCCTGGCACTTAATTCATGCACAATAAGCACAGACATTTCCAATAAACAAAAATGGCAATCTAATTTCATCATCATTATGATTCTTTAAACTTGGTTTAAAAATTTGATGCATTTGAATCTCACAGGCTTTTTGCAAAACTAGTCAAACAACCTTCTAAGAAAGGATTTCTTGGCAGGAGTCAAGATTTTCACAGGGCCTTTTCTGTGGAGAGATTTCAGTGGGGGCTTTTGTAGAGGAAGGGTTCTTTTGGGGGTTTGTAGTGCTCTTGCAATCTTCACATGCTCATTGCAGTAATACTTGTTGCTTCCTTCTGACAGGTGAATGAGTGTGCGCTCTGCCAGATCCATGCACTGAGCATGGACCCAGTGCCCATCTTCATGAGAGCAATAGATCATTGCAGGTTTGTTGAGCTCAGTTGAATAGAATGGTACCCAAGTGTTGATGTCCACATTACAAGTAGGGCAACACGTAATCCAGTAGCCTGTCTCAGACTCATCTTCCTCATCATCTTCATTATATGTGTCAAATTCATCATCACCATCAAAATTATTTGCTTCTGCACTGAAACAAAATTCTTCTGAGTCTTCAAAAGGAGTGGAGTCTCCTGGGTCTTCAGTTGATGTCTGACTGCTTGTGAATGTTTTCTGATCTTCATTCATGTCGTCTTCAGCACATTTCAGCATATAGAAATAGAATGCTTCTGACATAGCCTGCTTATTGTCTCCCGGTATGCCAAGGAAAACTGTTCCATTTCCCATGTTGCTTCCAAACCATACCTTGCTATGCTTAATATCTGCGGTCCAATCTGGGGTCTCCATCTCATGAATTTCTATCTTGTTGTCTTCTAAAGAGACCACGTTACAGACCATTCTTTTTTGATTTTCAAGCTGATAGCCACCAACAACAACGAATTCATCCTTGTTAGTTTGAGTCAGGATGGCACTGGAGACAGAGATTCCTCCTGGCAAGACTGTGCAACTCACCGCGGGGCTACCCAGGGGGAGATCGACCCTTATTCTGTACAGGTTGGCAGGGCGTATGTTATTGGCAAGTGAATGACCTCCTAAAATATAAATGGTATCATTTCTGGCGATGGAGACATGAAAAGATAGCCCATCCTGAAGTTCTGGAAGAACATAGGATGTAGAACACCCAAATTCAAAATCCACCAAGAAAACATGGGGCAGGCAGTCAACTACACTGTTCCATTTTTCTGTGGTTCTCTGGGCAGACGGCACGTATGACCGCCCTCCAAAGAGAACACCAATACTTTTCCCCCGACTATACACTACATCAATGGAATGGCCATATCTGGCTTCAGGAACGTCACCTACCAAGTCTTTCTCTGTGCAGCGAAAAGTAACTTTTTTGTTCTTGGAAACAATAGACATGACATAAATCTTATCTGAGAGTTCATTGTTCGGTGTTTTCCCTCCATGGATGATATACTGATACTTTTCAGACTCGAAGCTGCCTTTGAATGTGCAAATGGCTGGATAGCGAAGGGGAGGAAGGTAGCAGGAATCCTTAGAGAAAACAGCAGGCTTCAGTTTGAGATGGTTATGCTTTACATCAAATTGGAAAACTCCAGTGGGACAGGATCTCTTGGGCCAGCCTTTTTGACCAAAGAAGAAAACCTGCCCTTCAAAATTCATCAGTGAGAAGCCTGGTTGAATGAGGGCTATGTTATTACTGACTGTTACCATCTGTAGTGACATTTTCTGATCGTGGGTAGATCTTTTACCTGAAAGAATTTTAAAAAATTGACATAGTGTACCTCTTCACATCAATCATTATGATTAGACTCTCTCACATGTAAAAAACATGTTAGAAATTTCCTCCCACAAATTTGGGTGGGACTGAATTATCAAAATTCAGAATGCTGGGTATGCAAAGAACCACGGAACCTTCCTGCCTAATACAATCCAAGCAGCTGGGACATGTTTTAGGCATGGACTAGTCTCCCTCAGCATTCTGGGAATTGTAGTAAAATTTCCCCAAAGATTCGCCATTCCTCTGCAGATAGAACTACGTTTCCCAGGAGCCAGCTCCCTGAGGAATGTTGGATAATTTATCTTTGTTGCTCCTAGAGAGGATAATCGTTGCGTGGCTCTCTGAATACAGACATGAGAAGCGCCAAGTGACTAGATGGGCGCCAAGGCGAAAAACTAGGAAATGGGAGGTGAGCGTGGCTGACCTTCACTCCGGGTTTCGGGGAGGCTGCAGCGCGAGGAGAAGTGGCCGGCAACTCCCTGCCCCGGTGTTGCTGGAGCCTCTCGGGGAACTCTTACAGAAGGTGGCCCATTAGGAAGCACTTCTGCTCCTGGCCGGAGTGGGGTTGCCTGGAAACCGCAGGCTGAAGGGACGCCTCGGCCAAGGTGGTCTTAACCGATTCCTGCTTGGACGCCTGGGGGCACAACACAGAATTGCACACCTGAGCATCCTTAGGTCGCTGGGGTTGGGGGTGAGCACCGAGGTTACAAAAGCTGTGACAGTTTCACAGGACCAAAAGACAAGTCTCAGAATGCCTAGAGTCTGGAGGGGTGGAGGAAGCAGGGAGGAGCAGAATAATGATTTTTTTTTTTTTTTACCACTTCTATATTTAGTAATGGAAATAGAGTATACTTTAGCAGTATCACTCTTAAAGCCCCTTAGTTTTCTCAGCCTCTCTTATTCCCATTTTAGGGATTCTTCGGGGGACTAATAGAAGATTCCAAACACATTTCTCTTTTTATGCTAGGAATATAGTTTAGTGGCAGTTATTTCAGATCTCTTTCCAGCCCAAGAACTTAGACCAAAGTCATTCCTTGGTAATTCTTTAATAAGCAAAGAGGGGCCAGAATTAATCAGAGTAATATTTGCATTATGAAGTTTTAAAAAAAGGTATTTACTAGATGAAATAAGCCTGTTAAATTCTCTCTCTCTCTTTTTTATTACCTACCTTTGAGAGTTGTCAAGAGCCTTACTGTGAAATATACTCCCTGTTTGCAGAGTGAAGTCCTAGATACCAAAGGGTAGAGGAAACAAAATAGCAGATCATTGAATGTTAAGAGTAAATTTTTTTAATGTTTCAAAACAGTATAAAACTGCTGCTGAGAGTGTATACTGGCTGCATTCAACTATGGGCTCTGTCACTTACTAATTATATAACTTCAGACAAGGTGTTTAACTTCTACCTCAGTTTCCTCTTGAGATAATAATTTTACTTACTTCATAAATTGATTAAGTTAATTCATGCCAAGCACATAGAACAGAGCTTTGCACACAGTGCTATTTATTATTGTGATTATATTTGAACTTAATCAAAAGTAAGGTTTTTAGTGCTCAACTACCTGTCAGTCATGGCAGATGTTGGAGATAAAGTTGGAGATGGTTAAAAGGGACTTTAGTGTCTGAGAAACTGGATAGTAAGTATACATAAATAACCTTTTGGGCTAACAGGATCTAGGTATGCATATACGATGAGGGTGCTGTGGTGACTGCAATTCAATTAACAGGAAATATTTCATTCTTCTTGTCACCCTTTCTCTAAATTCATTAGATATCCACGCTCCGAAGTTGGATTGTCTCAGTCCAAATCCTGGCTCTAAAACTTAATTGCTGTGTAACCACTTTGGGCAAATGATTTTCTGTTTTTTTTTTTTTTTCTCTTATTTTTAAAACGGGGATATTAGTTTGTCTTGAAGTCTAAATGGGCTAACTTATGTAAATCACATTGTGCAATGCCTGGCAAATAGTAAGTAGTAAGTGTTAATTGGCACTATTATTTATCTTTATTCCCCCTATCAAGGTTTCTTGGACCATTTAGAATCTTTGGTCATGCTGATGAGATGTCTGGGGCTTTAACTTGGAGCAAGTACTTGGAGCACTTCTGTGGAGCAGATGTAATTTGCTTATTATTCTCTTTTACTTAAGATACTGAATTTACTTCAAATCCTTTACCATGGGAGATTCCTCAAGGTGTGAACTTTTAATAATTATCCTGTGGATTATTAAACCAAGGGTGGAATTGGTGAATGAGAAGGATTATTACCAAAGTTATGGAAACGAATCTTTCTATTACTCACACCTTGGTGGTTTGTAAATTCAGCAATTTATCTTGTTTAGAAAATAAGCTGGGTAAGTTTTTAATTCTGCATGGCTTATTCAGATTTTTTGTGAAGAAAGACATCTGTGCAATTAGGAAAATGTTATCTATAGGAACCAAAATGAAATCCACAGGCAATTACTCTCAGCATGATGTGCGATTATTCTTAGCGAGTTGCCCACTTTTGTGGTAGAGGCAGCACTGAAGCCAAAGCCTGCTTGTTTTAAACACTTGTGAAGACTGTTCTTGGTATTTAAGGCAAACCAGATAGGGGTAATGGGTTCCAGATCTCACGAGCTGAATATGCACCAAGGACACTTGCTTTTAAACAGCAAGTGTCTTAAAAATGTTTTCATTATAGCCCATTGGCTTCATTTTAAGATTGTTACAGGAATTTTGGACTCTTGTTAGTGAAAACAGGATTGTTTCAGATTAAACAGAAACATTTTCTTGGGAAGCCTATAAGGAAGAGTTTGGCCCTTTATGTAGCTTGTCAGGAACCCTAAACATTTTTGCTGCCCTGCTGTTGGCTCACCTTGTTATAATTTCAGGGTCTTACAGGGTTACAGGACATGGTAACATTTATTACTTCCTCTTTTAACACAGCTCAAATATTTGCATATTTACTTTTTAGAATTACACATTTAAAATCATGCTTTATGTATTAAAAAAATAAAACAGAAACATTGCTTTTGTATTATTTTGCTGTATTTATTTAGATTTTTAAGTTTGGCTTTACTGACTTGAAGATTTTCACTGACTTTTACTATTGTATATTTTCCATGGTTTTAATATGACTATATTAGCCACATCTTGGTTTTTAAGAGCATTTAAAACATTTTTCTAGCTCCAAAATAATTCTACTGAAGTGCTTTTCTTTAAATAGACTGGGTAAAAACCAGAGGATTTTTTTTTTTTATTAATTAACGGAAAAAAAGAAATTAACCCAACATTTAGAAATCATACCATTCTACATATGCAATCAGAAATTCTTAACATCATCACCAGAGGATTTTTTTTTTTTTTTTTTTTTTTTTTTTTTTTTTTTTTTTTTTTTTTTTTTTTAAAGGAAAGACAGAGAGAAGGAAGGAAGGATAGAAGGAAGGAAGGAAGGAAGGAAGAAAGGGAAACATCTTTAAACATTTTCTTGTTTTATTGTATTCTGTTTCTCCGTTTTTGTTACATGGGCTGGGGCCGGGAATCGAACCGAGGTCCTCCGGCATAGCAGGCAAGCACTTTGCCCGCTGAGCCACCGCGGCCCGCCCAACCAGAGGATTTTTAAAAACAGGACACTGTTCTTCAGCTGAGGGAAGCTGTAAAGTCAGCACATTACTGGTTCTTTCTAAGAGATGGAAATAGAGGACCATTAAACGTGCAGGATTTCCCCAACCCCGTACTAGCATATCTCAGCAGGAGGATTTTCATTTGTTCGCTGTGAAGTTAGGGCATAGCTGAGAATCAGAGGAAGGCTAACGGTGTGAGGTTTGGGTTTGTAGTTTCCTGTGTCTGAACTGAAGTTTTTTGTTTTGTTTTGTTTTTCCTTCCAAAGAAAGACACTGTACTCTGAACTAGTACATCTTACTGATCAATATTGCTCATGTTTTCCTGATTGCTCCAAAATAGCAGGTAACTTCTTGTAACTGTCAGCATTTAAGGCGTGAAGTAACTCTCGCTTGCAGGGTTAACCAGATCTGTGGCATACATTGTTTGATTTTTGCTGGCGGTGGAACTAGGATTAGGTTTTCCTTCTGACGCTTATGCTCGAGAAGCATTTATGCAGTAAGATTTATATACACTGCTCTGAAGACATAGAAAGTAAATCCTTGCAACAGCCAAAGGATTTGAAACTGACCCAAAAGGCACCGTTTCCAAATTCTCCATCATCCCTTCCCTATTTGGACAGCCAGTCCACCTGCAGCTCACACGCTCCTGAGGTGTGGCATCATCTTTCCATTAAAGTTATGCATATAGGCGCCCAACTTTTAGCTTTGGTATAAATGAAGGTATTGGACCTACCTGGAGGCCAGAGAGGCTGCTCACCCCTCTCTGAATCTTGGCTGCTAACCCCGGTATTAAATGCCAGCACTTGGGGAGAGTCACTGACTTCCCACCATGACCGTGGCAAGCAGAAGGCTGACGGTGAAGAGAGAGTGTGTGCCTACAGATGTTCTAATGAGCACTGATGGAAGGGGAGGAACTGACTGTGACTTCTTTTTCTTCTTTCGATGGTTGGGGAGATATCCACCAGAGTGTACACCCAGGATTTAACCATTTCATCACTAGTGAACCGTAGAAACACGGTTCACTACTCACTTGTAAAGAAAAAACAATCTTGTTGAAACTCAATTTAATTTTTCATTAAAACATTTTAGAAAAACACAGGAATATTGATATAATTACAGTGATTTAAGTAAATATGGTTCTGAATCAAAGGGGAAATTATTTGTCCTAAAGCAGAGATCATTAATACCTATGCCAGTACTTTTAGCTTTGAATTGCTTTTCTGAGGTTTCATCATATTTTATGTATGGCTCAGAGGAGTTCTAATTATTGGAAGGCCTACTACGAACTTTGTGACAGCTGTACAGTGTAGTGTTAAGAGAATGGGCTTTTGAGTAAGACAGACCTGGTTTTATTTGTCAACTGCCATTTTTCAAATGGAGTCATTTTACCTTTAGGCGGGCTTTCCATCGGTTTCTCCATCTCTGAAATGGAGAGAAAAGATGTACTTACTTCAAAAGATTGTTGCAAAAATCTTAAATGAAATAATGTATGTAAAGTGCTCAGCAAGGAATGTGTTTCACACTGGTTTTAATAGCAGGAGCTTGCTTCGCCTTCCCTATCTCCCCACTATGAATTTTCATAAAGGAAGAATAAAACCAAAGGGTTGAGAACAGATGTGGGAAGAGCTGACTTAATTTTAAAACAATTCATTAAAAAGATTTACATCAAGAAAAAACATAAACCACCTGTGAGCCTATCACCTCACTACAAATCTTTCCATTTCTTTGTACTCTGTTCTAGTTTTTTTTCCCTAAATATATACGTTTTTACCTAGTCCTAATCAGAATACATTGAATTTTTAAAATCTTTTATATCTAATATTATTCCATAAACAAGATGAAATGTATAAAATCCCGTTAAGTAATATAACACAATTTATTTAGTCATCCACTATTTTTGGACATTTAATCAATTCCCATTAGCTTAGATGACAGAATTCAGTGCTCAAAGGTAGACAAATCTGGAGTTAGACTTAGTTCTGCTATTTACTAGCTGAATGACCTTTTTGATTAGCTGAATGACCTTTTTGAGTTTCAGTTTCCATGTCTCTAAAATGGGGATGCTACTTATTGTGACTATTAATAGATATAAAGTGTCTGGTATATAGAATATATTCAGTAAATCTTGCCTAATGATGGTTATGCTATAAATATGTTTAAGTGACTATTTTCATTCTTTGAAAAATTTTAGGATAAATTTTCAAGGTTGATTTTTTTTTTTTTAAACTGATGAGCAAGCAGTTCAGTTGCTTGGTTGATTCTCATCTGAAATATTGTCTCTTCCCTTAAAAAAAGCATAATCATCTCTTCTGGTTATTTCCAAGATGATATTTTTGCTTGTCTGCAAAAAGGATATTGGGTTATTTCCCCAACCTACATATGGTGTTATATAATGACTATGTTTAAATTTATATTTATTAAATATAAATATTTAAATTACAACAACAAATAACAATAGCAGGAACCCTAATAAAATTAACATGTTGGATATCTCTATAATAAATGAAAATAAGAAAGACTACATGAAAAACCATGGTGGTGAGTCTTAGCAGGTGATTTAGCCTTTGAGTTTTACTGACATCAAAATATGGGCAGTGTGTACCATAATATTTACTTATTGAATGGGGTAGTTGTCTTTTGAAGTAACTTGAAGTTAGCAACACATTTAGAAATGGGTTTTAAAACTATGAACTCTTGCGGTGCTTTCAGGAGAGTAGTAGACTTGCAGTGTTCTCAGTCGACGTACCTCATCCTTGGGTCCTCAGCATAGAAACTAAATACGAAATAGTAGACACTTATTGAGCAACTACTGTTCACTGAGATATATGGAGAATTAAAAAATAAAAATCTTGTAAAAAATAAAAGTAAAAAGACCCTTAAGGTCTTGTCCTTAAGGGACCTACATGGTGAGAGGAAGAAATACCGTTTGATTATCGATAAACACACCTTACATTCTTCCCACAGTCAGCCTTTCTTAAAGTTCACCAGCCTATGGCAATCACAGTTATTGGTTACTCAGCCCCTTCTTAAGCCTTAAGGCAAAATTGAATTCAAACTCCTACTGAAATAATATGAATTTATCTTTCCTTAAATCAAAAGATAGTAGACAATTAAAGATTATAAATCAGTATAAAACAGAATAACCTTTTTACCATGGGGAGAGAAGATAAAAAATGTGGTAATGGGTTATATTGACATGGTAAGTGAACAGAAAAAAAGGTATAATTGGGACAAAAAAAAAATAGAATGTCAGAGACAGAAGGTGACCTTAAGTCCAATCCCTGTATTTAAGCAATTTGAACTACTGGAGGCTAGAAAGGTTAAATAAGTCAATATAAGGTGATGCAGCTGCAGGGGTGTGTGCTTGGTGGGACACGAAGGTGGGGAAAGGCAGGGGAGAGACACTGTTTTGTGAACTCATGACAGTTTTTTCTGAGAAATGTAGTGCACTACTCAAGCATTTCTATCCCCATTTTATAAATGGAGAAACAGCTTAACATTGTCATTCAGTGAGTTAACAAGAGTTTGAAAAAAGGTTAGTGGTAACTTCTCATAGTGCTAGGATAGGCAGACATTTATTTTTAATAAGTGCATGACTTTTAAGGAAATAATAAAACATATAGAAAAGGAGATTTTTGGCTTGTTCAATGAATCACATACTATGCGCCACAACTGAAACTGGTGAAGAGGAGAAAAGAGGAAGGAAAGGGAAAATAAAAGAAAAGCAATTTTCAGTTAGTGTGATGGATGGTCAAGAGAAGACCATGACAAGTGACTTGTCATTTTTTATTTAAAGCAATTAAATATGGCTGCCTGACTAGAATGACTAATACTTTCCTCTAAAGGTTCCATGATTTCTGATTGAAGGTGGACTAAATATGATTTCTGTAAAATAAAGTGGAAAAAAATTTCAGAGGAGTTTTGCTAATGTGCTGGAAAATATTCACTTAATTTTATTTTGATAAACGGAGGAGGTTTGTAATTTTTCTACCTTTGGGTATAGAAAGCATGTTGGCAAAAATTACGTACTCATGCATGTGTGCGTGTGTCTTGTATACAAAATGGCAAATAAAATACTGAAGAAAATTGGAAACTAGGGAAGTACTGCATTACCTCTTAAAGCCCATTTATTATCCTACAGGCATTGGAATTTAGAATTAAAAATAGCTAGGAAATACATCTCTAAAATCTCATTTCTTTTAAGGGAATGTCAAATGAAAAGGTCGATTTTATTTGCAAGATCAGGCATTTAAAAACACTTAGAAATGAATTCCTGCAAGCAGAGTTGATTTAGTTCAGTTGGTTTACACCTGCTTCGAACCAGCTGTGCGGGTTTTTCTTTAAAGTGGGCTTTCTGGCATTGTACAAGTGCCGTGTAGTGTGCAGGTGGCTGATAGACTAGGGAAGATGGAGTGGAGGAGAAAACTTTAATTAAGGGTGGGTGCCTTTGTGCCACAGCTGTTATGCAGTACAGATAAATTAAGCACTAATGGGACATTGCCTCCCATGTGAAGGTGGGATCACATTTGATCCAATAAATCTTTTATGATTGAAATATTAGTGAGTGTAGAACTGCACAGTTGGTTCAGAAACTCTGCTGCCTTATAGATTCACAGCTTTACCAGGGGCCCTGAAAAAATGTTCACAGAAATACTCAACTGTTTTTGTCCATAACTCATCAATGTAGTTTGATAACATTTCTGAGAACAGAATATCAGTTTTGGACATAGCTGAAATATGTGAATAGTATCTTTTTCTTGATAAATGTACTAGTCTTGAGGTCAGTTACTGTGCTTGTAGGAGTTGTTAGGGGGTGAAAGCAGAGTGTTTTCTTGCAGAGCTCTAGACTTTTCAGAAAAGCACATAAAGAAATAAACTACTTCTACTTCTTTCTGCCCAACTCAGAATAAAACCTGCAGTACCCTACAGTATTTGGGGACCATAATAAGATGCTAAATTTATTTTATTTTGGAATTTGAATATAAAGACTAAATATATTAGTGTTTTATGGCATTTTCGAATTTTGCTGATTCGATGTCTCATAAAATTTGACCCTCTATAGTCTGAAAGCTTTTGGTAGTTTTCTTGGATGAAGTCACTGGTTTACACACTCCCATGGACATGACCTCCCTTAGACCTCCAGTTCTAAGGTGCTCTGGAACTCTTCCTGCCCAACCCTCCTCAAAAAAAAAAAAAAAGAAATAAAAAATGGTATAGAAAATGTAAGCTTCCTGATTTCAAGTGCAATGCATTTTCTGTAATTTGTTTTCTGGGCATATCCTTCAGTTTCCGTGTACACAGGTAATTGGTTTTTTCAAAATGATAGGGAGTGAACGGGAAGAGGAAGTCCAAATGTTTAACTGTTTGCATTTTTCTTTGTTTACTGGAATTAATAACTGTGTAATTGAAAGCAGGCAAACAGGCTAATACGTAATTGACCCGCCCCAGTCAATCAGTGCAGACATTTCTGACTGACTTAAACAGCTAGGAGGAAGAGTATGTTTTGGGGAAATTAAAAAAAAAAATTGATTTTATACAATCTGCTGATGAATAGCAAAGCTTAATGAATGATAGCCTTAAGAAACCTCATTACAGTAGCTTGGATGGATGAACAGGAAAGGGAAGCAAAGTTTTCAAGAGGAAAGTTTCTGCCCAAACATGTCATTGCATAGGTTAGTTTTATTTCCATTTTCCCCAAAGCTTTCTGCAGGGGAAGAACTATCAAGATGCCTGAGTGCCAACATTTTTGGCAAACTTTTAGTGATAATTTGTTTTCCTAATTATCTTTTGCCTTAATTGGCTTATTCTTATCATCCTGTCCTCCCCGCTTTTAAATGCTTTTATTTTGAAATAATTACAGATTCACAGGAGGTTGCAAAGAAATGTACAGGGAGGTCCCACACATCATTAGCCCCACCTTCTCCAATGATAGCTTCTTGCATAACTACAGTATAGTATGAACATCAGGACTTTATCAGCACAGTCCACAGACCTTATTCAGACTTCCCTAGTTATACATGCACTAATTTGTATGTGGCACATTTTATCACAGCTGAAGCCTTGCACAGCCGCCATCACAATGAATATGTTCAACTATAACAATACCACAAGACTTCTTCATAGCCACACCCATCCCTTCATCACTGTCCCTAACCCCAGATAGCCATTAAATTATATTATATTTTAATTATATTATATTAAATTAAAGATATAATTATATTATATCTTTAATTATATTACTTTATGAATGTTACATAAAGGGAATCATCAATATATCTTCTTTTCAGATTGGCTCTTTTCACTCAGTGTAACTTCTTTGAGGTTTATCCAAATTGTTGCATGTCTTGATAGTTTTATCCTCTTTATTGCTGAGTAGTATTCCATGGTATGGATGTACCATAGTTTGTTTAATCAATCATCTGTTGAAGGAAGTTTAGGTAGTTTACAGTTTTTGGCTATTATAAATAAAGATTTTTTGAATATTCATATACAGGTTCTTGTGTGAAAATAAGTATTTATTTCTCTGGGATAAATGTCCAAAAGTGCAGTTGCTAGATCATCTGGTAAGTCCGTTTTCAGTTTTCAAAGGAACTGTCTAACCATTTTCCAGAGGGATTTGTCATTTTACATTTTCACCAGCAGTTTAATGATCTGGTTTCTCTGCACCCTTGCCTGCTTTTGCTGTTGTCACTATTTTTCATTTTAGCCATTCTGATAGATACGTAACAGTATTTCTCTGTGTTTGTAATTTGTATTTTTCTAGTGGTTCATGATGTTGAGCATTTTTTCATGTGTTTATTTGTTATTTATATATCCTTTTCAGGGAAATGTCTATGCATTTATTTTATCCAATTTTAGTTGGATTTTTTTTTTGTTTTAAGGTTGAGTTCTTAGAGTTCTTTATGTATATATATTTTTGATATTAGAGTTGAGGGAAATAAATGATTCCTCTTTTTCTTCCATTAACTAATCTTCACATTTGCTCCTCTCAACAATGCAAAACTCTCCACCCTAGCAACTGTCACACTGTAATGATAAAACTCACTTTGCTAACTACCAGCTTCCCTATGGACTATAAACATCTGCTGTTTCTCACCTCTGTAACCTGAGTTTCACTGCATGCCCATGATCATGCTCATGATGATGAATATATAACTTTGTGATGAAAAAAAAGAATGTACATATTGTATGTTGATTGATCTTTATGTATTTTAGATTCCAGTTGTTTGTTGAATATTTGATTTGTAAATATTTTCTCCCACTCTTGTAATTTCTTTTCATTTTTTAAATTTTGATGAGGTCCAATTTATCAGTTTTTTCTCTTATAGATCATTATTTTGCTGTCAAATCTAAGAACTCTTTGCCTGGTTTAAAGATTCTCTCCTATGTGTTTTTCCTGCTTTCTTTAAAAATTCCACTATTTGGCCTTATTATGTTTTAATTTTCCTCATTCCTATTACTTCCTTATTTAAAAATAATTTCAATCCCATATTGCTTTTATTTTAAAATAATCATGAAAGGGGTTGTCAGACTCATGTATAGAAAATGAAGTCCTGTATAGAATATATAGATTATAATCCTCTATAGGGAAGGAATCATATTTGTTTCTTTTAGGGCAGACTTTGTGATATCTCTGTTCATGGTAAGTTTGTACTGAGCTCACGTTGTTTATTAGATGCAGTTTTTAGTACGAGTGTTTTTTCCTGTCTCTCTCTCTTTTTTTTGGGGAGGGGGGGGAGTGCATGGTCTGGAATAGAACCCAGGTCTCCTGCATGAAAGGTGGGCATTCTAACCACTGAACTACCCATGCACCCTCTGTCTCTCTTTTTTAAGGTGAGATTTGTCAAGGAAAAACTTACAGCTGTTAAGACTTAACTACTTCCAGGACCTCAGCACAGAAGACAGTACAGCTCTCTTCTAAAATTTTGTGGTCGACAGTAATCTCTTCCTCTCCTTCTTTCTCTAAATGCTTCTCTGCTTATACTGTCAACTGTTTTGGTGGTAATGAAGAGGTCCATGTATTTTTAAGTGTTCGAAAAGATTTGATAGGGATTATAATTTGATGTGCAGTGTATCTTTTGATGCTAGAATTGGGTGTATGTTTTTTTTAAAATCCAGACAAAAGGAAGTAAAGAAACTTAGACTCTTTTCTGTTTTGTGAGGCATGTTTTGTTTCATGGCTCTGCCTTATACTTTATTCCTTTTATCTCTTCCCCTGTCTTCTTGTTTGTGTTGGTAGTTGTCTGTTTTAATTTCCTTGGCTGCTCAAGCAAATATCATGCAATGGGTCACTTTAAACAAAGGGATTTTTTTTATTGAAAAAAATTAATAACAACAAACAAAACAATAAGATATCATTCCATTTTACATATATAATCAGTAATTCTTAATATCATCACATAGTTGCATATTCATCATTTCTTAGAACATTTGCATTGATTTAGAAAAAGAAATAAAAAGACAACAGAAAAAGAAATAAAACGATAATAAGGAAAAAAAGTTAAATATACCATACCCCTTACCCCTCACTTTCATTTACCACTAGCATTTCAAACTAAATTTATTTTAACATTTGTTCCCCCTATTATTTATTTTTATTCCATATGTTCTACTCTTTTGTTGATATGGTGGATAAAAGGAGCATCAGACACAAGGTTTTCACATTCACAGAGTCACATTGTGAAAGCTATATCATTGTTCAATCATCATCAAGAAACATGGCTACTGGAACACAGCACTACATTTTCAGGCAGTTCCCTCCAGCCTCTCCACTACATCTTGGATAACAAGGTGATATCTACTTAATGCATAAGAATAACCTCCAGGATAACCTCTCGACTCTGTTTGGAATCTCTCAGCCATTGACACTTTGTCTCATTTCACTCTTCCCACTTTTGGTCGAGAAGGTTCTCTCAATCCCTTGATGTTAATTCTCAGCTCATTCGAGGGTTTTTCTCAGTCCCTTGATGCTGAGTCTCAGCTCATTCCAGGATCTCTGTCCCATGTTGCTAGGAAGGTCCACACCCCTGGGAGTCATGTCCCATGCAGAGAGGGGGAGGGTGGTGAGACTGCTCGTCATGTTGGCTGGAGGGAGAGGCCACATCTGAGCAACAAAAGAGGTTCTCTTGGGGGTGACTCTTAGGCCTAAATTTTAAGTAGACTTGACCTATCCTTTGTGGGGTTAAGTTTCATATGAACAACCCCCAAGACTGGGGGCTCAGCCTGTAGCTTTGGTTGTCACACTGCTTGTGAGAATATCAAGACTTCGACTTGGGGAAGTTGAATTTCTCCCTGCTCTCACCATTCCCCTAAGGGGGCTTGCAAATACTTTTCCACTCACTGATCAAATCACTCTGGGATTCATCGGGGCATCACTCTGGACAAACCAACAAAATCTCATGTCCTAACTGAGATTCCAAGTACTTATGACGTTCAATCAAACTATCTACATAAGTTATATTAGGAAATGCTCTAGTCAAAATATAAATTTTGTAACAAATAAACATTTTTTTGCTTTAGTCTCACACATAAGGTGACATTTTAAAATATTAATTACCATCTATTTTCAGCACCCTACAATAATGACATTCCTTTATTCTTCCTCATGCAAAAACATTTTTAAAATTTGTACATTGTACATTTCGCTATTGTTATATACTCTAGGCATTCCTAGATTATACCATCTCAATCTTTAACATCTATCTTTCTTTCTGATTTCATTTATGTCCCCAGCCCTCCTCCCTCTATCATTCTCACATGCAGCTTCATTCAGTGTTTTAAGATAGTTATATTACAGTTAGGTAGTATTGTGCTGTCCATTTCTGAGTTTTTGTATCCAGTCCTGTTGCACAGTCAAACAACAGGAATTTATTTGCTCACAGTTTTAAGGCCAAGAGAAAGTCCAAATCAAGGCATCATCAAGGTGATACTTTCTCCTTGAAGACTGGCATTCTGGGGGCTGACTGCTGGTGATCCTTGGTCTTAGCTTGTCAGGTGGCAAGGTATCTGGTGGCGTGTCCTGGTCTCTCCTTTCTTATCTGGGTTTCCTTGATATTTTGCTTCTGGCTGCTCCCTCTGTTACTCTCTCTCTGTCTGTCTGAATTTCATTCCACTTACAAAGCACTCCAGTAATAGGATTATGACCTATCCTGGTTGAGATGAGCCACACCTTAACTGAAGGAACTTCTTTGAAGGTAGACATCCACAGGAATGGACTAAGTTTAGGAATATGTTTTTCTGGGGTGCAGCTTCAAATCAACACAGTGTCTAAAGCAAGCAGCATTATATATGCTCATGCTCTAGGCGTTTTGTGCAGAAAAGTAGTCAGAGGCATGGATACACCCATCCAGAGTGAGATTACTTCTACATGTTAATTTCCTGCTGGTTTCATGGATGGCTTACAATTCATCACCACAGACATCTCATTATTGTTTATAATAGGGGAACTACATGGTACTGCTCACGAATAGGGGCATTAGTTGAAAGAAGCCTACCTGAACTTTTTTTTTTTCCCAGACTCTTTCATTTTTTCTCTGTTTGGATTAGAAAACCTTCATATTTCTCTCAACGAAGAGAGTGGCAGTTTTTGTTATTGGATTACTTTTTCTCTTCTTATTTATAAACTAAAAACAGAAGAAATATTAGAGGATGCAGAATGGTTATAGTTCATTCAAGGAAGAAGAAATAATTACAGTTGGGTCTCTTATTATATAAATAAATCAGCATAATTACAGTATTATTTGTTTTGTTCTGGCCATTTGGCCATTTGCAAAAATTATAAAGGAGGATCTACCCTGTGAAGTACCAAGGTTGATGGTTTCATTTCCTTAGTAAAGATGAATTATTTTGATTACAACCCATCTTATCTTTCAGCTTAGCAGTACATTCTTGTTGAGCAGAACTATAAAAATTTTAGAAACTGGGCTTTGATAGCACCTGTAAAACTCTTTAAATTTGTGTTATTATTTATAATCTTCAAGCAGTAATAGTAAACTGTGTTGTTTTTTTTAAAAAACTTTCTTTGCAGACATACCCTGTGCCATTAAAAAGCAGGTTATGTAAGCACTTTGAGAGAAGACTAGCTTGTGGTGATTGTTTCTTAAGGCTTACTGTTTTTGCTTCTGAAAGTTGCATTTTTGGGTAAGTTGCATTAAGCAGGGAACCTGAAGATAAACATCCAAGATGTACTGTATCAGTGGAGTTAATTGCATGTGCCATATTTCATAGTAATGCCCATTCAGAGAGCGCATAGCACTGGCAAGTTCAGGTGGTTATTAGTTTCATTTTGATAGTAGAAAACATGATTCCAGGGAGGTTATGAATTTTTTTTGTTATCTCTCAGTGCTACAGTAGGAAGAGAACTTTGTTCCTAACCTGTGTCCTTTGAGGGAAGTTTGGTAGTCCAGGCAGAACAATGCATGCTCTCTGCGTTTCCTTCAGAGGCAGTGACTGAAAGTTCTGCTTATGGTTTACTCACAGATATTCATAAACATTTACTTCTGGGTCTTTCACGTGAAGCTCTAAGCCCTAAAAAATGAAACTAAACCAAAACAGAGATTCCAATTATCCAGACACAGCTTTTTTTTTTCTTTGAGAAAAATACCTCATGATAAATACATGAAAGTACATAAATGGTAACTGAAAAACCATTGCTTCCTTCTAGAAAACCACCTGGATTTGCATAAACCACTTGACTGTCTGGTAAATGATTATCTGCTCTGTCAGTTCCTTGGGGACTTTTGCTATTATTATTATTATTATTTTAGTGGATAAGGACCGTTTTGAAGATGTGTGTTTGTTCACCTCTTCACGTAATAGCAGTGTGTGGACCTGGGTATTGTGAAAGTCTTAGAGAAGTCAGTAAAAACACAGCATCGTCTCTTCTTTATTCTGATAGCTATGTGAATAAAATTAAAGACCTTGAAGGATTTTGAATGTGTGCGGTGTGTAGTTTGTTAGTTATTCATCTTTAGTACTACTGAGATGTATTAAGTATAAAAACTCAGAATATACCAATTTGAGAATTGGAAAGGAAGTTGCAAGGCCTTTCCATTATCACTCTTAAAGCATCCACGAGGAGCACTAGAAAGCCCACCCTGGCTGCTTCTGCTTGGTTCTTGCTTGCTGAAGTAGGTTGCCAGAAATAATTTTAGGAGGAGATTGATAAATACATTGTTGGAATTTTGCTCGGGTTCCATTCTGAAAAAGAAGATTGACATTGACATTCTTGTAATTAAGTACATGTCCTACTGATAGTGAACTAATATCCACCTTTGAATTTATTTTTCATTCTTTATTATCTAGCAGCTGCAAGAATAATTTCTTTAGCTTTGTATTACTGGAGGCTAAATTTGTCCAAGACAGAACTGATTCTTTTTTTGTATGTTGAATTTTCAGGTACAAATAGCTTGAATAGTTTCTTCCTTTTTAAGTTGAGACTGAGCTATACTTTTTATTTTTCACTCAGCCCTCCCCAAAACCATGTTTTTATCTGGGGTTGTAACATATGAAGAATTATCTTGATTTATCTTTAGGTAACACCTGTGCCTTCAAAGACAGAATGGTCACAGGCATAATAGCTCTTTCTATAGGCGGAATACTGAGAATATTCCAGTATTATCGCCGTCGCCATCGTCATCATGGCTAACATTTCTTACACTATTTAATCCTCCCTACAGTCCTGTGAGATGTGTGTAGGTTTGAATTCCTTATTTGAAATCTTTGGGCTCAGATGTATTTCAGAATTCAGAATTTTTAGGAGTTAGGTAATAAATTCACCTACTTTATATTACACAAAGTCTCAAGTGGGGCCTGGGAACGCACCTCATGAGCAAGCCCATTAGTATTTCTGTTTAGAAAAACATAGAAAGAGTCACACTGAGTGGAATAAATAAAAATTGTAAATACTCTCATGCTAATTCAGATCAAGTTTTGCCACCAAATAAGTTTGGACATCATCTTATGAAAAGATTTTTGTTTTTTTCTGACTTCTTTTGTATTTTGGAATTATGGTTGAGGAAATATAGGCCTGTACTGTTGCTATCCCTCTTTATAGAAACAGGCCCAGAGAAGTAAGTAACTGTCACAGTGTTATGCAATTAGTAATTAAGAGCTAGTTGGTGTCTGACTATATAATTGCTTGAAAGAATAGGTTAGATATGTATCTTTTATTGAAGTAGTGAGATGTCCATATTGTTAAATTAAAAAGCTGTTGAAAAGTATAACATATATAAAATGGCTCAATTTTTAGGGAAAAGCTATCATTATATATAAACATTATAGTAAAAGATTTATAAATATATTTTTAGACCGAGGACAACAGTTATTTCTGAAGGGTGAGATTGAATGGGGTCAGAAGATAATTAAAAATCTTAACATTTTTACCTTATACACATTTGTATTATTTGCATTTTTATGATAAAGAAATGTGTAAGGGAAAGACTGAGGAAGAATAAAATTCATAACAGATGCTTACTCTTGTTTCAGAAAAATAGGAGTAAGGCAGGCACTCTCAGCTATGTAGTACTGGAGAGCTCCTTTCTAATATCTCCCACAAATTACATAGGCTACTTGGGCAGTAATTACTCTTCTGCTTTCTGTAGATCGTCAGTTTTCTCAAAGCTATGAAAGAAAACTATTTCACACAGAATGAATGGTGACAAACAGATGAAATATCACACGTAAATAAAATTCAAACTGTGCAAGTACAGGATTGAGGCAATGCATCTTAATGGACGGGCATTTAGTTAGGAGTATATTAAATAAACTGACAATGCGAAAGGGCCAACTGGAATGAATGTGAGTGGTTTATCAGCTACATAGCAGGAATGCAATATCTAGGATGTGGAAGTTAGTCAAATGACACTGTATCCTGTGCTGGTAAGACCATATCTGGAGTCTTATCTTCAGTTCTGGATGTTGTATCTTAAAAGGAATGCAGGCAATGTAAAATCTTTTCTAGAGTGATCAGGGTTGGGGCAGGGGGGCAGTGGAATCACTTGAAAACATGCACTGTAAGGCACAGGTGAAGGAATTGGGCACGTTTAGCCAAATGTTTGCCAGCTGTCCAGCATCTAGCAACACTGGGCTGGAGTACCTGCTCAAATAAACAATTTTAGCTTAATACTGATTGACAGCCACATCCTAAGCTATTAGGCATTTGAGATGCAAAGATGAAAAGACATGGACCCTGACTGCCATGGACTGAGTCTAGTGGAGGACTATACATACACTGGAATAGTATATAACTATTTCCAATACAGTGTGATAAGTGTCATAGTACATGTTTAGTACAAAGGTATCATGGAGAGATTATGATGAACTCTTTTGTGTTGGTGTCAGATAGAAGGGACAAGCCTTCAGAGAGAAATTGAATTCTGAGCTGGGTTTTGAAAAATAAATTTGTTTCAGTGATTGAAATGAGAAGATTGAGACAGTAAGGACTACTTCACATATTTGAAAGGATGTCATATACAAGGATTAAAATTACTCAGTACATCCCAGGGATCTCAGGGATTAGTTGGGCGCAAGGTACTGAGAGAGAATTTTAGAAGGAATCTTTAATAGTCAGAGCTGTCCAAAGGTTTCTCTGGAATGTTGAGTTCACGGTCCCTGAGTGTGTTAAAGCTCAGGTAAGTAAACCCTCATGGTACAGAGATCAAGCAATGGATAGAGTGAAATAAAATGAACTGAAAATAGTGAAGTACTTAAGGGCTTGGGTTCTAGTATCAGTCTCCTAGAATTAGCTCTTCTACCTTTTGGCTCTGTGACTTTGGATTATTATGATAATTAACATTAAAGGCCCTGGAACATAGTAAGTGCTAAATAAGTAACAAATAAGTATTAGCTATTATTGTTGTCATTGGATGGGTGATTGGTTGAAACACTCTTTAAAATTCGTCTCATTTTGTGAAACTTTGAATTTCTAATTGCATTTAATTGTGTGATGAAATTCCCATGAATTAAGAACATGACAGTGAGGAAACTGGAGTAAAAATAAAATTGTAATTGTTAACAATTTAGCAGCAAGGATATGAATGAAACTTTGGTCTCTTGAACTAGAGTTTATTGATCTGTCCTTTTGGGGTCTTGGAACTGTTCCACCTACCCATCCAGAGTACTTTCAGAAGTGTTTCTATGGCATGATTCTCTCTAACTTGTGTTTTTCTTGCTCTTATAGATAAAGTAGCCTCCTAAGTAGGCATGCCTGCCCAAATAGCAGGATTGGAGATCATGGATGAAGACCGGTTAATTGAAGAAGTCTTGGATAAGTTTGTTAATTGTCACGAGCAAACATATGAAGAATTTCTGAGCACTTTTACTTATATTTCAAAAGGTAAAATGGAAGAGTAAACTTTTATTATACTTTTATGTTTTTCCTGCTTTTTCAGAAAGAACCTTAGACTATTGAATAAATATTCATTTCATTCCTTTGATCAGGTAATTTTTACTAGGGTATTCATGACCGATACATGTAAATGTGAATGATTTTATATAACCAAGAGTTGAGTTAGAGCCATTGAATTTGAGAGTTAAAAAGAACCTGAGAATTTCTCCTTTTGAAGAAATTCAAGTGCAAAGAGTAGAGTCTGTTAAAAACATATTTAATACTTACAGGAAATATAATTGCACTTATTTGGACTCTGGAATCCCCATTCACTGGTTCTGTGACCTAATAACATAGGGATAACAATAGTTCTTCCCTTACAGGTTGATGAGGTTTAATTGAGATAATCCCTATAAAACCATCAGGATAGAGATAAACTCAAGCCTAAAGGCCAAATCCGTGCTTTCACTATGTGTTTTGTTTGGCTCACAAAGTGTGGTTGTTGTTGTCTTTCTTATTTTAATTGAGTGAACATTTAAAAGTTGGGACATTTTTTTTTATTAATTAAAAAAAATTAACAAACAAAACATTTAGAAATCATTCCATTCTACATATATAATCAGTAATTCTTAATATCATCACATAGTTGCATATTCATCATTTCTTAGTACATTTGCATCGATTTAGAAAAATAAATAAAAAGACAACGGAAAAAGAAATAAAATGATAATAGAGAAAAAAAAACTATACGTAACATACCCCTTACCCCTTGCTTTCATTTACCACTATTTCAAACTGAATTTATTTTAACATTTGTTCCCCCTATTATTTATTTTTATTCCATATGTTCTACTCTTCTGTTGATATAGTAGCTAAAAGGAGCATCAGACATAAGGTTTTCACATTCACAGGGTCTCATTGTGAAAGCTATATCGTTGTTCAATCATCATCAAGAAACATGGCTACTGGAACATAGCACTACATTTTCAGGCAGTTCTCTCCAGCATCTCCACTACATCTTGAACAACAAGGTGATATCTACTTAATGCGTAAGAATAACCTCCAGGATAACCTCTCGACTCTGTTTTAATCTCTCAGCCATTGACACTTTGTCTCATTTTACTCTTCCCCCTTTTGGTCGAGAAGGTTCTCTCAGTCTCTTGATGTTCATTCTCAGCTCATTCTAGGGTTTTTCTCAGTCCTTTGATGCTGAATCTCAGCTCATTCCAGGATCTTTGTCCCACATTGCCAGGAAGGTCCACACCCCTGGGAGTCATGTCCCACGCAGAGAGGGGGAGGGTGGTGAGACTGCTCGTCATGTTGGCTGGAGAGAGAGGCCACATCCGAGCAACAAAAGAGGCTCTCTTGGGGGTGACTCTTAGGCCTAAATTTTAAGTAGACTTGACCTATTTTTTGTGGGGTTAAGTTTCATGTGAACAAACCCCAAGACTGGGGGCTCAGCCTATAGCTTTGGTTGTCCACACTGCTTGTGAGAATATCAAGAATTCAACTTGGGGAAGTTGAATTTCTCCCCACTCTCACCTTCCCCAAAGGGGGCTTGCAAATACTTTTCCAGTCACTGATCAAATCATTCTGGGATTCATCGGGGGATCACTCTGGACAAACCAACAAAATCTCATGTGCTACCTGAGATTCCAAGTACTTATGACATTCAATCAAACTATCTACATGAGTTATATTAGGAAATGCTCTAGTCAAAATCTAAATTTTGTAACAAATAAGCATGTTTTGCTTTAGTCTTACACATAATGTGACATTTTGAAATATTATCATCTATTTTCAGCACCCTGCAATAATGACAATTCTTTGTTCTTCCTCATACAAAAACATTTTTAAAATTTGTACATTGTACATTTCACTATTATTATACACTCTAGGCATCCCTAGATTATACCATCTCGATCTTTAACATCTATCTTTCTAAAAGTTGGGACATTTTATATCAAAATCTTGATTTCTGATTTTTCTTGATTACATCAGAAAATCTGTTATTCTGGGGTCAGCATTCACTTACCCAAGGTAATAATCAAAGCTCAGAAACCAAGGGCTATTGCCCATGAGCTTGTGAGGTATTTAGTTTGTCATATTCTTTGGCTCTCCCACAATTTAAGAGTGTGCGTATGCACTGATTTCAGTGGCTCTTATAGGTTGAGTTATAGTTTTTGTTCTAGGTTTTCCTTCAGATTGCCTCTAGCTTGTTTTCAACTTTAGACGTTCCTGGGTCCTTATTTGAGAGACCATTGGCTCTCTAGCTAACTGCACCTTGGGCTCACCTGGTATGCTTTTAGAACCTGTTGATGCAGAGTGTACCTTAAAACTTGGGCTGGGCTTCAGGAATCAGTAGTTTGTAAAAAGCTCCTCTGGTGATTCTAATGTGTACCCAAGGTTATGAGCAGGGAATTTCATAGTCTCCAAGCTTGTGGCACTCTCAAGATATCTGACTTGTGATTTTGAAGTGATGATTCATGTGTCCTGAACAGATGTGATAGAAAGATAGTTATATCTAAGATTAGGAAAGTGATTACAACCTGTTTCTTTTATTGTACAAGGTAGTTGGAATATCATTATCTGTGGTTTTGTTTATATTTAAGGGAAATGGAGAATTTATAAAATATCTAGTTAACTTTGGGGTTATATCATATCTAACTTGCTTTTATATGATATGTTGATCATTCTCTGGTCTGTGAACTTGGATTCAGGAAGAGGGGTGCTTTCTCTGAGCTGAATGATTAAAAAAATTTTTTTTTTATTATATGATATAACATATAACCAAAGAAAGAGAAAAGCAATAGTTTTCAAAGCATTCTACAAGAAGTAGTTACAATACAGATCCCAGAGTTTGTCATGGGATACCATACCATCATCTCACATGTTTCCTTCTAGCTGCTCCAGAACACTAGAGGCTAGAAGGAAAATATATATATATATATATATATATTATCATCACTTTAAATTTTTTTTCTTTTTTATGTAAAATAAAATATATACAAAAAGCAATAAATTTCAAAGTACAGCACAACAATTAGTTGTAGAACAGATTTCAGAGTTTGACATGGATTATAATTCCACAATTTTAGGTTTTTACTTCTAGCTGCTCTAAGATACTGTAGATTAAAAGAAATATCAATTTAATGATTTAGCAGTCATATTCACTTGTTAAAAGCTACCTTCTCTGTATAAATCCACCATGACCTTTGATCTTTCTTTCCCTCTCTTTAGGGGTATTTAGGTTATGGCCATTCTAACTTTTTCATGTTGGAAGGGGTTGTCACTAATATGGGGTAGGGAGATGGAATTAGCTGATGTTCTGGAGAGGCTGGACCCTCTAGGTTTCAGGACTTATCTGGTCCAGGGACCTGTTTGGAGGTTGAAGATTTCTGGAAAATTATCCTAGTGCATGGAACCCTTGTGGAATCTTATATATTGCCCTAGGTGTTCTTTAGGATTGGCAGGAATGATTTTGGTTGGAGTTTGGCAAGTTATGATAGGTAGCAATGTCTAACTGAAGCTTGCTTAAGAGTGACCTTCAGAGTAGCCTCTCAACTGTATTTGAACTTTCTCAGCTACTGATACCTTATTAGCTACACATCTTTTTCCCCTTTTGATCAGGATGGAATTGTTGATCCCACAGTGCCAGGGCTGGACTCATACCTGGGAGTCATCTCTAATGTCACCAGGGAGATTTTCATTCTTGGATGTCATGTCCCATGTAGTGGGGGGCAATGATTTCACTTGTAGAGTTGGATTTAGAGACAGTGAGGCCACATCTGAGCATCCAAAGAGGTCCTCCAGAAGTTACTCTCAGGCATACCTTTAGGTAGCTAAGCTTCTCTGCTACCTACATAAGCTTCACAAGAGTAAGCCTCAAGATCAAGATATTGGCCTATTGATTTGGGTATCTCTAATGTTTGACCACATGATCGGGGGATTCCCTAATGGTAAAGTTTAATAGTTCCATATTTTTCTTCCATCCCTCAAGGGACTTTGCCAATACTTTTTGATATCTGCTTAATATATTCTAGGATGTATCCAGGCATTATTTTAAGCTATATAGGATTAAAGGCTCTCATTCTTATTCTGGGCTCCCTGTGTTTCAGTTGTTCAAATGAGCTATCCAGACAGGATGAATTAGATTATGTGCAGATTTGTCCAGAAAATTTAGGTTCCGGACAAATTTTTGTCTTTTGTCTCAAAGAGTAGGTGCAGTTCTAAAATATAGAAAATGCCTTCCTTACCCCTGTGTTCTGAATTACTTTAACCCCAACCTAATTGCTTCATTCTTATCTCTAAATACCAGGTTAAGATATATAACACAGCCTCTCAAAATGCAGTAATAGTAATTACCATTCTGGACTAAGTGTAACTGCTATAAGAGCTTACAATCTAGGCCCTTGTTTTCTTATAAGCGTTTTCTAAAGGAGGCCATACAATAATTATTCTTTCATTTCTGGCTTATTTTGCCTTACCAGATGTCCCTCAGGTTCATTCACATCGTTACATGCCCCACAATGAGCCTAATGATTTAACCACTGTGCTTTGGATCCAAACATGGCAGTATGGATGGCTCTAAGGGAGGTGGAAACAAGGGTAAAACCAGCAGAGTTAATGCCATTCTCTTATGTCAGTGACATTTTGATGATCCCAGTTACTTTAGAAATTTTTTGTAAGGCTGACATTCTGTACCCTCAAAGAGTAGGAAATTCCTGCAAGGATGTTGATATTACAAGGGGATCACAATGGGGATAAAGGGTTTTCAAATTCTGATATAATCATTGCATGCCAAGAAAGCAGCTGTTGCAGATCTGGTGACTTCATTTTGAGTTCAGTTTTATGTCCCAAATTGAGTTGAAATAAATGATTATGCAAGTCATATAAACAACATCTTCATACACATTAGTTTTTTTTTTTTTCCCTTTCAAAATATCTCTAGGCACCAGTTCACATTATCAACTAACGGCCTGAAAAAAATTCCTCTTAAAACAAAGAGCTGTGAGTGTAAAAATGTCTTAAACCAGTAAGCATCCTTTCCCCTCCTCCCTGAAACATTTAATTACTTTCTGAAAAACCAGACAGGGCTTAGGGACAAGTCTAAGAGTTGAATGATAGTCAGCAGAATTGGTCAAGGTGAATGTGGGTGTTTATTTCTATTTAGGAAAGCTGTGAAAGCTATTTCTTCCAAGTCCCTGTTTTTACCCCTTTCAGCCCTTCATTTGACTCAGTGTGTTTGCTTGCTTCGTGACCTGTAGTGGAATCTTCTCTCTTAAGGTGGCTATCACTACATATACTTTTGTACATTTCCCTAGTAAATTTGGTTTCTCAAGTCCATTACCTTTTCTACTGATTGACTGTTCTGTTTGTTTTTATAATAAACATCAGAATGCACATGGGATTCATTCTTTTTCCATGAGTGTTAAAAGGGTCAGTAATCCTATTAAAAATATTTTCCTGGAAAAATTAAGTTATAGTATTATTGAAAAAAATTCACATTATTACTTTAAACTCTTGGAAAACAGTTGGAAGCTGTTACTATTATAGCATAATTTTTACTATAGTACATTTATATTGATCGTAATTTGCAGTTTTTTTAGAGTAGCTGTTTTTTTAACAGTGCTTGATAATAAATGCAATAAATACAATGCTCTTTTAAAATGTTTAAAGAGGCATATTAATTATTAGTTTTAATTAAACAGGTAGTTATAAGTGAATTCTTAACCTTGGCTTTAGTTCAAGAGCATAAGACCAAGTTGTAAGGTGTTTTATATATATATATATATAAAATATTGTTGTGTATTTATAAAGATCAGCCTGCAGATTTTGGTTTTATTCTTTATAGGTGAAGACATTATTATACCATTGACATTATTGAAGATATGAGAAAAGCTAAATTTCAATCTTTGTATCTCAGTTTCTATGATTATTTTATAAAGTCCTATCTTTGTATCTCAGTTTCTATGATTATTTTATAGTCCTTTCTAGAATATCTATCTATAGGAAAAATGTATTTTTCCTCCTTGTCTGTCATATTTCTATATATTTTTTTAGGTTATAAAAACACAGACATAAATACTTATATTTGATTTTTTGTTAATACCACATTCATTCTTTCATTCATTCATGCTGTGACTGTCTTGTTATGGTCTAAGTATTATTTTAGGTGCTGAGGATCAAAAATTAAATAAGATGTAGTTTGTGTTCTCAAGCACTCAGTGGGAGAAATAGAGTGAGAGATGGTTGGAGAGTCCAGTTGGGGAGATAATTAAGCAAGCAGGGAAGTACATTAATGGACAATAAATGCTGCAGTGGAGAGAAGCAGTGGGTGCTGTTAGGGCTTATAGGAGGGCCCTCCGACCTGTATTTGGAGCGAGGGCAATGAAGTATCCCACAGGAGAGGATGATGAAGGAAGTCTGGGATAACCACTGAACCAAAACTTGCCTAGGGCCCTAAGATATTAAGTAGAGTGAACACAGGACGTTTTGACACATTGGAGCTGAGTTTGACAGATATTTAAATACTTCCATTGGTTGATGGTCATTTTGGGTCACTGTTCCCTTTGTTTGATGTATAGATCTTTTTTTTTTTTTTACATGGGCAGGCACTGGGAATCGAACCCAGGTCCTCTGGCATGGCAGGCGAGATCTCTGCCTGCTGAGCCATCATGGCCCACCCTGATGTATAGATCTTTTAAACAGTAAGTCTTCAAGATGGAGATGTAGACTTGCTTTAGTAAGGTTTAGAGTTACTTTTAAACTGCTAGAAAAAGGCTGTTTCTTTTATTTCTTCCCACACAAGTATTATCATACTATCCAATTTATATAGAATATTCACTCCCACCTTTTAGAGGGTTTTGTTACTGGTCAAATTGCCATTACACAGAAACTATATTTGAGAAGCCTGTGACTTAGAAATTGACATTAAACCCTCTCAACTCTATGTGTTTCATCTGGTAACCTTGGAGGGTTACAGTAATTATTTTCTCTGCAGTTTGACCCAATTTTCTTTCTTTCTCTCTTACTCTCTTCTTCTCTTTCACATACAGTTATTTCACATGGAATTATCATTCTGATTTTGTACTTCAGGCTAAAAATTCCCATTAAAGTTGCCCATTTTACCAACTCTTCGGTTTAAAATAGTTTGGATATTTATCTACTCTAGCCTGTTTGTCCAGATCAAAGATTTTGTTTCAGATTTTGATGTTTGTTTCCAGTTTTTAATGTGATTCTCATTTCATTTGCAATGCATTATGTTTTTAGCATTTTATTGTTCTTTAACATATATTTGGAAAAGAAACTGTCAACCCTTCCTGATTGTCAATATTTGAACACCTACTGGATTTTGAAGATAGTTTGAAAAATAGAATGCAAAATATTTCATTATTAATATTTTTAATAGTATTATATTTGAAATGATAATATTTTAGGAAATTGGTTTAAATAAAATATATTATTAAAATTAACTTCACTTTTTTTACTTTTTAAAATGTGGCTACTCGAAAATTTAAAATTGCGTAAGAGGCTTGCATTTTATTTCCATTAGACACTGCTGATATAGACTAGAGGTTCTCAAACTGGTTGAATATCAGAAAGACATGGAATATTTTTACAAAAATGACAGCTTTCCAGATCCTATCCCAAGCTTACTAAATGAGACTCTAAGAGAGGGGTCTAGGAAAGTATATTTATATTTGTTAAGTTCTAGAGATGAGTCTGATGTACCACTAGTATTGAGAACCACTTGTCTACAGGACAAATTCTGATAATGCATTCCCTTAAAACAGGACTATCTACTTTAAGAGACCAGATAATTGCTGAAAGCTTTTAGAATTGGAATAGACAGTCTAGCGCTTTTTACTTTTAGATCCATTCATTCATACATTCACCAAGCATTTTTATGATCATATTTGTCACAATGACATACAAAAAACAACCATCACTGTTCCTTTTTATTGATCAGAGAACTGAAAGTATTATAGATCAGTAAGTTGCCTGAGTTCAGGTCAAGGATTCAAACTCTGGACTCGAGACCCTCTGTACTGGTGTACCTCTCACAGAAACATCTGAGGTTGTAGGATTATAAAGAAACCAGTCTAATATTACTGAGAGCAGCTAACATTTATTAAGTACTAGGTATTGTGCTTAGCAGTTTTCATGAGTCATTTCAGTTAATCCTTACAGTAGCCTAGTGAGGTTTATATTTTAAGTTTATTATTCCCAATTTACAGATGAGGAAACCGAGGTTTTTAAGGTTGAGTAACTTGCTCAAGGTCATGTAATTAGTTAAGTGGTGTAATTGAACTTCAGGCCTAGTCAAGTTGACTCCAAAACCCACGCTGTTCTTCTTTGCTTTTCTGTCCTCCTAACAGCAGTGGTCAGTTTTTCTCAAGATGGGGAGTCACTGGCGTATACATAATATGAACAGTAAGATGTGATATGAACAGTTGGATGTGTTACCTCCAAATACATTTATTCTGTCTTCTCTAGAGTGTAAGCTCCATGAGGGGAGTCTTCTTGTGGGTTTCGTTCACCACTTTACTCTAGCACCTAAAACAATCCCTAGTAATGTAGAATGAGTTGACAGTCAGTAAATATTTGGGTAAGTGAAATAGAAAGAAAACAAAAGGAATGACAGAATGACAGACAGAGAGCCTCAGGCTGAAGAGTAGCTGTACTTAACAGTCCCAGGAAGAAGAGTCCGCTAAAGAAACCGCACCTTGATATCCAAAATATGGATTTTTGAATAGTTTTGTATAGTTGGTAACTGGGAGCCATAATAGAATTTAAACAGAAAACAAAACAAAATAAAACTGAAAACAGATCTTGAAAGCGATTTTGATAGGTAGAGACAAGGAAGGAGAGAAAATCTGAAGCCAGGGAGACTAGCCCGGAAGCTTAGCAGAAATGCCTGTGGAACTCTGAATGAGGTTAGTGCAGGAGGAAATGGAAAGCAGAAATGCCACTGCAGGTGAAGGAGTGGCAGCCCTTGGTTCTAGGCAACTGACAGAGGATTAGGGAGAAGAAAGAGTCAAGGTCAAGTCACAGGTATCTTGCCCAGGAGATACTGAGACCCACAGAGGCCAAGTTACTGTTCAGAGTGACACAAATCTCATTTCAGGAATCTTTTGGTTTTTGTTTTGTTTTGTCTTTTTTTTCTCTGATTGTGTGTATGTTCTGTCAAGAGCTTAAAATCTTGGACTGGGATTTGGCTCATACTTGTGGACTGATAAATGTTGAGTTGTCAGTTCAGCCAAAGGAAAATCAATCACTTCTCGTACTCGACAACTTCTAAAAAATGTAATTAAAAATGAAACTGGTGACAGCATATAACACAACACATTTTCTCAAAGTTGACATATCATTTTGGTCCCAAAACTATTTTGAATTTGAACACTAGACAGTCATCTTTAAGTTCCATGGGGGTACAAAGAAAAGCTTTTTCCAATCTGAAGAATGAATTTAGAAGCTGCTATAGACAAATACCACAGAGAAACATATAGAAAGCAGCTGGCCCTCTTACTAATTTCAGAGCAGGAAAGAAATTTCAGCAGAGCATAAAAACAGCTTTCTGTCATAAAAGAAAACACAAGCAGAAAAATAATCCTTGCAGTGTAGCCTTTTGCAGTTGTTTTCTGTCAAGTATTAGATAGAGACCAGCAGGCTTAACATTGTTTTGATACCCTTGCAACTGGCAGATTGTCTGCTGGAGGAAGTTGGAAACAAACTGACCAGCTTTATGCTTCCAGGTGGTGCTTAAGCCACATTTTCTGTGCTGTTGTTATCAGTCATTTAATTCCCTACTGAATATTGAGCAGTGTTTTTACTTCACAGGCCATTTGCTGTGTCTTTCTGTTTCCTTTTTTACGTTAGCCATATTAAGAAAAAGAAAAGGTAAGCTGAGAAGCACTTTTGCAAATGTGAATTTAATAGTAAAGGGCACATTTGAAGATAGCACAGCAAGTAGAAATAACCATACTTTAAAATGAAGACATTGGCCGTTGGAATAATGTTAACCTCAAGAGGAATTTGCAGAAGGCATCACATGAGTGGGCTTACTAATAAAAGCAACTAAGCAGTTAAAAAAACTAATTAAATTGACCTTTTATCTCAAGGGATAGAAAAAGAAAGCCATGTTATTTTAAAGCTTTTTAGTGATGTATCTTTTGGCACTGATGAAAAGAATGAAAGGGAAGGGAAATTTATATCAAGTATAAAATCAGTAGCTATCTGTATGTGACCTCTTTATCACACCATAAAATCAAATATCAGGTAGAACACTGAAGGAAAAAAAAATATTGAATGAAGTGAACTAATTTATAGCAGAGTCCTAAGGAAGAAACTGCATCAGCAGTATTAACCTGTTCTTTCTCACTGGGGAAACATCTGCAAGCTATAATTAAGCAATTTTCATTTGTTTCTCTATTTCTTTTGGCATCACTAAATTACTACAGTTAGGGAACAAATTGACAAATTAGGAAACAGAAAACTGCTGGTTCAGTTGTAGAAGGAAATCACCCCCCACCCAAATTATGACAGACTTTGAGCTGATAGAGCCATTTTAGATACATTAGCATAAATCTTCAGTTGCATTTGTTTCAATTCGTATTTATTCTACACATGACTATTTGGTCCATAGATAATTGTTTGTTTATTTGTGTGTCTGCTTTAGATATAATTGGATAAGGAAAGAGAATACATATAAGTATTTACAACATTTTGAATTATAATCCTTAAATTGATTTTCTGCAATGCATTTAATGCATTGTATTTTGTTAGGATAGATATATTTTCTATTACGTTTTCTCAATGAAGATATTATGAGAATTGTATTTTATTTTCTTCAGTTCTCTATTTATATCTTTTCAACTTACATATATACTATATATGTAGTATAATATATTTTATATGTGTACATATAAATTAGAGAGGTGAACTGTCTCAGACAAATGGAATTTTGAACTTTTGTGAAACACAGGGAGAGAACTACTACAGCCAACTAAACTTTTAAGAGGGTCACTACCAACCTTTACATAGGTGATTTAAACAATATTGAGTCGGTACTCACTGTTTTTTATGTTTCTTTTATTTGAGACATTGGTTTTAGTTATGGCTGTTAAATGCACGGCTATTACTTGAAGGAAAGGGGTAAATTGCTTGAGTGGAAACTGAGGTGGTCATTTAATCAATTCAGTGGGCACTTATTCAAATCTGGATGGTTTTAGCAAAATATTCTTTCAGCCATGCAATGACAATATTTTCTTTGAAATGGTCAACTAAACCAAGAAAGATAAAAACAGGAAACCTTAGCCAAACCCATATCTTGCTTATATGAAAATCAAACCATACTCTATCTAGTATGTGATCTTTTTTGTTGTTGTTGTTCCTACTTGGATTTGTTTCCAGTTGATATATACATATATATTTTTTTCTGGGGGGGGGGTGGTGGGGTGGTGGTGCATGGTTTGGGAATCAAATCAAATCCATGCGGGATTGATCTCCTGCATGGAAGGTGTGCATTCTACCACTGAACCACCCATGCACCCAGTTGAGATACATTTTAAGTACTGCATGTTAACTCACTTTATTGCAAGCCCATTGTTCCATTAGCACAGGAAGAAATCACTATACCATTTTCATATGTTTTTTAGAATTAGCCTACCTTTGCATTAGATTTTGTCGTGTATAACCCATGATTAAAAAAAGGTATCATGTGCACAGCTATACGAGGATATTGTGAACATTAATTGTACACTTTGGATGATTACATAGTTTGTGAATATATAATATATATCAATAAAAATTTAAAAAAGATATTATGAATCCTGTACCATATTTTCTTTCCCCCCTATTTCTCCTTAAATTATACTTTGTATGACTTTTAGGCAGTCATTTAATTTCTGGGTGTTGGATTTAGTCCCTCGCTATACTGTCAGTCCAGTTCTGCCGGCTGGTGTGGAGGTCATTTCAGGATTGACTGTTTCTGCTGAGTTTTAGGACTTGGCTAGAATCTGGGAATACAAGGATGATCGACATATAAAGATGCAGTTTTTATTTATTGCTGTCTGCTTATAAGGATCATGTGATTCCTTAATGCTTTAAATTTGTGAAGTAAGAATGACAATCTGTGTTTGTGTAGATTGTATAGTTAGAGATTGAGTGGTTGGGGAATGCTAACTACTCTTTACAGAGTGCTGATAAAGGTATATCCACAATATCGCCTTTGGTTTTGAGGAATCAGTCTTAGATTAAATGACCCTCTGTAGGCTAAGAAAAGAGTGATAAGAATGACTAGAACATGGTGGTGGGATATGGGAATCCTGTATTTATGCATGATTGTTTGTAAACCCACAGCTACTCTAATAAAGGAAAAAAAAGAATAATAGAATAATACATTTCAAAAAGAAGAACGATTGAACAGTGGCTTCTTAGGCTAGTCTATTCATGAGGGATGTGCTACGTGTTTCCTAAAGAAGGGAGGGAAGGTAAAGGGCGTACAGAGTTTGCCTACTCTGTGGTGGTGTCCTACCACCATAGGCCAGTACTGAATTTTAGATTATTGCAAATTTTGCAGAAGAGGTTATTCTACCTCCTAAAGTCTGAAATCTTCAAAGAAGTATTTATTTGTGAAGGAGAGGGGGCAGATGACGATTCCCTCTGGCTTTGGAGGCAAAAGAGGTTGCCTTAAATAGATCCTTCTTTGTACAGGCAGGAGAAAGGCATGGCCTCGGGGTAAGGGAACATCTTTTAGTTTGAAGAGATTCGGTTTAATGAAAGTTTGACTATACTGCTCTTGTATTTCTCATTTTGGTGTGGGCAGGACTGGTGTAATGGAAAGGGTTCAAGTTTAGGAGTCGTAAGACCTGGGTACTAGTCCGAGTATTGACAGATTCCTTTACACCATGGTTCTGCCACTGTTCCTCTCTGAATCTGTAAACCACAGACGATGCTGCCTGCTCTGTTTGTTTAGGATGGATACGGTGAGGACTGATGAAACCCATGAAGATACTTGGTAAATTTTAAAGACTCACTCAAGTATAGTTTTTTATATTTAGTGGAGCCATTTATGATTTTAAAAAGGGTCATCAAAGTTAAATATTAAAGAAAGATTGACTCTAGAATATAAAAAATGTAAAATATTTTCTACAGTGAAGTCCACAACCTGTTCCTTGGAGCAGTTAAACCCAACTGTGGGTAGTGCGTATCTCGAGTGTGGGTTTTATAGTCTAGGACTCATCAATCCAGGCAGTAATCCTACACTGCCCCCTGGTGGATGCACTAAATAATATGCCTACTTATTGCCATTAGAAAAAAAGATTTGACAAAGATAAGTGTTCAGATACTTAATTCTCAATTTTCAGATTCTTAGGTGGGAATCTTACCTTAAGTGTATGTAAAAACCACCTGGGAAGTGATTTCTGAGGCAGACTCCTGAGGCTCTATCCCAAATTCTGATTCAGTGGTTCTAGGGTACAATCCAGAATCCTTGACTTTCAGTCCACTATTGAGAAATAAGCCCTGAAGGAGCTCAAGGAGGGTTTATGGAGATATGTGACTTCTCCAAAATTCTGTGCTCAGTTTTGTATACATTGCATGTTTTTAGGAATAAGTCCACAGCTTTCAGTTTTCACCCAGAGGGTAAGAACAATTATTTTGCTTTCAGTATGACTTTTTGTTTAATGTTACAATTTTACATTACTATGAGGCAGTCTAAGTGAAAAACTGTGAGGGATTATAGTGGTAATTTTACTGTGGTAATACTGATCTTTGATATTAGGATTAGGTTAGGATATAATAGCTCATAGAATTTCAGGGTAGATTTTGGTTGAACATACATTCTTTCCCAAGTCTGAGGGTTTTCAGTGCATGTATCATAGGCCAAAGTTGCTCCATCACAGGGAAATCTCCCTGCTGCTTCTG
This sequence comes from Tamandua tetradactyla, assembly GCF_023851605.1. NCBI lineage: Eukaryota > Metazoa > Chordata > Mammalia > Pilosa > Myrmecophagidae > Tamandua > Tamandua tetradactyla. The sequence continues at coordinate 113,058,297 of NC_135334.1, forward strand.
TTTATTATTGCTGGAAGAGCTGTATTCCTTGTGAGCATTTTGCCATTAGCAAGTGCACAGGTAAGAGAATTGGGACGCCACACAGGCTGTGGAGGCATCTTGTTGCATCTACAACTGGGAAGTGCTCCTCCATTAATTTTGTTGCTTTTAGCACCTATTCTGGTGTATATTTCATTTGTATATACACGTGTGTGTGTGTGTGTGTGTGTGTGTGTGTGTGTTTACTTTGTTTCCAGGAAGACTTTTTAAGAAGGAAGGAGAGGCGTATAGGCATTTTCCCCTACATTCAGGATTAGAAGAGGCTTGGTTGGATAAAATGCTTTTTACCTTCCCTATAAATAAAAATTACTTTTTTTGTTTGTTTACAGTAGAAAAATTGAAAACATGGAAAGCCACACACACACATACACAAAACAAAAAACAAAAAACAAACACTCTTTCTATAGCAGTAGAATTCTTAGCTACCCTGTGACCATCCAGAATAAGGATTATATTTCCCAGTCTGCCTTGCGATGGAGTATTAACCATTCACTTAAGTTTGTGCCAGTAAAATATAAGGGATACTGATATGTGCAACTTCTGGGTCATAGTTTTAAGACATGTGTCCTGTATTCTTTTTCTCCTGCTTGAAATTGGTGATAATTAGAGTAACTACCTTAGACCCAGTGATTGAAGCCCTGTGCTGGGGATGGCAGAACATATCACTTCCCTGGATCCCTGAATCATCTCGTGAAACAGAGCCTGCTCATCTCTCTTAAACTTTTACATGAGATAGAAATAAAATTTTCATTTGAGCTGCTTTCTTTTGGTGCTTCCTTGATACAGTGTCTTAACCCACGGCTTAACTAATGCAGTGGGGAAGTGATGTCCTTGCCTTTGTCTAGAACAGGGTGCGGTGGTGTGCCATCCTGGGCCACGTCAGTGAGGGTGGTGCCCTGGCGTGGCAGAGAGGAAAGAAGGAAGGAGTCTGGGTTCCAGGATGACTTTATGGAGAACAAGAACCATGTCAGCCCTGGATTATCGACTTCTATATTTGTTGCATGAGCGAGAAATGATCTTCCATCTTGTTTACGCTATTGTTATTTCAGGTGTCTGTTGCATGGAGGCAAACCTAATACTAACAAATAAAATCGTAACCTTATATCTTAGAGATAAATCTGGGGTGGATACATTCTTCTTCACTTTTTCTGTATACATAATTACATCTATATATGTTAAGAACATAGAGCTTTGAAGACTGCCAGAATTCAGTTCAATTCAATGAATACGAGCTCTGCTACTTCCTAACTATATGATCTTGGACACATTATTTCAAATCTCTAAACTGCAGTTTTATCATCTATAAAACGGATCTAATACTTCTATTTCATAGACAATTAAGATTAAATAGTTTATATACACACACATATATTTATCTCATAGACTGTTAAGATTAAATTGTTTTGGGCGGTGCAACAGTGGCTCAGGGACAGTATTCTCACCTGCCATGCTGGAGACCCAGATTCGATTCCTGGAGCCTGCCTATGCCAAAAAAAAAAAAAGAAATAGTTATATATATATGCATATGTATTTACCTATTTATATTTATTGCAACTGCATTATAGTAGGGCTCAACCTAATATTGCATTCATTTATATATTCAGTATATCTATAATTATTTTCTAAAATGTGATCATATATGTATATATACTCTTTTCATAACTTCTTTTTCAAATAACTTTAGATTGTGAACATCTCATGTTAATAAATTTGTTATTTAACAGTATTTTTAATGACTGCATAGTATTATGTGAATATGCCATAATTTATTTAACACAGTTTCTTTTTTTGGCCATTTAAGTTATTTTCAATTTTTGGCTCTTATTAATGATGCTGCATTGCATATCCTCATTCAGTCAGTAAATGCCAAGTTACATGAACAAGGGTGACAGAAACAGAGACGGGGGCAGGCCAGGCCATGGATCACCTGTAGACCCTTGTGAGGACTCTGACCTTTTATTTTTTTGTAGCTGCGTGTTTGCATCCTTCTTATTAATGGCCTTTGGATAAATTTCTAGACATGGAAATGCTGGTTCAAAGATATACAAAATTTTAAGGCCTTGATTAAGTAAAATATTTCAAGGGAATAGATTAGGTATTTTTAGATTTGTAGTGAAATCTTTGCCACGTATTTAATTTTTTCTTTTGGATAAATTTTTAGATTTGGAGATGCTGGCTGAAAGATATGTAAAATTTCAAGCCTTTGAGTAATTAAAATATTTAAGGAAATAGTATATATATTTCTTACAGTTAAAGGCCGTATATTATAAGTTTAACTCCTCTTTCAGTCTTCCAGCCTAGAATAATGTGTTAAGCACGTAGTGAATAACTTGTTGGTCGAAGGGCCAAGTGTCAGTTTGTGTTCCAGTCTTAATTTACTTGTCCTTGAGGATGAAGAATAAATATTTTCCCTTGATTTTTTTTTCCAAGTCAAACTATATCCAGCTTTATTAAAAATACTTTTCATAAATAATCATGATAGTTCAGGCAGCACGTGGGCTACAGTCGTTAACAGTTTCAAACCCCCTTCTTCAATGGACTACCAAAATCAGAAAGCTACTGTAAAACCCAGTAAAGTCTTCATTTGATGCCCTGAACAGGGAAAGTTTAGAGTGAGGGCTGACATTTCACGTTTAGCATGTTTGATAGTTTTTCACGTGCTGACCCTGACTTTCAGGAAACGAAATGAAAATGGCTGAATTAACAATTTGAAGATCCACAGTCTAAACAGGGACTCACTCGCTGCTCTTTTGCATGATGCCATCTCAGGGGCATCAGTGGAAAGTCCAGATAGCCTGACATACTGGTGGTTTTGGGAGCCAGGCCCCAACACACTTCAGGGAGTCAAGTCTATGTTGAATGCTGAGAAGGAAGAGAGGACATGAGGACATAAAAATGAATTTTAGTTTTTCCATACGACACCACCTTTGTGCCGAGGTGGCTAATGTGTATCAACATCAGGGAATCCGGTATCCTGGAAGTAAAGATGAAGTCTCTTAAAACTGAGGGGAAATGTGTTTTCTCCCATATTAATCCAGCTTTGGAGATGTTCTATTAGTGACATCTGCTCCTTCCCCAAAAAACAACAATGAAGTGTTTTGTGTGCTAACAAAATAATTAAAAAAAAAAAAGTAAAACAAAATTCTGTATTTTTATAAAACTTGAAAAAATAGTATTTCAAACTGTACAGTCATCAGAAGTACACAGTTACCAAAAAATGCACACACTTTTTCACTTGGCATCTCCAGCACCTTTGGCTGTCTGTGCCTGGTCTGTTTTGCCATCTCTGTTTTCTGCAGGGTTATTCCTGTCCTTGCCAGTATCAGCTTTCCCCTTTTTCCCTTTGGGTACCTTTTCTCCCTTCTTTGCAGGGGCCTTTTTAGGCTTGGGTTCTGGCTTTGGAGGAGCAGACTTAGCAGATAACCTTGCAGATCTTCTCTGTGGCTCGTCTTTTACCTTGGCTTTATCTCCCTTAGCATCCCTTTCAGCCTTTTCTTGGGCATGGTGGCGACAGTGGTGGAACATTGTTGGTGGACATGGGGATGCAGCAGCGCCTGGGCTTTGGTCAGTCTGGGGGTTGTTCTCGCCTTTTCACACTGCTCTAATTTTTGATGGTGACTAAGCACCCAAACACCAGTGCCCCTGAAGTGACTGGCATGCACCTATAGTATGTGACACGTGGTAGAGACTTACTGGGTAGGAACTGATTCTTGGTTTTGTACTGCCTATCCTCTTCCCTGTTCCTTAGCATCTTCATGTTATTGCTGCTTCCCACATCCTACTTAGATAGCTGGGAGGCTTAGCCTTGTTGGGTCTCAATTTCCTCGTCTTTAAAACAAGGGTAGTAGTAGATGATATCTAAGGTCCTTCTCAGTTACTTTACTCATTCATTTGGCATCTCTTATTAAACATGTGTCAGGAGCCACGAGGAAGTTCCTGAAAGAGAGGCCCCTGCTCTCCTTAGGCTTACATTTTAGTGGGAAGAGATAATGAAAAATTAAGCAAGATATTTTCAGATGATTTCAGATCAGTTTGAAGAAAAGAAAATAAGGCTGTGTGACAGAGAGAGGGCTTATTCTTTGCCTGTGAGTGTGCTGAGAGATGGCTGAATATAACTGAATATCTGTATTTCTTCCATTTTCTGTTGTAGTGAAGCTGGGACTTCACTGCAGTTATCCTTTGTTTTGAGTTCATCACATCATGGCACATTGAACTAGAGTAGTGATGGTAGTCCTTGAAATCAAGGGACTTCAAAAAGTGGAAGCAATCCAAATATCCATCAACTGGTAGATGAGAAAGCAAAATGTGGTATATTTATACGATGGAATATTATTTAACAATACAAAGGAGGGAGGCAGTAATACAATGTGGATGAACCTCAAAATAGTTATGCTAAGTGAAAGAGACCAGATGCAAAGGACCAAAATCATATAGTTTGCCTTACACGGAATTTCCAGAAAAGGCAAATCTATAGCAACAGAAAGTGACTAGTGGTTGCCTGAGTTCAGTGGTGGGAAAGCAGAGGGACTACAGATGGGTACCAGGGACCTTTTTAGGGCTATGGAAATAATCTAAAATTTAATTGTGATGGTAGCTGTACAATTCAGTATGTTTACTAAACATCATTGAACTGTACATTTAAAATGAGTGAATTTTATGTTATGTAAATTACTCCTCTATAAAAGCTATAGAGAGGCAAGGGTACTGTTTATAGATACTTCACTCCTTACCCAGTTCTTTGCTGGATGAGGATGTGGACTTGCTGATTCTGGGTTTGGCTTAAGAATTAGGAGGGTTCTACTTATCTGTAAATATTTCCTGTTAAGAAAGTAAATTGTTTATGCATAGAATTGTAAGTTTCAAGTAGAAAAGGGCTGTGGTGCAAAAAGAAAGAAACTTCTTGGATGTAAAAAGATCCTACTCTGTATAGACAGTGTTGCCAGCATCTGTCATCCTGTTAAGGATTCTGGGATGCATAGGAAGCCATGCTCAAATACCTGTATATGCTCTACCTCTGAGCCCCCGTCACCTTGATTGATTTGGAAATGTAAGTTCATCTTATTGGGTGGTATGAGGCTTCTTTGCACTAAACTGTAACCCCTTGATAACTCACAGATGTGGTACATTATCTTCTTTCATCATCATAGAGATGATTTAAAAAAAAGTTATCTAGGTCACACCAAATTATTTGTAAAAGAATGGTGCAGATTGCAGTGGAAAGATGAAGTGAATACCCTTAGATATCTACAGGGAGGAAGCATAACCATTTGGAGATAGTGTGTTCATTTCTGTTTTAGAAACATGAAAAGAACTTTCTTTGTGAGGGTTTTTTTTTCCCCTTAAATCTTTTTTATTTTCACCCCCACCCCCACAGTCAAGGCTCCATTTATAGCACATCTCAGAGACATTGCGGGTGCGATTCCAGACTACCACAGTAAAGCAAGTCATGAGTATTTTGGTTTCCCCATGCATATAAAAGTTATGTTTACGTGATACTGTAGTCTCTTAAGTATGCAATAGCATTATGTCTTAAAAAAAAGTACATTTTTTTCATGTCTCTGAACATGAAATGAGACATGAAATGAGCACATACTGTTGGGAAAATGGCACCAGTAGATTTGCTTGACCCAGGGTTGCCACAAACCTTCAATTTGTACAAAAACGCAGTATTTTTGAAGTGTAATAAAGCAAAATGGCCTATACTTCTCACCTGGATTACTGTAACAGCTATACTGTACTTTCTGGCTCAAATATCTTAACCACTCTGCTCTATCTTATCCATTTCTTTGTCGAGCACAGCTCTGATTAGGATTCTGCAGGGCCTAGCAAAGTACGCACATTTCCTCAGGCCTCCAAGTACTACCCGCCATGTATCATTAAACATGTGCTCCAATCTTCCTGGAATATTCTGGGATTCTTTCTCAGGCCGGGTGCTCTTCCACCTTGGGGGCTTTGATCACAGTTTTCCCTTTGTGGAATAACCTCTTCCAAGTGCTTACCTGTTGAAACTGTAACCATCTTCAAGCTCCAGCTCATATGTCTCATTCTTTGTACAGCCTTTTGTAATTTTCCCAAACTGACTGTGATTTCACCATTTTCTGTCTTTGCACCTTTCTTACATCACCTGCCATAATCATCTTTTAGTTTGGCGGTTTGTGTGCTGGGTTCACTTCCTAGTTTGTGAACTCCGTAAGGGCAGTTACTGGGTCTTGACCCATCATATCACTGTGTAGAGTTTATGCCTAGAAGATAACTTTTTAATCAGATGAGCTGTATAACTCAAATATCACTCAGATTTTCTCCCAACTTTCAGCAACTTTACGTTCTTCACGTTTTCTCTAAGTGCCAAACACTGGCCATTTCAAAATTTCAACTTGCAGTTATTGAGTCTCTCATCTCTGGCTTTTGACACACATTCTTCCAGGCCAGGGTTCTGCGTTGGTGCCTTGGCAGGTTGAGAGCTATGACTGTGAATAATGAGTCAATTACCATCCAGCCTTGGGGAAAGCACAATTATTCCTGACTGGCCAGGCTGAGGTAATCCTCTCCTCCCTGTGCTCTTTCAAATGAAGAACATAAAACAGTTGGAATTCAGAGTACTGCAAAGGGAATTTAGACAAAACATTTGTCTGCTGAATTTAGCTTCTTTGGATTTATTCTGATTTATGACTGATTGGTTTTTAAATTGCTTATTTAATCCTAACGACTGTTGCTCCAGGGGAGGCCGGATACCAAGGAGCGTATGATCAAGAAGCAGGGTAGCGAAGTAGTTTGGCTGGACAAATCAAGAGCAAATGTTATTGTCCAGAGAAATATTGCTACAGGCTAACAGTAAAATGTAAATATCATCCCTTGGCTTTCAGAGTACTCAACCTTGTTATAAGCATGATTGTGTCTCCCCTATTCTCTTTGCAGAAAGCATTTTGCAACTCCCCAGTGTTGTACGGAATTTCCCCCCCATGAATTTTCCTTTCCTTCTAGCAATATATTCAGTATCTCTCTGTGACTGAGAACATGCTCTTGATTTGTATTGCCATTGACCAGTGTGTAGAAAAACAGACACTCACAGGTTGCTGGCAGGATTTGGTCGTGGATTCTGGGGCTGGTTGTGTTGATATGTGAAAACTCTACTGTGGGAGCTGTTAATTCCTCTAGTCTCATTGAAATTACTATGGCTTTCATCTGGATAAATTTGGATTTTAAAAAAGTTTCTTTGAAAATTGTGTTCTCAGAAAGTAATTACTTTTATCTAGAAGATATATAATCAATATGTGGTTAGTGTCTAATTTATCAAAGAATCAATAGTTTTATCCTTTTCAAGGAGTGTGTGACCTTTGTCTTCGGCCTAAAATTGGACACTGTGGTTGCAGTTGTGGCCTGGTGATCTGTCGAAAGCTTGTCTGTTTAATCTCAGAAGGAAACTGAAATTCCATTGCTTCAGAATAATGAAACGTTTTTAAACCTTTAGGGAAAAACCTTTTGTTTCATCCATATTGAAGTTTTGACTCACAGATGCCCAAAGAAACACTCTTTCAAGGCTCAATAACCTACTTGTTCTCTAAGATATTGCTGTTAGATTTCTAGAGTGCATTATATCTGACACTCATTTCAAAGCAAGAAACGTTAGGGATATGATGAAGGGGTAGAAAAGGATTCTGATGAAAAACAGAAACAGGAGATGAGAGGAACACTAGGGTGACATATTTGTATTGTTACCAGGATAACTCCAGGAAGCAGCATCTGCCTCTCTAATCAGGCTTTAGACCACTTTGGATTCTGGGTTGTGCCAACATCTGCCATTTTGATATTATCACATTGAAAAAGACCTATCTTTCCTATCTCATTCTGCCAAGAGATTTATTATTTGCTGTTTTTTTTTTTTTTAATGATAAAGACTTTATAAGGAGCATTTCTGGGTTTTGGCTAGATTTGGTATGCCTTCTTATGGAATTACATTCAGGGTTAATAAAAAGCCTGACATTGTAGGTCCAAATAGAGAGAGAACAAGTTATTTTCTACATCTTCTGGTATTTAAAAATGAAAGCTATATGTTTGTAGAAGGAGGGAATTTTAAAAGGGTGGACAAGAAATTATGTTATATTTGAGACCCCAGGCAGAACTGTGATAGATGGTTACAATAGTTAAACACCAGCATCAAAAGCTAGGAATTCATTGTATTTTATTTTCTTTTTAGAAAGAGGTTCCCCTGGATACCTGTCAAATAACCTAGGTGCTTTATCAGAAATAGTTTAGTACATGAGTGATTATGAGAATAGAGCTTATCCTTATGTAGTATCTGTTATTCCCAGACATCATTATGCTTTTCAAGTATTTAAGTCAATAGACTACTACAGTAGTGCAGTGCTAGGTATATAGTATTTTTTCAGTAAATACTGGCTTTAGGTTGTGCTAGACTTAAAGAATAAACAGTGAGAGCAAAAACTATTCCACCTCTCACCTCTTATTGAAATAGTGCACTGCGGGATGGCCACAGGTAATCTTCCTATCTAACCTGGATGAAATTTGAGGAAACCTTCGGTTCTTCAGACAACGATTTATGTTTCCAAGCCTCTCCATGCTTATCTTGCTCTGTATGAAGCCAGGTTTCATCTTAAGGAACTAGCTGGCTAGTTTGAAATCTCCAGGGTAGGCTGGCAGGCTGCAGACTCTTGGGCAGGAGCTGATGCTGTATTCTTGAAGCAGAGTTTATTCTTCCTCCTGGAAACCTCAATTCCGCTCTTCCGGCCTTTTGTCTGACCAATGAGGCCCACCCAGATTATCCCAGGTAGTCTCCTTGACTTAAAGTCAGCTGATTATATATGCTAATGACATACACAAAATACCTTCTCAGCAACACATAGATTAATGGTTAACTGAATAAATGGATACTATAGTCTAGCTAGGTTGACACACAAAACTAACCATCACATGTTCCATCCTGCTTCCACTGTTTATTCCTTGCTCTAAGACTGACTGAGGACATCTTTGTGGCTGTAAAATAGGAGGCCCGTTGGGGAGGGTAAGTCCTAAGGCCATTTCTTCCTCACTTAACTGATCATTATGCTGTCCCCAGCAGTATCCTCAGTAGTTTTCCCATTACCTCACTTACCTGTCTTCCATCCTTTCCAGCTCCAGCAGTCACGGCTGGGGACTCATACCAGTTTCTGTCTTCATACACGCAAATATTTGGATGACAATGTGTGTTAGATGTTGAGTATATATAATGCAGAGAAAAGGATGTGGTCCCTACTTTAATATTGCTCATAGTCTCTACAGGGTGAAGACATTAACTTAGGAATTATACAAGTATATATCTGTAACAAGTGCTGTGGAGGAGAGCTTATTGGCACATGCGACTGTACAGATAGGGAACTGACCTTGTCAGGGAGAAGATCTAGAAGCAGTTCTGAAAGAAGAGACACAGAGGCAAATAGCCTGTGGTGGAAAGAATTGAGAGAAGCCCGAGGCAGATGGACCTCAGAGACAGGGGAGGGCACTGAATGATGCAGTTGGAAACTAAAGAGACAGGTAGGGAGCAAGCTCCTGTAAGGAAATTCACAAAATAAACTGCACTATTCTGACTTTCCTTGAAATGTAGCTGTATCTTTTCTCCTTGGGGAACAGAGATCATCCTAGCGAGTTATTTTCAGAGGTGTGTGGTCGGAAATGGGGAGTGTAGCGTGTGAAAAAATTTAGCTTTTATCTATTTCTTATTGGGGTTGATGTAAGATTTCATTTACAAAACCTTTCCATGAAGTTGGAAAATCTCTAGTCTGGTGAAATAAAAAGGAAACAATACTAGGAGTCATCGTTTATAAAGTTTTTGTTCTTTCTTACCAATAACTAGAAAACTGGAAAGCCAAAAACTTAAATCTCAAATGGGCTTTTTTTTTTCTTTCCAGTTACTGGAGTGTAACAGGAGAGATTTAGGAATTACATTCTATATTAGTGAGGATAGGATAGGCTATACTGTGTTAGCAAACAATCCCTAAAATCTCAGGGACTCAAGCAATGGAAATTTATAGCTTACCCCGGTAACATTTTGATGTGGATGGTGCAACTCTTCTTGCTTGCACCTCTTACACTGGTGATTTAGGGATTCACAATCCATTCATCTTGTGACACTGCCCTCTTATACACATGGCCTCCAAGGTTGCCCTGGAAGGAGCAGAGAGACCATGGACAATTATGTAGGGAATTTTGTGGCCAGACCTGAAGTAGCATCTATTACTTATGTCCATTGGCCTGAATTCAAGTCTCAACCTAATTTGCAAGAAAGTCTGGGAACTATAATCTTTTGCTGTACCCAGGAAGAGGATATGAATGAGATTTGATGAACCCATCTTCTCTACATATTTTCCCAGAGAGGAATGAAACTGAAGTTGAAAGTCATAGGTGGTAGAAATGGCAAAGGAAAGAGATGTCCTCTATGGGAAAGGAGCAAGTGTTTTAATTACTTTCCTTTTTTAATGCTGCAAAAGTGCTGAGAAAGGACATTTTTAGGCAAGAATTGGTTGTGGTTAAAAAAATGTAGCATTAATGAACCAAAGTTAGGGTTTAGAAGATGTGAAGCAAACCCTGCTCAGAGTGACTGGGAAGGTGAGAGCAACGTCCTTAGAATATATCCATGGTCAATCATTCTCCTACTGCATGATTTGTCACTAGGAGAAACAATGAAGTATAAGGGGTTGATTAAATAAATTTTTCTACTTATATAATGGAATTCTCTATAACATTAAAATAAAAATAATCAATAATATGGAAAGATACATTGTTAAGTGTCAAGTTGTGATACAATACAGTATGACTCCATTTTAAAAGAAAGATTAGCAACTGAAAAATTTTAGTGTGGCTTTTCCAGCTTGGGGGATAATGAATGATTTTCAGATTTTCTTTTTTTAAAATTTCTTATGGATTTTCTAAAATCATCCATACATTCTATATAAGGAAAAAATTAGTTTTAAAATTTAGAAAGAAAATGGGATAGGTAATAGTTTTCTCTTGAAAATGCCTAAGAATTTTGCAAATACTGTGCTTTATTGACCTTGTAACAGTGGCAAGAAAAGTGCTTGGTACGTAGTAGGCACTCAAATATTTGTTAAATGTGGGATGAAATAGTTTTATCTTTCTGTACTTCTTAAAATATAACTTTATAAAGTTAAGAGTGCTTACTACTTCAGGTATAGTTTGTAGAGTTTTTTGAAAGGTATTCTTTTTTTGGATGAATGGTTTTCGATAACACAAACCAGATGGGGTGTGCTGGGTGTTTCCTAATATTGTGTAACTTAACATTTCACATTTCAGATAATGAGACCAGAAGAGGAACATTTGAAACCTATTCTTCAGAAAACAAATTTACCTCAGTAACATTTCCTCATAGAAATGAACCAAATGACCAGCATCTTGGAAATAAAACCACTTTTGTTCATACTTCATCCCAGTGTTCAGAAGAAGAACAGGTAATATGACAGCACATTTATAGAAATGGTCTGAGGAAAAAAAAAGCATTCTTCATGGAATTATATAGAAAGAAACCATTAGAACATAAGAAACACTGGACTATTATTGGATCGGTAACTCAGACTCCTAATTCTATGAGAAATTAGTACCTAGGAATACTTTACTGGAAACCATCATTGCATTTCTTGATTTCAGTAGCAGGCTTTATGACAGAAATTTGGTTATCCCATTTTCATTAAAAACTTCTTAAGGATCTGCTATCTATTATGTTTTTCTTGAAAAAAAATATATCTTTTAGCTTATTTTGTGTTTGGGTTAAAAAAGTACCTTCTGTAATCCTTGGTATAACATAGGACTGCCTTTCTTTTATCTGTTCTAGATTCAGCTCTTTCTGTCTTCAAGTAGAATCTGTTATTCTTGTTTCTCCAAGGTTTTGTCATTAAATGTTGGGTACTCTTCCTTAATTTAAGACTTTATAGACTCTATTCACATTCTTTTTAGTAGTTTTTAATTACCAAGGAATATCTTGCCAAAACCTGTTCCATTTTCTGAATCATTTGAATGTATTAGTTAGGGTTTTCTAGAGAAACAGAATCAGTGGGAACACTCGCAAATATAAAATTTATAAAAGTATCTCACGTGACTGCAGGAATGCAGAGTCCAGATCTGCAGGGCAGGCTGTGAAGGTGACGATTCCGATGGAGGGTCTGGACGAACTCCACAGGAGAGGCTCGCCAGCCGAAGCAGGAAGAGCCCGTCTCTTCTGAATCCTCCTTAAAAGGCTTCCGGCGATTAGATTAAGCATCACTCATTGCAGAAAACACTCCCCTTTGGATGATTACAAATGGAATCAGCTGTGGATGCAGCTGACATGCTCATGATTTAATTCTATGAAATGTCCTCATTGCAACAGACAGGCCAGTACTTGCTCAACCAGACAAACAGGTTCCACCACTTGGCCAAGCTGACACGTGAACCTGACCATGACACTTACCGAAACCTATTGTATTTTCTAAATCCTTCGAGCTCCTGTTTGCTAGCTCAACAAATCTTCCCTGTGATATTGTGGACAGAATTTCATGTGGTATTGTGGTTTTATACAAATTAACATATATCTCTGTGTTAGAAATGTGTGTTTATACAGAAGTCTGTAACTCTTTATGTTTCTCGAACTTATTTACAGTGAGGTAATAGTGGGATATAATTTTTTTTTTCCTGAAGGATACACTCTCTTCTAGTAATCATTGGCCTTTGGGATTATGTTATATATTAAACTTTTGACCAGTATGCGAGAGGCAAGGAATTGTTGAATGAATTTGTTTTCTGATAACTTGGGAATTTGTCCTTCAGAGTTTCATTAGGATAGGATGGGACGGAATGTGGTCAAGAAATATACTCTAGGTTATAGTGTGGCTAAGTCTGTATGACAGAAGTAAACTCAGACCTCCTTAAACATATTCCCTGATCACTGCTATGGCTTAGTGAATCTGGTTCATCATACTTCGCTAACGAACAAAACAGAAGAGGAGTTTTGTCATTTCAAGGGCTATGATATCAGTTCCTTTATTTTTAGCTGTTTCATTTTTCCTTCAATATGCCTCCACTGTCGTTTCAGATTGTGGTAGATGAAGGCCAAAAGGTTGGCAGCTTCATTCAAGGTGATCTGAATCCAGCAGGAAAGGTGAAGGTAATACGTAATTCTATTTTCTTCCATGAGGGGAAAAATAAAAAAAGACATTTGCCATTTTTTTATTTTTATTTTTATTTTTATTTATTTATTTATTTATTTATTTATTATTAATTAATGGAAAAAAAGAAATTAACACAACATTTAGAAATCATACCATTCTACATACGCAATCAGTAATTCTTAACATCATCACATAGATGCATGATCATCGTTTCTTAGTACATTTGCATCGGTTTAGAGGAACTAGCAACACAACAGAAAAAAATACAGAATGTTAATATAGAGAAAAGAAATAAAAGTGATAATAATAGTAAAAAAAAAAAAACCCTATAGCTCACATGCAGCTTCATTCAGTGTTTTAACATGATTACTTTACAATTAGGTATTATTGTGCTGTCCATTTCTGAGTTTTTGTATCTAATCCTGTTGCACAGTCTGTATCCCTTCAGCTCCAATTACCCAGATCTTACCCTGTTTCTAACTCCTGCTGGACTCTGTTACCAATGACATATTCCAAGTTTATTCTCGAATGTCCGTTCACATCAGTGGGACCATACAGTATTTGTCCTTTAGTTTTTGGCTGGACTCACTCAGCATAATGTTCTCTAGGTCCATCCATGTTATTACATGCTTCATAAGTTTATCTTGTCTTAAAGCTGCATAATATTCCATCGTATGTATATACCACAGTTTGTTTAGCCATTCTTCTGTTGATGGACATTTTGGCTGTTTCCATCTCTTTGCAATTGTAAATAATGCTGCTATAAACATTGGTGTGCAAATGTCCATTTGTGTCTTTGCCCTTAAGTCCTTTGAGTAGATACCTAGCAATGGTATTGCTGGGTCATATGGCAATTCTATATTCAGCTTTTTGAGGAACCGCCAAACTGCCTTCCACAGTGGTTGCACCATTTGACATTCCCACCAACAGTGGATAAGTGTGCCTCTTTCTCCGCATCCTCTCCAGCACTTGTCATTTTCTGTTTTGTTGATAATGGCCATTCTGGTGGGTGTGAGATGATATCTCATTGTGGTTTTGATTTGCATTTCTCTAATGACCAGGGACATTGAGCATCTCTTCATGTGCCTCTTGGCCATCCGTATTTCCTCTTCTGGTAGGTGTCTGTTCAAGTCTTTTTCCCATTTTGTAACTGGGTTGGCTGTCTTTTTGTTGTTGAGTTGAACAATCTCTTTATAAATTCTGGATACTAGACCTTTATCTGATATGTCATTTCCAAATGTTATCTCCCATTGTGTAGGCTGTCTTTCTACTTTCTTGATGAAATTCTTTGATGCACAAAAGTGTTTAATTTTGAGGAGCTCCCATTTATTTATTTCCTTCTTCAGTGTTCTTGCTTTAGGTTTAAGGTCCATAAAACCGCCTCCAATTGTAAGATTCATAAGATATCTCCCTACATTTTCCTCTAACTGTTTTATGGTCTTAGACCTAATGTTTAGATCTTTGATCCATTTTGAGTTAACTTTTGTATAAGGTGTGAGATATGGGTCTTCTTTCATTCTTTTGCATATGGATATCCAGTTCTCTAGGCGCCATTTGTTGAAGAGACTGTTCTGTCCCAGGTGAGTTGGCTTGATTGCCTTATCAAAGATCAAATGTCCATAGATGAGAGGGTCTATTTCTGAGCACTCTATTCGATTCCATTGGTCGATATATCTATCTTTATGCCAATACCATGCTGTTTTGACCACTGTGGCTTCATAATATGCCTTAAAGTCAGGCAGCACGAGACCTCCAGTTTCGTTTTTTTTCCTCAAGATGTTTTTAGCAATTCGGGGCAAACTGCCCTTCCAGATAAATTTGCTTATTGGTTTTTCAACAACTAATTCTGAAAAATAAGTTGTTGGGATTTTGATTGGTATTGCATTGAATCTGTAGATCAGTTTAGGTAGGATTGACATCTTAATTATATTTAGTCTTCCAATCCATGAACACGGTATGCCCTTCCATCTATTTAGGTCTTCTGTGATTTCTTTTAGCAGTTTTTTGTAGTTTTCTTTATATAGGTTTTTTGTCTCTTTAGTTAAATTTATTCCTAGGTATTTTATTCTTTTAGTTGCGATTGTAAATGGGATTCGTTTCTTGATTTCCCCCTCAGCTTGTTCATTACTAGTGTATAGAAATGCTACAGATTTTTGAATGTTGATCTTGTAACCTGCTACTTTGCTATACTCATTTATTAGCTCTAGTAGTTTTGTTGTGGATTTTTCCGGGTTTTCGATGTATAGTATCATATCGTCTGCAAACAGTGATAGTTTTACTTCTTCCTTTCCAATTTTGATGCCTTGTATTTCTTTTTCTTGTCTAATTGCTTTGGCTAGAACCTCCAAGACAATGTTGAATAATAGTGGTGATAGTGGACATCCTTGTCTTGTTCCTGATCTTAGGGGGAAAGTTTTCAATTTTTCCCCATTGAGGATGATATTAGCTGTGGGTTTTTCATATATTCCCTCTATCATTTTAAAGAAGTTCCCTTGTATTCCTATCTTTTGAAGTGTTTTCAACAGGAAAGGATGTTGAATCTTGTCGAATGCCTTCTCTGCATCAATTGAGATGATCATGTGATTTTTCTGCTTTGATTTGTTGATATGGTGTATTACATTAATTGATTTTCTTATGTTGAACCATCCTTGCATACCTGGGATGAATCCTACTTGATCATGATGTATAATTCTTTTAATGTGTTGTTGGATACGATTTGCTAGAATTTTATTGAGGATTTTTGCATCTATATTCATTAGAGAGATTGGTCTGTAGTTTTCTTTTTTTGTAATATCTTTGCCTGGTTTTGGTATGAGGATGATGTTGGCTTCATAGAATGAATTAGATAGTTTTCCCTCCACTTCGATTATTTTGAAGAGTTTGAGGAGAGTTGGTACTAATTCTTTCTGGAATGTTTGATAGAATTCACATGTGAAGCTGTCTGGTCCTGGACTTTTCTTTTTAGGGAGCTTTTGAAGGACTAATTCAATCTCTTTACTTGTGATTGGTTTGTTGAGGTCATCTATTTCTTCTTGATTCAAAGTTGGTTGTTCATGTCTTTCCAGGAACCCGTCCATTTCATCTAAATTGTTGTATTGATTAGCGTAAAGTTGTTCATAGTATCCTGTTATTACCTCCTTTATTTCTGTGAGGTCAGTAGTTATGTCTCCTCTTCCATTTCTGATCTTATTTATTTGCATCCTCTCTCTTCTTCTTTTTGTCAATCTTGCTAAGGGCCCATCAATCTTATTGATTTTCTCATAGAACCAACTTCTGGTCTTATTGATTTTCTCTATTGTTTTCAATTGCATTTATTTCTGCTCTAATCTTTGTTATTTCTTTCCTTTTGCTTGCTTTGGGATTAGTTTGCTGTTCTTTCTCCAGTTCTTCCAAGTGGACAGTTAATTCCTGCATTTTTACCTTTTCTTCTTTCCTGATATAGGCATTTAGGGCAATAAATTTCCCTCTTAGCACTGCCTTTGCTGCATCCCATAGGTTTTGATATGTTGTGTTTTCGTTTTCATTCGCCTCGAGGTATTTACTAATTTCTCTTGCAATTTCTTCTTTGACCCACTCGTTGTTTAAGAGTGTGTTGTTGAGCCTCCACGTATTTGTGAATTTTCTGGCACTCCGCCTATTATTGATTTCCAACTTCATTCCTTTATGATCTGAGAAAGTGTTGTGTATGATTTCAATCTTTTTAAATTTGTTAAGACTTGCTTTGTGACCCAGCATATGGTCTATCTTTGAGGATGATCCATGAGCACTTGAGAAAAAGGTGTATCCTGCTGTTGTGGGATGTAATGTCCTATAAATGTCTGTTAAGTCTAGCTCATTTATAGTAATATTCAGATTCTCTATTTCTTTATTGATCCTCTGTCTAGATGTTCTGTCCATTGATGAGAGTGGTGAATTGAAGTCTCCAACTATTATGGTATATGAGTCTGTTTCCCTTTTCAGTGTTTGCAGTGTATTCCTCACGTATTTTGGGGCATTCTGGTTCGGTGCGTAAATATTTATGATTGTTATGTCTTCTTGTTTAATTGTTCCTTTTATTAGTATATAGTGTCCTTCTTTGTCTCTTTTAACTGTTTTACATTTGAAGTCTAATTTGTTGGATATTAGTATAGCCACTCCTGCTCTTTTCCAGTTGTTATTTGCATGAAATATCTTTTCCCAACCTTTCACTTTCAACCTATGTTTATCTTTGGGTCTAAGATGTGTTTCCTGTAGACAGCATATAGAAGCATCCTGTTTTTTAATCCATTCTGCCAGTCTATGTCTTTTGATTGGGGAATTCAGTCCATTAACATTTACTGTTATTCCTGTTTGGATAATATTTTCCTCTACCATTTTGCCTTTTGTATTATATATATCATATCTGACTTTCTTTCTTTCTACATTCTTCTCCATACCTCTCTCTTCTGTCTTTTCGTATCTGACTCTAGTGCTCCCTTTAGTATTTCTTGCAGAGCTGGTCTCTTGGTCACAAATTCTCTCAGTGACTTTTTGTCTGAGAATGTTTTAATTTCTCCCTCATTTTTGAAGGACAATTTTGCTGGATATAGGAGTCTTGGTTGGCAGTTTTCCTCTTTTAGTAATTTAAATATATCATCCCACTGTCTTCTAGCTTCCATGGTTTCTGCTGAGAAGTCTACACATAGTCTTATTGGGTTTCCCTTGTATGTGATGGATTGTTTTCCTCTTGCTGCTTTCAAGATCCTCTCTTTCTCTTTGACCTCTGACATTCTAACTAGTAAGTGTCTTGGAGAATGCCTATTTGGGTCTAATCTCTTTGGGGTGCGCTGCACTTCTTGGATCTGTAATTCTAGGTTTTTCATAAGAGTTGGGAAATTTTCAGTGATAATTTCTTCCATTAGTTTTTCTCCTCCTTTTCCCTTCTCTTCTCCTTCTGGGACACCCACAACATGTATATTTGTGCGGTTCATATTGTCCTTGAGTTCCCTGATACCCTGTTCAAATTTTTCCATTCTTTTCCCGATAGTTTCTGTTTCTTTTTGGAATTCAGATGTTCCATCCTCCAAATCACTAATTCTATCTTCTGTCTCTTTAAATCTATCATTGTAGGTATCCATTGTTTTTTCCATCTTTTCTACTTTATCCTTCACTTCCATAAGCTCTGTGATTTGTTTTTTCAGTTTTTCTATTTCTTCTTTTTGTTCAGCCCATGTCGTCTTCATGTCCTCCCTCAATTTATCAATTTCGTTTTTGGAGAGGTTTTCCATTTCTGTTCGTATATTCAGCATTAGTTGTTTCAGCTCCTGTATCTCATTTGAACTATTGGTCTGTTCCTTTGACTGGGCCATATTTTCAGTTTTCTGAGTGTGATCCGTTATCCTCTGCTGGTGTCTGGGCATTTAGTCAGACTTCCCTGGGTGTTGGACCCCACAGGCTGAAAGATCCTTCTGTGAAATCTCTGGGTTCTGTCTTTCCTATCCTGCCCCGTAGGTGGTGCTCGTGGCACACGTTTGTCTGCGCGTTCCACCAGCAAAAGGTGCTGTGGGTCCTTTAACCTTGGAAAACTCTTGCCATGGGGGAGGTTCGCCAGCCGAAGTGGCTTGGAAGAGTGCCACCCGGCCCGGGGGTCCGAACGCGGGGAGGGTTGCCGGCCGCCGCAGCCCGGGAGAGCGCCCGACCGAATTTCCTAGTCGGCCCGGAAGGAACCGGGCCGTGGTGGGAGGGCGCCAGCCGCCGCAGCCCGGGAGAGTGCACCGTTCCCAGCCAGACTGGGGAGTCACGTGTTTGGAAGGGACCTCCCCGGTCACCGTTCTCCGCAGTCTGGGGATATCCGACCCAACTCTCTCAGTTGGTCTGGGAGGCCTTGCGTGGTGGGGGTGCCCACCGCCGCGGCCCGAGGGGACTGCCTGCCCAATTCTGCCAGCTGACCTGGGAAGGAGGAAGGGAGGGACTCCGGCCGCTTGCCATCCCACCTGGGAAAGCCCGCGCCCCTCGGCGATCTCACCGGAGCTGGTTCTCCCAGACAGTCAGCCGTTTCAGGATGGGGTAGGCCGTCCCTTTGATCTCCGTCGTGGCTCTGGGAGCTGCTCTGTATCGTCTCCACTCCCCCAGTAGCTGTTCTGGAGGAGGAAAGGTGAGGATGGCAAGGCTGTCGAGGACGGTGGCGGAGGAGCTGGTGAAGGCGGCAGAGGGCACGGTGGTGGTTGGAGAGCCGCCGGAGCAGAAGGAGAAAGGGAAGGATAAGAGGGCGGATGGAGTGCCGGAGCAGGAGGGGAAAGAGAAGGATAAGATGGCGGATGGAGTGCCGGAGCAGGAGGGGAAAGAGAAGGATAAGATGGCAGATGGAGTGCCGGAGCAGGAGGGAAAAGAGAAGGGCAAGATGGCGGCGGGAGCGCTGCCGGCAGAGAAGGGGGAAGAGGAGGGCTGGCTGGCTGGCGGCGGGAGCGCCGCCGGTGGAGAAAGAGGGAGAGGAGGGCTGGCTGGCTGGTGGCGGGAGCGCCGCCCGCGGAGAAAGAGCCATTTGCCATTTTTCATACAAAGGTGGAGAATTCAGATTTTATATTTAATTATTTATTTTTTGGGTGTATGGTCCAGGAATCGAATCCTGAACCACCCGTGCATCCCAGGTTTTATTTTAAATACGTTTTTTTAAAATTGGTATTTTAGTATCTTAAACTATCCTTGCTTGACTGGGTTCTGGGTCTTTTTTCCTCAAAGCTTAACAGATAGAAAGGATGCTTTGATAGAGAAACATAATTCAAGTTCCCCTCAGCATATACCATTAAAAGAAATGACAATACAACAGATTCCAAAATTTTTTTTTAATATAGAGAATTGTAGGTTTACAGAAAAATCATGCAGAAAGATTCCCACTTTTCTCTATTATTAACACTTTGCCTTAGTGTGATACCTTTGTTACAATTGATAAAACAATATTATTATAATTATACTATTAACTATAGTCCATAGCATACACTAGGGTTCACTGTTTATGTGCAGCTCTGTGGGCTTTAAATTTTTTATCCTGGTAAAGATTCTCAGATTTTAGTACTGAAACCATCATATAGAAGATAAATGTATTGCTGTCACATGGGTGCCAAGAATTAACTGCATTTATATATTCACAAACAGTGGAAGTGACCATTTTTAAGTCCTGTGTAATAGCTGTGGACTCATAGGTAGAGTTGGGGAAAGACAGACCCAGCCTGTTTTTTGAATTCCAATTATGAAACCTAAATTTGTAATTTGAAGGCATTTTATTATGCACATATCTTAGGTTGTGAACATAAAAGACATTGCGACATTTTGCCTTCACTCTACTGGGTCTCATTCACACCAACGGTGAAAGCATTTTCTTATTTGTGCTCTTTGATATTCACCTGAGATGAATTAGCTGACAATCTGAAATGTTACCATTTTGTTAATCTAAAATGTCTCATTGTCAGCTTGCAGTGAAAAGCAGCACTCCATGAGAAATAGTTTTTTACTGAAATTCTGCTATTGTGTTTGTAAAGGTCATGTGCTCTTCTTTTTACCTTTCAAGTAATTTTCAGTTTTATTGGTCAAAAGAGGGAACACTTGATTTTTGTGCCCTACTCACCTCTCTGGTGATTTACCTGGGGCAGCATGATTTTGTTTTGAATGAACCTCTGCCTCTTACTGTCTTTGGTTTCTTCTCTCTGGCTCTTCGGTGTCCTGTAGGAAAGCATACTGTTAGGAGAATGGCCGTACTCACCATTACTGTTTGCTTGAGAACAAACGTAAACGACAACAATAAATCCCAGAAAGACTGTTTGTACTATGATGGGGGTGGCATATATTCTGGGATAGACTCTGGAACAAAGTCTCATTTCAAAAACACCCCAAACTGTTTTTCCTCTTTTGTATGGCGATCTTAATATAGTGCTTACAAATTCCAGGCCAACTTGGAAATTTACTGCTGCTTTGAGTAAGAAAGAAAGCTCAGTGAGCATAAAGGCCTTTAGCTATGACTCAGAAGTTAATGAGAAAAGTGGATTCATCTGCTCACTTGAGTGTTGTGAAAGTGGACTTACTCTTAATCGCATTTTTCCTTTCAGTTTAATATGCATAAAAATGATGTCGATCCTTTTCTAGGTAAACGGTTTTCTAGAATTGGAAGACCTGGTCATGGATGAAGAGGTTAAGGTGCATGCGAGCCAGGGTATGCTTTCTATACTTTTCTTTCTATACCGCTTGGCCCCTTTCTGGAAACTACAAATAAAGTTTGAGATAGTTGTCTGTTTTGGGGGGGGTGTGGTGTGGTGGGGTGGGTGGTGCACAGGCTGCGAGCTGAACCCAGATCTCCTGCATGGCAGGTGGGCAGTCTACCAATGAACCACATATACTGGACAGTTTCTTTTTTTTAAGCAATTCCTTTCTCTGCCTCCCCTGAGATAGGGAAAACTGGAATTGTGATTTTTTTTTTTAATATTGAAGATTTCAGCTTAAAGGTTATGTAGCCTCTTTTCTTCCTGTCTCTTTTTTTAATGTCCTTAAATAAAATTTTATTGGAATGCAGCCACACTCATTCATAACGAATTATCCATAGCTACTCTCAAGCTACAAGGGCAGAGTTGAATAGTTAGTTGGGCAGTGACCGTTTGTTCCTCAAAGCCTAAAATATTTACCATCTGGACCTTTGTAAGAAAAGAATTTACCTATCCTTAGCCTAAAGCAGTGCTGTCCAGTAGAAATATAATTCAAGTCAGACATGAAATATTAAATTACCTTGGGCCTGCATTACAGAAGCAAAAAAGAAACAGGTGAAATAAGATGTAATGAGATATTGTATTTAACCCAGTATATCTCCAAAATGCAAAATGTAATCAATGTAGAGTTATTGATGAATTATTTTAGATTCTTTTTCTTTTACTAAATTAAAAAAAATATGATTTGTATTTTATACTTACAGCACATCTCAATTCAGACTATATATAGCCTCTTGAAGATTGTAAAGCTATTGGTTTAAACCAAAACGAAATAAAGGTGAACTTCTCCCAACCCAGCACATGATTGATTCTTGGATATTTGTTTCAAGTAGAGCCATTTTAAGATCAAATACCTATTTTCTAGAAAGCAGAATTTTGTAAATTGAGATTATTTTAAAGGGATACATAAACTATCAGTTGATCATAAAAATCATAGAAATACCAGGATTGAATACAAAATAAATAAAATCCAAATTTTTGCTTCTATAAATGTTAAATATGTAAAACCAGATACCTAATATTCTGATAAATATTAACATATGATAACTGTTCCTTCTGGGGCTGTTTTCTGCCTGGACTGTACTAGGGGAGCTCCTTAATGCTAGTCCATTGATGTTTATATAGAATCCTGTTTCCTTTCCTGGTTTTTCGATAAGCACAGATATCTTTCATTGCTCAAAGGATCTCCAAAGTGTGTTCAAAATTAGAGTTGTTTTGAAAACTCTCATTGCTGATTTAATGTGCAAGAACATCTCACAGTCAATTTTACCTGCTAGGGAAGGGGCAGTTTCTATGAGAGTTTTATCACCAAACAGAGGCCATGGATTCTTTTGCCCGATGTGCTCAATAACCAATTCCTGACACCGTGGGGTTTCAAAGACAGAAAGAGTTTATTATTAGGCGCATAGTAGGAGAGCAGGTAGCCTAGCAGTCCAAAATCTGTCTCCCCGAACTACAGTAATTCTGACAGTTTTATTAGTGAGAAAGATGAGCAGGGTTTAGGATAATGAGCAGAGTGGTTCCAGAGATGTAATTAGAGGTGATCTAATTATTGAGCATGTGCAGATTGATTACATGCTTAGTCACAGGATGTGTCTAAGAAAATGGCAGAATGAGGTACAGGTGACTTGTAGGTTAAAAAGTCTAAGCTACTGAGCATGTCAGGCGGGCCCACTGGTTAGATCCAGTCTCAGTTATCAAGATAACTTCGGACTTGGGGTGGGTTAGTTCTGGGCTGACCCAAGACCCTTCATTTATAACCATTAGGAGCTGTCTTTAGTGATTACAACACTCACTGGATAACTGGATACAAATGAAGGTTAGTCACAAGGTTTACAATCCCAGGGGCAGAAGATAAAGGTTGTACAATCATTATCAGAGTTCAAGGCAGCTGGATTACCATTTAGAGATTTCAGGTATTTCCCTCTGTCTACTCCAATATACCAGAAAGCAAAAAGAAATATCTATATAATGATTCAGTAATCAAAAATTTCCCTTAAATCCTGATTTCTCAGTTATAGTTTGATTGTTGGCATAAGTGTTGTTTAGTCTTCAGGAGTCAGAAACATGAATTATGGTCGTTACTGTTGGGGGAGACAGGCTTAATAATCAGACAGGAATTAAAGTGGCTGGGGGTTGTTGGTTTGGGGATGAGTGCTACCTGTAAATGGATTGTGTAAGCCTCTGCTCTGATTCTTTGCCTGAATTTGAGAGGCCTTTATAATTGGAAGCAATTAACATTTTTATTCTATGCAAAACATCCCCACCACTCCACTGAAGGGATCATTTTTCAAGCACTCTTTTAACCAGCAAACTTTGCAGATTTTTTAGTTACTTATTTCTTTCAAGTGAGATAGGAGACCCAAAGAATCACATTCTCCAGGGAAGAGTTCTCTATTTAATACCCTAGGGGGCTCTGAATTTCTATTGTAGAACAGTTCAAGGGGCTCTGATTGGATTAGAAGGGAGAGCTAAGAACTTTTCAGAAAGTAAGCACTCTGTTTTTTTAGTGTTACAGGTGGGGATGGGAGTGCTTGTTAAAAATGCAGCTTCCTGGGTCCTGTCCTTAGAGAGAGGCTAATGCAGAAGGTCTTGTGTTGGCATCTGATGATCTGCATTTTTAACCAGTCCCTCAGGCAGTCCTGATATTGGCAATTGGTAGGTGGCACTGTCCTAGTTTGCTAGCTGCTGGAATGCAATATACCAGAAACAGAATGGCTTTTAATGAGGGGAATTTAATGAGTTGCTAGTCTACAGTTCTAAGGCCGAGAAAATGTCCCAACTGCGACAAGTCTATAGAAATGTTCAATCAAAGGCATCCAGGGAAAGGTACCTTGGTTCAAGAAGGCCGATGAAGTTCAGGGTTTCTCTCTCAAGTGAGAAGGCACATGGCGAACACAGTCAGGGCTTCTCTCTCAGCTGGAAGGGCACATGGCGAGCACAGCGTCATCTGCTAGCTTTCTCTCCTGGCTTCCTATTTCATGAAGCTCCCCGGGAGGCGTCTTCCTTCTTCATCTCCAAAGGTCGCTGGCTGGTGGACTCTCTGCTTTGTAGTGTTGCTCTCTCTGAATCTCTCTGAATCTATTTCTCCAAAATGTTTCCTCTTTTATAGGACTCCAGTAAACCAATCAATACCCACCCAAATGGGTGGAGACATGTCGTCCCTTAATCCAGTTTAACAACCACTCTTGACTAAACCACATCAACCAGGAGATGATCTCATTACAGTTTCAAATATACAGTATTGAATAGGGATGATTCTACCTTTATGAAATGGGACTTATATTAAAACATGGCTTTTCTTAGGGGGCATACTTCCTTTCAAACCAGCACAGGCACATAGAGTCAAATGGTTCTTGTTTGCATGCAGTACATTTGCATTATACAATTAATCTCATAGGAGAACACAAAAGTGCAGGTTGGACATTTTCCCAATGTTTTAAATTTCTTACTTCCTGTCAGTAATGAAAAAGTCTGTATACTGATGTAAACTGACATAGCCAAAAGATTGTATGAGCAAGCTTTTAGCAAAATATTTTCTGATTTTTATTATATCAATCTTATTAACGAACCTTTCCCATTATTTTCAGTTTTCTTTGAACATTTTTTAAAAGTTGTTTTTTTTTGTTACCAGTCTATTTCTTTATTTTTAAAAATTGAATTAAAAGGTCTCATTAGGATGATGCGTTTTAGAAATAAGGCAACAGGTGGTCTTGCATATGTGTATGAAAGGTTATTGAGACTGAACAACATCTCAGCAGACTGAATGAGCTAGTCAAGATTTCCCATGTGTAAAATAACGTGAAAAGCCTAGGCTAAAAAGCAACCCGCCTTCAGTCATCTATTCTAATTACCGGAAGGACCACCAGGGCTTCACAGTTTTCATAATGCACATGCTGGGTCACTTGAAAAAAATTAAATAGTTTGTGCCAAGGTGAATTTTAGTTTGGGTTTAATTTGTATTACACTTCAGGAATGTGAGCAGAAGGCAAATATTTATATCAGATGGGAAATGTGACATTTTAAATAGGCAAGTTGCTTGTATAATTTTGGCAGCTGAGAGGTTTACTGATTAGATTCTGTTGTTATTGTTTAAGCAACCGATTTGCCCTGGGCTGCAAAGAAGTGGGTTGCATATTGTTTTTCTACCATTGACTTCATTTGTTTACCTTTATTTACTTTCATAAATATTCTCCAAAATTCAGGAGCATGATTCTGTTGCAATATTTGGTTTATCTTTTTTGGCAGTCCAGCTGGAGAGAGAGTGAAGACAGTATTTCAGAGAAGCAGTTTTGTGCTCTTGTCTGAGTATAACATTTTAACACTACTAAATGCTTCGTATTCTTGTGTTTGTTTGCCATCCAGTTAACCATTTTTTCCTACTTTGAATTTGAGATAAGGTAATTAACCTGATGGTACTGAGCATTCGTAGTGACTGTCCTGTCCTAGACAAGCTGACTCAAGCTGTTATCTAGTAAAATTATTATATGGAACATGTATTAGGCATTATGCTGAGGCCATTAGAGTAGTGAGAACTTCGAGTTACTGTAATTTTTTTCCCCTTGAGTTTGTTCTTAAAGCTGTTCTCTGAGACCAGCTTTTCTGGATGAGGTCAGTTGGCTGAAGAGACTCTTTTTGAGGTTGAATTTCCAGAACTACACTGTCTTATAGAAGTCACTTGAGCAGTGGTATGTTTATGCTGTGGTTGGTTGTTTTGAATAAGAGTGGATGGTCTTGCCTACTTAAAGGTTGACAGCCTTGTTTGATGTTCATTTTCAAGTTCTCTACCACTTTGAATAATTTTTTTAGCCATTAATGGACAAATGCATACAAGTGAGGGTATCAGTTACTTAAAAAAAAAAGGTTCCTTATCTGCAACTTTAAGGAGTTTTAGACAGGTTAATGAATGACTAGGGGTACTTTTATTTTTTAATTTTTATTTATTTATTTAAACATAGCAACATACAAACATGAACATTCTTACCATATGATCACTCCATTCTTGGTATATAATCAATAACTCACAATATCATCACAGAGTTGTGAATTCATCACCATGATAATTTCTTAGAACAATTCAGAAAAAGAAATACAAAGAAAAAAGAAAAAAACTCATACATACCATACCCCTTACCCCTCCCTCTCATTGGCTGCTGGTATTTCCATCCAGCTAACATATTTTAGCCTTTGTTTCCCCTATTTTTTTTCTATACCCCTTGCCACTCCCTTTCATTGATCACTTGTATTTCAATCTACTAAATTTATTTTAACATTTGTTCCCCCTATTATTTATTTTTAATCCATATGTTTTACTCATCTGTCCATACCGTATGTAAAAGGAGCATCAGGCATGAGGTTTTCACAGTCACACTGTCACATTGTGAAAGTTATATCATTATACAATCATCTTCAAGAAACATGGCTCTAGCCTCTCCCATATACCTTAACTAAAAAGGTGATATCTGTACAATGTGTAAGAATTACCTCCAGGATAACCTCTCAACTCTGTTTGAAATCTCTCAGCCACTGACACTTTACTTTGTCTCATTTCTCTCTTTTCCCCTTTTGGTCCAGAAAGCTTTCTTAATCCCTTGATGCTAAGTCCCAGCTCATTGTAGACTAGGGGCACTTTTTCAGTGAATGTTTAATGACTGTGATTGCTGTCTGGAATATAAGGAGGAATAAAATAAACCCTGTCCTCATAGAATTCATAGTTTAGCTGAATCAGATATTAACCAGATAATCACCATAATATGATACAAATTGTTCTAGATCTCATGAGTGCATATGGCAGGGGAACGTAGATTTGTCTGTGGGATAATGAAATTTGAGCTATCTAACAGATGAGTAGCATTAATTAGGCAAAGAGGAGATGAAAGTGAGGGTGAGGGGTAAATAGGAGAGTATAGGAGCCACGTAAGTAACAGTATGTGTAAAGTCACCAGGAGAAGGTGACTCATGTCAGCCAGCTTATAGTTTAGCATTTCATTTGTTTTTCACCTAGAACTATAACAATTCCATTCCTTCATTGCCTAAAAGAGCACTAAAAACATTTAAGGGAAAGTCCTTGCTTCCAAAAGGTCCTCTAGTCCTCTAATTTTTCTTAAATTTTTTCTTATATAGTGTAACATATAATACAAAGCAAAGAAAGAAAAAAAGCAATAGTTTTCAAAGCATTCTTCAACAAGTAGTTACAAGTCAGACCCCAGAATTTGTCATGGGCTACCATATGATCCCGTCAGATTTTTCCTTCTAGCTGCTCCAGAATATAGGAGGCTAGAAGGCTTAAATATTTCTTTTTATCACCACAATTGACTTTTCTTCTTTCTTTTTTATGAAAAATAGCATATATACCCCAAAAAAGCTGTAAATTTCAAAGCACAGCACCACAGTTTGTTGTAGAACATATTTCAGAGTTTGACATGGGTTTCAATTCCACAATTTTAGGTTTATACTTCTAGCTACTCTAAGATATTGGAGACTAAAAGAGATATCAATTTAATGATTCAGCAATCATATTCATTTGTTAAATCCTGTCTTCTCTGTATAACTCCACCATCACATTTGATCTTTCTATCCCTCTCTTTAAGGGTGTTTGGGCTATGGCCATTCTAACTTTTTCATGTTGGAAGGGGCTGTCACTAATATGGGATAGGGAGATGGAACTGGCTGATGTTCTGGAGAGGTTGGGCCCTCTAGGTTTCAGAACTTATCTGGTCCAGGGATCCGTCTGGAAGTTGTAGGTTTCTGGAAAGGTATACTAGTGCAAGGAACCCTGTGAAATCTTATATATTGCCCTAGGTGTTCCTTAGGATTAGCTGGAATGGTCCTGTTTGGGGTTTCTCCTGTAATTTTTTATGTGCAAATTTATCAGTCTGTAACATTCTGCTTGAAAGCCAGATTGACTACAGGGAAAAACTGCTGCCCATTCTTTCTTCATGATTGCAAGAAGAAACTTCTACTCCATTCTCTAGAAGAAAATAGGATTGGGAGGAGAAATTCTGTTCCTCTGCCTGTTTTTCCCTAAGGGAAGAGGAAGCTTCATGTAATTGGTGAGACTGAGAAAAGGAACTAAGCCTATTTTTGTATCTTTTGGGGTCTTGCTGTTTGGAAGGTTTATGCTTTCTCCTGTGCCTTTGTCTCCTTTCTTATAGTAAACACATCTTAGTTGGAACGCAAGCCTGCTTTATGCAATGATTTTCAATATTAGGGACACATTGGAATTACCTAAGGAGCTTTAAAAGCATACAGCTGATTTGTTCCAGCTTGTGGAGCTATTGTTTCAGTGGCTGTTGTGTCCTGGCAGTGGCAATTTTTAAAGTTCCCCAGGTGATTTTAATGTACAACGAAGTCTGAGAACTGAAGTCTAGAGTTATATCTCAGACCTTACTCTCAGGGCTCTATAGATGTGAAATAGGTCTGTTTATACCTGTCTGGATAAGTCTCAGCTATATGGACTTTCTCTCAGGTCTATAATTGAGAGAAAAGCCTGATAAATAAACAGCCCAATTGTGACTGTGGGTCAAGCTCCATTTTCCAGTTCAGCTCTACCAGTTATAAAGCTCATATTTTGATTGCCATCTTTCTAACTCTTCCATAAATTCTTTTGTTATTTCTGTACTTGGAAAATAGGAGATGATCTATTATCACTTTCAAATGCCAATTCCATCCATGAAATAAGTCTTCCCTGAGCCTCCCTACTTTATCCTTGGATGGGCATTAATCGTTCTTATTTTACACTTCCACTTTTACTTATTCTACTTTTTTTTCTCGAGAAAGTTTCCAATTAATGCATCTCTTACAAACAGCATAATATATATATATTATATATATATTCTGGAAACTTTGTCTTCTAATTAATTGGAGGATTTAGTCCATTTACACTTAATGTGGTTGCTGGTATATTTGGGTTTGAATCTATTATTTTATTTGTTATTTACTTGTCCTGCTTTTTCTGTGTTCTTTTTTCACCCCTCACTTTCTGCCTATTTTTGAATTAATTAGGTATTTTTTATTATTCCACTGCGCCCTGTATTTAGTGGGAATAGAATTCTGAGTTTGCATTATTTTTGGAGCATTTTAAAGATATTATACCATTGTTTTCTGGATTTCATTGTTTAAAGCTACTGAAAACTCATAGGTCAATATGATTTTTCCCTCATTTGGCTGCTTTTAAGATTTTCTCTTTGTTTTTTAGTAATTTCAGTATAATATATCTTGGTGTGGTTTTCCTGGTGTTTTTTTTTTTAATATTTTTATTGACACTTTTAGTTCATACATGGTGTATGATCAGTGGCTCACAATATCATCACATAGCTGTGTTTTCATCACCATGATCATTTTTAGAACATTTATATCACCCCAGAAAAAGAAATGAAAAGAAAAAACTCATACATCCCATACTCCTTATCCTTCCTTCTCATTGACCACTAGTATTTCAATCTACCCAATTTTTTTGAACCCTTTTCCCTCCTATTATTTGTCTATTTTTTATCCATCTGTTCATACACTGGATAAAAGGAGCATCAGACACAAGATTTTCACAATCACGCAGTCACACTGTAAAAATTAGGTTGTTATACAATTGTCTTCAGGAATTATGGATACTGGAACACAGCTCAACAGTTTTAGGTACTTCCCTCCAGCCACTCCAATATACCATATGCTAAAATGAGATATCTGTATAATGCTTAAGAATAACCTCCAGGATAACTCTTGACTCTGTCTAAAATCTCTCAGCCACTGAAACTTTATTTTGTCTCATTTCTCTTTTTTCCATTTTGGTCAAGAAGACTTCATCAATCCCATGATGCTGGGTCCCAGTGAATCCCAGGATTTCTGTATCATGTTGCCAGGGAGATTTATACCCCTGGGAGTCATGTCCCATTTGGGGGAGTGGGGAGGGCAGTGAGTTCACCTGATGAATTGGCTTAGAGAGAGAGGCCACATCTGAGCAACAAAAGAGGTTCTCTGGGGTGACTCGTAGGCATAATTTTAAGTAGGCCTAGCCTATCCTTTGCGGGAATAAGTTTCATAAGGACAAATCCCAAGATCGAAGGCTTGACCTATTGATTTGGTTGTCCTCACTGTTTGCAAGAATATCAGAAATTCCCCAAATGCGGCAGTTGAATATTTCCTCTATTCTCCCCAGTCCCCCAAGAGCACTTTGAAAATACTTCTTTATTCCCTGCCCAAATTACTTTGGGATATATTGGGGCATCACACTAATCTGGACAAACCAACGAATTCTCATGCCCTATTCAAGATTCCATGTACTTATAATGTTCAACTAAACTGACCATACAAGTTAAATTAGGAAGTGTGCTACCCAAAATATAAATTTTCCACCAAATAAACATCTCTTCCATTGGTCTTACACAGAACTTGAAGTTTTAAAATATGGATGATATCATCATCCTTTACTCATCTACCCCAATCCTTTCCAGATCAGCTTCATTCATATCTCTAAGTGAAGTCTGATCCCTTTTTCACCTTTTTAAACGGGTTCTGTATGGGGGTGCTGCTGACTTTCATTGCTTCAGAGCTCTAACTCTGAGTCTCAGGTGTGACATAAATACCTGAAGTTTCTGGGATGATCTTAGTAAGTATTTTGATTGAGATTTGTAGAGATTCTTCTAAGTGTTGGAAGATTCTTAGCTGTTATCCTTCAAATATCACTTGTGCGCCAGATCATTTCCTCATGTCCCATATATCTCTTATACTGTTTTCTGTATTTTCTATCCTTTTTTATTTCTTTTCTTGCTTCAGTCCAAATATTTACTACTATCCAAATTCTACTTCACTGATCTTCTCTTGACCTATTTCTGATCTGCTATTAATCCCATCTCTATTTCAGTTATTGTAATCCTTAAAATAGTTCTGGAATATCTGTTTTTATACATTTCAGTTCTCGAGATTCTCCATTTTTGGCACATGTTCTTTGAACATATTAATAAATTATTTTAAAGTTTATTACATATAAATCTAATAGCTGAGATCTCTTCTGGGTCTGTTTTTATTAACTGCTTTCCCTTTTGGATACCATATCTTTTTATGCCTGGTAATTTTTCTTTGAATGCTGAACATTTTTTATGAAAAATCATAGAGGCTTTAGATGATATCTTCCTCTAGAGAAGAGATTCTTCAATATTTTGCAAGTAATTAGAGTAGGAATAGATCACCTGATCCAATCAGAGGTTGACCTCATTCAAAATTGGGTTTCAGGTTTGTTAGGGCTTCTAGTTCTTGCTTATTCCTAGAGTATAGCTCTTCAGGGAACACCAGAGCCTCTCCTTATTGTCTCTGAACTCAGTACTGTGAATTGTTTGGTAGTTCTGCTTAGCTTCTCAGCCTCTTAGCTTATTTCTTAGCTTTTCAGCTTCTTGGTGTCTGCTTGAAAATCAGTAAATGCTATTGTTGAAAAGCAGTTTAGATTCTTAGGCTCACTTCTCAGTGTTCTCCATTTTCTTGGAAATTTTATTCCTTGTGCCCTGGGCTGCCTTGTAGCTCTCTATTGCCTTTAAGTAGTTGTTTTTATAAGTTATCCAGCGTTTTTAGTTGTTTGTGAGATGGTAGGACTGATAGTAATTAGACTAATAGATCTCTGGGGATGTGGCCTAGGTATCATTAGGGAACCTTGAGGCCCTTTCAGAGGTCTATGGGTTAAAACTATTTTCATAATAATATCAAGACATTATTTACCTTTTTCACTTTGTTGGTATTTGTACTCATGCTGTAAAAACAGTTTTGGTGGCAACTTACAGAAATCACAACCCTGCTAGTAGTCATTGTGATCTTTGCCGCTCTGCTTTTGCGGTTAAAACAAACGCCAATTTCCATTAATAATGTCCTTGATGGAGGAAAAAAGTTATTTTATTAAATCCTCATTCTTGAGTACAGCTCTTTTTAATGTTCTGAGTGCCAAAATAGAAAGTGTGCACAAAGCACTTCTGCTGCATACTGAAACGAGGTGGTTGTCTTATGTAGAAACACTTGTGCAATTGTGTGAGTGGCACACTGAACTGGCTTGTTTTTTGTGGCTCACCATTTATACTTGAAAGAATGACTGACAGACAAACTATAGTTTCATAAATGAATGATGTCAGCCTTGTCACTTGAAAACAAACAACTGATAGTATTCATTGCCAATGAATCAAGTGAAAATTAGATTTTGGAAAACCTGTATTCAGTATTGTGAGAGGACAGCTTCCCATGTTTAAAGTCTTTTCTGATGAAATTGGTGGTGATATTATTTTCAGATGAAATTGGTAATGTGTGCCAGTCTGAATCTGTGGTGGACCCCAGAATAGCCATGCCCTTTAATCCTCATTCAATATTGCTGGGTGGGAGCATTTTGATTGTTTCCATGAAGATGTGACCCACCTGATTGTGGGTGGTAACTTTTGATTAGATGATTTCCATGGAAGTGTGTCTGCACCCACTGAAGGTGGAGTTGCTTGCTGGAATCCTTTAAAAGAGGAAACATTTTGGGGAGAGTCCCTTTTTCTGGTAGAGCCACGTGAAAGCCAACAGATGCCGCCATGTTCGCCATGTGCCCTTCCAGCTGAGAGAGAAATGCTGAACGTTGTCGGCCTTCTTGAACCAAGGTATCGTTCCCCGGATGCCTTAGATTGGACATTTCTATAGACTTGTTGTAATTGGGGCATTTTCTCAGCCTTAGAACTGTAAACTGGCAACTCATTAAATTCCCCTTGTTAAAAGTCATTCCGTTTCTGGTATATTGCATTCCAGCAGCTAGCAAACTAGAACATAATGATATTAACAAATTTGAATTTTATAGTGAATGATGAAATAGATTAATATTTAGAAGATCTGCATAACACAAAAGACCAGTATTTTTCAAGTGACCAATATATGCTGGTACAAAGTCTTGTACAGGAGACAGATCTGTTCAATATGCCTGATAGATGAATGGGTTTTAATGTAACAATATGAAAAGCTTACATATGGCTTCAGATTCCACATTGAAACTAACTTTTATTTATCATTTATTGTGTCCTGATATAGTATCAAGGAAGAATATTCATGATTGTTTAAGAAGACTATTAAAATTCTCTCTCCACTTTCCAACAGCTTGTCTATATGAGGCTAGATTTTCTTCCTTTACCTCAACGGAAACAGCATATTGCAGAATTGAATGCAGAAGCAAATATAGAATCTAGCTATTATGTATTAAGCCAGACATTAAAGAGTTGAAAAAATGTAAATCAATTCTACTCTTCTCATTATTGCATTGTCTTTGGAAAATATTTTCCATACAATATTTATTTTAACATGTAATAAGATTATTATTTTTAATGACTCAATACTTATGAAAATTTATGTTTTAATTTCTAATATGGTACATTTTTAATCATTTTAAAAAATGAGAAACACTGAGCTAGACTGCCATAGCTAAAAGCTGAAATATTACTTATTGATATCCTCATTGTTCTTGAAATGCCCAAACTTTCAGGAGAATTTGACCATTTCTACATGGCAACAAAGGAACAGATTGGTTAATTTTACAATAAGCCAGAAAGATTAAATATTACTGTAGTCAGTATTATTAGATGTCGGGTAGACTGCTCAGTTTTTAGTGTGATATATTACATAGTTATAGCCTCTGAATTGCTTATCATTGGTTAAATACAGAAAGACAAATGTCATGAATACATGGTTTACAAATATTAGAATTTTTCTTAGAGTTGAGAAAGAAAAGGTCGAAATATTTCCAACCAATCATGCCATTTTTGAGAGTCACCCTAACTTGACGGTGCAAATCAGAAGAGATGGGGGTATTTAGTTAAGACGACAGCAAGGCCTTTGTTTTACAGATAAAAACTAATAAGGTCCACTTAAGCTTCTGAAGGCATTTCAGTTTTAGAAAGTTTAACAGAGAACTTTGGGAATTCTACCCGCCTCCCATCAGTGAATTCAATAATTTTTCTTCTTAGAGTATACGAATATGTAATTATTATTAAATGAATGAATATATAAATATTATAAAATGGTTAAAAGATAACTTTGTTTCCTTAATAACAAATGCCTTATTAGATTGTGCAATCCATATTGGTTTCACTCTTTTATAAATTTCTGTCACCTTTAGAATTAAGGACATTCAATTTTGTTCTTGATTATTCTAATTGATTTTATGTATGACATAAATCCCTGTAACAACATTTGGTTCTTGAGGGCAAGGACAATACTTATGTTGTATCACCTACAATGACATATTGTTGGGTAGACTCGATTATTACTGTTCAGTTTAAAAGTTAAGATGCAAGAAATTCACTTCCTCTCTGCAATTTTTGTGGAGGCTTTACTACATATAGGGCTGTGTTAGACGCCAAGAGATATGAGTTTGTGCATTTTGCTTTTGCAATGAGGAAACTAATGACGAGAATTAAAAATGCAAAGGGTACTGTGTTTTGAAAGGTGTATTCCCAGGGAAATAGAATTTCTTGAAAGAGAGAATTTCTGTTGAAAATCTTACCTCCTTTGCAAGGAGATTAGGGAGGTGAAGAGTTTCAGTGAAGGGGTTGCACAGTTGTCACCCTTGGCACAATATTATCAGTCTGAATGATGATTTTAAATAGCCTTGAAAACAGAATTGACTTTGATTTCACATTTGAACAGATGTTTGTCCTGGTAGTGAATGGGTCTGGTAAATATTGTTTTACATATTAATGGACCCAAACATTTCTGTTCTTGTCTTGGCTGTTGGCGGGCCCCTGGCCAGGCTTGTACCCGTCCTAGACAGTTATACCGGAGAGTTCGATGAGGGAGTTTGACCTTGAACTCATAAATTGGTACATTAGAAAGCCAGTCTTTCTGCCGTACTTACTGGGTTTAGCAATGTTACTTTTCTGGGTACAAAATGCTTAAGAATTGACTTAATGTTATTAACCATGCTAATGTGCAATAATAGTTGCATTTTTTTTGACGCTGAGTTTGGATGTCTAATCTGATAGATTTAAATAAAATATATAATGAAAATGCTTAGTTTAAAGAAGTTCATAATATGACATTGTGGGTTAAGACCATAAGCTTCTTTGCAGACAAACTCCCTAGCTGTGCCACTGTCTAGCTGTGGGATCTTTTTTTTTTTTCGCATGGGCAGGCACCTGAAAATGAACCCAGGTCTCTGGGCATGGCAGGTGAGAACTCTACCACTGAGCTGTCGTGGCCCACCCTAGCCGTGGGATCTTGAGTGAGGTTATTCTTTGTGCTTGGAGCTCATTATTTGTAAAATGGGAAATAACAGAGTTGTTGGAAGGATTAGTTGAGTTAAAGCATATAAAATGCCAGGCACATAAGTGTTTGCTATTATTATTGTTTTTTCTTTCTGCTAATAAATTACATCATAGTCTAGTGTTTCAAAAATTAATCATAGGGGGTGTGAGGCTAGTCCAGTGGTAGAATTCTTGCCTGCCATGTGGGAGACCTGGGTTTGATTCCCAGCCCATGCGCTTCCCAAACAAGCAAACATACAAATGAAAAACCAAACAAAAAAATTCAACAAATGGTGTTGCAAATAAGGGGATACTCACAAAAAGAATTAAATGTGACCCCTGCCATACAGCATACAAAAAAAAAAATAATAATAATCATAGTAGCAGTACCTTCACCACCACCTTACCCCGCCTCCCCTCCTTTCTTGATTTCCAGGCTGTATTCTCTGTTTCTGGAGTCTAAGAATTATGTAATTATGTGGGGTTTTTTTTGTGTGTGTATGTGTGTTTTGTGAAGATGATATCTACAGTGGTGAAAGAGATGCACTTCAAATAAGTTTCATTTTTTGAATGTCAATAACTGCTCAATTATCTCCCTATATATGCTGCCATTGGCAATGGCCAAGGCATGCCTGTTGTTAATTAATCACTTCCACTGAGAACTTAATTAGTGGCTTAATTAGGATCATCATTGAATAGCAGGCAGCTTCATCCTGCGCCAACTGCGAGTTATTGGCTAACTCCAGCAAGCCCTTCTGGTTCTATGAAAACTTAGACTGAGGAGTTGTGCTTCTATTTGTTTTTTTGTCCTCCTTGCAGAAAGTTCTGGAAGAGCACCAGTTATCTGGAATGCATGGGTGTACTATCATTGCATGCAAAAATAAGGGAACATATCTGTTTATAATGGCTCTACCAGAAAACCAAGATTGTCTATTGAATTCTTGTGATTGTGCTAAAAAGCTGGAAAAGGTTGTTTGCAAATGTTGAAAATTAGACCACGCATTCTGAGGATGACAGAGTATTTCATTTCTCTGCAGAAAGTTAAAGTACTTTCTTTCTGGAATCATTATTTTTTAATATATATATTTTGAAATATTGCCATATTGTTATAGGATGAAATCAGCACTCTATTTTCTTTCTCTTTACCCCTCAGGAAAATATGGACAAATGAGGCAAAAGTAGCATCTTCTTACTTTATTTTACTATAGAAGTAGATATTGGTTTGGGAGTGAGGAGAATGATCAGCTTTCTCCACAAACAATATTTGTCCCAGAATTTTGGATGGAATGTAACTATAACAGTCAGATAATATAAACACACCAAAGACTTATATTTTATAGAAAGGAGAATCATGTTAATCAAAATCCCAAATAAGGACAGGTACTGTTAAATAGACCTGCACTTCACTTGGGCATCTTTGTGTCCTTTTTTGGACTATAATAGGCCTTTTGATGAATTATGTAAATTGTGAACTTGCTGAAAGGATCAAGTGAAATATTTTCTGTCCTGACAGATCTGCTGCTGCTTCCAGGAGAAGTGGAACCGGATGTAAGCACCAGTGTTCCTTCTTACTTTCCTTCTGTGGACCGGCTTCTGACCTGTGAAGGAAAGTCAAGGCTCACTGTGAAAGGAGCAGACAAACAAATGGAAGAGGTACTCCACAGGGAATTCAATTAGATTTGAAACTGCTTAGCTTGGGTAACATCCTTTCAGAGAAATACTACTAGACCTGGGTGCCTTTTTTTTTTTTTTAATGTTTTTATCGTAAACCTTAACAAACAAACGTTCTATACATGCTGTACAATCAGTGGCTTTCAATATCATCACGTAGTTGTATATTCATCACCATGATCACTTTTTTGAACACTTGCATCTCTTCAGCAAAAGAAAGAAAAAAGAAAAAACTCATACACACCGTATCCCTTATCCCTTCCTCTTATTGACCACTAGTATTTCAATCTACTCACTTTAATCTTTGCTCCCCCTATTATTTGTTTATTTTTTATCCATAATTTTTACTCATCTGTTCATATTGTAGATAAAAGGAGCATCAGGCACAATGTTTTCCACAGTCACATTGTAAAAGCTATGTCATTATACAATCATCTTCAAGAAACATGGCTACTGGAACAGATTTACAGTTTCAGATACTTACCTCTAGCCACTGTAATACACCATAAATAAAAAGGGGGTATCTATATATTGTGTAAGAATAACCTCCAGGATAACCTCCCAACTCTGTTTGAAATCTATCAGCCACTGGCACTTTATTTTGTCTCATTTCTCCCTTCCCCTTTTTGGTCAAGACAAGTTTTCTCAATCCCTTGATGCTGAGTTTCAGCTTATCCCAGGATTTCTGTCCCATGTTGACAGGCAGATTTATACCCCTGGGAGTCATATTCTATGTAGAGGGGGGAGGGCAGTGAGTTTGCTTGCTGTGTTGGCTTAGAGAGAGGCCACATCTGAGCAATGAAAGAGGTTCTCTAAGGGGTGACTCTCAGGCCTAATTTTAAGTAGACTTAGCCTACCCTTTGCAGGGATAAGTTTCACAGGGGACGAACCCCAAGATCGAGGGCGCAGCCTGTGATTTGGTTGTCCCCACTGCTTGAGAGAATATCAGGAATTCTCCAAATGGGAAAGTTGAATTTGTCCTGACCTGGTGCTTTTGTATTTTTCTCTGACTTGGGAAAATTTAGAATTAAAGTTGCTTAATTGGTCCTTTTCCCTGCTACTGTCACTGTTTTATATATTTCTTTTTAAACACATAGAGCAATTATGCTTTCATGTGGAAATTTTGTTTTATGATATAGCCATGTAATAGGACAGTGCTATCTATGGACTACACAGAAGAAGGGATGGACAGTTTTCTTATCTCTTTTCATCTGAACTGGCCATTTTATTTTTATTACTTTTTATTGCTTCAAAGTCCTTATAAACCTCTTGTGTTAGTTAAGGTAAGCCCAGGCTTCTATATCAGAAAATCCCAACAATAATTCGGTGGCCAAAAGGAGATATTTATTTATCTCATGTAACATTAGATATTGACCTTTATCACCTTCCTTAGTCTAACACTAAGGTGAATTAGGCATGAAAAGTTACTGATGGTTCTTTATTATTGTTTCCTAATAAAATCTCTGGTGTATTTCTTGATTATGTAATCATTCAGGTACTAGTCTTTTCATTTAAAGATATTCTGTTATGGAAGTAGTCATTCAGTCAAAAATAACCCACATGTTTCAATTTTTTTATCCTTTATTTTGTGTGTATGTGGATGCATGTTAGTTATTTTTAGAGAAATTGTAGGTTTACAGAAAAATTGTGTGTAAAAGAGAGTTCCCATATACCACCCTATTAGTAACACCCTGCATTAGCGTGGTACATTTATTACAATTCATAAGGGAAGATTTTTATAATTGTACTAACTATAGTCCATCATGCATTTCAATTTTACATTGCCCTTTTCTTAAGGAACTTGTGGTCACTGGCATCCAAAGATACATCTAGGATGCTTGCAGGCTAATATTAAATGCATAAATTGGTTACAGATAAACAGGTAGGGATAGCCACTTTCCAGTGTGCTTTTTTCAATTACGGATTGCTCTCTCTGAGTTAGTAAAAAAGGTAAAATTGCAAGATCATTTCTAGTAGGAATCAGTTTTTAAATACTTGTTCATTTTCTTGGCTTCAGTTATGATTGTATAAATTATTGAAACAATAAATGATCACGGCACCTAGTAATAGAAATTGTTATAAAATGGTTTTAGTCAGTGGATTAAAAAAAGCTGAATGATTTTTGGAATCTTTCAAATAGCCAGTAAGTCCCCTATATATGCTCTCATCCTTAAAAGGAATACAAATTTCTTACTGGAAAAATATGAACATTTTTAAATGTTGGAATCAGATATGAACAATTTTTGAGTTGGTGAACTCATGAGCCATAGATGAGTAAATTTTGCCGCTGTTTGAATATCTGTAGCAGTATCTTGGTTGGGATTCTATTTCTAAGCATTATTCATAAAACTTTTAAGAACCATTTAGAATGATAATACTGCACCAACTTTGCCTTAAATTAATAGTATTAATCTTATTTTAAAACACCGAAATGACAGCAAATGAACAAAGTCATCAATTTCCTACAAATATGTCCTGCAAGTCCCTAACAAGGGCTACTTTGGGTCTAGAGATGGTAGTTGCTTTCTGTGACTTCGGTCTCAAAAGATGAAAATATGTCCTGGACTTCCTGACTTTCTTTAAATTACTCATTAAGAATCCATCAGTTTTCTGATTTGGGTTGGACCAATTAATTTTTTTTCTAATTTTATTGATGGTTTTATGTATGTACATTTTCCCCTTAGAGTCAGATATTTTATAAGACCCTCTACTTTCTATTTGTGAATAACTTCTTGCCCTTCTATTTGTGAATAACTCTATTTTGATGAATTTTGGAAGTTTTGAACAGCTTTACCGGACAAAAAGAGTTCATTTTAGGAAGGTGAAAAATTATTTTTTCCCCAAAAGCCATAAGAAAGAGGGCATAGAAAAAAAGCTTTGAGGCATTTTAGTAGGGGATCTGATTTTCCAGTTCATAATGGACTCTAACAGTGTTTACCTGTAAAGACGGGTTACTCACCATATTGCTTTTTTTTTCATATGCTGTATGGTGGGGATCACATTTCATTCTTTTTCCATATGAGTATCCTGTTATTGCAGCACCGTTTGTTGAACTATTTTTGTTTGTTTGCTTGTTTGTTTTGTTTTTTGGGAAGTTCATGGGCTGGGAATCAAACCCGGGTCTCCTGCATGGCAGGCAAGAATTCTACCACTAAACTACCTTTGCACCCCCCGTATTGCTTTTTAAGATAGGCTCCAGCCAAAATGTCACTGTTATTAATTTGAGCATTAAATTTTGTTTTCTTTAATTTACCTGTGTGGAACTATGAATGGAAATTATTCCTCCTTTAGGAATAAGGAGTCCCTATTGGACTAAGTCAGTTGAGCAATTTTAAGGAAACTTGCAGTTTTCTAATAGTGTATAAATTCTGTTCCCTGTAGAGGCTACAAAAAAAATTCAATTCAATTTGAAATTAGGCACCTGAAACCCACATATTTCTCTCAGCTCCTTAGGCAAAATTAACAGGTTAATAGCTTAATTCATATTTGTTTAGTAGCAAGGGATTTGGTAGTCTGTATTTCACAAATTCTTCTCTTAGAAGTAAGTCAGAATTTCAATTTGTAATCTAAAATCTCAGTCTTATATCTTAGAATCCTAAAATGAACTTAACTTGAAAAAACAGAATTCTCAAAGCTTGCCACAACAACCAACCACTGAAACACACAGAGATGCAACCTTATATATTTTAGAAACTGTCATTGGGAATTGCACAGTGAGGTCTTCTGAATTCCGCTTTATATCCAGTCTCTCTGTTAATTTCGTATCTGCCCCTTGTTTTGAAAGACTTCGAATTCATTTGTATGTGGCTTCAGAAGCTTACTTGATTAAAGTGCTGAAAAAGCAGAAACAGTGCTGAGTACAGTGCCAGATATGTAGTTCATAGGCAATAAATATTTATTGAATGAACAGATAGAGAAAAATATATTGCTTTTTACTGGGAGCAAAATTCTGATATAATAATGTGGTTAAGGTAATTCTTTCTTTTCCTTTCAATTGGTTCATTCCCCTCAACATATAAACGTGTAAAAATCCTTCACAAAACAAAAAAAAGAAAAGCATAATCTTCCCTTCACCTTGGACCCTCTTTAGTTACTCTCTCTTCTTTTCCCTCTTTTCATCCAGACTTTGTAAGACATGAGGCTCTACTGCACTAGTTAACTCTGCTTCCTTTCCCCTCACTCGGCATTTGATATACTGCAAAATGTCCTTGTCTCCAGCCATCTGACTGATATATTCCAAATAAAGGTACCAGCTACTTTTTAACTGTGAAATCCAATGGACACTTTTCAGTCTTTATTTTAATGGAGTTCTCTCCTGTATTTGGCATGGTTGCTCACTGCCCCTTTCCCTGGTACTCTTACTCTACGGCTTTCACTTCACTCATGCCTGGTTCTTTGTTTATTCCTCAGACCGTTCTTTTATTGTCTCCTTTGGAGTTTTTTTCCTCTGTTACCCCTTATGAGTCACTGTTCATCAAGTTTCCATGTTTAACCTACAGTTCTTCCCATCCTACATATTTGGATCCATTTTCATCTTTAAATTATTGCTTTTTATGCTTATGACTCCATAAGTAGAAAGTTATGCGTATGTTTCTATAAGCATAAAGTTATGTAGTCTCTAAGAGGGCAGGACAGCTGTCTGTTTTGTACAGGGTTATGTCACCAACACCTAAAATAGTGCCTGCCTTATTGTAGGTATCCAGCAAAAATTGGAATGAATGAAGTAATCTATCTAAAATGGATAGATGACCAAGTGTCCACCCTGGTTAAAAAAAATCCTTCATTGGATTTTCATCATCTCCAGGCATACAGGGCCTGTCATGATATGGCATCATCTCCATCTCTTGTCACTTTTTACCTTATGCTTTATCCTCTCACAACCCTCAACTACTTGCACATCCAACTACTTGCACTCTAGCTTATTTCCATTGCCTGCTCATGTGAACTCCTTGTCTACAAAGCACTCCTTCTCTCAATCTTGTTAACTAATATTCACCCTTTAAGCTTCTGCTCAGGCATCATCATCTTTTTCAGGAGGCCTGCCTTCTCTGAGTCCTTCCCAATCCCTGTAACCTGGGACGGGTTAGGTATTCCTTCTCTAGTCTCAACATCCCCTGACTAGACCATTTGCACTTACCACATTTTACTATAATGAATTGTTTATGTGCCTATTTATTAGTCTGTCATTTTCTGCAGGTCTTAACACTATCCTTGTATTCCTAGCATCTAATGCAATGCCTAGAATTTAATAGGGTCATAGAGTTTATGGAAAAAATGGGATGATTGCAGGAGGCTATTCCTCTGACATTTTTACTCAGGGCTACATTACATTACAGAGTGACAATGATACCTGAAAATATTTCAGAAAGTTCTGAGTATTATATTTTGGCATTGAAACTATAGAATCATTATTTTTCTTTTTATATTTCAGCATTTAATTGACTGCTTAGGAAATTAATCTAGCAAAATGTTTTGTTAATAATTCTCAGTTTTGAAGTGAAGAAATTTATAGCTTTTAGCACCACTTTTATTTAAGTATATTATCAATGAATAATATTTGTTTTGGCATCATATTGATTGACTGGCTAAGAACTTGATTCTTTGTTATTTCTATGACCAGTATCTTGTGGCTGATGAAGAAAATTATGTTCCATAATAGAGAATAATTTAAATGTATAAAAAAAGCATTAAAGGCTGGATTCCCAGCTCTGAGGAAGTGCTGCTCTGTGCAGCCAGAGCACATCTATCCCAGTACATGAATGTTGCCACAGCTCTACACATGTACCCAAAGGGCCTGTGCCCGAGACCCCCGTACACTAAGACTACACCCCCCAGACCTGTGCACCTCCACGGCTACATCCTCCCTGGCCTCTGTGTGCCCGCGTTCACAAGCACCAGTATAACATCCCCACCCTGTGCCTATACTTGTGCTGCAATGCACCACTGCACTGCTGTGCCCTGCCCCATACCCTGTAACCTGCTACGCATCCATCCCGAAACTCAAGGCCTTAGACTTCTGAAAGAAACCAACTCCCAAAGTAAATCAATCAAGGTATTTACATGCTACAAAAACAACAGAAATCACTAAACATACCACAATGCAGACAGATATAGCCCAGCTTAATGACAAAATTAAAACATGAGAGGAGACATGGGCATTGGAACAACTAGTCAAAGATGTTCATATAACTCTACTTAATAAAATAAGTGAGATGGCAAATGACATAAAGGAGATGAAGAAGACAACAGAAGAGCAAAAGAGAAATTTCAAAGAAT
This sequence comes from Tamandua tetradactyla, assembly GCF_023851605.1. Classification (NCBI taxonomy): domain Eukaryota; kingdom Metazoa; phylum Chordata; class Mammalia; order Pilosa; family Myrmecophagidae; genus Tamandua; species Tamandua tetradactyla. The sequence goes on from NC_135334.1 coordinate 113,101,875, forward strand.
AAATAGAAAAATAGATATCACAGAGATTAAAGACTGCTGATCAAATAAAAAACATACTAGAGGCACACAACAGCAGATTTGAAGAGACAGAAGAAAGAATAAGCAATATAGAGGACAGGAAAACTGATTTTGAACACTCAAAATAGCAAATGGCAAAAAAGATGGAAAAATTTGAATTGGATCTCAGGGAAATTATAGAAAAACAAAGTGCACAAATATAAGAATCCTTGGTGTCCCAGAAGGAGAAGAGAGGAGTAAAGGAAGAGTAGTTGAGGATATAATGGGGGTAAACTTCCCAACCCTCATAAAGGACATAAATATACAAGTCAAAGAAGGCCAACAAACTCCAAACAGAATAAATCCAAATAGGCCTTCCCCAAGACACGTACTAATCAGTCTGTCAAATGTTGAAGAGAAGCAGAAATTCTGAAAGCAGCAAGAGAAAAACAGTCTACTACATACAAGGGAAACCACATAAGACTAAGTTCGGACTACTCAACTAGCACCATGGAGGTGAGAAGTCAGTGGTAGGATATATTTAAGGTCCTGAAAGAGTAAGACTTCCAGCCAAGAATTCTGTACCCACCCAAATTGTCCTTCAAAACGGAGGGAGAGATTAAAATGTTCATAGACAGACAAGTCCTAAAAGAATTTGTCAACAAGAGACCAGCCCTACAAGAAATACTAAAGGGAGTTCTGCCAGTTGAAAAAAAAAGGACAGGAGAGGGATGTCTGGAGGAGAGCACAGAATTGAAGAGTACCAGTAAGGGTAACTTAAAGGATAAAAAGAGAAAGAGGGAAAAGAATATATATGTATATATATATATAAAATGTATATGACAAATAAAAACAAAAAGATAAGATGGTAGATCCAAGAAATGCCTTTTCAGTAATAACTTTGAATGTAACGGACTAAATTTACCAAATAAAAGATTCAGATTGGCAGAATGGATTAAGAAACATAATCCAGCTATGCAGTTTACCAGAGACTCATCTTAGACACAAGGATACAAATAGATGGAAAGTGAAAGGATGGAAAAAAATTTTCCATGCAAGTTGTAACCAAAAGAAAGCAGGACAATACTAATATTGGACAAAATAGACTTTAAATGTAAAGACATCATAAGAGAAAAAGAAGGACACTGTATACTAATTAAAGGTCATTTCACCAAGAAGATATAACAGTTATGTTTGTGCTCTGAATCAAGGCGCTCCAAAGTACATGAGACAGACATTGGCAAAACTGAAGGGAGCAATAGATGTTTCAATAATTAATAGTAGGAGACTTTTAAAACATCACTCTCTGCTGTAGACAGATCATCCAGACAGAAGATGAACAAGGAAATAGAGAAGTTAAACAACTTGATAAAATGAATTAGACCTAACAGACACATATAAGTCATTACACCCCAAAAACACAAGGATATACGTTCTTCTCTAGTAATCCTGGAACATTCTCCAGGATAGATCAAATGCTGGAGAACAAAGCAGGTCTTTATAAGTTTAAAAACATTGAAACTATTCAAAGGATTTTCTCTGATCACAATGGAATGAAGCTAGATCTCAGTAACCACCAAAGAACCAGAACATTCACAAATAAATGGAGATTAAATAGCACACTCTTAAACAACCAGTGGGCCAAAGACGAAATTGCTAGAGAAGTCAGTAGCTATCTGGAGACGAATGAAAATGAGAATACAATTTATCAGAATTTATGGAATGCAGCTGTGCTGAGAGGGGAATTTATTGCCCTAAATGCCTATATTAAAAAACAAGAAAAAGCAAAAATTGAGGACTTAACTGCTTACTTGGAGGAACTTGAGAAAGAACAGCAAACTAACCCCAAAGCAATTAGAAGAAGAAAAATAACAAAGATTAAAACAGAGTTAAATGAATGGGAGAACAAAAGGACAATAGAAAGAATCAATAAAACCAAGAGTTGGTTCTTTGAGAAAATCAATAAAATTGATGGGCCACTAGCAAGACTGACAAAGAAAAAAAGAGAGAGAATGTAAATGAACAAAATCAGAAATGAGAAGGGTGCATAACCACAGACCCTGAAGAAATAAAAGAAATCATAAGAGGATACTATGAACAACCATATGCCAACAAACAAGACAACTTAGATGAAATGGACTAATTCCTGAAAACACACAAACAAGCTACACTGACTCAGGAAGAAATAGAAGATCTCAACAAGCCAGTCACAAGTAAAGAGATTGAATCAGTCAACAAAAATCTTCCTACAAGGAAAAGCTCAGGGGCAAATGGCTTCACAGGGGAATTCTGTCAAACATTCTGAAATGAACTAACACTAATCTTGCTCAAACTTTTCCAAAAAAATTGAGGAAAAAGGAACTCTGCTTAACTCATTTTATGAAGCTAATATTATTTTAATGCCAAAAATCGGATTAAGATGCTATAAGAAAGGAAAAGTACAGGCCAACCACCCTCATGAACATAGATGCAGAAATTCTCAACAAAATGTTCAATTGAATCCAACAACACATTAAAAGAGTTATACACCATGACCAAGTGGGGTTCACAACAGGAATGCAAGGTTGTTTCAACACAAGAAAATCACTTAATGTAATACAGCACATTAACAAATTGAAAAGGAAAAAAAATCACATGATCATCTTGATTGATACTGAAAAAACACTGAACAAAATTCAACATCCTTTTGTGATAAAAGCACTCCAAAAGATAGGAATCAAAGGTAACTACTTCAATATGATAAAGGGAATATAAGAAAAACCGATAGCCGGCATCGTACACAATGGAGAGAGGCTGAAAGCTTCCTGCCTAAGATGAGGAATGAGACAAGGATGCCCAACGTCACCACTGTTATTCAACATTGGGCTAGAAGGTCCAGCTAGAACAATCAGGCAGGACAAAGAAATAAAAGGCATCCAAATTGGAAAGAAAGAAGTAAAACTTTCATTATTTGCAGATGACATGATACTATATTTGGAAGATCCTTAGAAATCTACAACAAAGTTACCTGAGCTAATAAACAAATGCAGCAAGGTGACAGATATAAAATTAATGTGCTAAAATGAATAACATTTCTATAACAGCAATGACCAAATTGAGGAGTCAGTTAAGGAAAAAATTCCATTCACAATAACAACTAAAGAATTGAGTACTTAGGAATGAACTTACCTAGGAACATAAAGGACCTCTCACACAGAAAACTATATAACATTGCTAAAAGAAATCAGAGATCTAAATAGGTGGGAAGACATTCCCTGCTCATGGATAGGAAGGCTAAATTTAGTTAAGATGTCAGTTCTACTCAAATTGATCTACAGATTCAACATAGTACCAATCAAAATTCCAACAACTTACTTTGAAGATTTGGAAAAGCTAGTTACCAAATTCATCTGGAAGGGAAAGAGACCCCAAATAGCTAAAAGCATCCTAAAAAAGAGAAACAAAATGGGAAGATTAATACTCCCTGATTTTAAAACCTATTATAAAACCACAGAGGTCAAAACAGCACGGTATTGGCACCAAGATAGAAGCATTGACCAATGTAATCGAATCAAGAGTGCAGAAATAGACTGCCAAATTTATGATCAACTGATTTTTGATAAGGCCCCCCAATCCTCTGAACTGGGAGAAAATAGTGTTTTCAATAATTGGGCATGGAAGAGCTGGATATCAATAGCCAAAAGAATGGAAGAGGACCCCTATCTTACACTCTATACAAAAATTAACTCAAAGGAGATGAAACACTTAAATAAAAGAATAGTACTATAAAGCTTCTAGAATAAAATGTAGGGAAACATTTTCAATACCTAGTAATAGGAGGTAGCTTCCTAAATGTTACACCCAAAGCACAAGCAACCAAAGAAAAAATAGATAAACGGGAACTCTTCAAAATCAAATGTTTCTGCATCTCAAAAGACTGTCAAAAAGGTGAAGAGGCAGCCAATTCAATGGGAAAAAATATTTGGAAATCACACATCAGACAAAGGTTTGCTATTCTGTATATACAAAGAAATCATACCACTCAACAACAAAAGAACAAACAACCCAATTATAAAATGGGCTAGAGATATGAATAGGCAGTTTTCTGAAGAGCAGACACAGATGGCTCAAAAGCACATGAAAAGATGCTCATTTTCATTGGCTATAAAGGAAATGCAGATCAAGACAACAATGAGATACTACCTCATACCTGTAAGAATGGCTGCTATCAAACAGCCTTGAGTAAGTTTCTTAACCTTTCAGAGGTTCATAAAATGGAGGTAAGAGTGCTTACTTGTAGTGTTGTTTAAAGATTCCTAGTACTGTGCCTGGAAGGAGGTGGGGACTCACTCAGTAATAGCTCCTATCATTATCTTTGTCAAAAAAGCATGCCAGTACCTTCTAATAAAGAGGAAATGAACGAGTGTCTGAAATTTGTCCTCTTGATGGTTTTGCAAAGATAAGATGATAGATGGCTGGGATATCACTTGCTGGATAAGAAATACCTATTTTTCATGATTTCTTTTTCCACAGTAACAGTATATAGCTTCTGAGTTACATACTTAATTTTCAAGAAGATTGCAAAATCTATTCATTGAGATCATCCTCCATGCAAGAATATTTTAAGCTGATTATAGCTTCAGGGCACTTTTCTTTCATTCTCGCATAAACCATAGTTTTCAATTATATAACCATCCCTCACATAGTATAGATCTACGCGAAGGTGCTGGATGATTTCATTGTAGTACACACCATTTGCTTTAGGAGAGGCTTTTAAGGAGGTGATACAATGAGATTTAAGGCATTTACTTTTTGTTTATTGGAAAATATGCTTTGTATCTACTGTAGGAAGTCTAAAAATTATGAATTTTGAATAAATAGAGACAAAATTATTGCCTGTTTTTGCAGCTACTCTGACTTTTAGATAAACCTCCAATATTTTAAAAATTCTAGGTAGTTAAAAAAAGGGATTCTGGAATTTTTAATTTAAAATTATACTATGTGTTTTAAAAATTCCTACTTTTACTGGCCTAGGAGTTATGGGTATTATCTGAAGAAGTATATCCAAATATACAGATTTTTTTTCTTAGAAAATTATGTTTGATGTAGTCTTTTTGTAGTAAATGGTCAAAATGTACTTAAAATTATCAAAATCTTAAGGTATAGATTCTCACATTTCAAAATAACTTAGTTTTTCCGTATGCCTCCAGCCCTTACTACAAGTGGTAAAAATGTAATGAATGTGTGCAAGGGAGAATTTCTCATTCTTGCCTTGGGTGGAATTAGTTAATGATACTCATTCAGATGCAGTGTGCTACAAATGGGGCATGTTAAGAGGCTTAAATTAGGTCAAATTGAATAATTGAATTTGTTCTTTTGCTTAAAAACAGATTAATCAGCTAAGAGTGCTAAAGTCTAAAAAAAGTTTAAATATTAATGGAGAGTTTATGTTTTCAACTTTATCTTCTTTTTCCTCCTTTCTTACCTTCTGTAGATACTTGGAGATGAAGTTCAGCCATTCTCGCTTGATGAAGAATTTGATTACGACAATGTGGTGCTAACCCCCAAGTTCACTCCTGCAGAGATGGATGCTGTCAAAGAGCTAGCCAAGCAAAAACGAGAGAACACCAGCACAGACTTAGAGGAACCTCACGACTGATTCTCTAGGACATTTTTGCATTTATTTTTGTTTTGTTCTTAATCAGGCAGCATTCGTAAGAATAGAAGATAAACCTTCTGTAATCCCTTTTGTGGAAATTTATATGTGTGTGTTCATTTTCAGAATTGTTGGTCAGTAGGGCGCTGGTGCTAGTGCAGAGATCTTTCTGTCATGTGGCTGCCTCCTATGACTGGTTAGGGAGTGATGGGGATGTGAAGTGGGGAAAATGAGCCTACTGAAGGGTCCATTTTGATAAGAGTGTTATACTAGGTGCTGTGGGGTATGATAATGAAAATTGGAGACATGATTCTACCTTCTTGGGGGTGCAGGACAATTGCACATGCAAAATAAATTGTAGCACATAGAGGAGAATTGCTTACGTGGATAGTTCACAGTTCACAGCTGTACAGAGAAAGTGGTACATATTTGAGTGCTGAAGAGATTGGGCTTCAGGAATTGACTGGAAAAGGCTTCACTGAAAAGAAGGCATCTGAGAATTGATTATATGTCATTTATTAAATTCTTGTACTTTATTATTACTTTAAGCCAGACAGGATGATAGTTACAAAGTAGAAGGGAATGATCTCTTTCTCCAGAAGCTTCAAATAATAATTTGAGAATGAAAAGGATGGGTAGAGAAAACTAGAGAATATAAAACCATATTATAAAGTCCTATTTTGTAGACTATCCATAAATATATTAAGTGAAGGAGAAAAGAAGGGTATAGGCAAAGAAGAAGGGGGGATAGAATGTAGAAAGTCATTTTTATTACTGAGGCAATCAGTAACAAATCAAATGTATTTAGGCTTAATTGGTTTTCATACAAGCCTGTGCTTGTGTGTTTGCTTATGTGGGTGTGAATGTGTTTATTCATAAAAATTGCCCTTTACATTATTTACATTATGATGTTCTCAATTTCGTGTTGGGGTAGAGTCAAATGATTTCCACATCTGTTTTTCCTTTGTTCATTCAAAAAACTTTCATAAAACACTGTTTATGTGCCAAGCCTTAAGTTAGGCAGTGGGGGAGGATACAGGTAAATTAGACCTGGTCTAATTTAGTAGGGAAGACAGATGTATGCACAAATAATTACAGTAGTGCTGCACCGTCCAATACAATAGCACTTGAATTGTGGCTAGTGCATCTGAGGAACTGATGTTTAACATGATTTAATTTTAATTTAAAACTGAAAAGCCTGATATTTGATTCAGTTCTTGGAAAACATTTAGAGCAACTTGCATACATTAATCTACTTTTTTAACTGTAAATTTTATGAAATCTGAAACCGGATTATTTTTTGATGACAACGTAATTCCTGAACTTGAATATTCTGTAAATGTAAAATACACATTGGGTTTTGAATAATTAATATGAAAAATTGTACAGTATCTCCTTATATTTTTATTGTTGAAATGATTATATATTAGCTATATTATTAAAAGGTTCACCTATTTCTACTTTTTTTATGAGACTACTAGAAAATTTCAGGTAACACTTGCATGTTTTCATTTGACAATACAGGGGAGGCTAATCTGTGTTCTAAGAGTGGTGTGTGTCAAGAGCTACTGGAGCAAAGCAAGTTGGAGTTGCTTAATTACATCTTGGAGAGCTGTGGAATCTTCACAGAGGAGAGATTTGAGCTGGGCCATGAAGAATCAATAGGATTTTTTGAGGCAGAGAAGAGGCAAGGACATTCCAGTCAGAGGAAATAGTGTAAAGAAAGGCATAAGGGTATATATAAACTGTTTTAGTTTCCTTGGCTGCTCAAGCAAATACCATGCAATGGGCTGGCTTAAACAAAGGGAATTTTTGAAAAATTGAGATATATTATATATTCACATACCATATAATCATCCATCCAAAGTGTTCAATCAGTGGTTCACAGTATCATCATATAGCTGTGCATTCATCATAATTTATTTTTAAACATTTTCATTTCTCCCAACAATATATAGAAGTAAGAGTAAAAACAAAAGTAAAAAAGAATGCCCAAAACATCCCTTACCGCCACCTCCACCTATTATTCTTTTTTTTTCTTTTTTACTCATCTGCCCATACACTGGATAAAGGGAGTATCAGTTACAAGGTTTTCATAATCACATGAACACATTTTAAAAGCTCTATAGTTATTCATCTTCAAGAATCAAAGCTATTGGATTACAGTTCAACAGTTTCAAGTATTTCCCTCTAACTACTCCAATATACCAAAAACTAAAAAAAGGTTATCTACTACATAATAACTTCATAATGATCTCTTGACTCTTATTTGAAATCTCTCAGCCACTGAAACTTTATTTTGTTTCATTTTTCTTCCCCCTTTTGGTCCTGAAGACTTTCTCACTCCCACATTGCCAAGGCCAGGCTCATCCGCAGGAGTCATGACCTACATTGCCAGGGAGATTTATACCCCTGGAAGTCATGTTCCACATAGTGGGGAGGGCAGAGACTTCACCTGCAGAGTTGGCTTAGAGAGAGAGGCCACATCTGAGCCACCAAAGAGGTTCTCTGGGTGTGACTCTTAGGTATAATATAAGTAGGCTTGGCTTCTCCTCTGCAAAAATAAGTTTCATAAGGGCAACCCCTAAGATTGAGGGCCTGGCCCATGAAATTGGCGGTTCCCAATGCTTGCGAGCCTGTCAGGTCTCCCCCAGGTGGGAAAGGTTACTATTTCCACCTTCTCCCCGAGTCCCTTAAGGGGACTTTGCAAATATTTTTTAATATTCTTACCAGATCACTCTGGAATGTACTGGGGTATCACACCAACCTGTACAATCTAACAAGATCTCACTTCCTATTCAAGGTTCCATTCAATTATGGTGTTCGAATAAGCTGACCATACAAGTTGGGTTAGACAGTGTGCTACTGAAAATATAAAGTTTGCGCCAAATAAACATCTCTTCCTTTGGTCTCACACAGAAGCTGAAGTTTTAAAATACAATCAATATCATCCTTTGCCCTTTATTCTAATTTGCCTTAGTCCTAGTCCTACCCAGATGAGCTTCATTTACATCTCTAATGGAAGTCTGATCACTTTTTCAGTGTTTTTAACAGTTGCTGGATGGGGTAATGCTACTTTCATAGCTACAGAACTCTAGCTCTGAGCCTCTGGTGTCACACGGATACCAATGGGAATTTTTGAGGTTAGGTCAAGTCCATTTGAAGGCATCATTAAGGTGATGTTTTCTCCCCAAAGAAGTGGCTTTCTGGGGCCTGCTGCTGGTGATTCTTGGTCCTTGCTTGTCACATGGCAAGGCACACGGCAGTGTCTCCTGGTCTCCCCCTTCTCTTCTGGGCTCCGTCGATGTTCAGCTTCTGGCTGCTCCCTCTGGCTTCCTCTTGCTGTCTGAATTCCATTTCACTTATAAAGGACTCCAGTATTACAGTAAGACCCATCCTGATTGAGGTGGGCCGCACTGTAACTGAAGTAACCTCATCAGATGTCCTGCTTGCAATGGATTCACATGCACAGAAGTGGATTAAGTTTAAGAATTTTCTGTGGAACAAACAGGTCCAAACCACCATGCAAACTATGACTTGTTTGAAGAAAAACCATTGCTTCCTGTGGGACTACTGTACAGGCAGCTGCAGAAGAGAAGTAAGTTGGGGTCAGATTCTGATTTTTAAGCAGAAAAATAACAAAATTGGCAATGTACTTCAGAATGATAATGCTAGTGTGAGTTGGAACAATAAAATGAATCGAAGTGAAACTAAATCGGAGACTGAGTTTGGAGACTGCTAGAATAGTTGATGTGGGAGATAATAAGATGCCCAAATTAAGGCAGTGTGGATAGAAAAAGCATACATGTATTCAGGAGAGATTTGGAAGGAAACCTTACAAGGATTGTTTACTGATGCACTGTGGGGATGAGAGCAATTGTGAGCTTGACAAGATTTTAACATAAAATCTTCTATGCAGCATACTGATTTGGGGAGACAACTGCATTTGGGATTTTATTATTCACAGGACCAGAGACTCTTTCAACTCAGTACAGCTTTTTGGTGTTTTAAATAAAGAAAAGACTTCACCATTTTCAAGACAACCCTATTTTATTGATTTAAGTAGTTTCATTAGTTGCAGAAATAAGGCCATCTTTTAAAGTGTTTAAAAAAACTACATTTTAGTGAATTATTTAATTATCTAACTTGACAGGGCACATGGCTGGTAAACATTACTGCAGAATATTCTATCTGAGGTTCATGCACCATGTTTTGACTTCTTTCCTCTTGGCAATTTTTGACTCCTGCATTATTTGAAACAATTGTGCATTATAGGAAAAATGATACTGGAAAATGGGTTCCTTAAAACCTTTGAAGGGAATGTTTTGTCTTCATTGGGTCATTACTGCTGCCCTAACTAGCAAATACTCCTGCATGACTGCCTTTCAGCTTAGAGGTTCCCTGAAAAAATGGAAATGGTTTGTTTCATGATGGCTGGCAAACACTAAGCAGGTGCTTTTAGAAGAAACCTGTGCTTCAATTGATGGGTGATGCCCACCTGGGTCAGGTAATGGCAGTACAAGTAAGATGAATAAAGAATAAAAGTAGGGAGAAGCATCTGAGTGTAGACACCAAAACGGAAGAGAAAAACATGAGCATTTTTAAAGTATCTTGAAATAATGTGACAGTTGCAACACAAACGAACTTAAGTGGAGAAAATATCACTTCAAGCCAGCTCTCACTAGTTCAGTGCTCAATTGACACTGAGCAATCTTACCATTTCAGGACCCATCTTATGTGGAGTGACTCAAGATGGAGAAAAAATTTTCAGTCCGATGTTGAATTTCCTCAGTTCCTTCATTGATGCTTCTCTTTTCTTTTCCCATGAATAAGATGGAACTGTATCTTCATTTTAAATGAGAACTTTATCCTATGCGCTAGGTGACTGTATGGTTGAATTAAAATATGAAAAAACCCAGTTAATGGAAAATTATTCATTTATTTGCTTGTTTCTTACAAGGTGGTGGTAAGTGAATACAGTAGCACAGGGAATGATACAAAAGAGACATTTTTTCAAGAATTTTCTAGAAAAAGATTTCTCCATATGCTGAAGAGAAATCCACACTTCTCATCATGGTGTACCCAGCCTTTACTTAACGTAACCCCTACCTGCCTCTCTGTTCTTATCTAATACCATCTTCCTCCTTTCTCCTGTTCTGGCCACGTTGCTTTCTTTTTTTGTTTTTCAAACATTTCCACCTTTTTTGTTTTTCAACGCTTTATTTCCACCTTAGGGCTCTACTCTTGTTTTTCCTTCTGCTTACAAGGCTTTCCCCTGGTCTCCAGGCTGCATCCTTTGCAGGATTCAGATCTCAGGTGAAATGTGGAGTCTCTCTCCGACCACCCTATCTAAAGTGAGCCCTTTCTCAAAAAGCTCCATCCTGTTAGTGTGCGTCCGATTCCCTTACCTTGACTCATTTATTGTCTCGCTCTCCCTCCTGTTAGGATGTAAAATGCAAGAGGGCAGGGTGTATCCTCAACATCTTAAAACTGCCTGGAGGAAAGTCAGTGTTCAATAAATATTTACTGAGTGAATTAAACCTAAAAGTATAAGCTGATTAATTGAAGAACTTGGAAGTCCATTTCATCAATTCAATTTGGTTAGACATATATTGAGCCCTCTACTAGTCAGGGTTCTTCAGAGAAACAGAACCAATTGTTATACATATATGGTTGAATTGGGTCACACAACCTTTTGATTCCGATCTCTGTATTCCCTCTGCCGTTATTCAGACCTTCTTTTTAATGTATCTCTCCCTGGAAGCCTTCTTCCTTTCTAATTTATATCTAAATATTCAATTCTCTCACTTCTAGCTTGCTGTACACATTACTTTCATCTATTTTCATGTTTCCACCAATGTTGCTTTAAAACTACCAATTATTAAAAACATCTCGATTTGACATCGAAGACCCTATTCCTATGTGTCCCATGATACAGACGAAATTGACTACTCACGGCTCCTGAGTATTTCCTTCTACTTTCAAGCTCTTGCTCCTATTATTCTCTTTTACTGAATGGTCACCCCTCACTTCTGCCCAGTGAATTTCTACTCATTCTTTAAGATGCATCCAAAAGGTCACTTCCTTCATGAGTCCCTTCTGATTCTCCCAACTGGGTGTAATTTCTTCTTCTCCGGGACCATGATGTCATTTTGTGATACTTTGGTATTCAGCATATTCTCCCTTGTATTACAGTAATTCGTGTACAAGTTTTCCCCCAACCCTGAGGGCGGACCTCAAAACTCATTCTTGCATCTTTATTAAGAACTGTCTCTTGCACATAATGGTTCTCATCACTGGCTTCATTTACTTCCAAATTCAGGTTGAATGCCACAATAAAGGCTCATATTAAATTTTAGACATCAACTAATATTTATCCAGTGTCTCCTTTCTTTGTTACATTTTTGTTACAGAAACAAATAATTAATGCTATGATTTATTAACACTTTGAATTTATGGCAAAGAAACTAATGAAAAATGTCTGCACAAGCTGCACCAGAATGTTGATTTATTGAGATAGGAATCAAGAAGTAATTCTATCCAGTGCAAAAGTGGGGGAAAAAAAGACTCAATGTTGTAATTCTAATGTAAGTAAATTTTGCATGAAGGAATACAGGAAGACATTTTAGTACCAAAATAATGACAAGACAGTAATAAAGGCTATGGTACATGATATATAATTATAATGTCTTTTATGTCTACAAAGATGTGCAGTCTTTCTAAAGAGTTATTTTGTTGGTTCCACTTCAGATGGTACTAGATTGTTATCTCCATTGTGTGCACTTAGAATATTGACATCCCTGTTAAGATTTAAAAAGTAAATTCAATAACTCTCCAGATTGTGTTAATACTGGCTATATTCTTGGAAAGAAATTAACATCAATTTTAGTTTAGATTGAAAAGTATTTTCAAAGGACAGCTTATATGCAAGTGGTGGTAATAGTGCTTGAAGTAATTAGGATGTTTAACAACCAGGCAGAAAAAGGCACTAATTATTCTCATCTTCATTTTGTTTTTGCCCACAAGGATGGGAAAACCTGGAAAGGATTAGAATCGTGCAGATTGGGGCTTTGTTTTATTTTATTTTTTAAATCATGGTCTCAGACGTCTGTACAAAAAATGGTCTTCCTAAATCCCTTAGGTTTAAGTGGGTCAGTTTCTAGAGGACATAGCACCAGAAAACAGAGGTCAACTCATTCCTGAAGAGGCTTTGGTTCCTGAAGAATCTTTTATATCTTTCTTTAAACAACTTGGTTATAGTGTCATCCTGTTTGTTGATGTATTGACCTTAATGATTTCTGGTGACTATTTTATAAGCATATAAACTATATTTTGCATGTTTATATATTATGTATGTATGTCTGTATATATATATACATTCCTGCATTTGGGTTTAATATCCTTTCTCAGGGAACAAAATATGTAGCATTTGTCTGTTTTAATTAACTTCTGTTCATTTGTATTACTCTGGCTTGTGGGCTTTACCTATAGCATCTGCATCTGTTCCCCCAATCCACCAAGTGTGAGTGCAACATACAGAGATTCATGTTGTGTGTTGTTTAGTGCTGAAGCAGCAGAACACCTGGCTGCTTGTGTGCAGGTGCACAGAACTCTGGGGAAGGGGTTTTAATTTAAAACAAACAAAAGGAAGAATGTATGCAAGTTGCAGATGAGGGAATGGGGTGTTGGATTTGAGGTGTTTCTGTGTTCAAAACCTATAAAGATACATGAGTCTTACATGACAAGGGCTGTGGAAGATGCTGGCCATAGTATTTGTTTTCTGTAAAAATATCCTCACATATATAATGGTTACTATATTTGTCAACTCAAATGAGCCCATTGTATTTTACTTAGTTATTATCTTTAATTTGTAAGGATCACAAACACTTTTGCAGATTGCATCCAAAGTGATCATTTCTTATTGTGCTGAAATGAAGCTCTGATATGCTAAAATATCAATTAAATAACCCATTCTCATGCCATGCACCAGATGAGAAATGAAATGACTTTTGAAAAAACTGTGCATTTTCCCTAAATCTGAGTCATATTTTTAAACAATAATTGATCAGAATAGAAAGAATGAAGGAAATACCAAGTATCAATTGAATGTCTCCTCTATGTTCAGCATCATCTTAGGCAAAGTATGGGAGAAGGAAAAAGGAGTGAATAAATACTGTAGAACATGCCAGAGAGGCAGATTTTGACACAGGGAAGAGAAGTCAATGTAATGCTCTGGGGAATCCAGTGGTGAACTGAGAATGCATTAACTTGACCCATTGCCTCAAATGAAATTTTTATAGTTAAAAGGAGAAGAAAGTAGACTTTCTTTAGAATTTCTAGAAGTTGAGCTCAATATTCTTTTGGGGAGAGGTGGCTCATCTTGATTATGTAGAATCAAAGATAAAATACCTATATATGTACATATTTCATCGGCCCCTCCCACCCCTGTTAGACATCTTGCTGCAGCACAGATGGCATGTGTTCGGCTGTGGTGGTGAAGGGTTGACATCAGAGGCAAAGAAACCCTTGAACCCCATCCCTCTCAACCCACAAGAACAGCTCCTCTAGACCTCAGCGATGAAAGCTGGAGATAACAGGGGCATTCCCACCCCGTGAGTCCTCTTGTGGGAGCTGACAGTTAGCACAGGTGGGCGTGGGGCACTGCCAGCCTTTGAAGGTGGTCTGTTGGAGGGGAATGCCTCCTCTTTGGGACTGGTGCTCTGCTCTGGGCCAAGGAGCTGCTTCTGAGAAATAACCAGGTGGTGAATACCTGCCTGGCTTTTCAGAAAATCAGAGATCGCTGTCAAGACCTGCTACCGTTCAAATGCTGCCAGGCCCAGTGGAGAGTCTTTGTAACATGGGGCTGTTTGAGGGGCCATCTTGATTCCTTTTTCTAGAGGTCAAATTAGATTTCTGAGCAGCTGGTGCATCTACCCCTTCCCACAAGCTAGACGGGAGGGAGGCTTGGCTTGTTCAACTTGGGGGTGTATAGCTAAAGTGTGTAAGTAGAGAAGCACATGTTAAATGAGTCTGCCATTTATCAGGCAAACGTCATTTCATTTAAATTACACTGGACTATTTTATCTTGACCCACAACCAAATGGAACTCATTGTAATACATTATCACATACACAAGATAGTTGGCTCATTAATAAAACCCCAGGCAGGAGATGGAGTAAACAATGGAAACCCTCACACATTAGCACCATAATGTACTACAATATTTTTCTTCTTTTCATCAAAATTCTTCATTTAATTAAATCCCAAGTAAATCAGCAAACAAGCCCTCTGCTTCTTTTGTTTCCTTTAAAAAAAATGAATGAATTATTTTTCATACTCCTAAGTAACAAAGAAGCACACATTCCTGGGCAGTGCTGAAAGTTTTGCTATAGCCAATCATGTGTTTAAAGAGTGCTTATGATGTACCAGCCACTAACACTGTGGAGTTGCATTTGTGAACAAAACAGATCACATGTTAATGATACGTGCACACGAGTGTGCGTGACGTGAAAGAGAGGATTTGGATGGTGAGGGGAACCATCATTGGGGAGGTCACAGATAGCTTGAACCTGGAATGACAAGATGCATTCAGACCTGGGGAAGGAATGTTTCAGGCTGAGCACACAGCCAGGACAAAGACCTAAGGTGTGAATAAGCCTGGTGGCCTGAGGATCAAAAGGAAGGTGGGTGTGGCTGGAGTGTGAGGGGCAGCACAGGCTGTTGGAGATAGGGCCAGAGAGATAGGGTGTGTCCAGAGAAGGCATGGGTGTTGTCATCCACAGTGCGGAGCTGGATGCTAATCTCAGCGTTATGGGAAGCCATGGCTTCATGTGTTTAAGAAATCAATTCTGCGGTGTTGAGATGGGGTCAAGAGAAGGAACAGGGAGATAGGCGAAGTGGCTAGTTGTGCAGCAATCCAGGTGTGAGTTGACAGGGGCTGGGCTGGGCTGCTAATGGCGGAGGTGGAGAGAAGGAGATGGATTCTGGACCCCTTTTTGAGATAGAACTGATGGGACTCAGTGAGGGATTAGATATGGGGAGGGTGAGGGGAGGAGAGGATTTGAGGCTGAATCCCAGGTTTTTCATTACAGGCTTCTCTTTCAACCTCTAAGGTTTAAAACCAGGATAGAGAAAAAAAGTATTAATTGGGGGTTGGGATCTATCTGAAACTTCCAAAACTAATACATCATGATATTAAATGAAGCATTGTGTTCTCTGACTTGGATGTGATACCTCTCAAGACAGATGGTATCTTCTTTTCAAGTAAAAACCTATGGGTCAACTGATTTTTAACAAGGCCCCCCTATCCTCTGAACTGGGAGAAAATAGTCTTTTCAATGATTGGGCATGGAAGGACTGTATATCAATAGCTAAGAGAATGAAAGAGGACCCCTATTTTACACCCTACACAAAAATTAACTCAAAGTGGATCAAACACCTAAATATAAGAACTAGCTCCATAAAGCTTCTGGAAGAAAATATAGGGAAACATCTTCAAGACCTAGTAATAGGAGGTAGCTTCCTCAACTTTACACCCAAAGCACAAGCAACAAAAGAAAAAACAGATAAATGGGAACTCCTCAAAATCAAATGCTTCTGCACCTCAAAAGATCTTGTCAAAAAGGTGCAGAGGCAGCCAACTCAATGGGAGAAAATTTTGGAAATTACATATTGGACAAAAGTTTGATTTCCTGTATATACAAAGAAACCATGCAACGCAACAACTAAAGAACAAACAACCCAATTATAAAATGGGCTAAAGATATGAATAAGCATTTTTCTGAAGAGCAAATACAGATGGCTCAAAAGTACATGAAAAGGTGCTCATTTTCATTGGCTATAAGGGAAATGCAGATCAAGACTACAATGAGATGCCACCTCACATCTATAAGAATGGCTGCTATTAATTAAACAAACAGGAAACTATAAATGTTGTAGAGGACGTAGAGAAACTGGGACACTTAGGCACTGCTGGTGGGAATGTATAATGGCACAGCCACTAGGGAAGACTGTTTGGTGGTTCCTTAGGAAACTAAATATCGAGTTGCCTTAGGACCCAGCAATAGCACTACTTGGTATATTCCCAGAAAAGCTGAAAGCCACAACACAAACAGACATCTGCACACCGATGTTCATAGCAGCATTATTCAATCGCCAAAAGATGGAAACAAACCAAATGCCCATCAACAGATGAGTGGATCAACAAAATGTGGTATATACATACAATGGAATATTATGCAGCAGTAAGACAAAATGACTTCCTGAAGCACATGACAAGATGGATGAGCCTTGAGGACATAATGCTGAGGGAAATTAGCCAGACAGAAAAGGATATGATGCATTATGATTCCACTTTTATGACCAGCCTAAAAGTAGAATCAGAGGCTTATAATACTGAATATAGGGAACTTAGAGCTACATAGAAACTAGAAATGGGTGAACCGTTAGCTAATGAGGTTGAACTCCAGTGTAAGGGAATAGATAGGAGTGAAGGTGGCTCTCTAGTGGGTCTAGAAGTAATATTACCATATTGAAGATGAACAAGATTGAAAGGGGTTGTATAGACTTATGTGTCCCACTGACTCACACTAAGAATATGAATGAGTTCTTGTAAGAATTAATTCAAAGATCGATTCTTGAATAAAGAGTGTTTAAGTCCAGAGTATAGGGGAAAAACTGCTATCGCATGCTATGAGCTACATGCAAAAGGAAACCATCAGAGCTACCACAGAAACAGCAGAGGTAAATAATGGGGTGAGGAACAAGAGTTAAGAGGACGTTTAAATTTCCTATTTGGCAAGGGTGTGTTTATTGGTTCTTTCTCCTGGGAACAATGAAATTATCTAAAATTGAGAATGTTGATGGACTGTGGACTTTGGGCTCTCTACATGGTGCCCGATGAATGAGGGTGGCTGAAGGATGCACTGACGGAGAAGTAGATTGGCGAATGATGGTGTATACTTATGAACGAAGGCTGTGCTGCCACAAAAAGGAACAATGTCGTGAAGCATGCAACGATGTGAATGAACATGTGAGACATTTGGTGAGACAAAATAAGCCAGAAACAAAACAACAATGGTGTGGTCATCTTTTAAAAATGCTTATAAGGAAACAGGGGCCTAGATTGTAAGTTTTTAGAGCAGACATTATGTCCGGAGTGGTGATTAATATTTCTGGATTTTGAGAGGCTGTTTTATATATATAACCTACTATTTAGAGATAAGAATGAAGCCGAACAGGTTGGGGTTAAAGTAATTCAGAACATAGGGGTAAAGAAGACAGTGTCTATGTTTTAGAACCACACATACTCTTTGAGACCAATGGGATCCAGAACTAAAATTTCTGTAGTGCATAATCTAATTCAACCTATCTGTACAGAATCATTTGAACAACTGAAACACAGGGAGCACAGAATAAGAAATGGGTCCTTTAATCCTGCATAGATTTTTGTAATGTCTGGAAACATCTTAGAGTCTATTAAGCAGATAATCAGAAAGTATTGGCAAAGTCCCTGAGAGAGGGGAGAAAGACTATGAAACTATTAAACCTTACCATCAGGGAATCCCCTGATACTGGGTCAAACTTTTGGGACATCCAAATCAATAGGCCACACCCTCAATCATGAGGCTTACTCTTGTGAAGCTTATGTAGGTAGCAGAGAGGCTTAGACTACCTATAGGCATGACTAGGAGTTACTTCTGGAGGACCTCTGTTGTTGCTCAGATGTGGCCTCAGTCTCTCTAAGCCCAACTGCAAGTGAAATCATTGCCACCCCTCTATGTGAAAGTCTCCCTGGAGATGTGGGAGATGACTTCCAGGGATGAATCCAGACCTGGCACCATGGGATCACAATTCCACCCTGACCAAAAGGGGGAAATGAAGTGTAATTAATAAACTATCAGTGGCAGAGAGAGTTCAAATTGAGTCGAGAGGCTACTCTGAAGGTCACTCTTAAGCAAGCCTCAGGTAGACCTTACTACCTATCATAACCTGCCAATCCCAAACCAGGACTATTCTAGCCAATCCTAAAGAACACCTAGGGCAATATATAAGATTCCACAAGGGTTCCATGCGCTAGAGGAACCTTCCAGAAATCTATAACCTCCAAATGGGTCCCTGGTCCAGATAAGTCCTGAAACTTAGCCCAACCTCTCCAGAACATCAGATAGCTCTGTCTCCCTACTCCATATAAGGGTGACAGACTCTTCTAATATAAAAAATTGAGAATTGCCATAGCCCAAACAACCCTAAAGAGATGTATGGAAAAATCAAAGGTGATGGTTGAGTTATACAGTGAAGATAGGATTTAACAAATGAATATGAATGCTGAATCATTCAATTGATATCTCCTTTAGTGTCCAGTATTTTAGAGCAGCTAGAAGTAAAAACCTAAAATTGTGAAATTGTAACCCATGTCAAAGTCTGAAATATGTTCTACAACTAATTGTGGTGCTGTGCTTTGAAACTTATAGCTTTTTTGTATATATGTTATTTTTCACAAAAAAAGAAGGAAAAAATGGTGATTGTGATGATGATAACATATTTAAGCCCTCTAGCCTCCTCTATTCTGGAGCAGCTAGAAGGGAAAATATGAGAGGATCATACGGTAGCCACGACAAACTTTGGGATCTGTCCTGTAACCACTACTGAAGAGTGCTTTGAAAACTGTTGCTTTTATATTTCTTTGCTTTGCATATATGTTATACTATACAATAAAAAAGCTAAAAAAATCTATGGATTATTTCATAGCACTATAACTTGCCCAGTCTCATTCTTACTCATCTCAGCATGTGAAAGTAATTTTAAGCCAGTTGCGTAACCATCACTAGTACTTATAGCACCTAGTGTAGACATAGTAATTGCCTATTAATGTCTGGAATTGAAATGAGGAGGATGCAGATTTAGGGGGACAGTACTCAGTGTGTTTCACAGACCTCTGTGGTTATATAAACTGCTATGAACTGTTTGGTACTAGTCCCTGGTGAGATAAGCTCAGAAAAGGAGAGTATGCATTTAGAAACTTTTTTAGCAATTTGAAGTTGCTGTGGTATCCAATAACATTTCATTTTTCTAGAACTTTATTTTTATTGTATTTTTTTGAAGTATTCTGAGCTGGTTTGGAATTTTAAAAACAAAACAAAACAAAACTGGTCCTTCACTCCAAATAATGTTAAAAGCATTGATTTAGGACAATAGACAATGTCATTGCTTTTCTAAGTGAGAAAGGTATACATCATGGTGTCACGTGACGAGTTGAGGGTATTTGGGGGAGAACAGTGCTAGGGCTTGCTGAGTCTTACTTTGGCTTCTTGCAATCACAAGTGAGTCATGGAGGCTCCAGGACTCGCCTGACTTGCCTGACTCTTGTGAGAATCTGAAAAGTGAAAGTAAGAAGCAAATAGAGTAATTCCAGTGGTGCACATTATAGAAAGAATTAATAAAACTGAGCTTGAATAGGTAATAGAAAACTTATGTGTGGAGAAGGCCAGTTTAACTATGTCTCCTTCCAAGGAATGTGGTGTAAGCTGCTCCCAACGGGTAGCTGGAAATGGGTCTTGCCATTTCAGAAAGCCATAAAATTTGGAGTTGGAAGGCACTACAGCAACTGCTTTATTGAATTCTCTCATTTTAGAGATGAATTAACTGGTGTCCTAAGGAAGAAAATCCCAGAGGATGCAGAAGCCTAGATCCATTGGCTGATTTTTCTGCCACAAATGCAGTTGAGGTTGTGGGTGAATTTTTACAGTGCTCATTTCTTAGTGTTGTAATTTTGCTCAACTTTCATCAACAATCCGCATCTCTGTGAAATTGGAGCTTGTGAACTTGTTTTTAGACTCCTGTTTTGACATAAACCAAAGTTCTGTTCAGTTGTGAATTTGGACTGGAAAAGTACAATTGCAGGCCATTGCAGCTTTCCTCAATTTGCACATCTGATGTTAGAAATATTTGCCAAGAAACCTTCATGAGGTGCCTTTATGAAGAAACCAAGCAACAAGCATGATTAGTCTGTACCCCCTGCCTCCACCCACTTCCAGTAGGAATTTACAAGCATTTAATTAAATTAGTGGAAAGTTTTCAGGGCTTAGCAGTTAAGATGATGAGCTTTGGGGTCAGGAAGGGCAGAGTTTGAGTTCAGCAAATATTTGTGGAGTGATAGTGTAAATAATTTACTCATCTTCAAAGTGGAGTAATACTACCTACTTCATAGTGATGCTGTGAGGGTTAAAAGGATGATGTGTAAGCATTTAGCATGGTGCCCAGATGAAGCAGGTATGCTCAACAGAGTGTTGTAGGCAAATGTACCTGACGATGGGACGGGGGTAATGAATGCAGAGGATTGCATGACATGGTAGGCTACTGAGTCAAGTCCAGTGTAAGGGTCACCTGGTACTCAGACATGATGACAGAGGCCAAATCTTCAGACTAGAGTGGGGTAAGGGGATACCCCAGGTAGCAGCTGTAGAACTGCCAATGCTCTTTTTTTTTTTTTTGCATGGGCAGGTACTGGGAATCAAACCTGTGTTTTGGGCATGGCAGGCAAGAACTGCCTGCTGAGCCACCATGGCCCACCCCTACCAATACTTTGATTTGTTGGGTGGGCTTCTTTTCAAGTAGGGAATTAGAGGTGGTGACGTATCCCATCTGGGCAACCTGAGAGTGAAGCGAGAACTCTAAAGCTGGGGGTCTGCATCCTGGGGGATTATCTGTGGGAAAGAAGGAGGTAGATATACCTGTGAATGTTGGCCACAGAAGAGGACTTGGAGCAAAGTAGAAATGTTAGAGGTAAGAAAATGAGGAGAGTGGGTTAGAATTTGAGACAGAGGTCACGTCATTGACTAGCAAAGAGGACCTTGGACTGAAGGAAAGCAGACGTCTTTAGCCAGGACTTGAATCAGGTCTGAGCTCTTGATTTCCTAATCTTGTGTCTCAGAAGCAAAGCCTCATCAGATGCGCTAGGAGAGGATATCAAGCTTTACCAAGATACATGGCTTTGGGCAAATTTATCAGCCGCTTCATGCCTCATTTTTCTCATGTGTGAACTGGGTTATTTCCTCCCTTGCAGGGTTGCCATGAGTACCAGAGAAAATACACATACGGTGCCCAGGACTGTGTCTAGTCTATGCTAGGTGGTGAAAGTGTCAGCTTCTGGCTCCAAAGATATACTTCCAAGTGAAGTAGTCTGGAAAGATGTATACATGGCAGCAAATTTACTTTCAAAGCTCCAGTAAATTGAATGATTTATTTAGACCAGCATTTCCAAAGGTAAAGTCCTTAGAATATCAAGGCCTTGAAATGCTCTATAAAAGCTTCTATGATCAAATATGAAAAATAATCTCCTTTTGCATTTTAAAGTGCATATTTGCATATTCAGGATTGTGTATTAAAGAAAATAATTCGTCTTAACTTAGTAGTGAGCATTTCCCAAACTCACTGTCTACTTTTCCTTTTGTTTTCTTTTCCTGCCTTCCTCCCTCCTTTCTTCCCTCCGTCTCTCCTTTCCTCCCTTCCTTCCTTGCATCTGCCCTTCTTTCCTTTGCTTTGTTTGTTTGTTTCTCTGAACCCTTAAGGATTTTGCTGGCTTTGTCTAAGGAACACTAAACCCTACTTTGACCATCTGGTCTGAATAATCTGATTCAGGCGACTCATCTACTGAAATCCCTAGAATTCTCCAACACATTTAAATGAAAAAATAATTGAAGTACTATTCGTTTTCTCTTTGTCAATCCTTCTGAAAAATAGCTTTCTTTTCTGCGAATTAGCTCCAGTCTGATTGGATTTTCTAGAGTAACTTTAGAAAAGTTTACTTACACTTTAACATGCATGCATTTTACCTGGGGATATTGTTAAACTGCAGATTTTGATCCAGCAGGTCTGGGGAGGGATGCGAGACTATGCGAATAGATTCCCTGGTGAATAGGCCTCGTCCTAAATCCGCGTATACAGAATATAAATTTCATCAAGATCTGCCAGGTGATTTGTAGGCACATTAAGGTTTGAGAAGCACTGGGCTGGAGCAGGGTTTTTCAATCTGGGTATTACTGACCTCTTTGGTCAGATGACTCTTTGTTGGGGTGGGGTGGGGCTGCCCTGTGCACTGCAAGAAGTTTAGCAGCATTTCTGGCCTTTTTCAGTTGATAAAATCGAAATGACTTGGATAAAAGAGGGGACCCAAAGCAAAATCATTATTATTTTTTTTAGAAAAAGCACTTTCATGTTCATTTGGCTCTAATTTAATATACGAAGAGTTGCTTGATTTTCTGGCAAATCACAAAACACCCCAATTGAGTAATGCTATAAAAGTCAAACTCGAGAGAAACTAGACAATTGCACAATCATCCCCCCTTGCCCCCGTTGTGATAATCAGAAACATCTGTAGACAAAGCTAAATGTCTCCTGAGGGGCAAAAGTGAGAACCACTTGAGAACCCCTGTTCTAGGTCTGCCCAGCTGTCTTTTCCTGTGCCAGTGTGGAGAGATTTTAAATGAGATAATCACGTGACTCTTGCCCATCCATGATTCCCAAAGCTGTTATACATCGTCAGAATCACCTGGGAAGACACAGCTTTACAGATTCTGACTCATGAGGTTTGGAGAGAAGCTTGGGAACCTGCTTTGTTCCCTGCACCCCCGTTAAACATAATAGCTTAGACTTATATGACAGACTTACACAGCCTGTTGTGCCAAGCACTGTTCTAAGAAGTTCGTATATATTAAGTCATCTCATTCTCATAAAACCTCACAAGCCACATATAGGCATTATCTCTATTTTACAGATGAGGAAACTGAGTCACAGAGAAACTTTTTAAGATTAATCAGTATTGGAACTTGGGGATCTATCTCCTGAGTCAGCATGTGTAAGCAGAGCTTACATTGGCATTTTCTAGGCCCGTTAATTTAAAAAAAAAGCGGGGGGGAGGCAAAGGATTGTTAATACATGCTATTTGGCAACATCTTTCAAAATATGGACTTCAGAAAGGTGTGGTGATGCATACGATAAAAAGGAGCCCTCTGTATTCTTCAAGAAATTGCAAAAATGTGGGTAATGACTGCTTATGTTACTCTCCTGCAATAGTCCATGTCATGTGAGGATTTGCTGGAGCGACTGAGAAGGAAATTTAAGGGGCCATGGAAGTGCTGGAATAAAGAGATTTGGGACCAGGGAAGCCTTTTAGAGCCCCCAGTTGCAATGGAGGCAGCTGCTTCTATTGTCTGAATGTGCTCTTATTTGGCTCAGGGTAGAGTGTACTGAGCCTCTTTATGGAAGTGAATTTTGCAAATGAACCATTTTTTCCAGAGAATTGGGGATGAACAAACCTGGCTAGCATTTTTCCCTCCCTATTGCTCTCCCATTCTAAGAACTGCTAATGATCCTGCCCCCACCTGGGCTTTTAAAATACACAGCTCCAAGCTTTGGTGAGAGACAGAACATCTCATCATGCTTTTTGCCCTCTTCTGAGTATTCAAAAGGAGTTCTGGCTAAGGCTCCCAGGAACTCTGAATATAGCCGCTGGTGGCCCCATAACAAACTCATTATCTCAGTGCCCCATTGCCCTCTATGGCCTGGGAGCTCTTTTTTGGTAGAAAGTGTGATCTGCTTTGAAGGAGTACCTCAAAATTCTGCTAAGTTGAGATATTCTGGAAAACCCAGCCTTTTAGAATCTCATTTGAAACCTAAAAAAGTGATGTGAAAATCAATTACCTTCACACATGAAAAAACTCCTCATATGGTTAATCTTTCTCTTCATAACTTCTTGATTATGTTTGGAAGTAAATTGCCTTGATTATACCTTGGATGGAAAGAAATGTCTTTTAATTAATTTGAAACACACTGTAGTGATGCTGATTTGTACCATAGAATGATAAATTGGGTCGAAAGCAGTAAGTCTCTTTGACAGGAATGAGCTGCAGTTGGGTTTTTTATTTTATTTTCGGCTGCGCTGTGTACTCAGAGCTCTGCTTTCTTAAAGCAACCCTCCGAAGAACTGGTGCTTTATTCAGAAATCAGACTGGCTTTATTGGCTTTTGGCTGCATGTTAATTTTAGGGTGGTAATTTTGCCAGCCACTCCTCTTTTCTTTTTAAACCAGTATGGTCATCTGCTGGCATTTACAAAGCCAAGACCGCTGTTATTTTTGAATGACTGAGCTGGATAGAGCAACTTCAAAGAACGGGCTCCCGGGTCCTGGGGGAATCAATCCTGGGTTATAAAATTGGCAGAAACCTTATTTATCTCATGAAAATATCTACATACATTTCAAAGAGGCAGGGACAATTAAAAATTTTCTACAGTACTCCAAGAAAAGGGGGGGCAGTAAATCTCTTCTCTTTTCTTTGCACTGGGGTGAATGAAATTTTTTCTTATTTTTAAATTTTCTCTTATTTCTCTTTAGTATCTATCCTTACACCAGCAGCCTCAGCATCACCTAAGAACTTCAGTTAGAGATGCAAGTTCCCACATACCCCAACCCCATTTAATCAGGAACTCTGCGGACGGGGCTCTAATAGGCTCTCCTTGTGATCCTATTGCTCCCTTAAGCTTGAGAACCCCCGTGGAGGACTGTTGATAGCTGCCCACGTGAAAAGGATCTGGGGAAGGCAAAGAATTTTATTTGACTTGAATGAACAGTTATCATGGAGTTTTAATTACAGAGCTAGTCACCTGCTCTGCTAGTACAAGTTACCTTCAAACAATTGACGAGAAATTAAGATACCTAAATCAAGATCTCTAAATTAGATACCTAATATCTAAATTAAGATATTAGATGAACTTTAATTTGGCCAAGATTATAAAATCTTAATGGCTTGGATAATAGAGGGGGAACCAAAGCAAAAGCATTATTAAAAAAAAAAAAAATACACTTTCATGCTCATTTGGCTCTACAACGCGTTCTCTAGCTTAGTATACGAAGAGTTGTTTGACTTTCTGGCAAATCACTAAACACCCAAATTGAGTAAAGACATAAAAGCCCAATTCAAGAAAAACTAGACAATCGTACAATTTTCTTGCTTGGACCACTTCGCCAGTGCCGTCCCCTGCTCAGCGAGGGCTGGAGCCTGCTGTGGCCCCGGGAGAGAAGTGCTTTAGAGATTTAGGTGCAGATTTAGGCACAAGGGCTGATGTAGGTCATTTGGAGCAGTTCAGAACTTCCTCACTGGAGTCTGCCTTGAGAAAACGGTCTTTACATCTCAAATATGGCCCATTCCTGAGAGACAGCTGTAATAAATTGGTCCCCATGGCCAGGAGACAAACACATTCACGCTGCCAATGAACAGCCCGAAGGAGAGCAGGTGGAGTTGGATTTCTTTGGAGTTTTGGATTCTCCTGGGACGGACCTTTCCATGAGTGCTCTGTCGTGGGGCCCGTGGGCCTACCTGCCAGCAGCACCGTGGACGTGCCACACAGCCAGAGGCCCCCGGATGTGGGTGCAGCGAGAGCCTGGAATTGAAAAGCCAGGCTGAGGCTCCCCCACCCAGAAATGCCTGCAGAGGGCGAGATCATGCACAGGTTTTAGGGATCAGACTCCAGGTGACGAGGAGGCTCAGACCCAGAAGTTTGCCAGAACCTTCGAAATCTAGAAGGCTCTGAAAGAAAAAGATCCACTTCGTACAGGCCTGAACTCTGTGGACACATCTTTCTCTGACCTTTGCAAGCAATCTGAGAAATAAAAGAAGGGACTGAAAGCAATTGCTGGAATGAAGAATTGCTCCAGCGTGTTGAGGATTACATACTACAAATTGAAAAGGAAGGCCCAAGATACCGAGCACTGAAGCTCCAAGCAGAAGAGAAACTCGATGTAGCAAAGGAGAAAGTCACTCAGGTGTTGAAGGAGGCCCAGGTGGAGGTGTTGGCCCTCCAGGAGATGCTGATAAAGAAGGGGGCGCTGGTCCCTTCCCCAGAGAAGGCCACTCACTGGGCAGAAGAGAGAAGAAAACCATGAACTAAAAGCAGAGTCTGGGGTGGAGAAATCAGCTGTGGAAGTCCCTGACCTGGGGCCTTCTCTCCCTCTTGTCCATCTGTCCTTCGTGACTGTGCCAAGCAGGTCTCCTGTACTGTTTTTCTCCCTCTTATTTTTGCTTTCAGTGGAGATCAAAGTATCCTCAAAACCAAGCAAAAAAACAAAACACAATACTATAGAAAATTAAGCATAAGATATGTTGACTTCTGAATGTTATGCTTTTCCGTGCTTGCTATGTTTGGCATGTTAAATGTTGCCACTAATCTTTAAGAACACTGAAAAAAGGCACAAATTAAAAAAATGACGTGCGCACACACATAGAGTAATCTAGAATAGCCAACCAGGAGGAACATTTAGTTCTATGCCCTTTAAGGTTTCTTTTTATTAGGTTGACTTTTTTTTAAAATCAGCGTCTACCACTCTCTTATGGGGCCTTACTAAAATTGAAGTGGATCTATAAAATCATTTGATTCATTTTTCAATAGAATATATTTCAGGTATGGGAGACTGCAGAGGAACAGGACATTTTGCATAATATTTAATTAGTGGATGTTTGTCTGGTAAAGCCTTATGTGACCCGAGAAACTATCAAAATAATGATGAGCACAAATGGCATATAGGGGACAGAGACCCCGCAGGACGCCTCATTCATTTGACTCGTACCCCTCCAGGGATACGAGTGCTGTCTGCAGCCACAAGTGTGCAGTGGTGGATCGCTTTCTCTTTGCTTCAGTGCTTTTCTTTCAAGCAGCAGAGAAACGAAAAAAACAAAGAATTTAAGAATAGCAGAGGAAGAAAGGAAATCAGGGGCCAGCTGAGGTCCTGGACTCGAGGTGGGTCTGCTTTTCAGTCACAAGCTGGAGCACTAATTGCCTTCACCACTCATTTGTACAAGTCAGATCTTGCCTTTTAAAAAAATAATTCACGAGTACTGTCCTTCTTCCCATTCGAGTGAAGTTTCCTTGAAGCTGGAAACAATGTCATCACGTTTCTTATGTACTTCCTGTCGTTGAGGATGCACAGGAGGCTCAGGAAAGATCTGAAGAATTTAATTGGAGAGCACGGTAGCGTAATGGCATGATACTTTGAAATAAGTGTTTGCTTTTTTTGTTTTGCCTTTCCCTACCCTTCCTCTTCTCTTTAGTTTACTTGAGGCATCCCCCATCTCTTAGGACAATTACAAGAGGGATGCAAAGATAAAAAGTTAATATTACAATTTTGATATCTAAAGTAGTATTTTTTTTTTTTGATTCTGCAGGAAGACAGAGATCTTTGTCGACAGAGAATAAGATATCCCAGGTTCCTTCTACTCCCTCTATATTCAGCGTTTTGAGAAGTGGTCCTCAGTCGATTAAAGCAGGAAGATTTTCCGAGTGTAGCAGCCCAGAAGAAGGATAAATGGAAAATCCACTGTCCCCCACTGTGGGCGGGGGGGATTGAGGGAAGAAGACGGGAAGGAGGAGGGAGGCGAGGAAGGGGTAGGACACAAAGGCTTGATTTCCTTTTTCTGGGAGCCCTGGAAATGGGAAGTGTGTTTGTGTGTGTGTGTGTGTGTTCATGTGTGTATCACCACATGTCTTTGGGATTCTGGGTGTGGATTTGCTTCTCAGTTGCCCTGGTGTCAACCATGGACAGCTCCATCAATGGACACTGGCAGCACAGCCTGGTTAGCTGAGGAGGAGCTGGAGTTGGATTTCCTGAATCTCCCTTATTTCTCAAGGGACTGAAAGGGACTCGGGAATCCCTTGTGCTCCCAGGACTAACCACTGACGGTTGCACAGCCTGACTGGGCAGCTCACCGAAAGGGGTTGCTTCAGGAGGCAGAGGAGATGTGTTGCTGAGACAGCAGGCGGTCAGGGATTCCTGGTCAGGCCTTGGGGGTGGGCCGCGAGTGCTGAGGTCGGCCTAGTCCTGCAGACCCTCAACTATGCCAGCCACGGACCGTGCAGAGGCACCAGCAGGATGCTCAGGGCAGGTGGTCATGCTCAGGGGTCTCCCGTCCAGGAGACAGCCTGGGCCCCCACAGCAGATGTTGGCTGGCAGCCTGGCCAGCTACTCTCACCGCTATCAAGTCACGTGAGCCACACCCTTCCCCTCAAACCCAGGGCACTTCCTAGAGGGGTGCAGGGCGGGGGGACCAGACTTGGAAGCCCTGAGCGCTTGGCCAATTCATCCAAGCAGAGGTGTGATCCTATGAAGGCTAAATTATCAGACTGGACAAACATTTTATTTTTTGCTTCTGCCATCAACTGCACGAAGGCTGGTGAGGAAAACCTGATCAATTATAGAGGAAAAAAAGGCTATTTTTTTTTTGTATATCTGAGTAGAGTGTTAAGTGAATATTGACACAACTACAATGTTTCCATCCCCCCTCCCCATATTTCTTAAAATTCTTAAAGAATGGACATTTCCCAGCCTCCTCTGTAAGTTTCCAAAGCTAGAGCCCTGTTGATAAAGGCATCTGCTGGAGGCGGTACCTCCCGAAGTGGAGGTGAGGGGATAGAAATCTGCTTGAGAGGAGCTGAGAGTGAGAGTGGGGAGCCAGCCCGCTGGCTTGACTGAAAGCTGTGTGCAAGCGCCTCTGAGCAAACAGACCGGTGCGCCCGAATGGTCAGCCCGGATGTTTCATTCTCCACCTAATGCCCACCCATCTCCAGGGATGAGGATAAAAGCTACTTCGAATTTGATTATTTGACTAGGAAGCACCAAAACTGTCATCTATGGAATTGAAAGATTCTCCATCTATCACTGCAAATCATGCTCTCCAGATATGAATTTTATGCAAAATTCCAGATACGAAATTTAGATTTGAATTGGAGCATTTTTTTTAAAAAGCAAAGCACTTTGAAAATGAGAAGTAGCATGGACATAGAGGACCTGGCCAGACCCTGGCGTGCAGTAGGCCCGTTAATAATATGGGGTTAACTATGTAATGTGGGGGTAACTGGGCTTTTCTTGGCCGGCTATGAAATCCAGCCTCCAGCCTTCAGGTACATACCAGCTATAGGGTGACGTTGTGCCAGTGGAGCTGTCAAGTGACTTTCATGGGAAGCTTGCTGGGTGGGGGGGGCGGGTGCCATTTATTATTGTGTGCCAGGAACTTGGATCTTTTCATGCAAAATCACATTTAATCCTCTTAGCATCCCCATGAAGTAGAAATTTATATACTGATCACATTGATAAGAAGACTTGGACTCTGAGCGTTTAGGTGACCTGCCTAGGTCCCCAGCTAATGGGTTGGGACGTTGGAATTTAAGCCTAGCTCTGACTTTTTAAAAAAATGTTTTTTATTGTTAAATTGAACATATATACAAAGAAAAGAAAGAAAAAGCCATGATTTTCAAAGTACACCTCAACAAGTAGTTACAGAATAGATTTCAGAGTTTGTTCTGGGTTACCATTCACTATTTCAGCTTTTTCCTTCTAGCTGCTCCAAAATGCTGGAAGCTAGAAGAAATATTTTTCTTTTTTTTTGTGAAAAAATAACATATATACAAATAAAACAATAAATTTCAAGGCACAAAACAGCAATTAGTTGTAGAACAGGTTTCAGAGTTTAGTATGGGTTACAATTAC
Source organism: Tamandua tetradactyla (assembly GCF_023851605.1). NCBI lineage: Eukaryota > Metazoa > Chordata > Mammalia > Pilosa > Myrmecophagidae > Tamandua > Tamandua tetradactyla. The sequence continues at coordinate 113,132,038 of NC_135334.1, forward strand.
CCGATTTTAGGTTTTTACTTCTAGCTGCTCTAAGATACTAGAGACTAAAAGAAATATCAATATAACGATTCAGCAATCATGCTCATTTGTAAAACCTGACCTTCCCTGTATAACTCCACCATCAATTTTGATCTTTCTCCCACTCTTTAGGGATTTTTGGGCTATACCTACTCTATATTTTTTGTGTTGTAAGGGTCAGTCACTAATATAGGGTAAGGAGATGGAACTAGCTGATGTTCTGGAGAGGCTGGGCCCTCTGCATTTCAGGACTTATCTGGTCCAGGGACCCATCTGGAGGTTGAAGTTTTCAGGAAAGTTACCCTAGTCCTTGGAACCTTTGTAGAATCTTATATATTGCCCTAGGTGTTCTTTATGATTGACAGGAATGATTTTGGTTGGAGTTTGGCAAGTTATCATAGGAGCAACATCTAACTGAAGCTTGCGTAAGAGTGACCTCCAGTGTAGCCTCTCGATTCTATTTGAACTGTCTTCAGCCACTGATACCTGATTTGTATCACTTCTTTTCCCCCTTTTGGGCAGGATGGCATTGTTGATCCCAGGGTGCCAGGGCCAGACTCATCCCTGGGAGTCATTTCCCATGCCCCCAGGGAGCTTTCACCCCTGGATGTCATGTCCCACATGGAAGGGAGGGCAATAGTTTCACTTACAGAGTTGGATTTAGAGAGTGAGGCCACATCTGAGCAATGAAAGAAGTCCTCTGGAGGTGACTCTTAGATATAACTATAGGTAGTCTAAGCTTCCCCGCTACCTACATAAGCTTCAAAAGAGCCTCAAGATCAAAATCGTGGCCTATTGATTTGGGTGTCCCTAATGTTTGACACATTATCAGGGGTTTCCCTGGTGGTAAAGTTTAATAATTCCATATTTTTTCTCCCATCCCTCAAAGGACTTTGCCAGTACTTTTTGATTATCTGCTTAATATGCTCTGGGATGTGTCCAGGCATTTCATTAAGCTCTGCAGGATTAAAGGCCCTCATTCTTATTCTGGCTCCCTGTGTTTGGATTGTTTAGGTGATCTATCCAAACAGGTTGAATTAGATTATGTGCTACAGAAAATTTAAGTTCTGGACAAAATAAACTTTTTTCCTTTTCTCTCAAAGAGTAGATGAGGTTCTAAAATATAGACCATGTCTTCCTTACTCCTGTATTCTGAATTACCTTAATCCCAACCTGATTGTCTTCGCTCTTTTTTATAAATACCAGGTTATACATATGTAAAACACCCTCTCAAAATCCAGAAATAACAATTACTGGACTAAATGTGTGGTTCTGTCTTTTTAAAAATGTTTATTATTTTTTACAGCAGTTGTAGATTTACAGAAAAAAATCACGCAGAATGCAGAGTTCCTATTTAGAACCCCTTCCACCCAGTTTTTCCTGTTGTTAACATTTTTGCTTTAGCGTGGTACATTTGTTACAGTTGATGAACCACTATTATTATATTATTAACTGAAGTCCAGAGTTTACCTTAGTGTTCACTCTGTGTTTTAATATATATTTTTTATTGTGGTGGGGTATATGTGTGTGTATATATACAACATAAAATTTCCCATTTTAACCACTTTCAAGTAAGCTTTGGGAAAAAAAAAAAAGACTCTGCTTTGTAGACCCTCTCCGCTACACAACACTGCCTCCTCAAGGGAGAGGTAAGAGTCTCCCAGAGGCATCCAACTGTTGCCTTTTGTACTTCTCTTTTGTAGAATAGACTCATTTATGTATATTTTTAATTAAACATCAACGTTTTCCTTCCTAGATGGTCAGCAACGGGAGGGCCGTGTCTAGTTTGGTGAATGCCTTTTCCACAACACCTGACACAGTGCTTGGCCCACAGCCCGTGGCTGATTGTGAGAAAGCCAGCGCTGCTGGGACCCTGAAGGCAAACAAGGTCTGAGGATGGTTCTTTGCAGATAATTAAATTTAATGATGTGTCTTCAATTCATTCAGAGAAGCGAACTTCTTTTTCTTTTTCCTAGATAATGTTATTGATGATGTGTGATTTCTCTGATATTCACACAACGCCTACCTGATTAATAAAGAGGTAAGACATGTCAAATAAACCCCAGCCAGATCAACTGCTGGAGGGATGACACTTGCCAGGGTTTTTCTGAATTTCTCCCTCTTGACCTTCATTTTTCCCTCTTAAAGGCGAGGATACGATTTGGCTCCTACAGGTTGGGAGTGTGTTCTGGGAAGCTTTGAGAAAGAATAGGAATGGGGCCTGGCTTTAGAGCTCTGGGCCATACTTAAATGGCCAGCCGCTGAGATTCCGGAGTGACAGCGAGGCTGATTAAACTGGAGTCCCACAATAGCCACTAACAAGAAAGGGCGAGAGCCGGATGAATTGAACGAGAGCTGAAAACGGGAGTTCAGAGGGTGACCTGATTACCCAGTTTCTCCTGTGCTGTCTGACTGATGTCTTATGTCCATCTGGAAACAGGCCACGTCCCTTCACGACCGCCCGACGTCTGTGCTGCAAACGCAAAAGTGAACCATAGGGAGCCTCGGGAAGAAATGCATCTCTTTTAATGGGGGTGGGTATCATTTCAGCCGCCGCCACTTTCATGTGGGAACCACTTGGGGGCACTGTTGCATCATTCCTGGCGAGGCCTTCGCCCACACCCGGACTCCAGGTGAATTCAATTGCTAAGCAATAAACTGGGAAATGCGGGGACTGTGTTGGTTCAACCAGCAAACATTGTACTTGTATTTGGTACCACTGTGTTTTCCGTGATAAAATATAGCACACTCCAGGAAAGGTAATCTATTATCACCCCTTGTTAGAACACTCGTGTAATTCAAGCAAATAACCAGCAGGGACACAGTCTGAATTCCAGTCTTCACACCTGGTGTCCCCAAGATCAGACTAATTAGTTTTAGTCCATCCAGCCAACACCTGCTTGGGGAGAACATTTAATGCCATCAAACAAACCACCCGCCAAGAAATAAGGAAACCAGGCAAGGCACACACCCACGTCACGTTGCCGAGCTCAGCTCTAAAACAAAGCTTACAACCTATCCTGGTGGATTCTCTTAGAGAAAACAATTTTCTAAGGTAAGCTTTTTCCCTAAAAAATTCAGCTCTGAGTCCTGAAATGTCCTGAAGCAAAGAGGAGAACACTGTTCCCTTTTCGTTAGGAAATAATCTCTGAGGACATACTTCTGCAGGTTTTTTTTTTAATATGCTTTGGGTTCCTCTGATTTCCAGTTGTGTCTGGGGAAAAGAGCCCAAAATGAAATTCGGGGGTGCTATCATGTGCCACAGTGTTTGGGGGGTCTTCCAGAGTGCCGTGGGACTTGGATTGACTACTGAATACTTATGATTTGTATGATTTGTAAGGCGAGGTCACAGATGTTAAATTCTTCTTCTTCTTTTTAATCCCGAAAAGATGCAGGAGAGAATGAATTGCTTCCAGGTGGTGTGTTCAGGGAATGCATGCTGCTTGGGCAGTGGGTCTCAAATTTTAGTGGGTATCAGAATCACCTGGTGGACTTTTTAAACCCAGGTGCTGGGTCCCACCTCCAGAGCTTCAGATCTAGTAGGTCTGGGGTAGGACCTGAGAACATGCGTTTCTTACAAGTTCCGGGTGATATGAGTTCTGTTTGTTTGGGAATCATGTTGAGAAACAAAGCACAACTGGGCATGTCTCATTTAGATGCATTGCTTAAAAATATTAGAACGCTTGGCTCAGTGGAGTGAACAGCTTGCTTTAGGATCTAACGGTGCTAGTCCCAATCCAGGCCCCAGGATTTAGGAGCTCGATGAATGGAAGCAGTGACTTTACCTCCTAGAACCTGAATTTGTCATGTGTACGAAATGGGATTGTACTCAGCTATCAGGATTCGAATTCTGGTTCTGCTAGTTCTTATCTGTGTGACCTTGTGCAGATTTTTTAACCGCTTTGGTTCTGACTCTTCATGGATAAAAAGAGACATGGTATTTTTAAGTTGGTGTTGTTTAGGGAGTAAAATATTTGATGTAAAGCCACCTTTCATAGGCTCTGTTGCTCCCTCCCTCCCTTTTCTTCTTCCTTCCCTAATTGATATATGTCCCTAATAGCGCTTTATAAAATGTAAAACTTCATGAAAATATTAATTTCTATTTTGCAGAGAAATTGCATTAGAAATTGCACCTCCTGTAGGTGGTTTGTTTTCACTAACTAGCTAGTTCGAGTGAACTGTCTATTTTCATCCATAATCTCATAACTAACTGTTTGATGAAAATCACTGGACAAACCAGATGTTTGCTTAGCATAGCCCTGGATGCAAGAAGGATGCTGGAATCTTCTTCAGATTGAGGTGGGCAACCTGCTTCCCTCTTTCGGCTACCATTGTTACAATATGAATAAAGAGCTGCAGCTTGAATGGTTAAATGCAGCTTGGCTCAGAGAACTGGGGTCAGCGGGGCCCATGAGAGGCTGGTGCCCAAGCAGCGTGGACTGACTTGTCTATTTGATGTCAACACAACCTGTTATAAAGTGAATAAAAATTGTTGGTCATCTAACTCTTAGTTGGTTTGATGATGTTGAAGACATTTAATTCTGTTTCTGTGGCTAACTAGTTGTACAACTTGAGGCGAGTCATTTTCCATCGCTGAGTTTCAGCTCCTCCCTGGACAAAACGAGGGTGAGCCTGAGATCAGGCTTCTCCAACAGCAGCCTGGAAACAGATTCACTTGCCAAATCTTGTGATCGTGCATTTTTAATGGAGAGAGGAACCATAACTTCCATCAGATTCTCAAAGGGGTCTGTGGTCCTACCAGTTTTAACACGTCACTGAAGTGAATACTCAGCTTTAGCCTTCTGTCTGTGCTGCTAAGTAACTATTTCCACTGGGTTTTCACTAACCAGGTAAAATAGATCAACAAGCTCTATTGTGTTGGTACTGCTTATGAGTCACAACTTTTTAAACAATAGTCAAAGTTTGGAAAAAGATCAATGGCCAAGGAAAGGATAAAGCCATAGACAAGCTAACTGGTAGAATGCAGTGGCATCTTTCTGAGTGCTTCACCCTGCAAATTGCTCCAGAAACTGGGCTTTATCAATATACCTAGAATTGATCAGACTTCAGGTGATGATAACTCACAAACTTAATTCACATGGGTTGAATGTATAACGTGGAATGCCAGTGAGTGTACTTACAAAAAGAGAGAGAGAGAATGTCTGCTGGTGCCTGGACTGCCCCTTTCATGGCCACTGAAAGCTACGTTTAGTCAGGAGGTTTTTGGGTCAGGACTCAGGGCATAAGGGACAGAGAGAGTTCTGAGGAATATTTCTTTTGGGTCTGGTTGAGGTTCTGATTTGCAGACATCATTGATTATGCTTCAGTAAAGGACCCGGTAGTCTTTTTTTGCTTGCTCCTGTTCAGTGTCCATTTAACTGGTTTTCCTTTAATTTATTTGGATCATGTAATTCCAAGCTTATTGGGGGACATGCTTCACTTTGCTTCTAGGTACTGGCTAAAAAAGCGAAATATTTTTGTTAGAGAAGAATATTTTTAACAATCCCTATGTGCAAACCCAGTTAAGTAGAGCGTGGTTCTATTTACAACGCCCTTTAGATTGTTGATCTACATTGAAAGCAATGATACACACCATTATTTTGTCATTTCTTTAAACTATTTCAGTGAGACCGAGACTTCTATTCAAACACACTGCCAGTTTTTCTCAACATAAGAGGCTATGGATATAAGAGCTCACTTATGTAGTTTCTGGGGTCTCTTTTCTCCCCCGGGTGAGAAGATGAGAAAGCAGAAAGAGACTCCATCACCAGACCAACTTTTTTGTTCCTCTACCAACCTGTCAGATGAGCAAATCTCTTACCAGTTTGGGAATAATAAAATGCACCCTGTGGATGCATATGGGCATATTGAGATCATCAGGAGAGTCCCAGCAGAATCTTGCCCACCTGAGCAGGTATTCTGAAAGTGAAATCAGTATTTGACACAGAGTTCTAAATGTTCTGCCTTCCAGAGAGAGAAGCAGCACGTATTGTAAATGCACCTCTTAGCAAGCAGGCCTGATGTATCAAAGCATACATTTATACAAAATAGTTAAGATGTTTTCACTGTTCAAAATGATCTCCCCACCAATTCTCTCCAGCATACCTATATTATGATTTGATTTATGGAAAATTATTTACCCAGGCTTGTCAGAATCACACACACTCTATAAAATGAAACACGGAATTGGAATTCATCCTGCCTCATACTTGAAATGCCGGGAGATTTTCCTGCAGCTGGAAATAAGAGGCAGAAAATTTCAGTAATTCAAACCTGCAGAATAGTATGCTAGATACAGTCAGATTCTTATTTCCATGCAATTGTCTGCCGTTGTATTAATGTCAAGGAGAAAGCCTTGACAGAAAACAGCTGAGCCTTGCTGTCTCAGACCCTCCCTCCTCTCTGAGCTTGTTTCCTCCCATGTAGGTAAATCTGCCCCAGGAACTCAGGTGCTCAGATTACCTCCAGAGACTATCTCAACTCCCTACAAACACTAGTGCCTTGGGAAAAAGGCTTAATTGATTCCTTCTACGATATGTGATTGACTGTGACTTGATATGTGATCTATCCTATATGGTATTTGCATTTTTAACAGAAAAAAGAAAACCAAAGGAGCACATTATTGAGCTGGAATTATAATGACAAATTATATTATTATATTTACTGTTGAAAAATAGCAGGTCAGAGTTTGGAGGAGTGGTAGTGGGGACTAGTGGTGTGTGTGTGTGTGTGTGTGTGTCTGTGTGTGTGCATGCTTCCTGAGTCCCATTAAATGAGACTTTGTCACATATTTTTAGGCCTGAATTCTCTGTACTTGTTTCTAGGTATGCAATGGATATAAATAACATAATGGGCAATGCCACTCCTTTGAGATCAAGCATGCATTAACCTGGGCAGCTGTTTTATAGTAATTAAGTGATAAAACCTCTCTGAGGTTCATGCGTGTATCGAGGCTTTTGTAGTTGATTAGCAGGGGAGGGAAGCTGAAGAGTTTAATCACCCACTGAAGCTGTCAGGTTCATGTGTATGCCAGCACTACGGTTGCTATTCTGTATTTAAGAAAGGAAGAGAGTAAGGAAGGAGGAGGGAAGGAAGTGACGTTGAGGAGGCGCAGAATTTCCTTTGTGGTGGGACGAGGTGGCTTTGCCGAATGACCTCATTCAGTCATACTTGAATCATTGGTCCCAGGCAAGAGGGTGTAGATGTATCCATATACTACGTCCCAATGTTGGGAAACTGATGGGGTAGTAGTGCTATCACCTGTGCATGTAAAGAATAGCACATCTTCTTCCCTGCTCCTTCATTATTCACTCAGCAAATGCTCATTATAACTCACAGTCTATCTGGGCCCAGGGAGGTTGAGGGAAATACTCTGAGTGATCAGACCCAGTCCCTGCCCTCAAAGAGCTCACTGTAAAGTGGGGGAGAGATAAGCAAACTCATATAGGAAATGCTTTGTCTTTTACACTATCTGAAGAGGACAGGGTATAATTGATAATTTCTTGGGGAACAATAGAAAGCTTCCAGAGGAGATGTCCTGTGAGTTGGAGCTTGAAAAGGGGAGTAGGAGTTAGCTACGTGGAGGGATGGTGAGTCTGCGGATAGTCTAGCTGGAAGAAACTACCCAACGCATAGAAACCCTTAGAGCAGAGTGGCAGTGGCCAGTGGCTTTCTGTGGTTAGAGGGAAGGATGATAGGGTAAGTGGAGTGGTAGGAAACGAGACTTCTAAAGTAGGGAGGGGCCAGAGGTAGGCTTCTGAGTCATGCTAAGAACCTTGTAGGCAGTACAGGGCCTTCAAATATATTTTATTTAACTGGAGGGTGGTGTGTTTTATGATCAAATAAACTTTTTAGAAAGAGCCTCATGCCAGCACTATGGACAGTGGACTGGAGGAAGAACGGGTAGTGTGATCAACTAGGGAGGCTGATGTAGTGGTCCAGGGGCGAGGTGATGGGGTCTATCCAAAGCAGTTGCAGTGAGAATGGAGGGTGGAGGGCGGCTTTAGGAGACACTGAATGTAATAGGCATAACCCTGTTGGCTATAGATGGGGGGGTATTTTGGAAGAAAAAGTAGAAAAATATTCTTAAAAAAGAAAGAGAAAAGATATTAGGAGTATTTTTCTCAAAGAGAGGGGAACTTGTTTATGAAGGGTTTGTATTAAGTGTTCTTGGTTGTTTTCCCATCTCTGAACTCCTACACTACTTTGATTCAGAACCTCCCACCTTATATTGAATTACCGTTTCCCCTGCAGTGGATAGTGAGGATGCAAACATGAGCAAGACAGGGTCTATATTCTCACGGTGCTCGTGATCTCCTAGGGGGAACAGGTAGGAAAGCAAATAAGTGCAACCGAATGTGGTACACCGTCACCCTGGCCTGCGCAAAGAGACAGGGCCCTGCAATGGCATGGGAGCATGTGTCCAGGTCATTGCATTAGGGACCTGGAGATGCAGAATGACACGTTTAGAAATGGACTTTAGAAAGATCCCAACAGTGGGGAGTGTTGACTGGAATGAGGTCAGTGTAGAGATGCAGGACCAGTGAGATGGCAAAGGCTCAGATGAAAAACCAGCCACGTTTGAGCCACAAGCCAGGCTCTGTTGCTTTGTGGAAAGGAAGTGTGCCTTATGGTTCTGGAGGCCTGGCTAAGTCTAGCACTGCCTTGGGAGCCAATCCCATTGTGCAGCCTCAACTTTGGTCATTCAGGAGTCCCGAGGAGTTCTATTTTCTTCTCACCTCTGTTGGTGACAAGAGTGTTGGTATTAAAAGCTGGACATTGGCCCTGCTGTGAGAAGACAGAATAGGGGCACAGATGAGGGAAGAGGCAGAGAAAAGATCCAGAGAACATCACTGCTGTGGGAGTGTGTCCTGGGTGGGTACTGATGTGGGAAGTTTGCACGAGTCTCCCAGCTGCTGGAGTGCTGGGGAGGAAGCAATGAAAGGATGTAGGAGAGCAGAATGGCCCTGAATGGCGAACAAAGAGGAGTGCTCTTTCATTTTGTCATGGACCAGTCCTAGGTGGCCCTTCCAGGCAGATTTTATATTAGAGCAATAGTAAAAATAATAACAATAAATTACACAGCTCTAAGTGCTTTGGGTATAGTAACTCATTTAACCATCTGTGCTGGTTGGAAGCTGTTATGTACCCCAGAAAAGTCCATGTTCTTTTAATCCATTCCTGTGGGTGCAGACCTATTGTGGGTGGGACCTTTTGATTAGGTTGTTTCAACTGAGATGTGACCCACCTCATTCGAGGTGGAAGGAAGTGACGTTGATGAGGAGCAGAATTTCCTTTGTGGTGGGACGAGGTGGCTTGGCCGAATGACCTCATTCAGTCATACTTGAATCATTGGTCCCAGGCAAGAGGGTGTAGATGTATCCATATACTACGTCCCAATGTTGGGAAACTGATAGGGTAGTAGTGCTATCACCTGTGCATGTAAAGAATAGCACATCTTCTTCCCCGCTCCTTCATTATTCACTCAGCAAATGCTCATTATAACTCACAGTCTATCTGGGCCCAGGGAGGTTGAGGGAAATACTCTGAGTGATCAGACCCAGTCCCTGCCCTCATTCAAGGTAGGTCTTTATCTTTTATTGAAATCCTTTATGAGGATAAAAGACAGAAAAAGTCAAGAGAGCTTTTAAAGTGAGAAACATCCAGAAAGCTGGGAGAGAAAAGCCCCCAGAGATGCCAAGAGAGGACCCACAGACCCTCAGAGAGTTGACTACTGGAACTGGGAGCGGAAAGCAAGGAGACCCTGGAGCAAAAGACCTACAGATGATGGCCATGTACCTTGCTGGCAGAGGAATCCTGGATGCCAGCAGCCTGTGTTCAGAGTTCAGGTCCTATCTGTTGATGCCTTAATTGGGACATTTTCAAGGTCTTAGGACTAAATTTGTAAACTAACAAAACCTCATAAAACCAATTCATTTCTGGTATATTGCATTCTGGCAGCTTCAGTAAACCAAAACAGCATCACAACAACTCTGTGAGGAAACTGAAGTTCAGAGAGGTTAAGCAACATGCCTGAGCTAGGGTTTGTAAGTGGAAGAGCTGGGCCTTGAACCCAAGAAGCCAGGATCCAGGACCCATGTGCTCGATTGCCAAGCTATCTCCCAAACTCTACTGGTAGAAGAGGAAATGAGGGCATAAAAGCTTGCATAATATCTATTTATTTATCCCAGCATTTCTAAAGTGCCTCACTCCAATGTTATGTTTATTTTAAAATACACAAGGAGAAGGAAGAATATTGTCCTTGTGCTCGTGAATTCCAGGTTAGAGTAGATGGATGCGGCAGGAGATCGCCGGGAGCTGAAGGGTGATGGGATGCCTCGTGTGCTGCTGGACCTTTGGAGGCTGAGCTGACGGCATCTGAAAGAATGCTGTGTTAACTGTCTTTCCTCACAGCCTGTTCCTGGAGATGGTGTGCGGCTGAGGCCAAGATGACAAAGGAGAAGATTAGAGGCAGCTGAGACCTAACCGAGTCATAGACCTGGAAGATGAAAAGGTGAGTCTTATTTGAAATTGCATCTCCTGGGTCCACTTCAATGCGTGAGCCTTTAGGCAGAATTGTGGCACACACAGGTGTCTTTATTTTTAAAAGGTAAATCATTGATTGTTCTGGAGACAAGACCCTCACCTGAGATGTGAACTAATGCCTCAGTCGAATCTAGGGATCAGTGTCTCCGTGGCTTTCTAACCCCTGAGCAATGTTTTAAAGCAATTACCTGTACAGCCAGTTGCCATAGTTACCTATTGTCTAGCCTTCAAAAGGAGAAATATCTAGTGAGGCTAGTTAGCACGAGAAATAGGTGCTGAGGTCAGACAAGAAAGAGTGGGATATATGAAGAAAAAAAATGTCTTTATCCAATTAGAGACACTTTTTAAAGCATCTGTCCTATCCAAAGGCCAGTGATCATTTAGCCCTCCCCATCCCGTTTTCTGTGGGAAGTATCCCAGATCACAGGGGCGTGCCCTGGACAGCCGTGCTCAAACTGGGTGACATGTCAGCGTGTTCAAAACTGATTGGACCCGGGCTGAGGCAGTCAGTTTCTCTCCCCTGGAAACTGGGACGGGAGTTCTCCCAGTCAGTCTGTCTACATAAATGGCAGGGCCTGTCTGACATAGGCTTGGAAGCCTGGGGACCCTTTTCTATCCTGTGAAATGAGGAGGAGACAAAGTAGATCTGCAGAGGGAAAGAATGCACCTATCACCAGTAGGAGCAGAGTAGAGGGAGAGGATCTTGAGGGTTCTTTTAGATCCCAGTTCTCGTCATTTCCTGAGGCATGATGACATCGCCCTGGAATTTCTTATTTTTTTTTTTTAAATATTTTCAGTCTCCGTGGCTTTAATTAATTTCTGCCACTTGTCACTAGTATCTATCTATCTATCTATCTATCTATCTATCTATCTATCTATCTATCTATCTATCTATCTATCTATCTATCTATATACACTGCTCTAATACAGGTTATTCCCCAAAACTTCTATCTAAGACATGAGACAGAATTCCTCTGTCCCTGTCCCCACCAAAGAAAACTCACAATAGAATAACAGCAGGTTCTTTATTAATGGCGATCTTTAAGGATAACAGCAAAGAGATCTTCTATCTTGGCTAAAAAGTAAGCTAATAACCTGCGTTCAAGGACCCTGAAGGAGTGTGACTCTAGAGGAATATGTCTTCTTAATGCTCTTATTTTGCTTAAATTAAAAGTGTTCGGCTTCTTTTCTTTCCAAGGAAAGATGCCTGCTAAGCTTTAATTTTACATGGGAAAATGATTGTTTTTTTACTAATTGGAATGAATGGGAACTCTTACTTCAATTTATCTAAAACTCCCGTGAAAACAAAGCAAGTCACTTTGCAAGAAGTACACGGTTTGCAGATTCTTCCTGCTGCCCCGAATGCTTAGGTTGGTCCTAGTGTGAAAAGGTCTTGCCATCAATTAACATCACATTAGAAAGTTATGTAAAGAAAATTGTCCAGGTCTTACTTTTAGTCACAATGAGGCATTTAGGGAAATACTGTTGAGATTTAAAAAAAAAAAAATTAGGAGAAGTGAAGGCCAGGAGTGAAAAGAAAAAGAAAAAGACCTTGATTTAACTGAACTACAGAGGCATTTCAAAAGGTCTCTGAGGACAAAGAAAATAGGAATAGTTTGCAGACTCAGACAACACAATGTGTGCCAACAGAAACAGCCAGCAGAAGGATTCTGGCATTTGTGTGCCCCAAGGTAGATTCTCTTGAAAGGTAGTAGAAAGGAGAGAGACTTTATATTTGGGGAATTTTATGATGTTCTCATATGTCTGTGAAGGAGTAGCATTGGTTACCACTAGGCCAGACAAGGCAAATAAATTTCAGCTCACGAATAGCTTTGAGCATTTGGAATATTATCTCTCTGGAGAATTGGTTTGAGGTGGATTCAGAGGTTGCATTCAGATTTGGTGGGGAGGAGTATCAATCATGGATAATTAATGAATGAGTACAAGAATGCTGTACATGTGGCATCCATGAGACCTGAAGTCACAAACTGGGATAAAATGGGGTCTATGAAGGATTTTGTTTGTCCTAGCTGGTCTTCTAAAAATAAATCTGAGCTAAACAGTAGAGATTCCATATTGTTTAAAAAAACCCCTACATCTTCAGCTTCTCTTGAAAAATTAGAAACTCCGGCAATACTGGGTATTCCCACATGGCAATATCACAATGGAGCTGGGTAGTGGCTTAATTCCAGGTTGACCATTGCAGATATTGAATCGTATGACCCTAGCCTAATTATGCCTTCTTTGGGCACAGGGATCACGTGGCTCCAGATTGAGTAAGAGGTCACTACATGAAGGTGTTACAACTTTTTGCAAAGAAAATTGCATTGCAAATTAGAAAGGGCAGAAAACTTCATGACCATCCCTGCTTAGTAGGCAGGAAAAAAAAAAAAACAGCAGGCAAGTGTGTGGCAACAGCAGGCATCATGTAGCAGGATTATGTGAGATCAAGACCATGTGCCACAGCATTCCCAAAGTAGGCAGTGGCCACTGTGTTTTCTGGAGGGATTGGGCAGCTTTGGAGGTTGGCCAGGATGAGGCTGTCACCTGCACATGCTGAGTCCTGGAAGAGTCTTCCTTGCTCACTTAGGGGCTTTGCTCAGAATATGTTGAAAAGTGAGATAGTTCATCACAGTTTGATTTTTCTTCTTCTTATTTTAATGGAATCAACATCTGGATTAAAACCCTCCTCTGAACTCCAGAACTACATGCCAATTGCCTACTTGCCGTTTTCACTGGTTGGGTCAAAGATACGTCAGAAGGGAGTATCCAAAATGGAACTCATTGGCCCTAACTGGAAATCCAGCCTATTTTTCCCAGTGTCTCTATCTCAGGCAATAGTATCTCCCTCCATTCAATTAGGAAAACCAGGAACTTTTGTTCCTACTCACCACCTACCAATGATTACGAAGCCCTGTCAGTTTTGTCCCTGTTCAGTTTGACCCCTTTTCTCTGGCTCAACAGCTCTCATAGTCCAGAACTTCCATTGCCTTTTTCCAGACTTCCTAACCGGTCTCTCCCACCCTTCTCATTCCACTCCAGTCTGTTCCCACAGCAAACACAGGTATCTTTACAAAACCCAAACCTGATTATGTGTCCTCCTGCTTCCAGTAGTTCAATGCTTCTTATTACTGTGAAGATACAAGTTCCATATCTGTAACCAAGAACTCAGGATTTAAGGGATGATTTTGATTACTGAATCATTATATAGATATTCCTTTGTGCTTTCTGGTATATTGGAGTAGACAGAAGGAAATACCTGAAATCTCTAAATTGTAATTCAGCTGCTTTGATCTCTGATAATGATTGTATAACCTTTATCTTCTGCCCTGAGATTGTAAAAACCTTGAGATTAACCTTCATTTGTACCCAGTTATCTAGTTTTTCAACTTTAGAGTCTTATAATCACTAAAGACAGCCCTAATGGTTATTAATGAAACGTCTTGGGTCAGCCCAGAACTAATCCACCCCAAGTCTAAAGTTATCTTGATAACTGAGACTGGATCTAACCAAAGTGGGCCTGCCTGACATGTGCAGTAGCTTAGACTTTAACCTACACCTCATTTCACCATCTTCTTACACACGTTCTGTGACTAAGCATGTAGTCAATCTGCACATGCTCAATAATTAGATCTCCTCTAATTAAATCACCTGGGGCCACTGTGCTCAGTATTCTAAACCCTATCTGGCTTTTTCTCTAATAAAACTATCAGAATTATTACAGTTTGGGGATAGATTTTGGGCTGCTAGGCCACTTGTTCTCCTATTATGCACCTAGTAATAAACTTTTTATTTCTTTGGGGTCTCAGGAATTGGTCATTTGAGTGCATTAGGCAAAAAAATTCAGCTTTTGTCTGGGAACATATTCTTAGCACATGCTTGCATTGTCACAAAGGATTGGGATTTGCCTTTTCTTAAAAAAGCTTTTTTATATATAATATAACACATAAACAAGCAAGGAAAGAAAAAATAATAGTTTTCAAAGCACTCTTCAACCAGTAGTTACAGAACAGATCCCAGAGTTTGTCGTGGGCTACCATTCCATTATCCCAGATTTTCCTTCTAGCTGCTTCAGAACACTGGAGGCTAGGAGGAATTTTTTTTTTTTTAATCATCACAATTGACCGTTTTTTTTTTTTTTGTTATTGTTAAAAATAACATATATACAGGGGGTACGGGGTAGTTCAGTGGTAAAATTCTCACCTGCCATACAGGAGACCTGGGTTCGATTCCTGGCCCATTCACTTCTCAAACAAACAAGCAACAAATAAACAAAAGCCCAAACAAAACAAAAATTCAACAGATGGTGCTGCAATAAATGGGTACGTTCATGGAAAAAGAATGAAATGTGATCTTTGCCATATAGCATGCAAAAAAAAAAAAATAACATATATACAAAAAAGCAATAAATTCCAAAGCACTTTGCAACAATTAGTTGTAGAAAACATTTCAGAGTTTGGTATGGGTTACAATTATACAATTTTAGGTTTTTACTTCTGGTTGCTCCAAGATTCTAGAGACTATCAATATAATGACTCAGCAATCATACTCATTTGTTAAACCCTACCTTCTCTGTATAGCTCCACCATCACCTTTGGTCTTTCTCCTAGTGTTTAGGGGTATTTGAGCTATGCCCTTTCTAACTTTTTCATGTTGGAAGGGACTGTCAATAATATGGGATTAGGGAATGGAACTAGGTGATGTTCTAGAGAGGCTGACCCTTCTGCACTTCAGGGCATTTGCCTTTTAAATGCCTTGCATAGCTTGTTACCTCCCCCCACCTTAGCACTTCTATTTTTGTAGGGAAGCTCATCACTCCAGGTCTAAGACCAAAGCATGATTGGGGGCATATTTGCATAGGGGATAAAGAATAGAGACAAATTATTCTGCTTTTCTTTAGGTAGTACTTGACTCTTAATTCTTACAGTATCTGCTGCAATTGCAGCAGCCAATTCCAGACTTTTCCTGATGCCTAAATGTCAGCAGTCTGTCCTTACTTCCAAGTGATAAACAAGTAACTGGTTCTCCTGCTTAACTGAATAGTGAGTAAGTGACCCAAGGACAATTGGAGGGTCAGCCTTCCAGGTGTTTTGGAAACAATTGTTCAGAGACACTTGGTTTGGGGCTACAGCTGTATAGGTCGCCTCACCTGCAGAAGACCAGCCGTATTTGAGTTTACTTTTTTAGTTGCCTTGTAGCACTGATTAGAAGTCGGTAGTCACGCAGCACTGCTTAGTAGAAATGGATGATAGTGTACAGAGCTATGCTATCCAATATGGTCGTCATTAGCCACACGTGGCTACTTAAATTTAAGTCCTCAATTCCAAGAGCTATATTTCAAAATCTCAGTATCCACTTGTAGCTAGTGGCTAACATATGGAACAGCAGAAACATAGACTATCATCACAGAAAAGTCTGTTGGCCAGCGCTACTGTAGTTTCCCACAGCAGGGACCTTTGCTTGACATATATGGGGCGCTTTGTAATGACAATTGATCTTTCAATTAAGAGCCATCAGTCTTCTATTTTAAATGATGACTGACTTTTTATTTTGCTTTTAGAAAAACTTCCTTCCTAAGGGAGGAAAGTGAATCCTTGTGGTCTGGAGGGAAGGAAGTAGGTCAAGGGGAAAAACATGGAAGGCAGAATTTGAAGGGAGAACCCCTTTCTAGTGATAGGAAGAAAGAGTGAGAGAATCTTGTTTTTTTGTGGTTTTTCTCCTATACCGTGCTGGCTTCATGTGGACCCAGGCAGGACTCATCACAGGAAAATCCAGTCTAGTGTCCTTGTCACTTTTCCGTAGGATTACCTCTATTGTTAAGGAGGAAAATGAGCAGTCCTTACCCTGGGAATAGGTTAGCTAAACACAAGCCGTATGGTACACTTCCAAAAAATCCCTGCCTTGTGTCCCAGCAATGCTGCTCTTTTTTTTTTTTTTTATATTTTTATTGAGCATTCATCTTTTGATGCGCCGTTTATTTTCAAGCTGCTGTCACAGCTGTATTCTCCTATTTTTGCCATTTACTTTTCCCTTCGTTTTCCTTCTGAGGCTGTAGAAAAGTGAACAATTCTATTTTGATGCATGGTATTGGTAGATGGTTAGATTACATTCAGACTGAACAATTATTATATTATCTTCCTAAATAATAATAATGAGAATAAAAACAACTGATGTTTATTAAGGATTTACTGTGTTCCAGGCTCAGTGTTGAGGATTGCGGACACTTGATCTCATTTAATATTTAAGAAAACCTCTGAGGTTAAGGGTCCAGGTTAAGTGAACAGGTTTCCATTGCAGCCCTTCCATTTATTAACTGTACCTCAGTCTCCTAATGAAAGGAAGTTCACATCTCCTTCACTTTTGTTAGGTTGAAATACATTATATGGAAACCATTTAGAATACTGTTTACATATAAAAAGCACTCAATAATTGTTCTTACTCTCATTACTATCTTACTCTCATTATTAGTTTTACTGGTGAGGAAATGTGGGTTTAAGGAGGCTAAGTAATGTTCCCAAAGCCAAATATTTAGCAAATGGGGGAGCTGGGGCTAGAACCCTGGCCCTTTTGTTGCCAAAAAAGACACCTTTCTAAAGCATATGACTCTTTCAGCTATTTCAACATGTTACCAAGTAAGATAATGCAAGTGGAAGTGGTCTAAAAATTATTCAGTCAAAGTTAGATTATAATCCATCATTATCATCAACAAAAAGCACTATGTGCTGATTTTAATTGTAACACCAAAATCTGTTTGGTTTTGTTGTTACTTTAAAGAAGTAAATGCACTTTCTTTAGCTACTTAAAAAGGAATGTCATCATGTCGTGACTCTGAGCAGAGGTGCTGGAGGGTTTCCAATTTTTACTAAAATAAAGCATTTGAGGAGTTGCACTGAAGAGCAGAAATCCAGCCTTTATGGAAATGAAGACACCAAATAGGGTCTCAAGTCGCCAAAGAATCCTAGGTGCTGGCAATTATTCTCAAGAAAGATTTATTAATTTATTGGTGCTGACGGTATCAAAAACTGAATTGATTCCCAGAAGTGCAATAATAATTTAGACGTGATATCTGCCTTTATGGGGCACAGAATTTAGTGGAAGAGGAAGAGGTTCTGTAGGCAATGCTTTATAACTTGTCTGGGGAATTTGGCTTCATAGAAGGGACACTTAATCTGGGTCTTGATGGATGAGTAGGAGTTTTCTCAGGAGAGTGGAAAGGCATTTTAAAGAGAAGAGGGACAAAGAACAAATTACAGAAGCCTTAAAGGAGTATTTCTTGGTTAAATGATCAGCTGTTTGATCCTGGAATTTTGGCTCACAGAAGCAGGTTTATAGAGATGATTTGGGGCAGGTAGCCTGTGCTGAGAATCATGCTGAGAAATATTAGCCCCTAGTTCAGGTGCTAGTGAACTACTACAGGTTTTAACCAGGCGGCAACTTGATTACAATTGTGTTTTAGAAAGGCAACTGGTGCTTATATGGAGAGTCGAAGGTAAAGGGGTTAGACTGGAGTCAGAATAGTTTATGGAAGATTCTGGATAGTGCAATGCTGAGGGAGAGGATGGATTCAAGAATTGTATCAGAGAAAAAAAATGGCAGGGACTTGGTGACCAAAAGTAAAGAAATAGGGAAAAGGAAAGGTTCAAATCCATTTACTTAGTACAAATCTATTTACTTAGTGCTTACTAAATGACAGGCAATATGCTAAGTAGAAGAGACACAAAGCAATTAAGGAATGGTTCCTGTGTTTAAGTACCTGGAAGGACAGACAAATATAATGTTAAGTACATACAATGCAAGGTCATACGTGCAATGATACAAGTTGCATACAAAGAAAAAAAAATACTCAGGAGGTTGCCAAGAATGATTCTAGGTTTTCTAGCTCCACTGACTGAGTGGATGGTGGTGGCATTGAATGAGAGAGAAAATACAGATGAGGAGCAGGTTTCTGGGGAAAATGAATGGTTCAATTTTTAATGCATTGTTTTTGATGTTCATGAAGCAGTTGAAATTTAAGACATTCTAGCAATATAGTCATTTACAACCTTATATTCTTGCTTACCCTGGATTTGCAAGAGTCACAGAAAAAGAAAAACATTAGTTGTCTTTTTAAAAAACCTGCTGGCATAATGTCTCTCCTTTTAAACGTTTTTGTTATGAATATAAAGAGAAGAGAGAGACTGCTAAATTCTTCTTTACCTCCCACAGTCCTGATTTGGGTTTTAAAAATCTTCCTGCACTAATTACTAGGGTTTGGTCTATTCACCCTGAAAACTTCTGGTTCAATTATTATACTTTTTTTCTGTAAAAATAGCACTGAATGCTAATCTTGTTTTATTTTGCTGGCAAAAGGATGGTATACTAAGAAGAGAAGGTGTTATAATCAACACCGCATTCTAAAGGCCAGTTGGTCTGAACTTCTACAGTGAGCCATGCCTAATGTGGATTAAATAGTAATTTATAGTAGGGGGAGATTTAAGCAAAATATTTCATAGTTTGCAAAGATTAATGCAAGAGCCAAGTGTAAATACATTAACTTAACCAACTATCTGGAAAGCGAGTTTAACAAAAGCTAGAAATAAGAATAATATAAAAACTACCTTAGAGAGCATTCTAAACTCTATTTTTTATTTAATAGAAAATTTCTTCTCAGGAGAAAGAACTTGGCAATGTTGTCCCAATTTCAACTTTCATTTGGAGCCTCAAATACACTAATTCAGTTGAGAACAATTATAACCCTGATGTTAGGAATCAAGGATGACATATGATTATAGGTTTTCCATATAATAGTGGGAGAGAAGTTTTATGCATCACTGTGTTCAGGAGGAAAGCAAGTAAAATTTGGAAACGAGCATTAACAGATCCAAGATGCTGCTTTACATGAGTATAAAGAAGGCATATGAGGCCAGCGTACTAACAGGGACCAGTGGTTCTCAGCTTTCTGGATTTCATTGGCCTACTGAGCACTGAGGTCTGGCCAAGACAGAAACCTACCATCTACTATTGTAGCACCACAGTGTTGGAAGAACATGGTGGCAGCGACTGCTTTGTGTTCAACAGAAGCCACAGCCAGATGACAGTTCCCAGACCCCTTTGCAAGTTAGATGAGTGGAAGTGGGCCTGGCCCATGAAAACTTCCCACACAACCCTTGTCTCTCCCTATCTATGGAACAGATGCCAAAGATCTCACAGAGGACCCTTCGTGGTGGCCGAGTCACTGGATGGCTGGAGCCCGGGAGTCCCAGGGACCACCTGAAGTCTACCTGCTGACGTGGAAGTCGCGCTGAGATCTGAGGGAAGAGATGCTGAGCTGGAACTCAGGCCAGGGAGGGGCCCAGGGAGTGCTTTGCCTCGTGGGTTATATGAGGGCACTCCTGGGAGTCTGGCAGAGAAGGAGCCTCAAGCAGCTAATCCAGGAGCCTAGAAGCTTGGCGGGTCACTGGATCCTAGAATTGGGAACCTTACTTAGCTCCTTGTTATTACTCCTGTGGTAGCCATGGCCTCCTGGAGTTCCCAGAGTAACCTACAAAATACAAAGAAAAAGCCATTGCATAGGAATTGATAATTTTATTATTAGTAGGATGTCAGGACCCTGTCGGGAAGAGAGCAGTATAAATGCCTCAAGCTTTGGACCTGGATTCATGGACATCACAGAAGTCTCTTCTCCCCAGAAGGAGTCTCTTTCCTCCAATAGGAGAGAAGACTTTTGTCGTAGAAACTTATGACAGTTCAAGCAAATAGAACCTCCAGATTCTTCATTACTCCAACCCTCTACAGTGAAGACCTGCGTCACATTTTTGAATATGCAAGTTGTCCAACTTTTTCATGCCATATGGGGTCATGAGGTATTATTAAAAACTGCTACATAGTAAGCACCTTATAATGTGACCTCTTTTGTTACAGCCACATTTCGCAAACACCTTGCCAGGACAATAAGACATTTATCTCCAGGTCATCACACTGTCTTTAGCTTATAACAAGTGATCAGAGCTTGTTCAGTGAATAAGGAAATGGAAAACTTTTGTGACTCGATAGATCTGAAGTGGGGCCTAGGAATTTGTATTTAAAAAATGCTCCTCTGGGGCGGGCCACGGTGGCTCAGCAGGCAAGAATGCTTGCCTGCGATGCCAGAGGACCCGGGTTCGATTCCTGGTGCCTTCCCATGTAAAAAAAAAGCTCCTCTGGTATGTCTGACATCAGAGGGTCTTGTGCTATACTTTGTGAAATACTACTAAGTTCATTGGCTTACAAGATGAATCTTGTACAGGAAAAGCTGTTCTCTGTGTTTCAGGATTCAGGGAGGACAACAGAGCCACAAAAAGTATTATGGGAAAAAGAAGTTGACAATACATGTTTGAGCTTATATGGTGTGGGAGCTGCAGAGGAAGTCAAAGTCCTGGAAGGGACAGTGGGACGAGCAGAGAAACAGTCACTAACCATGATAGCCCAAGCAGTGTCATTAATGGGCAGGTCAGAGCTTGTAGAAAATCCCAGGAACTGTGTGTGTCTGTGTGTCTGGATGCTGGTGGCTTGGCTGCTTGTTCCATGGTTTTAGGAAGAGGAGCTAGAAGTTGGAACCTGTCAATCACATTTACATTTATCTACATTATCTGTCACCACATCTGTCCTTTGTGACCTTCTGAAAATAATGATTCTTCATTTCTCCGGCAAGTTCCTCTTTTTGCCACGGCTAACCCAGATCCATATGGGGAAGGAGATCCTGAGCACTGTAGTTCCCAGCCTTAATCAAATGGGAATTGCACACCCTGACACGTATTAACGCACTAAAACTCAAACCTATGACACTCTTTCCATCTCACTGTCCTCAGATTCCTGAGTGCTGGGCATTTATTCTTTCTCTTGAGTTTGTGCATATTTCAGGAGCACGTTTGAGAGAATTTCAATGTCTTTGTTAGTGAGAGGGTTGCAAAAAGACCTAAAAAGTATCTGGCTACCTTAGGGAACAAAGCTCATTTGACTAGAAAGCACATGATAGAAATCTAGATTTGCAGCCTGGTTCACAGATGCACTGGCTAGCTATGTTTGAGACTCTTTGCAAACCCGAGTATACTTGGCTGACTGAAAAGTATGCACACTGAGCTGCGACCTTGTGCTGGCCTTGTCTGCTGGCGGAAAATAGCTGAAAGACAATAGATATGTATGTGACATGAATGGAATATGGTTAGAGTCTTATTGTTAGGAAAACTGGAGTATCACATTTTTAGTATTCAGCCAATTGCACGCAGAGAAATATGCCTGTTAAGTGTAGCCACAAGACTGGCATCCCTAAGCAGCCTCAAAAATGACCTTTGCAAATGAATGGCTCCAGGAATGGTGGAATCCTGTTTGCCAGGCAAAGGGGAGTATGCCTATAGTAGGCCTACGGATATCTGGTCCTAATTACTGGAACCCCTAAATCTCACCTTATTTGGGAAAAGGGTCTTTGCAGTTATGCAACGTCAAGGGTCTTGAGATGGGGAGATTATCCTGAGTTATTCAGATGGGTCTAATGTAATTACACATCCTGTGATGGTTAGATTCTGGTGTCAATTTGGAGAAACGATTATGCCCTATTGACTGGTCAGGCAAGCAGTGGCCTGACCATTAGCTGCAAGGATATTTCATGGCTGGTTGATAAACTGGAAGGCTGGTGTATTAAGTCATCAGTCAATTGATTGCATCTGTGGCTGATCACATCTGCAATCAACTAAGGCACATCTCCCACCAATGAGATAATCCAATCAGTTGGAGGCTTTTAAGGAAGGAGATTCTTTCATTGCTTCTTTATCCAGTGAGCCTCTGTTATGGAGTTCATTCAGACTCTGCATTGGAGCCGCCAGCTTCACAGTCTGCCCTATGGATTTACAGATCCCTCCTGTTGGTTCTGTGTCTCTAGAGAATCCCGACTGACACATGTCCTTATAAAAAAAAGGCGGAGGGAGAGTGGGAATACGGTCCAGATGAGGAGGAGGCATTGTGAACCACAGAAGCAGAGATTGGGGAGATATGCCCACTCACCAAGGACAGCTGGAAAAGCCATGGAATGGGTCCTCCTCTAGAGCCTTCGGAGGGAGCATGATCTGTGATTTGGTTCAGTGGTACTGAGTTTGGATTGCTGCCCCCCCGCCCCGAACCGTGAAAGAATAAATTTCCATTGTTTTAAGCCCTACATTTGTGGTGATTTGCCACAGCAGCCACAGGGAACTAATACAAGGCCCCTTTCTCATCTTTACCTTCCCCTTCCCCTCCACTTTGGATTTGAGCTTCCTCGTGGCTGCAATCGTGGGGCTGGTGGTGCTGGGGGAGGGGGAGGCATCATACTCGTCCCTGAATCCATAAGAAGGGAAAAGTGACTTTCTAGCACTTTACAGTCCAAGATGGAATTTTGAATGTATTTCCTTTGTAGAAACAAGTTTTATCGGCAGAGTTCCCATTGCTATGTTGAAAAGAAAATCTGTATGTTCCATGTGTAGCCCAGTGTCCTTTAGCCCTCTAATCTGAGACTGTTTCTTTACAAGCAAACAAAACAAAAACCCACGTCAACAACAATAAACAAACTCTAGCCCCTATCTTGCATAGCTGCAGGACTTTGTGCCCTTTGACATTTTGGGGAGTGGCTCCCTGTCTTGGTTGTTTCTTGCCTCCCCTCCATCGGAATGGGCCACCTAGGTCACTCTGTTGATCTCCTTCTGCCGTCCCATGTCTCCCACTTAGACCTCTGTCTTCTGGGCTGCTGGGTAATTTCTCTTAATTCCCCAGACACACGACAGGAAATGAAGCGAGGTTCTGTGATGTTTGGTGGTTTTACTGCCCATAGTTCCAGGGATCTCAGCTTCCCTGTGAGGGCTCAGTATAGTGCTGGACATATAGTAAGCATGATGGAAACAAGGTATTCAATTATAGCACAAGTTTTTTCTCTTCTTTCATACACCATCTTTACATAGATGCAATGCATCTAGTATAAATGTATAACTATAAACATGCACACATTTCTATGGTAGAATTTTGGTGAATTCATTTAGGTAATATTTCTGGATGGCTTGTTTCCTGTTTCTCAGAGCCCTTGGGGATATCTAAAATATTGAGTACGCTTTTCAAATTTTCATGCATTCACTCAACTCATATCTATTAAGGGTGCTACTCTAGCCCTCTGGAGTCACAATGTTAACTAAGATTGGAAAACTTCAATTCAGTTTAAATGTTGTGGTGAGGCTAGTACAGTGTGCCAGGGGAGGCTGTAGGAAGGGCACTGTGATGGCATAAAGGTGTTAACAGATTCTTTGACACTCTTTCCATTGAGAGGAGACATCTATATCCTCTACCCTTGAATCTGGGCTGGCTCTGAGAATGTGCTGTCCAGTGGAATGTGGCAGAAGTGATGCTGTGCCCAGCTGTAAAGAAGCAGCAGCATCCCCTCTTGGAACATGTACTCTAGAGGAAACAAGCCATCATATAATCTGTCTGACAATCCTGAGGCCACTATGTTGTAAGGAAGCCCAAGTTAGCACTGTGGAGGGGCTGTGAGGAGAGAGAGGCTCAGTAAACTCTGGCTATTCCAGCCACTGCAGTCAGATGCTGCTGACTGAAGATGCCATCTTGGATGTTTTAGCTCCAGCAGATGTGATGGAAAGAAGAGCCCAGGAACCCAAGTGAGAACCAGAAACAAGGCCCCAGATATATGGCCCCAGTCAAGTGGTTGCAGCCATCTGCAGCTGTTCAAGCCATTCCATAGCTATCCCAGCTCTACTCTCCACAACATCCTAACTTGCAAAATTGTGGACTTCTTAAAATGATTGTTGCTTAATACTACTAAGCTTCAGGGTGATTTATTGTGAACCCCAGGACGCTAATCTGGACTTAGAAGGGAATTAAGAAATCCTATATTCCATATATCCAACATTAAGGACACTGAAAGCATGAAGATACAGAATTCGTGGACAATGCTTTTCTGCAAAATCCATTCTTATTCATTGGATGGTTAGAGGCCTCTTCCAGTTTCTGGCCTTATAGTCCTTGCTGTGTTGATGAATTCCACAGAAAGCGCTGATTTTGATCCCTGTACAAAACTGCTACCTGTGTAGCACTCACTCGTCTCCTGAGAGCTGGGGTTGCAATCTGCTACAGTGGCCACCTCCAGCGACTCTATGGGTCATTACTGCTGGCTGCTTTTTCAGCCTTTCCTTAACCCATGGTCCCATGCCATGGAACGCCCTCTGATTCTGCTACCTAATCTGCTTTGCTAGAGGTCCCTGCTATTTTCTCATTTTGCTTATTTTCTCCACCCAAAGGTATTTTCTTGCATCACTGGGCCCAAAGATCCCTCAAATTTCATTCTCCAACTCCCTTTCATGATACATTGCAGAAAAACAGCACAACAGATCCATGGCGTAAGACTTGAAGTCAGTCTGCTTGGGTTAGAAGCCTGACTCTGCCTTTTCCTCACACTGAGAACTTGGGCAAATGACTCGAGTTGAGCTTTACTTTTCTCAAAGGAAAACGGTAGTGTCCACCTCATACGGTTGATACAGGGTCAGTCATGTAATATGCTCTGAGCATTACCTGGCATTCGGCAAGTGTCCCAAAAAATTTATCAGCTCTTTATATCCATGGCATCCATCTTGCTGTAAATCTGTCTTTTTCGGGTCTGCCCACTAGATTCTAAGTTCCTTGATGACGGATGGTGTCTTGGACACTGTTGGCTCCCCAGTGCTCTCCACAATGTATGACACACATTTTTGGACACTCCATAACTGTTTTGTGAGTGAGTAAACGCTATAAAAACAATTTAATGACTATGTTCTATCAGTGGAAGGTTGATAACTTCATCTTTGTAAGAGAAAGGCAGCAAAAGTTTTTTTCTAGGAAACGGAAATTTAGAAAGTTGGTTGGGGGGATAACAGCCAAAGAGCCCTATTGTTATTCTTGGATGGTTCTCATGTGTGGTTTACTGCTTAAGATGGTTGGCAATGTAAACAGCAACGGGGAGGTTCCTGAAGAAGTTGAGGTCTAGGGATCTTGAAAATGAAACACTCTGATTACTCATGGAGGGGCTGTATAAGTGAATGGAGAATTATTGATTTATAGCATAGAACCTACCTTGTTTAAGAGAGGACTTAGAGCGACTTACAGAAAACCATGTAATACAATAAGATAGATGATTGGAAGTGAAGTGAGGAAACTGAATCCAAACAAAAAATAAGGGTTAAAAAGCTAGATGAAGCTGAGAGTCATGGTTTGTCCCCGAAATGTTTGCTGTGCAATCCTTTACATCCTCTGGAGAGTGGAGTGGGAGGCGGGTAGGGTGGGGCGGTTAACAAATTTGAAACTGAACTTTCTACCATTTTTGTAATGTGAGAACCATAAAACAACCAATTCCATGAGTCACACTTTGGAATGATTATGCCAACAGCTAGTACTTGTCAAGTGCTGACCCGGTGGCTGCCGTGGGCTCCACGTGCTTTGCATGCGCAGATGCTCAATCCCCACACTGCCCGGAGCAGGCAGGAACTTGGCCATGGTCAAGCAGCTGCAATGCGGGTTTGCAACCAGGCAGACCAGGACTTGACATCAGGCTGCTGGCTCCATGCTTTGAAGACCTACCCATTGTTTTAAACAAGAGCAACTACAACCTGGAAGGCATTGTTTTGGTTGGCTCTGGATTTTTCCTTGGCTTTGAAGAGGCCCTACCGTGCTCTGTTGATGAATTCCACAGAAAGTGCTGATTTTGATCCCTGTATAAAACTGCTACCTGTGTAGCACTCGTCTCCTGAGAGCTGGGGTTGCAATCTGCTACAGTGGCCACCTCCAGCAACTCTATGGGTCATTACTGCTGACTGCTTTTTCAGCCTTTCCTCAACCCATGGTCCCATGCCATGAACGGTAGGAGACCCTCCAATCAGAATAGGAGACTGAGAACATGCTCATCCAGGCAGTTCTCAGAGTTGACTCCAGACCTGGAGCATCAGCATCACCTGGGCACTGGGCAGAGAGACAGGTTCTGCGCTCACTTCCCAGGTCTACTGAATTGGAAGCTCCACGGAAGGGGCCCAGCAATCAGTATTTAAATGCTGCTTTTTGCCCACTGCTTTAAAGGGAAATGGACTTCTGGTGCCAAAGATGATGCCTTGCTTCTTGTGATCTTGGCCAGGAGCTCATGAAATCGTGGTGCTGGCTCTGAGAATAGAGTGATCAGCTGGTGTGTTCACCCTCCTAGAAAACCAGGAGATGTCAAAGGCTGGACCAGCCATGGAAACCAGCGAGTATGCTTCTGAGCAAGCATCGGGTCCCAGGGGAAAAAACACAATAATTACGGTATGCCTCCTCCCGTGAGTGAGGAACCTGTGTTTCACAAACTGCTTTCTCTTTTATTTTCTCTGTTAGTAACCTGTATTCTAGTTTTCAGACTATGACTTTGCCTTGTCTCTTTAATTTATATAAGTGAGATCATACAATGCCGGTCTTTTTGTGTCTAGCTTATCCTACTCAGCATGATCTATTCTTCACACCATCCTCTTCTCTCCACCCCACCCTCCCCTGTGTCCAGGGCCACACGATTTTTATTGCAATGGTTTCTTCACTAGTCTCCTGTGTTTACTCTTGTCCCTCTCTAATGCATCCCATTAAGTCATTCATTCCACTTTTTTTTTTGAATACCCACTATATGCCAGGTGTGAGTTACAGCACTGAACTAAGTCTCTGTGCTCGCAGAACTACTATAACATCAGGAGCTCTCTTACAACTTTAGATCAGATCATGCTGCCTTCATGTTATTGAAGGGCTTCCCTTTGTACTTAGAACAAATTCAGATCCCTTGCATGACAACAAAGTCTCGCTTGATCTCGTTCCTGTCTCCCTAGCCAGTCCAATCTTCAGCTCTCCCCTCTGCTCCGCATGCCCCAGCCCCACTGGTTGACCCTTGGGCCCTCGAACACTCCAAGTCCTTCCCCAGTGCTGGACCTTTGAACAGCCTGTCCCATGGCCTGGGGTGCTTTCCCTTGCTCCTTGTAAGCTGCAATCCTTTGGGTCTTAGACTAAATTCCACCCCTTCAGGGAGGCCTTTCCCACAGGACAGAGTGATCTTTGCTCACTCTGATATTTTCTACTCAGCCTATCAATGGATGGTTTGTTTCTTCCTTTCATAATACCACGTTTTGTAATTATTTTATTTCATCAGTTTATTCTCACTGGAATGCAAGCACCAGGAGCATCATGTCTGTCCTGGGCACTGTTGCTTCCTCTGCAGTTGGTGCAGTACCTGACACATGCATTGGGTACTCGATAACTGTCTGTTGAATGAATGGAAGGATGAATGGGTGAATGCATGAACGAGCCTAGTTCCGCTGCCCTTTCCATGACACCGGAGATGGTTGTTTGGTTATGAACCTGAGGCCTTTTTCCTGCACTCGCTGCAAAGCCACCTTCATCCACTGTCCTTCCTGTTTCCCTTACACCTCCGCTTCCGGGGAGCTTGATACAGCCACTTTCCCAGCGCAGTACAGGGCACTTCACACACGTATTCTCAGATACTTGAAGCACGGCTGGGAGTAGAATATTGTGTGCTTTAAAATTTGCTCAGCTCAGAAAAAAAAAAGACTTCAAAGCTAAGAGCCCTCTCAGCTGTAATATTTAGACTTCTGGAGCTTATTCGGTCTTTTCTGGTAGGGGCACATTGGAAAATCAGAAATTGGAGAAGGTACTTAGGGGAGGATGTGGAAAAGCCATAAACAGGTGAAGCTCTTTTCTCTGTGCCCCGAAGAGATGCAGAGAGGGACTCAGAGAACATCCCTCTGGGTCATTGAGAGGCTCAGAATTAGAGTTGATTTCTCTAATGGCATTTTGCTTTTTAGCTCTATGAGATGATTTTTTGTTATCTCTTTCACTCTATTAAGTTTACTTTTGAGTCCTTTGGATTCAGAGTTTGCTTACAAGGGACCAGGCCAGTTGCTTGTAAAGTAAGGGATTCCTCTGAATCCTTATCTTTGGTTTAAACGTCCCTCCTGAGCTGTAGACTCTTATCAGACTGCCTGCTACAGATCTCATCTGGATATAAAATAGCCATTTCAATCTGAACTTGCCCAAAATAGAATTTATTCTCTGTTCCTCAAAACGAGGCCCTCCTTCTCTAGTTCCTGTCAGGATTAAAGGCACCATCCTCACACTGAAGTATGCCAGCACCTGTCTTCCATGTTTCCCTGATGTTGATGTTAATGGATAATGTTTATTGATCGCTTCCTGTGTACCTGTATTGTGCTGAGTATTTATGTGCATTAACCCACTTGGCCATTCCAGGAGCTTATAACTAAGATGTTGTGACTCTCCCCATTTTACAGATGAGGAAACTGAGGCTATGCAAAGGTAGCTTAATATTTCTCATTACCTGGAGTCCTTTTTCAGCCTGTCTATTACCTGGCAGCCTGACTCATCTTTTAAGAATGCAGATCTGATTACATCATCGCCCTCTTTAACATGCCCCCAATTGTCTTCATAACACAACACAGACTCTTAGGTAGGAACACAGGGTCTTTTAAGAACTGGTCACCAAGTGTGCTTCCAACCTCATCTCTAACTGCTCCTACATTGCACCCTGCATAGTGGCCATGCTGGATTCATATGACCCCTTGAAGTATGCTTACCTTCCCCAGTCTCATTCAGTTATTCGTCCATGCTGTAAGTATTTTGGAGGAGCTTCCCTTGTGGCAGACATTTTTCCAGGCACAGGTGTTACAGCTGTGAACAAAACAGATCAAGCCCCTGACCTGGTAGCACTTGCATTCTGGTGGGGACGTCAGACAATACACAGGCAAACAGCTAAATATAAAATATCATGCCATAGTCCTGCGTGCTATGTAGAGAAATAAAGCAGGGTATGGGGATGGGGTGTGCTAAGAGGGTTCTATTTCGTAGGATAGTTAGAGCAGGCCTGCTACAAAGGCCCTGAGATGGCAATTTTTCTGGAATGTTTGACAACACATCAAGGGGGCCAGAATGGCTGATGTGGTGAGCTGGGGGACATAGAAGGAAGGTCTCAAAGATGCTAGAAAGCCAGGTTGTTTAAGGTCTTTGATTTTATTTGAGCGGGGATGGGAAGCTATTGAAAGTTTGAGATTAGGGAGTCCTAGAAGCCGATTAGAATTTTAAAAGGATCACACAGACAGCTATGTGACTGTGGGGTGAATAGGCCATAGCAGGGCCTGAGTGGAAGCAGAGAGACCAGGAAGAAGTTCTGGGCAGTTCGTGTTCCCATCCTGGGAAAGCCAGTTCCCCACCCTCCCCGTCACCTTTCCCTGGTGACTCCCTGCCCAGTGTCTGCACACATCTCAAGGGTGTGTCTATCTGAAAGACTCCCTCGGTTCTTTTCTCCATCCTCCCAACATAGAGTTTGGTATATGAAAGACATACACAACATAGAGTTGTGTATGTCTTTCACGTATGTGTATGTCATCTCACCGTTTTGTAGTTATTTAGGTGTACGTCTGACTTTCCTGGTTGACTGGGAGCTCCTTAAGAACAGGGACAATATCCAGTTTCCTAGGTTGCCAAAACCAAGCACGACAAACTGGTAGTCTTAAAACAGCAGACGTTTAACTAGAAGCCCCAAACCTACAGCACAGACTCCTTCTTTGCCTTTCCTACCTTCTGGTGCTTTGCTAGCAATCCTTGGGCTTCATGTGTCTCTCAGTTGTTATATGGCCTTCTCCCCTGTGTCTGTCTGAATGTATCCAATTTTCCCTTTCTTGTAAGAACACCAGTCATATGGGATTAGGGCCACCTGAATCCAATTTGACCTGATTTTAAATAACCCCGTCTTCTAAGATTCTGTTTCCACCTAGGGTCACATTCCTGGCATCTGGGGTGAAGACTTGACCCTGTCTTTGGGGGGGCGGAGGTGGGGAGGGAACCGTTCAACCCATAGCAGCCTGCTTCTAAATTGTCTTAGTTATTCTAACTACTGGCATGACACTTGATAGCGCTCAACAAGTGTGCGATGAATAAATGAGTGAATGAATGAATGAAACAAATGAATAGCTTGCTTGGCTAACACTAAACATGCAAATGCTTCTTTAACTGAACAAAGGGAGGCTTTAAATAATTCAATTGAGTGAAAAAGGGCTAGGTATTTCTCAAACAGTCTTAGAATAAGTTTGCAGATAGAAAGGCATCAGATTTCAGAAATCATTGCGGAAACGGTTTGTGGAGTTATGGAGCAGTCCTTTTGATTGGAGTGCCATCTGTTGGAATGAGCTGAAGGCTAATAGCTCACTTACCAACCTTCCTTCTTGATTTCTGTCATCACTGCAGAGGAGCCGGGAAACCAGCATATTTAAACATTGTAGCCAGTATGAGCAAACAGAACCAGAAATCATATCATTTTATATCAGAATGGCAAGGACTTCTGCCAAATAAACTTCTGCTTCATTACGGAGGCTTCTGGCTTCTCAGGTTACTCATTTGTTGCATGGACTGTAGTTGATTTTATGAATATTTGTAGCCCCTTTAAATACACCTGATATAAACAAAACTTACCTCCCCTTTTGTAAAAAATAACTGAAAGGTGATTTATTGGATTAATGAGTGAAATCATTATAGGATTCCTTTAGAAAAGCAAACCTCTTTAGTTCATTTAAGATAATATGATTTGTTAGAGAAAAACATTTACAGGCAACTTTGAAGGGCACATCAGCAAGTAGATTTGTGCAGTTATAGGTTGGGCAGCCCCCGTCAGCATCCTTGCTGAGCATCCATAGTGGGCAGTGCTCTCCTGGTGCCGTGGGAAACCACAAAAAGGAGAAGGGACCAGATTCCGGCTCCCAGTCCAGACCTGTGCTGTCTCACAGGATGTCCACTAGCCATACGTGGCAATCGAGTGCTTGAAATGTGCCCAATGCAACCGAAGAACTGAATTTTAAATTTTATTTCATTATAATTAATTTAAATTAAAATTTAAAAACTTAAATTTTGATTTTGATTCGGTTAATTGCAAAATGTTTTAGTATGTTTGGAATGACTTAGATATGCAAACTTACTCAATTTTGTGAAATCCAAACACAGATCAGGTATTTCTGATGACGATTTAGTGTCTGAGTTAAGGTGGGCTAAAATATACACTGATTTGTGAAGTCTGTAGTGTGAAATAATGTAAAATATCTCAATATTTTTAATAATGATTGCATATTGAAATAGTAATATTTTGGAAATACTGGGTTAAAATGTATTCATAAAATTAATTTAACTGGTTTATTTTGACTTTTTGTTAAGAGTAGCTTTGCTTTTTTTAAATTAAATACATGCCTCACATTATATTTCCATTGGATTATTTTATTTAGTAGCCTAAAGAAATCTGCAGTCTGTGCTGGGGGGTGTCTGTCATTTTTCTCCACCTGTTCTCAGTAAAAACACCTGTTCTAGTTTGCTAGCTGCCGAAATGCAACACACCAGAGACGGATTGGCTTTTAATAAAAGGGGATTTATTTTGTTGGTTCTTCAGAGGAAAGGCAGCTAACTTTCCACTGAGGTTCTTTCTTACGTGGAAGGCACAGGATGGTCTCTGCTGGTCTTCTCTCCAGGCCCCTGGGTTCCAACAACTTTCCCTGGGATGACTTCTTTCTGCATCTCCAAAGGCCTGAGCTGAGCTGCAAGTGCTGAGATGAGGAATGCCAAGCTGCTTAGGCTGTGCTACGTTGAGTTCTCTCATTTCAGCACCAGCCAATTAAGTCAAACCAGTCACTCATTGCAGCAGACACGCCTCCTAGCTGACTGCAGATGTAATTAGCAACAGATGAGGTTCACGTACCATTGGCTTATGTCCGCAGCAACAAGACTAGGTATGCTCACCTGGCCAAGTTGACAACTGAATCTAACTAATACAACACCCCTTTGAGCTCTTTCATAATTCATCTTTATCTAATTTAACTTGATTGAATTGCTGTTTCTTAAAGCTACATATTCTCTCTCTTACTCTCTTTCTTTCTCACATACACACACAAACACACAAATGATTAGAGAAACAAGTCAAACATTTGAAAAAAAAAGCATCAGAAAAGATATGAACAATGAAATAGGGATAGGCACATGTATCCAAGGGCAGAGGGCATCTGGGAGACAGCGTGGACTTGAACAGCCATCCTTGGAGTGTGGTCTGGGGGTTACTGGGCGAGCCTGAGATCCTTTCAAGGGGGTCTCCATAAGGTCAATGTTATTTTCCTAATACTACTAAGCCATCATTAGCCTCCTCATACTCATTCTCTTATGAGTATACAGTGGAGCTATCCAGAGACAGATTAATGCAGCAACAGATATGAGAACCTTGACATCAAAATCAACCCAGGGAACTCCAGACAAATACAGATTCCCAGGTTCTGGCCGCCCCTCCTCCTACCTCCCACAGGTGTTTGTTTCATTAGGTCTAGATCTTCATTAGGAGATCTAGAATCTGTATTTTAAAAAAGTGCCTTTGGTTTTCTTCACACCATATGCACAGAGGAGCAAAAAAAAGACACCATTTAACTACAAAGAGATGAGCTGCAGAAGATTAAAAGCAAATGAGGGCGATGCTGGGAAGGACTTCTGGAGAAGATGGTGGAATAGGGAGCTGCAGGACTCAGTCCTTCCTCTAGAACAGCTAGTAACAGGCAAGAATTCTCTGAAGTAAATGTTCTGGGGGCTCTGGAGGCCAGAAGACTGACCAGCATCCAGGAAAAGTGGGAGGAAGAGGCTGATAAACGATTGTAAAGAATTGCTGCCAGTGCCCATCCCCTACTCTTGGAGTGAGCGCCCCCGGGATCCAGCCCCGCCCAACTGCTCCTGATGGTAAGGGACATAAAACCCTCTTCCCCAAGGATGGGGCGGAGGCAGCACGGCCAAGCACTGACTGCAGCTTTTGATTTGCAAAATTGGATCACTGGGTCCCAACTCTCAGCTACTGCTGTTTCAGTCTACCCCGGACAAAGGTAGCTGCAGCCATGTTTCAGCCCGGCCCAGGAGAAGGGCAGAGGTGGGGGAGATTTAAAGATGCAGGGCCTTCTCAGTTGGCTGGAGGGTATGACCCAACTATATGCTGTTTACAAGAGACTCACCTTAGATCCAGGTTGAAAGTGAAAGGTTGGAAAAAGATATTTTATGTAAATGTTAATCACAGAAAAGTTGGAGTAGCTATACTAATATTGGACAAAATAGACTTCAAATGCAAAAACTGTTAGAAGTCTCAGAGAGGGATGCTATATATTAATAAAATGGGCAATCCACCAAGAAGAACTAATAATCATAAATATTTATGCACCAATCCTAGGTGCCTCAAAACACATGAGACAAACACTGGAAAAATTGGAGGGAGAAATAGATGCCTGCATAATAATAGCTGGAGATTTCAATACACCAATCTTATCAATAGATAGACCATCTAGATGGAAGACAAATAAAGAATATTGGATCCCACAACAGCAGATATACATCCTTCTCAAGTGCCCACGGATTGTTCTCCAGGATAGCCCACATGCTGGGTCACAAGACAAGTCATAATATATTTTAAAGGACTGGAATTATACAAAGCATCTTCTCTGACCATAACGGAATGAAGGGGGAAATCAATAAGAGGTAGAGAGCTGTAGAATTAAAAATATATATGGAAGTTAAACAACACACAGAAATTTAAAGGATTATAATTGGGTATTATGAACGACTATATGCCAACAAATTAGACAACATATGAATTGGACAAATTCCTAACACACGAACAATATATAGTGATTCTAGAAGAAATAGAAGACCTCAACAGATCAATTATAAGTAAAGAGATTGATGATCATCACCAACTCTCAGTGAAGAAAATCCCAGGACCAGATAACCAATGTCATAATAATACCAAAGCCAGACGAAGATACTACAAGAAAAGAAAATTACAGATCAATTTCTCTTAGGAGTATAAATGTAAAAATCCTCAACAAAATACTTGCAAATTGAATCCGACAACACATTAAAAGAATTATATATCATAATTAAGTGGGTTTTATCCTAGGTATGCAAGGGTTGTTCAATGCGAGAAAATCAATTAACGTATACCACATTAAAAAACAAAGGCGAAAAACATCATAATCATCTTGATTGATGCAGAAAACTCATTTGATAAAATCCGGCACCCTTTCTTGATAAAAACACATAGAAAAATAGGAATAGAAGGCGACTACTCCAACATGATAAAGGGCATATATGAAAAAACCCACAGCTAGTATCATACTCAATGAGAAAGATGAAAACTTTCCCTTTAAGATCAGGAATAAGACAAGGATGCCTACTATCACCATTGTTATTCAGCATTGTGCTGTAAGTTCCAGCCAGAGCATATATGAAAGGAAAAGGAATAAAAGGCATCCAAATTGGAAAGGAAGAAGTAAAACTTTCAGATTTGCAAATGGCATGATGCTTAATATAGAAAGCCCCCCAAAATCTACCATAAAGCTACTAGTTCTAGTTTGCTAGCTGCTGGAATGCGATATACCAGAAATGGAACAGTTATTTAAAAGGGGAATTTGATGAGTTGCTAGTTAACAGTTCTAAGGCCAACAAAATGTTCCAATTAAAGCAAGTCTATAAAAATATCCAAATTAAGGCGCTAATAAAAGATTACCTTCACTCAAGAAAGGCTGGTGAAGTTCAGGGTTTCTTTCTCAACTGGAAAGGCACATGACAATCACGGCGATGTCTTCTAGCTCTCTCTGCAGTCTCCTTGCTTCCTGAAGCTCCCTGAGGGCATTTTCCTTCTTCACCTCCAACAGTCTCTGGCTCTTGTTCTTCTCTCATGGCTCTGTCATTCTGAAGCTTTCTCCAAAATGCTTCCTCTTTTAAAGGATTCCAGTAGAGTAATCAAGACCCACCTGGAATGGGTGGAATCACATCTCTCTCTATTCAAAAGTTCATACCCACAATTGGGTGAGTCACATCTCCGTAGAGATAACCTAATCACATTTCCAGCATACAGTACTGAATAGGGATTAGAAGAAATAGCTGCCTTTACAAAATGGAATTAGGATTAAAACATGGCTTTTCTAGGGTACATAAATCCTTTCAAACCAGCACAGAGTTATTAAATGAGTTAAGCAAAGTGGCAGGACAAAGATTAACATGCAAAAAATCAGTAGTATTTCTACACAGTAGTAATGAGCAATCTGAGGGGAAATCAAGGAAAAAAAATCCATTTATAATGGAAGGAATCAAATATCTAGAAACAAATATAACCAAGGATGTAAAGGAATTGTACACATAAGCTATGAAACATTGCTAAAAGTAATCAAAGATGACCTATATAAATGGAAGGATTGTGCATGTGACAGACTGCATAACTAAATATCAATAGGGTATCAATTTTACCTAAATTGATTTATACATTCAATGAAATCCCAATCAATATTCCAACAGCTTACTTTATAGAAATGGAAAAGCCAATTATCAAATTTATTTGGAAGGGTAAGGGGTCCCAGATAGCCAAAAAAAGTCTTGAAAAAGAGGAATGACATTGGAGAACTCACTCTTCCTTACTTCAAAGCACATTACAAAGCTACAGTGGTCAAAGCATCATGGTACTGGCATAAGACTATTGACCAATGTAATTGAATTAATAGCTTAGAAAAATACCGTCACATTTATGGCTAATTGAAATATATATTTAACTCTTTAATTATATAGTATAACATATATACAAAGCAAAGAAATAAAAAAACAATAGTTTTCAAAGCACTCTTCAAAAAGTGGTTACAGGGTAGATCCCAGAGTTTGTCATGGGCTACCATACAATCCTCTCATATTTTACCTTCTAGCTTCTCCAGAATAGAGGAGGCTAGAGGGCTTAAATGCTTTTTTTTCTCACCACAATTGACTCCCCCCCCCCTTTTTTTTGAACAATAACATATATACAAAAAAGCTATAAATTTCCAAGCACAGCACTACAATTAGTTGTAGAACATATATCAAATGTTGACATGGGTTATAATTTCACACTTTAGGCTATTACTTCTAGCTGCCCTAAAATACTGGAGGCTGAAAGAGATATCAATTGAATGATTCAGCATTCATATTCATTTTTTAAGTCCTATCTTCTATGTATAGTTCCACCATATCTGTGATATTTCCATACCTCTGTTTAAGGTTGTTTGGGCTATGGCAATTCTAAATTTTTGCTATTGGAAGAGTCTGTCACTAGTATGGGGTAGGGAGATGGAATTATTTGATATTCTGGAGAGGCTGGGCTAGGTTTCAGGACTTATTTGGATGAGGGACCCATAGGGAGGTTGTAGTTTATAGAAAGTTACTCTAGTGCCTGGAACCCTTGTAGAATCTTATATATGGCTCTAGGTGTTCTTCAGGATTGGCTGGAATGGTCTTGGTTGGGGGTTGGCAGGTTATGACAGGTAGCAAGGTTTACCTGAAGCTTGTGTAAAAGTAACCTCCAGAGTAACCTCTCAACTCTATTTGAACTGTCTGCCACTGATACTTTATTGGTTATACTTATTTACCCCCTTTTGGTCAGGATATAATTGCTGATCTCATGGTGCCAGGTCTGGATTCATCCCTGGTAGTCCTTTCCCACATTGCCAGGGAGACTTTCACCCCTGGATGTCATGTCCCTCGTAGGGGGAGGGCAATGATTTCACTTGCAGAATTGGGCTTAGAGAGACTGAGGCTACATCTGAGCAACAACAGAGGTCCTTCAGAAGTAACTCTTATGCATGCCTACAGGTAGTCTAAGCTTCTCTGCTACCAAATAAGCTTCACAAGAGTAAGCCTCATGATCAAGGGCATGGCCTATTGATTTGGGTGTCCCTAAGGTTTGACACATTATCAGGAGATTCCCTGATAGTAAAGTTTAATAGTTCCATAGTCTTTCTCCCCTCCCTCAGCGGACTTTGCCAATACTTTTTGATTATCTGCTTAATATACTCTAGGATGTTTCCAGGCATTACAATAATCTATTCAGGATTAAAGGACCCCTTTCTTATTCTGTGCTTCCTGTATTTCAATTGTTCAAATGAGCTATACAGATAGGTTGAATTAGATTATGCACTAGAGAAAATTTCAGTTCCAGATCAAATAAAACTTTCTTCCATTGGTCTCAAAGAGTATGTGTGGTTCTAAAATATAGACACTGTCTTCCTTATCCCTATGTTCTGAATTACTTTAACCCCAACCTGCTTGGCTTCATTCTTATCTCTAAATATCAGGTTATATAAAACAGCCTCTCAAAATCCAGAAATATTAATCACCACTCCAGACTTGATGGGTCTACTTTAAAAGCTTACTATCTAGGCCTCTGTTTTCTTATAAGCATTTTCTAAATATGACCATTACCATGGTTGTTTTTTTGTTCCTGGCTTATTTGGTCCCACCTAATGTCCCACATGTTCATTCACATCGTTGCATGCCTCACGACATTGTTTCTTTTTGTAGCAGCACAGCCTTCATTGGTAAGTGTACACCATCGTTCGCCAATCTGCTTCTCTGTCAGTGCATTCTTCAGCTACCTGCATTCATCGGGCATCATGCAGAGGGCCCAAAGCTCACAGTCCACCAACATCCTCAATTTTAGATAATTTCATTGTTCCCAAGCGACAGAAAACCAATAAACATACCCTGACCAAATAGGAAATCTAAATCTCCTCTTAACTCTTGTCCCTCACCCCATTATTTTCTTCTGCTGTTGCTGTGGTAGCACTGATGGTTTCCTTTTGAACATAGCTGAGCACGCAATAGCAGTTTCCCCCCTGTACCCTGGACTTAAACACTCTTGTTTTGTTTTAATTTTTTTATTAATTAAAAAAAAATTAACTAACACAACATTTAGAAATCATTCCATTCTACATATGCAATCAGTAATTCTTAATATCACATAGATGTATGATCATCATTTCTTAGTACATTTGCATCGATTTAGAAAAAGAAATAGCAAGACAACAGAAAAAGAAATAAAATGATAATATAGAGAAAAAAATAAAAATAAAAAATACAAAAAATATATTAAAAAAAACCCAAAAAAAACTATAGCTCAGATGCAGCTTCATTCAGTGTTTTAACATAATTACATTACAATTAGGTAGTATTGTGCTGTCCATTTTTGAGTTTTTGTATCTAGTCCTGTTGCACAGTCTGTATCCCTTCAGCTCCAATTACCCATTATCTTGCCCTATTTCTAACTCCTGATGGTCTCTGTTACCAATGACATATTCCAAGTTTATTCTCTAATGTCGGTTCACATCAGTGGGACCATACAGTATTTGTCCTTTAGTTTTTGGCTAGTCTCACTCAGCATAATGTTCTCTAGGTCCATCCATGTTATTACATGCTTCATAAGTTTATTCTGTCTTAAAGCTGCATAATATAATAAACGCTCTTTATACAAAATTATATCTTTGAAGTAATTCTTACGAGAACTCACTCATACTTCTAGTGTGAATCAATGGGACATGTAGGTCAATGCAATCCTCTTCAATTTTTTTCATCTTCAATATGGTAATATTACTTTTAGACCCACTAGAGAATCACCTTCACTCCTATCTATTCCCTTACATTGGAGTTCAACCTCATTAGCTAATGGTTCACCCATCTCTAGCTTTTATGTTTCTCTAAGTCCCCTATATTCTGTATTATAAACCTCTGATTATAACTTTAGGCTGGTCATGAAAGTGGAATCATACAGTATCTGTCCTTTTGTGCCTGGCTAATTTCACTCATTTTATGTTCTCAATGTTCATCTATTTTGCCATGTGCTTCAGGACGTCGTTTTGTCTTACTGCTGCATAATATTCCGTTGTATGTATATACCACATTTTGTTGATCCACTTGTCTGCTGATGGGCATTTGGCTTGTTTCCAACTTTTGGCGATAGTGCATGATGCTGCTATGAATATTGGTTTCAATGTCTGTTTATGTCGCTGCTTTCTGCTCTTCTGGGTATATACCAAGTAGTGTATTACTGGGTCATAGGGCAACTCGCTATTTAGTTTCCTAAGGAACTGCCAAACAGTCTTCCATAGTGGCTGCACCATTATACATTCCCACCAGCGCTGCATAAGTGTCCCAGTTTCTCCATGTCCTCTCCAACATTTATAGTTTTCTGTTTGTTTAATAACAGTCATTCTTGTAGGTGTGAGGTGGTATCTCATTGTAGTCTTGATCTTCATTTCCCTTATAGCCAGTGAAAATGGGCATCTCTTTATGTGCTTTTGAGCCATCTGTCTTTGCTCTTCAGAAAAATGCCAATCATTTCTTTAACCAATTTTATAACTGGATTGTTCTTTTTTGTTGAGTTGTATGATTTCTTTGTATATACAGGATATCAAACCTTTGCTGATGTGTGATTTCCAAATACTTTCTCCCATTGAGTTGGCTGCCTCTTAACCTTTTTGACAAAGTCTTTTGAGGGGCAGAAACATTTGATTTTGAGGAGTTCCCATTTATCTATTTTTTCTTTTGTTACTTGTGCTTTGGGTGTAAAGTTGAGGAAGGTACCTCCTATTACTAGATCTTGAAGATGTTTCCCTACATTTTCTTCTAGAAGCTTTATGGTGCTAGTTCTTATATTTAGGTATTTCATCCACTTTTAGTTAATTTTTGTGTAGGGTGTAAGATAGGGATCCTCTTTCATTCTCTTGACTATTGATATCCAATTATTCCATGCCCAATTATTGAAAAGACTATTTTGTCCCAGTTCAGAGGACTGGGGGGCCTTGTCAAAAATCAGTTGACCATAGATTTGGTGGTCTATTTCTGCACTCTTGATTTGATTCCATTGGTCAATGCTTCTATCTTTGTGCCAGTACCATGCTATTTTGACCTCTGTGGTTTTATAATAGTTTTTAAAGTCAGGGAGTGTTAATCTTCCCACTTTGTTCCTCTTTTTAAGGATGTTTTTAGCTATTTGGGGTCTCTTTCCCTTCCAGATGAATTTGGTAACTAGCTTTTCCAAGTCTTCAAAGTAAGTTGTTGGAATTTTGATTGGTACTGCATTAAATCTATAGATCAATTTGGGTAGAACTGACATCTTAACTATATTTAGCCTTCCTATCCATGAGCAGGGAATGTCTTCCCACCTATTTAGATCTCTGGTTTCTTTTAACAATGTTATATAGTTTTCTGTGTGAGAGGTCCTTTATGTCCCTAGGTAAGTTCATTCTTACCTAACAAAGTTAGCTCAAGTAACTTTGCTGTAGATTTCTCAGGATCTTCCATGTATAGTATCATATCATCTGCAACTAATGAGAGTTTTACTTCTTTCTTTACAATTTGTATGCCTTTTATTTCTTTGTCTTTCCTGACTGCTCTGGCTAGAACTTCTAGCACAATGTTGAATAATGGTGGTGACAGCGAGCATCCTTGTGTTGTACCTGATCTTAGGGGGAAGGCTTTTGGTGTCTCCATTGAGTACAAAGATGTCTATCAGTTTTTCATATATTCCCTTTATCATATTGAAGTAGTTACCTTTGATTCTTATATTTTGGAGTGTTTTTATCAGAAAAAGATGCTGAATTTTGTCAAATGCCTTTTCAGCATGAATTGAGATGATCATGTGATTTTTCCCTTTTGATTTGTTAATGTGTTACGTTAATTGATTTTCTCACATTGAACCATTCTTGCATCCTGGTATCAATCCCACTTGGTCATGGTGTATAATTCTTTTAATGTGTTGTTGGATTCGATTTGCTGATATTTTATTGAGAATTTTTGCTTCTATGTTCATTAGGGAGATTGGCCTATAGTTTTCCTTTCTTATAGCATCTTTACCTGGTTTTGGTATTAAAATAATATTAGCGTCATAAGATGAGTTAGGTAGAGTTCTTTTTTCCTCAATTTTTTTGAAAAGTTTGAGAAGGATTCGTGTTAGTTCTTTCTGGAATGTTTGATAAAATTCCCCTGTGAAGCTATCTGGCCCTGGACTTTTCTTTGTAGGAAGATTTTTGATGACTGATTGAATCTCTACTTGTGATTGGTTTGTTGAGATCTTCTATTTCTTACTGAGTCAATGTAGTTTGTTTGTGTGTCTCCAGGAAGTTCTTTATTTCATCTAAGTTATCTAGGTTGTTGGTGTATAGTTAGTTGTTCATAGTATCCTCTTATGATTTGTTTTATTTCTTCAGGGTCTGTGGTAATGCACCCCTTCTCATTTCTGATTTTGTTTGTTTGCATCCTTTCTCTTTTTTTCTTTGTCACTCTTGCTAGTGGCCCATCAATTTTATTGATTTTCTCAATGAACCATTTTGGTTTTATTGATTCTTTCTATTGTTCTTTTGTTTTCCCATTCATTTATCTCTGCTTTAATCTTTGTTATTTCTCTTCTCCTATTTGCTTTGGGGTTAGTTTGCTGTTCTTTCTCAAGTTCCTCCAGGTTTGCTCTTAAGTCCTCGATTTTTACTCTTTCTTGTTTTTTAATATAGGCATTTAAGGGAATAAATTTCCTTCTGAGCACAGCCTTTGCCGCATCCCATAAGTTCTGATAAGTTGTATTCTCATTTCCATTCATCTCCAGGCAGCTACTGATTTCTCTAGCAATTCCTTCTTTGACCCACTGATTGTTTAAGAATGTGTTATTTAATCTTCATGTATTTGTGAATGTTCTCGATCTTTGGTGGTTATTGAGATCCAACTTCATTCCATTGTGATCAGAGAAAGTGCTTTGAATAATTTCAATATTTAAAAATTTATAAAGACCTGTTTTGTGCCCCAGCATATGATATATCCTGAAGAATGTTCCATGAGCACTAGAGAAGAATATATAACCTTGTGCTTTGGGGTATGTTCTAGTTTGCTAGCTGCCAGAATGCAATATACTAGAAATGGAGTGGCTTTTAAAAAGGGGAATTTAATAAGTTGCTAGTTTACAGTTCTAAGGCTGAGAATGTGTTCCAATTAAAACAAGTGTATAGAAATGTCTAATCAAAGGCATCCAGGAAAGATA
Organism: Tamandua tetradactyla; assembly: GCF_023851605.1. Taxonomy (NCBI): domain Eukaryota; kingdom Metazoa; phylum Chordata; class Mammalia; order Pilosa; family Myrmecophagidae; genus Tamandua; species Tamandua tetradactyla. The sequence goes on from NC_135334.1 coordinate 113,174,531, forward strand.
CCTTGGTTCAAGAAGGCTGATGAAGTTCAAGGTTTCTCTCTCAAGTGAGAAGGCACATGGCAAATGCAGACAGGGTTTCTCTCTCTGCTGGAAGGGCACATGGCGAACATGGCATCATCTGCTAGCTTTCTCTTCTGGCTTCCTGATTCATGAAGCTCCCAAGGAGGCGTTTTCCTTTTTCATCTCCAAAGTGCTGGCTGGTGGACTCTCTGCTTCGTGGTGCTGCAGCATTCTCTGCTCTCTCTGAATCTCCTCTTTCTTCAAAATGTTTCCTCTTTTATAGGATTCCAATAAACCTGTGAAGACCCACCCAAATGGGTGGAGACACGTCTCTACCTAATCCAGTTTACCAACCACTCTTGATTGAGTCACATCTCCAGGAGATGAGCTAATTACAGTTTCAAGCATACAGTACTGAATAGGCATTAGAAGAAATGACTGCCTTTACAAAATGGGATTAGGATTAAAACCTGGCTTTTCTAGTGTACATATATCCTTTCAAACCAGTGCAGGGTGCAATGACCTATTAGGTCTAATTCATTTATCAAGTTATTTAACTTCTCTGTTTCCTTGGTGATCTTCTGTCTGGTTGTTCTATCTATAGAGAAGAGTGGTATATTAAAGTCTCCTGCTATTATTGTTGAAACATGTGTCACTTCCTTCAGTTTCGCCAATGTCTGTCCCATGTACTTTGGAGCTCCTTGATTGGGAACATAAACATTTATGACTGTTATAGCTTCATGGTGAATTGACCTTTTAATTAGCATATAGTGTCCTTCTTTGTCTCTTATGATGTGTTTACATTTAAAGTCTATTTTGTCTGATATTAGTATAGCTACTCATGCTTTCTTTTGGTTACAACTTGTGTGGAAAATCTTTCTCCATCCTTTCACTTTCAATCTATTTGTATCCTTGTATCTAAGATGAGTCTCTCATAAGCAGCATATAGCTGGATCATGTTTCTTAATCCATTCTGCCAATCTGTATCTTTTAATTGCTAAGTTTAGTCCATTAACATTCAAAGTTATTACTGAAAAGGTGTTTCTTGAATCCACCATTTTATCTTTTTGTTTTTATTTGTTATATATATATATATGTATTCTTTTCCCTCTTTCTCTTTTTATCCTTTAAGTTACCCTTCCTGGTACTTTTCAATTCTGTGCCCTCCTCCAGACATCCCTCTCCTGTCTTTTTTTTTCAGCCAGCAGAACTCCTTTTGGTATTTCATGTAGGGCCAGTCTCTTGTTGACAGATTCTTTCAGGATTCTTTTGCCTGTGAAAACTTTAATTTCTCCCTCAGTTTTGAAGAACTGTTTGTCTGGGTACAGAATTTTAAGCTAGAAGTCTTTCTCTTTCAGGATCTTGAATATATCATACCACCGCTTTCTTGCCTCCAGGGTGCTAGTTGAGTAGTCTGAACTCAGTCTTATTTGATTTCCCTTGTATGTGGTAGATTGTTTACCTCTTGCTACTTTCAGGATTTTCTGCTTCTCTTGAACAGTTGACAGACTAAATAGTTTGTGTCTTGGGAAAGGCCTATTTGGATTTATTCTGTTTGGGGTTTTTGGGCTTCTTTGACTTGTATATTTATGTCCTTTATTAGGGTTGGGAAGTTTTCCCCCATTATATCCTCAACTACTCTTCCTAGCCCTTTACTCCTCTCTTCTTTTTCTGGAACATGAATCATTCTTTTATCTGTGCACTTTGTTTTATCTATCATTTTCCTTAGATCCAACTCAATTTTTCCCATCTTTTTTGCCATTTGCTGTTTTGGAGTCTTTAAAGTCAATTATCCTGTCCTCTATATCACTTATTTTTTCTGTCTCTTCAAATCTAGTATTATGTGCCTCTAGTATGTTTTTATTTGGTCAACAGAGTCTTTAATATCTGTGATTTCTGCTATTTTTCTATTCATTCTTTCAAATTCCTCCTTATGCTCTTCTACTGTCTTCTTGATGTCCTTTATGTCATTTGGTATCCCACATATTTTATTAAGTAGAGTTGTATGAACATCTTTGATTAGTTGTTCCAATGTCTGTGTCTCCTCTGGTGTTTCAATTTGGTCATTAGTCAGGGCTATATCTGTCTGCATTGTGACATGCTTAGTGATCCTCTGCTGTCTTCATCACATGTAAATATCTTGATTGATTTACTTTGGGAGTTGATTTCTTTCAGTAGTCTCAGGCCTTGTGTTTGCAGGATGGTTGTACAGCATGGAGTAGGGCATGGCATGGAGCACTCAGTACAGTGATTTGTTTCAGGGCAGGTATGGGTGCAAGTTGGGGATGTTATGCTGATGCTTGTGAACGTGGGCGCCCAGCAGCCAGGGAGGATGTAGCTGTGTGGGTGCACCCATCTGGGGGACGTAACTCTGGTGTGCACTGGTCTAAGGCATAGGGCCCTTTGTGCACTTACATAGACCTGTGGCAGCAGGTCAGTGTTATGCCTTTGTGGATTGGGAGCAGATGTAACCTGGCTACACAGGTTGGCACTTTCTCAGAGTTGGGAAGTGAGGCTGAGGGCTGTGTGCATGCACGGTTCTAGGACTGCTGTAAAGTGCGGTTCCCAGAGCTGAATTATGTGATTGGGGGTCCGTGCACCTGCGTGGGCCTGAGAGTGCCATAAAGTGATGTGCAGAGCACAGGGAGGGTGGGGTGAGGCTGTGTGACACTATGGTTAGGGGTAGCCTAGGTATGGAGGTTAGTGCCTTTGTGTGCTGACAACCTTTGTGTGCTGACAAGAGTCTGCAGGGAACAGGGAGGGGGAGAAATGCTCAGGAGGGGTGCAGGAGAGGTGGGTTGGGCTGCATGGGGGTGTGGGGCAGGTACATGCACTGGGGGCTGGTGGGGTGGGGGTGCTGGAGCACAGGGAATGGGAGCGGGTGACGGGGTTCAGGTGCATGGGGTGTGGGGTGAGTGGGTCCTGGGCTGCACTGGAGATGGTAGTCCGCCAAAGGAATGCAGCTTGGCTTACTTCCTAGTCCCAGACTCCCGTCCATGCACTCCCGTGGGCGTCATGCCTCCGCGCCAGGCTCCAGCTTTCTGCCTTTCAATTCCTTGGCCTCTGCAACCGGGGCGGCTGCATGTGGTGCAGAAGGCTCTCCCAGGTCAGCCACATTCCCGAATTGCTGCCTCAGCTACCCTCCTGTCCCTTCTCTAACTTTTCCATGGAGCAGGGCTAATTTCGAGCTACTCTAGTTGGCCATTTTCCTGGAAGTGGCTAATTGATATTCCACAAGGCTGCCAAATCCACTCGTGGGAAGAAATGGTCTCTTCAACAAATGGTGCTAGGAGAACTGAATATCCTTATACAAAAGAATGAAAAAAGACCCCTATCTCACACGATATACACAAATTAACTCAAAATGAATCAATGACCTAAATATAAGAACCAAGACTATAAAACTCCTATAAGAAATTATAGGAAGCATCAAATTTTGTGATAGACAATGGTTTCTTAGACTATACCCAAAGCTCAAGCAATGAAAAAAAAATAGATAAATTGGGACCTCCTAAAAATGAAAAATTTAGCCATCAAAGGACTTTGTCAAGAAAGTGAAAAGACAATGTACTTAATTGGAGAAAATATTTGGAAACTACAAATCTGATAAGGTTTTAATTTCCAGAATATATAAAGAAATCCTACTACTCAACAATAAACGGATAAACCAATAATAAAAAAAAGGGTAAAATAGGAAATGACTCCCAGGGGTGTGAATCTACCTGGCAATAGGGGACAGGACTCCAGGGATGAGCCGGGACCTGGCATCATGGGATTAAGAAAGCCTTCTTGACCAAAAGTGGGGAAAGAGAAATGAGGTAAAGTCTCTGGCTGTGAGATTTCAAACAGAGCTGAGAGTCTATCCTCGAGGTTATTCTTATGCATTACATAGATATCCCTTTTAAGTTTATGGTATATTAGAATGGCTTGAAGGAAGTACCAGAAACTGTTGAGCTGTTTTCCAGGAGCCTTGACTGTTGAAGACCATTGTATAACTATATAGCTTTTACAGTGTGAAGGTTTTCACAACACCAACACTATTATGGGAAAACCTTCTATTGTCTTGCTGTATAAATGACAAATTCCAACCTACCTCTGGAAATACAGCTTGACTATGCTTCAGAAGACACTTTCAGTCCAGAGAACATTTTTAAAAGAGCTGAAGCTCTAGAAAGAAGGCACAAGGTCTGACTTATGTGAAAACCTTGCATCTGATGCTCCTTTTATCCAGAGTACAGACAGATGAGTTAAAAAAATGGATAAAAAATAAATAATAGTGGAGGGGGGTTAAGGGGTAAAAAAATTGGGTAGATTGAAATACTAGTGGTTAATGAGAGGGAGGAGTAAGGAATATGGGATGCATGAGGTTTTTCTTTTTATTTCTTTTTCTGGAGTGATGTAAATGTTCTAAAAATGATCATGGTGAGGAATACACAACTACATGATGATATTGTGAGCCACTGATTATATGTGTGTGAAGATTTCTCAATAAAAATATTTAAAAAAATGAGCCAGGATTTGAACAGGCATTTCTTCAAAGAGGGAACAAAAATGGCTAAAAGCATATTAAAAGATATGAGATACTATTTCACACCCACTACAGTGGCTACTATTAAAAAAAACAGAAAACTACAAGTGTTGGAGATAATGTGGAGAAATAGGAATACTTATTTACTGTGGGTGGATTGCTGATTACTTGGAAACTAAATATAGAATTGCTGTATGATTTGGCTATATACCTAGAACCAAAAGCAGCAACTCAAGCAGACATTTGCACTCTAATATTCATAGAGGCATTTTTCACAATTGCCAAAAGATGAAAACAACCCAAGGGTCCATCAACAGATGAATGGATAAAGAAAATGTGGAATACACATATGATGGAATATTATTCAGCTATTAAAAGGAATCAAGTCCTGATGCATGTGACAACATGGATGAGCCTTGAGGACATTAGAGAGTGAAATAAGTAAGACACAAAAGGAAAAATATTGTATGATTTCATGGTTATGAACTAATCATAATAAGCAAACTCCTAGAGTTAGAATCTAGAATATAAGTTAATTGGAGATGGATTGGGGTTAGAGAATGGAAAGTTGATGCTACCTATGTACAAATTTTCTATCTAGGCTAATAGTCAAGGTTTGGAAAAGGATGATAGTGATAGTAGCACATTATTGTGAGTGTAATTAGCAGTGCTGAATTATATAGGTGAATGTAGTTAAAAGAGGAAACTTTAGGATCTATATATTACTAGAATAAAAACTGAAAGATAAAACATAGGACTGTACAACACAGTGGACCCTATTGTAAATGATGAACTACAGTTAATAGAACAGGTAAAAGAACGTTCTTTCATGAATTATAACAAATGTACGATACTAATACAAAGTGGTAATGACAGGGTGGCATTTGGGAAAAATACACTTAATAATTGACAATAGATAGAACAATTGTAATAATCTTTCATCAATTGTAACAAAGAGTACTACTGTAAAAAATGGTACAATTATTTTAAAAAGTGCTATCATCAATACTAAGAATTGTTGCACAACAATGCAAGGTGTTATGGTGGGATGCTACACAGGAATCCCGTATTTTATGCATGATTGTTTTGTAAACTCAGAACTTTTCTAATTAAAAAACAAACAAACAAACAAGTGATTGTGCCTCCCAGCCTGGATACTGGTGTTTTTTCTGGGAGCTCTGTGGGTGAGCTGGGGTCTGAATTGCAGGCACAGAGCTATCCAGTGCTCACGTGGCTGCCTTTGTGAGGGCTTGTCATTCAACTCTCTGAGCTGATGATCTGGATGCATTCACAGGCTCTCAAGGGCACATCCCAGACCCAGGAATCTATCAGAGTCGCTAACTGGAAATGATGAGATACTGCACACATGAGTCAGAACTTGTGCCTTCTTTCTAGAACTTCAGCTCTTTTAAAAATGTTCTCTGGACTGAAAGTGTCTTCTGAAGCATAGTCAAGTTGTATTTCCAGAGGTAGGTTGGAATTTGTCATTTATACCACAAGACAATAGAAGATTTTCCCAGGATGGTGGTGTTGTTATTTTCTTAAAAGTCAGGTGACTCCTCTGAAATACTTTATAGACTACACTGATTTCTTCTGAGATATTAAATAGTGTTGTGTTTATTTTCCCCCTGTGTACAAGAAAGATATAGGGATGGTTGGAATGGAATTTTCTTTTCATTTCTTCTAACCGTGGACTGACAAATAGAGATTTTATTATGAATTTATTTTGGGTTCTTCAGAATGTTTTCCTCTCCATTGTTTTTGTCTGGAAACAGATCCTTTCTTCCTGGATGCAGAGGTGCAAAATGACACAGGCTTGTCCATTCATATTGTCCTATTCTATGTTATCCATTTATATCCTCCATGCTGCCCAATTCCAGTAACTCCAAAAAGCAACATTGTCATAAACTTCAATGTGAATGCACCCTCTGATGTTGTGTGACAGAACAACTTTGCACTGGAAACTGAGTTGTCTAAGAGGCAGATATTTCAGGGCCATCGGACTCTATTCCTAGAATTAACCTATACAAGCTGGGAGACAAAAACTCTCTTTTCACTGGAGTTGCTAAGAAGCGATGCTGAGGATTGGGGCTTTGGTGGAAATTATGTAAAAGAGAATGACACTGTATTAGTTTAATTTGCCAGGATGCAATATGCCAGAAAATGGAATGGCTTTTAAAAAGGGAATTTAGTAAATTACAAGCTTACAGTTCTAAGGAAGTGAAAGTGTCCAAATTAAGGCACCAACAAGAGATTACCTTCACTCAAGAAAGGCTGATGGCTTTTCTAGGAACACCTCTGTCAGCTGGGAAGGCATGTGGCTGGTATCTGCTGGTCCCTTGCTCCTGGGCTCCACTGCTTTCAGCCTCTGTTCCTGTGGGGGTTCCTCACTCTGCTTCTCCAGGGCTGGCTTTCATCTCTTGGCTTCCCTTGGCTCTCCCCAGGTTCTGGCTTGCTTAACATCACATGGGAAACCAAATGGCAATGTCTGTTGGTCTCCAAGCATCTTGAAACATCTGTGTCTCTGCCCCCTACGTGTTGGCATCAGTGCCAGCTCTCTCCAAAATGTTTCCTCTTTTAAAGGACTCCAGTAAACTAATCAAGACCCACCTGGAATGGGTGGAGTCACATCTCCATCTACTCAAAAGGTCACACCCACAATTGGGCATGTCACGTCTCTGTGGAGATAATCTATTCAAAAGTTTCCACCAACAATATTGAATCAGGATTAAAAGAAACAGCTGTCTTCCAAGATAGGCTCAGAATTAAAATATGGCTTTTCTAGGGTACGTAATAGCTTCAAACCAGCACAGACACCAACATACTAACCCAGCAGGAAATAGAAAGGAAAGTTTGAGGGAGAAAGCCCTATTGATGTGATTTGAGCCCCTGGATTCAGCTGAGTCAGAATTCAACTCATTTCTGGACTTTCTGATTCCATGCATGCATACATTTTTTTGCTATGCTCCAATAAGATCAGGTTGGAGTACTGACTCAATATGTTCTCATAGAAAAGTAAATATATGTAACTTGGGTGGGATGTGGAAATCTAGAGAAAAATGTCTCAACCTTCATACACACTAACTATACCAAATTCTTTCTAAGAATTTAAGCAGAACTGTTCCTTTTGCTCTTGTTGGCTGCAGAAAAGAGGTTTAATCCAGATATAATATTGATCATAGACTGAGAAAAATAAAGCATTGCCACCATTTGAAATATGATGTCAATTAATAATAAGTGTAAGGGTATTTGTATAACACTTTAAACCTTTATTTTTGAAAAAAATTCCATTTTGAAATCAATGTCATATTTTATATGGATGATCACATAAATGTATAGTATTTTGCAAAAATGTCGTACCCTGATAAAACTATTCTGAAACTTGCTAGTTTCATTTTAATTCGTATCATTGCTTTTAATTTCATTTTTTAATTAATTGATGTGTTGAGAACTATTTCCTGCATTTTATTGTCATTTTCATTACTTCATTGAATTATCTGTTGTTATAATTTGTCCACTACTCTTACTTAGCCAGATTAGCAAATTGATAAACATATTAATAAATTTTCCCTATTATATTTTGTAAATACTTTTTCAATATACACTTGCCCATATGTGTATATACGTGTGTGTGTGTATATTTGGTTTTGCCATATTTTTTCCGTTAATTTTTCTAATAAGAAATAATACAGTCCAAGGTAAAGCCATTTAATGATTGATTCAGGTGCATTCACTGCTCACTGATGGTTGAGACCAGTGCTTTCCAAAAGAACTTTCTGTGATGGTATGTTTTGTATCTGTCCTGTCCGCTATGGTAGCCACCCTTGGCTGTTGAGCTAGTGTAACTGAGAGACTAAATAGGGTAAAAACTTTGCCTCCCATGGTTCAGCTGTCTAATGGCAGGGTCACTCTTTTACTTTTCCATGGTTTAATATTCTGCTTCCCTTGGGTTTGGAGGGACTGTCAGAATGCATTTGTCTGGTCTGGTCCCTGCCCTCTGATGTGTAATGCTAACAGACCCTTTATGGGCTCTCTGCTGGGGAGTGTCTGGGCTGACCCGGGATGGTGACTGCCAAAGTGCACCTCATCCCCCCGCCTTTGGGGATGTAGGACATCCTAGTGCTCAAGGGTCATACAGCCACTAGAAGTCTTGATTTGTTACTTATAATCATATCAGAGTCTTAGAATAACCATTTGAGGTAAGCAGAGAAGCACCTAGTATATGAATTTTTAAATTTCTATTATGCAGATGAGCACATGTAGAACTGGGTCTGGCCACTGGCCCCTTTGACTCAAGATTAATTTCCCACCATATAACGTGTCCATTAGCTGGGCATATGTGTACTTGTGTGAGTGTGTTTGGCAGATGATTTTGGGAAAATGAGAAATAGTGGAGGAGGCCTCATTTGGAGCTATAAAATGAGAGATCATAAATATAATAAATGAAATTGGGTTTATGACCTACAAATGCCCCATCAATTCCGCTTGGACCAGGGTAATAACTGGATGCTTCTGTGAAGTAGTCAAGACCATTTCCTTGTTATTACACAAAACAATTATTTCAACAGATTCTAAATGTCTGCACTAGTCGTTGCTTTTGAGGTCTCATTTTCCTATTAACACTGGGTTGTTACTTCACATACTTTGTGAGAAGGGGTCAGTGTCAATGTGTCCATTCAGTAAACACAGAAGCTCAAAGCTGGAATGAAAAGTGAGTTTGTGAGGCATGCAACTAGGCGAATGAACCTTGAGGACAGTGTAAATGAAATAAGGCAGAAGTTAAATGACAAATATTACTATGCCACACTAATATGGATTAATTATAATGTGCAAACTCTGAGAGTTGAATTGGAGGGCATGGGTTATCAGGGGAGGGCCGAGTGTGAAGGTTCCTAGATTGTAAGCTCTTACAGCAGTCACATATATTTCAGAATGGTAACTGTTTTTTTTTTCAAAATTCTGATATGCAGCGCTCTCTGTGTATAACCTTGTCATTCCCTGGAATTTTGGATATTTGTGTAACATCTAAGACTCAGAACTAGAGTTCTACAGCTATGAAATCAAAATTATCCCATACAGCAATTGTTAAAACACTGAAAAAGTCATCAGACTTCAGTTAGATATATGAATGAAGGAGATCCGGGTAGGACTAAGGTAAAGCAGACTAAAGGGTAAACGATGATATTGATTGCATTTTAAAACTTCAGCTTCTGTGTGAGACCAAAGGAAGAGATGTTTATTTGCTGCAAAATTTACATTTTTGGTTGCACACTAATCTGACTTGTGTAGTCAGCTTATTCAAACACCATAATTACATAGAACCTTGAGTAGGGAGTGAGTGCTCGTTGATTTGCTCAGGTCGGTGAGATGCCCTGATACATCCCAGAGTGATATGGATAGGAGATGAAAAAGTATTTGTGAAGTCCCTTTGAAGGGCTGAGGGAGAAAGGAGGAAATATACATCTTCCCCACTGGAGAATTCCTGATATTCTCAGAAGCAGTGAGGACAACCAAATCAAAAGACTGAGCCCACAATCTTGGGGCTTGCCCCTATGAATCTTATTCCTGCAAAGGAGAAGCTAACCCTATTTATGATTATGCCTGTGGGTCACCCCCAGAGACCTCTTTTGTTGCTCAGATGTGGCCTCTCTCTAAGCCAACTGTGCAGGTGAACTCACTGTCCTCTCCCAGGGGTGGAAATCTCCCTGGCAATGTGAGACAGGACTGCAGGGAATGAGACTGGCCTTGGCATTGTGGGAGTGAGAAAGATTTCTTGACCAGAAGGGGGAAGAGAATTGAAACAAAATAAAGTTTCAGTGGCTGAGTGATTTCAAATGGAGCTGAGAGGTCATTCTGGAGGTTACTCTTATGCTGTATATAGATAACCCCTTTCAGTTTTTGGTGTGTTGGAGTAACTAGAGGGAAATAGCTGAAACTGTTGAACTGTAATCCAATAGCTTAGATTCTTGAAGATGATTGAATAACTATGGAGCTTTTAAGGTGTGACTGTGTGATTGTGAAAACCTTGTGACTGACACTCCCTTTATCCAATGTATGGACAGATAAGGAAAAAAAGACAAAAAAAAATAAATAATGCTGGGGGAGGTGGCTATGGAATATTTTGGGTGTTATTTTTCACCTGCTTTTCTTCTTCTTTTTTTTTTTTGAGTAACAAAAATATTCAAAAGTTGATTGTGATGATGCATGCAAGCTAAATGATGATACTGTGAACCACTGATTGTGCAATATGAATGATTTGTTTATGGTATGAGACTATATAATATATCTCAATAAAATTGCATTTGAAACTAAATAAAACACAAAGTGAGTTTTCATCTCAAGTGCTAATAGATTGACAGTGGCTCTTTGGAGAACTGGTCCATGTTGAGAAGGACTTAAAGGGGCTTTTTCAGACACGATTGGTTAGTGATGTCGGCCATGAAACTTAGCTTATAAAGTCTATTGGGAAAGGAAATGGTTTATGCTTGTTATATTTACTACTACATCTCAGTATCTAGAATGGTGCCCAGCACACAGCACATAAATATTTTGCTAAACTGATCAGCATTGGAGGATGGGAAGTGGTGGCATTAAAAGTGAGCATTTGCCACTTCTGGTGAGGAGATCAGAACACAATGAGAAACCCCAGACAGCCCTACAGAGTAGCCTCAGGTGGGCACTGGGTCTGCTTCTGGCCTTTAGCAAGTTGCTTCTACATCCCCACCTTGCCCTTCCAAGCCGAAGAGAGAAGCAGCAGTTGGAGGTGGTATTGCAAAGTGCCTGACTGCTAATCTTCACGTGATTCTAAGGCTTTGAACAGTGGTATGTTGACGCTGCAGTTTTGTCCCTTGCTCACTTGCAGGCTTCTTGCTTCCTGTTCTCTCTTTGCTTTTGAGGATTCCTCTGCCTCTCTGGGTCTTTAATGTTACACTCTGTATTACTTTCCTGGTGCTGCTGTAACAAAGTATCACAAACTGGGTGGCTGAAGCCAACTGAAATTTGTGGTCTCATATTTCCGGAGGCTAGAAGTGTGAATCAAGGTGTGGGCAAGGATGTGCTTCCTCGAAGTCTGGAGGGTTTGGGAGGTGGCTCGTGGGCAGTCCATGTGGCATTCTGTGGCTTAACTCTTTCTGCCTCTGTCACATGCTGTCTTCTCTCTTTGTCTCCTACTACTTGTATCTGCATTTCTCCCTTCTTATAAGGACACCAGTCATATTGTATTATAGCTCACCCCAATCCAGTTTGGCCTCATCTTAACTAATAACATCTTCAGAACCCGTTTCCAAATAGAATCACATTCCCAAGACCAGGAGTTAGGACCTGAATTGTGGGGGACAAAATTCAATCTAAAATAGACTCCCACTACTTCACATCTGATTACCCTGCTCCAACTCACAGATGGGTGGGACCACCCTGCTGGAAATAACTTTCTTTAATGAATGCCTACTTGTGTTCTAGGCACTATTCTGGGCACCTTACATACTTTACCTCATTTAATCCTAGAACCTTATGGGGCAAGTACTTATTATTTGCTGATGAGGAAATTGAAGCACTTAGGTTTACGTGCTCGTGGTCACATAGAAAGTGGCAGAACCTACATTCAACTTCAGGGCTGCCTGATGTCAAAGCCCATAAGCATTACAATTATATCATATAGTTTATGGGCTCAGAGTCTCCATGGTGTTAGTAAGTGGTATATTTACTCGAAGCTGAAGCATCTTCTCTTATCCATGTGCAGATGTCAGCCAAGCAGTTTATGATCTCCACTCAAGGCCCTGCTTTCCATGCCTGCCCTGAAAATTCATCAGCCCAACCCACAGCCTTTTTCTGGCTCCCCAGCCCTCTAAACAGAGGGTGAAGACATTCCCTCATAGCATCTTTTGCACCTCATGTCCAAGGGCCTCTGAAGTCATCAAAATTGCTTTTCAACAACCCTAATTAAATTTCTGGCTCCTTGTCACCAGTGCTGTCCTTCAGGAAGCCCATTAAGGGATTTTCCACATTTGCCTTTGGAAATGCATTCCAGTTCTGATCAACTTCAACTGGCAGTGTGTTCCTCCTTATATCTAATTTAGATTTATTTCGATTCATTTTGGCCCAGTTTCTTCTCATGTCACTTTGCTAAGAAAAGGAAAACTGCTGGTCTTCATATATTTTTCATCCTTCTTATAGTTGAAGATATCAGCTTTCTTTCCTATACTGAATTTTTAATATAATAATAATTCTTTCTTGGGGGGGTGGGGGTGGGGGTGAGGGTTGTTATCTCCTAGAGGTATGTGTGTGAGTTTTCTATGGCTGCTAAAACAAATTACCACAGACTGCGTAGCTTAAAATAATACAGATGTTTTCTCCTACTGCTCTGCAGGTCAGAAGTCTAAAATCAGTTTCACTGTGCTAAATCAAGGTGGTTCCTTCCGGAGGCTCTGAGAGGAGAATCTGTTTCTTTGACTTTTTCGCTATTTAATGGCTGCATGTATTCCTTGACTTATGGCCATTTGTCTTCAAAGCCATCACTCCAATCTCTGCTTCCATTGTAATACCGTCCTTTTCTCCAACTCTGATTTTTCCTGTGTCCCTTGTAAAAGTCCTTAATTTAATCACACCAGCAACCTCCATTTTGAACATAGGAATTATGTTCCCGGGAATTAGAACACAGTCATATTTTGGGATCCATTATTCAACCTACTGCAAGTTAACATGTCTCCATTTGGGCAGAATATCTTCTACTGTGTCAGGATTATCATTCTGCACTGATCTTATTACTCTTCTAAAAAACAATGTTCCTGACAAACAATGTAGAAAGCTTAAAAAATAGAAATAATTAAGAAAACAAAACCCATTAAACATTTAATACCACCACTCAGAGGCAACTTAAATTTTTGTAGAAAGGCATTCATTCAATCATGTGAGGGAAACTCTCTATTAGCAACTAATGCCCCATGGATGTTTCTAGCAGTTGGCGATTTTCCTAAATGGCATCCTGATCTGCAGTGAGTAAAGTCTACCACATCTTGATACTTTGTGTTAAAAATGAGGAACGGAAGAGGCAGAAATGGTAAATGAATTGGTCAAGGTTTCACAATTTGTAAATGAAGAATTAAATTAGAAATTAGATTCTAAAGTTCCCTGTTCAGTATTTCTTTTTTTCAACCATGCTTGTTTTTCCCTTAAGGGGACTTTTCTGGGTTGAAAGCTGCCAGAATATGCTATACCAAACACGGGATGGCTTTTAAAAAGGAGAGTTTATTAAGCTGCAAGTTTACAGTTCTAAGGCCATGAAAATGTCCAAATGAAGGCAAGGCTATAAGAGCGTCCAAATTAAGGCATCTCGGGAAAGATACCTTGGTTCAAAAAGGCTGATGATGTTCAGGGTTTCTCTCTCAGCTGGAAAGGCATGTGGTGATGCTGCTAGCTTTCTTGTTTCATGAAGCTCCCCTGGGGGCATTTTCTTTCTTCATCCCCGAAGGTCTCTGGCTGCGTGGGCTCTGTTGGTTCTGGTGGCTCTAAAGCTTTTTTCAGAATGGTTCCCCCTTAAAGGGCTCCAGTAAGCAACCCTACCTTGAATGGGTGGAGACACATCACCATGGAAACCATCTTATCAAAAGTAACCACCCACAAGTGGGTGGGTCATTTCTCCACGGAAACAATCAAAAAGCTCCCACCTAGTAATATTGAATGAGGATTAAAGAACTTGGCTTTTCTGGGGTACACAACAGATTCAGGCACAGGGAGTTATTATTTACTGTTCATTTATTCATTCACTTAGCTTTCAATCAATAGACAATATTAAGTGTTTCCTCTGAGCAGGTCATCATGCTCAGTTTTAGAGATAGGGTGAATATCATAACTTCTGTTGTCGAAGAGATCAGAGTCTGATAGGGAGACAGACATGTAAGCAAACTATTAGACTGTGGTGTGATAAATGCAACAATGGGCATGTGTACAATGTACAATGATAGCTTGAAGGAGAGAACCATGGCTTTTTCTTGAGAGTAAGAGAAGGCTTCTTGGTGGAAAAAACGTCTGAGCTGGGCACTTGCCAGGAACAGAAGGCAGTACTGGCAGTGGGATTAGTATATGCAAAAATTAGTGTATGTAAAAATATGCTTAACATTTACACAGTTTCTGTTTGGGGTGCTGGGAAAATTTTTGTAATGGACAGTGATGATGGTAGTGCAATATTATGAACATAATTAAGAGCACTGAGTTATATATTTGAATGTGGTTAAAAGAGGAAATTTTAGGTTGTATGTATATTACTGGAATTTTTTTTTAAACAACATAGAACTGTAGACACAAACAGGGAACCCTAATGTAAACCATGGACTATAGTACAATCATAATACTCTTCTTTTATCAATTGTAAAAAAGTGTTTTCTGAGATTGCTATATATTCATCAGATGAAAGATACTTTTCTTTCCTCTGCAGCATATAAGCTGGGGGGAGGTGGGTATGTGTAGTCACTGATTGCCCCCGCACCCCCCCCCACCCCAATATACATTGTAGGATGAAGACGAAAAGAGCTATGAGATAGAGGGAGACAGAATTCTGATAATGTTGCTGGAACTCATGGATCCAGTCAAGCCTGGAGATTGAATGAGCCCTAATCCTCTTTTTTCCTTAAAAAAGTTAGCTTTCATTTCACCCTATAGGTGAGGGACAGCACTTGATGGATTTTAAATGGGAATTTGAGGGTTCTAATACCTAATGCCCCCTATTTTCTTAGTGAACAATAAGGTAGGAATATGCTGAGAGTGAGAGGTCAAGGGTGGTAGATAGTCACCGGGCACAGGAATGGAGCTGCCCAGTGACTGATGGTCACTGTTGAAAAACCAACTGTGATTAAAACAAGGAGTAGTTTCCTTATTATGAAAGTGATAACCAAGTCCTTTTATTTCAATTGAGTTTTGAGGTGATGATTCTAATTCTACTCCTGGTATAATAAAATGTTGCATTTTATGAAACATTTTTACTTTCAAGTCATTTTAGTGGTAGCAAAATGTAGTTGAGCTTTATAACCGGTGCATTTGGGTTCAATACTGTTTTTACTACTCACTTGCTGTGTGAGGTAGGTCAAGTTACTTAGTCTCACTGAGCTTCAGTTTCTTAATCTATTAAATGGAATCAATAATACCTAACTACATTGATGAAGATGGTTTTGGTTGTGACTATCTGAAAAATCTAGATCAAATTGTTTAAACAGTAAAGTCCAGGAGTAATGGAAGTGCCGCACAAGGCTTGATCTACCATCTTAAGTCCCTAGTTTTCTTGCTTTTTTTTTTTCCCTAGGCTCTATTTCTTAGTCTGGCTCTCATGTTGGAAGTGGATCCTCTCATGGGTACAACGTGTCTCCAGCACGTGATGGGGTCACATGGTTCCATGTTCAAGTCCAGCAGGGAAGAAGGACAGATCGCAGCAATCCTGACAAATTCCTGTGTTTCCTTCCAGCTGTGCTGCTCAGTTTCTGTCCATCCCTGAACTCTGGTGAGGGAGTAGAGGGACCTGCCATACTGATCGATCAAACCAACCAAGGTCCACTGTTAGAGCTAGGGCTGAGATTGATGCCACAAAACTGTATGCGGGAGGATGGCAAGGAGGGCATACTATCATGGGAAATTCAGAGTGCTGTTATCAGGAGAGAGAGAGAAGTAAATGTGTGCAGCAAATATCAGGTATCCAATCAACTCATTCTCATAGTTGTCCTCAGGTGTACTCAAACTAACAAATATAAAGCATTTAGCACAGTACTTGGCACATAGGAATTACCCAATTAATATCAGCTTAGTATTTTAGTTATTATTCTACCTTTCAAATTTATTTTTTATTCCACAGATGATATGTACACAATGTAGAAAATACAGATCGCAAAGCAATCACCCTTTGTGGACAAGCCTTCCTCCTGAGGGAAGGAGAAAGACTCCCAGTACCTTTTTGCTGTCAGGAAACCAAGGCCCTTAGTGGGACAAGGACTGGCCCAGGGTTACATGGTGGCAGATGGGCTGGGCCTCAGGCCATTTGGCCCCCAGCCTGGCTGCCTTTCCCCTTTGATTGTAGTGCTTTCATTAGCTGTTATGTTTTTCTCAGGTGCCCCTATAGAGCCAGACCTGGCAGTCATGCTGACAGCGCTTCATGGCCCTGGAAGTCCCTGGGCAGGTACCTTGGAGCCTGCATGGATGCAGGTTAAGGGGAGCGGCTGATCTGGAGGCTGCAGAAGCCTCCATCCGAGGAGGTGCTGTCTGCCGTGCTGGACCTGTGTGTGCCCGTTTGCTGTCATGGTCTGTCTCAAGCCTGCCATAAAGGGGGGCAGCCACCAATTAAGGAGGGCTCTTCCAGCTGCTGTGTTTTAGGCCCGCATTTTAGAGAGTCCCTCCTGCTTCCCCCTTAGAGAGGAAAGAATCCCCTTTGTAAGATTGCTCCCCAGTGGCAGCAGGACACAGAACAGCCAAATTTGTGTCAGAAAACTGAAATCAGTTATTGCTGGCAATAATAACGGTGTCATGCACGTGACCTTGTTTATTGCTCAGCACCTGGTTTGAGTTGATAAATTCTCCGTGAGCGACTGGCTGGCTGGTCACGTAAGCCTCAAAAGGGAAAAGTAGCAGGAGGGTGTTGTAGGTACAGCTTTGAAGGGACAAGGGGATGGAGAGAGAGAGACAGCACACACAAGAGAGACTGAGAGATGGAGAGAGAGGCACAGAAAGAACGAATGCATGCTCATTTGTTACCAATAATAACTGCTACCACTTAGTAAGTGGCAGGCACTGGGATATGTGTTCTACATATATTTTCTCTAGCCTTCACCATAACCATGCAAAATAAGTGTGATTATTATTCCAGCTATTAAAAAACCGGGCCCAGAGAGGCTGAGTAACTTGCCTGAGGCCACACAGTAAGTAAATGGAGAAGCCAGATTGAAGCTCCTTTCTGTCTGATTTCAGAACCTAAGCTCTTCCACTTTATACTGCCTATCATTTAGCATATTCAGTTGGTGTCTTCTGGGTCTCTTCTATGCAAGGTTACTAAAATCATTTTACATATCTACTAGCTAGTAATGGGTTTAAATTCTCATTTGGATTAGTTTTGGGAAGTTGAAGGTTCTTAAAACAGGAGTCAGGAGACGTTGAGTGGAGGGGTGTGTGTGTGTGTGTGTGTGTGTGCGCGCACATACCTGTGACTCTTAATTGTATCTATTGTGGGTACAGTCTATATCTGTAGTAATATTTTATTAATTGTGGTCCTAAATCTCTCCTGGCAGTCTAGCGTAATCCTGAGGCAACAGGCTAGACAGTGATTAATGAGAATAATTTCTTGAGTGACGGGTTGTTCTTTCTGGGTTTAAAAGGGCCTTGTTCAAATGCTGGAGTCTCGTTTTCACACTGTATCATTGATGTCTAGATATAAAAATCTCCCCCTCCCAAAATATTAAATATTCAAGACACTTAGAGGATGGCGTCTTGAGCCAGGCTTTCTTCCCTGCCCTGGGTAGTCTAAGCCAGGCAGAGCCATCAGAGCTCCAGGAGCGAGTAGCTTATAAAATCCCCCAACACCAGATGTAGTTCTGGGCAGCTGTCCTGCAATGCCTGCACCCCCGCCCTTCTCTTTCGTGCTCATCCTTTGCTCTCACTTAGCTCCAGCACTAGTAATTCAACATTTAGTAATTTAGCCCCAGTATGTGCCTAGCATTGTGCTTTTTCTCTCCTCTTTGTTAGTAGCTAAGCTCAGCCTTGCACTGTCCTTGGGAAGTGGACAGTCTACCTGCATGGATGGAAACGGTGGCTCACATCTGGGAGATAATTTAAGGCACCAGGAGGACTCTCTGCCTTTTAATGCATCTTCCCCATGCCAGTCATCATGCCCAAATTTTCATAATTAGACATTTCTTTCTTTTAAATCTTTGACAAGCTTTAATATTTGGAGAACCTTAGAAAATTCAAATAACCCTGAGAGGGCTAGTGCCTAAGATTTTATCAGCCATTACTCTTTTCAGAATGCCTAAGCACACGGCTCCTTGGGAGTGGAGTATGGATATGGGTGGGAATGAGAAAAGGCACAGGCAGCTGTCAGGGGAGAATAGAGAAGGACACAAGAGACAAATAACTGTTTCTCAATTTTGCATAGAGGTGGACTTTCCCCCCTGCCAAAAGTTAATGGCAAGTTCCAGGAAGAGCTAAGGATTCTGCTTTCTAGACATCTACAGAATAAATGACTAAATAGTCCTTTTGTTAGCAAGGGTAGCGCTTCTCTATAAAGGGCCACAGTGTTATATCCCTGTCAGAATAGCATTTGTAAAATGCCAACTGATGGCATCCTTTTCAGCCCCCTCTCTCTATCTGCTTGGAGCCCTGAGCAGGGCACCCTCAGAGGCTGGGCTGGCTATCAGCCTGGTGGATCACGCAGGAAATGATCTCTTTTACAGGATTGTGGGGGTCAAAAATGAAGTTTCGGATGCTTGCTGCTCTGGAAGAGTGTCTTATGAGCTCACCATCCAGCAGATGCTTGACCTTGTCTTGTTCTTTTTGGAGTCTCTGAAATGCCTGCCACATTCCCTGCCACATCATAGGAATTCACTAAAGGTTTTATGAATGCATGGAACAAATCACAGGCTGGGAATACAAATAAAGAGTTGAGTGTCCTTTAGCATTCTAAGGTCATGGTTTAAGGGTAGCATTTTGGGCAATTATGGGTCAAACTATTCTTCTTGTAAAATATTTTGTCTGGCAAGATTCTTCAGTATGAATGGGGTTATTAGAACATTCCATCCACCTTTTCTTTTGTCCATATATCGATCCATCCATCCAAAAAATACTACTTGAACACCTATTGTGTCCTAGTTACTGTTCTAAGTTCTGGGGATACAGTGGTGAGCAAAACTAGACATGTCCTTGTTCTAAAGTAGCTTATAGTGTGGGGGGTGGTGACAAAAGAGAATTGAATCTTTCACCATAAAATAATGATCATGACAAGTACCATAAAGTAGAAGTTCTTGGGGTTGTAGGAAAGGACCCTGGAGTTACTGGCTTAGTCTACAATGTTGGGGTGGAGGGCATGTTTCTAAGAGAAAGGAAATAGATAAGGGGAAATATAAAGAAAGATACTAAGACAAGTGGGTTTCAGGCAGAAGGAACAGCATATGCCAAGGCAAGATATATATCATGATGTTTTGCATAACTGAAAGAAGCCCATGTGGCTGGAGTGATAAGGGCTCCAGGGAATGGGGGTGAATCTGTAGAGCTGTGCAGCAGTGGAAATGGACATCTGTTAAGTTTGCAACTGTTCACCATGTTTGGTGGTCTTTCTTACATTTGGGGGATTTCCCACACCATGAATGCCATCTCTCCCAAGCTAGAAACCAGAACAGTTTTCCTGACCTCCCTTCAATGGGGACTCAGTAATGTTCTAAGCTCCAGCGATCAGAGGCTCCCCATCCTCATGTGACTTCTTTTGAGAAGACAGTAAGGTGAGATAGCAGGTGCCGTGCAGAGTCCACACTCTGGTGAGTATGAGAGGCACCTGCCTGTCAGAAGCGGTAGTGGTGGAGGACAGTGCTGGGTGATCATCGGGAGGAGGGGGAACTGGGGGTTTTATGCTGATGAGGGAGGCCAGGGAGGTCCTTGTAAGAAGAGTCTGGTGAGCTTGGCTCTTATTCTTGGCCGTGGACCCTCTCTCTGACCCTTCCGTCTTTTCCAGAGGCCCTTTGATTACTGAACATCCTCCAGTGCATTTATTTTCTGCCTTGTCTACTTAGAGTGGGCTCTGTCATGAACAACTAAGACTCCTGACTGCCACCAGGAGCCGGACCCTGGAAGGCCTTACAAGCCATGATAAGGACTTCGATGTTTATCCTAAGAATAAAAGGAAGATAGTGAATCTTTTAATTAGGGGAATGGGGGAGAGTAACATTTTCCAATCCATGCGAGTGCATTGCAGCCACTCTAATATGCTGTAGACTGGTAAAATATTCTATAGGGAAGTCTGGTAAAAAGCAGCCCATATTTCCTGTACCTGGTTGGCCAGTTGTGTCTGATGAGGTGCTCTTTTGGTAGACAAGAAGCACAGATGCAGTGTTAAGGGGAAGGGGTCAGAGGCAGAAGAGGTACAGCATTTTTAGCATTAAGACATGCATAACAATGATATATTTCTCCAACATAGTGGGGAAATGAGGAAGATGGCTCACAGCTTGAGGAAATTCAGAAGTGCTCAGCTCATGTGTCCCTGCAGGGAACTGGGTGCTAGAACTTTGTGAAGTCCCACCCAATCACTGCTGAGGGGATCAACACCCAGAAACACCTGTGAGCATTTGTAGCACAAGGCGTGCCTGCCACAGGAGTTGGGAAGCTCTGGTTAGAGGGCAAGGGGTGGGTTTTAACCCTTTGACTGTTGCCTCCTTCTTGAGACTCCTTTTCTCTTACATTCGTTTACTGTCTTATTCCATCTCTCCATGACCTCATTGTTGCCACCCTGAGTGTCTGTCCTAAATGCAATGTGCTGTTTTCATTCGTCAGGTAGCTGATGGCTGATGTGTTATCTTTGAAGTGGTCCAGGCTGGAGCTAGCCTTTTATCATGTTCAGATTGTAGAAGCCGGATCGTGTCTCTGCTGCTTCATTGCCACCCCTCTGTTCAACGGTTCTATTGACCGGGAATCCCCTGTTGATGAAAGACCACAGTTCAGTCATCTTTCAATTAAACTCAACAAGAAGAAAGGCTTTTGAATTCTACTTAGAGAGAAAGGGCATCGGAATCTGGAAAGACACTGGAGGCACACAGAAACAGTTGGTTTGAATAAGGTCACAGATTAATTAGAATTGGGTTTAATTAAATCTGCGTGAGCATCTGGACACCTCTGCCAACAAAGAGGATCATCTGAGTATTTTTTCACAGTCCCTTTCTCTGCTGGGCACTCATTCTCTGGTTTGGGCCTTGGTTCCAGCTGCTGTGAAAAAATTTTGTGCCGGAAAGCTTTTCCAAGTCAATCACAAAGTCTTTTTCATGCCTGGTTAGCTGGGTGAGAGTGCTGAGCTAATGAAGTCAAGGTCTTAGTCTTGATCCCCACGTGTGCCTTTGTTTTAGTCTGTTCTGCATCCTTGACTCTATATATTCTACTAAGGGGAAAAAATATGCTGCTTGAGCACAGAGTGGGTGTGAACTGGGTGTGAGTGCGCTGGTCCCAGCCCTTGATCAACTTCCTTCCGTTTGAGGCAGGTGTGGCTTTCCTTCAATACAGAAGTGCTCAGCTCATGTGTCCCTGCAGGGAACTGGGTGCCAGAACCTTGTGAATGAATTTGACTCATTAGGGGAGCACTAACAGGTCATGCTTAGAAGGTGGGCTGCACTCATCCTTTTCTTCATCAAATTCCGTTCTCCACCTGGATGCCATTTGGAAAGTGGCTGATGAAGTAATTCATACTAAGTTGGCAATAACCAACAGTGATTTAAACTGTGATCCAAATTAGAAATGCTTCTATTTTTGACATGGGCAATGCATTTTTTTCCCCCAAAACTGTCATGAAGTGTATCTAGGCTGGGATGACCAACTATTTCAATGTGCGCAGAACTGAGGGGGTTCCCAACATGAGACTTTCCCTGCTAAAACCTGGGAAGTCCTGAGCAAACTGAGTTGGTCACCCTAATCTAGGGCAGTTATGAGGGATGCATATGTGATGGAGCAGGGGAGGCAGAGGGTGTCAGGTGAGGCTATTTGGAAGCTGAGCATGCAGTTAGTGGACCCCTGCCTATGCTACAATCAGAGCAGCAACACTGTTTATGTTTTATTTTTTGATGTTGTAGATAAGATTTCCCTTGAAAAGCAATTGAAAAAGTGATGTCTCAAAGGACGAGAGTCAAAAGGAGTCTGTAAGGAACAAGAGCAGGGAAAGATGTTTGGGGGAAGAGATTTTCTGTGGTTCCCACCTTTTACCAAGAAGGCATCCATTGCTTTGCTGACACAAAAAGTAGGGTTTGGCTGCGGTCATAGCAGAAAAAGGAGGGTGTGCCAGTTTGAAACTGTCGTGTACCCCAGAAAGGCCATATCCATTAATCCTCACTCAATATTGCTGGGTGGAAGCTTTTTGATTGTTTCCATGGAGATGTGACCCACACAATTGTGGGTGGTAACATTTGATTAGATGGTTTTCATGGAGATGTGTCTCCACCCATTTAAGGTGGACCCCTTTAAGGAGGAACCGTTTTGGAGAGTGTTGACAGAGCCCACCCAGCCAGAGAAATTTGAAGCTGCAGAAGGAGAACACCCCCAGGGAAGTCTTATGAATTGAGGAGAGAAAGCTAGCAGGTCTTGCCATGTCCTCTCCTAGCTGAGAGAGAAACCCTGAACTTTATCAGCCCTTTCTTTAGAGTTAAGGTATCTTTCTCTGGATGCTTTAATTTAGATATCTTCACAGCCTTAGAACTGCAAACTTGCAACTTAATTAAATTCCCTTTTTAAAAGCCATTCCATTTCTGCTATATTGCATTCTGGCAGCTTACAAACTAAAACAGGATGGGTTACGTCGTGTGGAGAATCAAAGGGAAGAGACCGTTTTGGATATAAGAAAATATGTGATGCAATAATTTTTTTTTTCTTATATTTTACCCTTTCATTTCTTCTCTGAAGCAGGAATCCAGGCACTAATGGTCAGGTGTCCCGGGAGAGGTTGTGTCAAGGTGGAATGCAGAATTGCCTACAAAGTATTTTCTTTTCCTAAATTTTGTTTCCCTCAAGCTTCACTTAATTGATACAATTATGTTAAGTGTCACTGAGGGCAAAAGTAAGGGATCAGATGGAAGATTTTTGTTACCTATAGGGGATTAAACCTTGGAGCTCTTGAACATCAAGGTAAGACCTTGGCAGTCAGTAGCTGTATGTGCACGTGAGAATGTGTGTTCACGTGATATATTTATTTTTTATGTCAAATGTGGCATGAAAAGATGAATCTTCCTTCCTCTCGGGGGCTGTTAGGACTCTTCCCAGTTTTCCTTAGTCACCACAAAAGCCATCTCCCAGGTCACCCATTGTCTTCTGACCCTTATCACCGTATAATTCAGGCCCACCCCACCCATTTCCTGCCCTTTCGTTTTGAAAACTTCCATTTCGTTGTGTCTTTGGTCCACAAAGGTTATGCTTAGCTAATGACTCTGTATCCTCAATATCTTTGAGTACTAAAAGAAACAGGACGTCCCCAGATGATCCCACTTGCTCTGCAGACTCCATATAACGAAGTTTACATTTTTTTACTTAAATCAGACTATGTTGGGTATTTCCCTCTGCTGCTTCCAAGCTATTTCTTCTCTATCATTTTTTTCCCACATGGGCAGGCACCGGAAATCAAACCCAGGTCTCCAGCATGGCAGGTGAGAACTCTACCAGTGAGCACCGTGGTCCACCCGTCTCTATCCTTCTTTAAAAAGCAACAACTCCTTTTAGTTTTAAAATGATAGAATAAGAAAGTATTCTCATCTGCTCTTGGATTTAAGCAAAAAACAGAATGAGAATCAGAAACCACAAACTCCATCTTAAAAACACTAGGAAACATTAGTAACTGTGAGCCATAACATTTGAGGAAAGGATGTCAAATTTGGTAAAAGTCAATACTGGTTATTCCATCAAGAGAGGATGCCTCTGGCTGCCAATCTCAGGTGCGGTGGCAAAAACCAGTTTTTCAGTCAGGAACATACCTTTACGGACAAACTTTTGCTTTAGTTAGGATTAAGTGCATCCAACAGAAAATCCCAAAATAACAGAAAGAAGTTGTTTTCTCCTTAATATAACCGAAGTCTAGAGATGTGCAGTCCAGAGATGGTACAGTGCCTTTGCTCTTATTAAAGCATTAAGTTTTCTACTTTTTGGCCCCACCATCCAACTGTGAAGCTCCCATCCTTATGGTGATCTCCTGATGCAAGAGTTGGCTGGAGCATAAACCATCACATCCATATCCCAGGCAGCAGTAAGGAGGATGAAATGAACTTTCTCCAGCTTTCTGCACTGCTTTTATGGAGACTTTCTAGAATCCTCTCCCAACCACGCCCACTAGAACCTGGTTACATGGTCATGTCTTATTGCAAAGGAGTCTGGGAAAAGTCATTTTTTAGTAGTTTATATTGCTACCTCCATAGTACAGTGGTTCTGATATAAGAAGAAAAGAGAATGAGTGTGAGTAGCAACTGTTTGTCTCACTCCTATTCTTATTTGGAACAGGAAAAATATGTGAGGATTGGTTATGGGAACTTTGCTGGGCTCACTGGTAAGGAGGATGGCAGATGGGACTGAACGAGAAATTACACAGATGAGCCATATTGTCAGAAAACAATCTGCTGATGAGCAGCATGGAGGAGAGAGAATCCATATGGAGAAAAGTCCCACAGCTACCGGTCATTTTTAGCTGAAGGGACGAAAAGGCTCAAACAGTAACAACCACAAAACCCACTAACAAGCTCACGTCAAAAAGTTAATTCCTTCTGGTTTTGTAATGGTCTTATGCGTGTACCCTACATATTTGCTTGAAACATCTAGTTTGGGAGGACTCATCTCACTCAAGATGAGCAGCAATGAACAAGGAATTGAAGCCCAGTGGTGTGTGGTGGTCTGTAAGGAGCCCAAGAAAAAGTGAAACAGGCTGGCTGGCTTGTGGTCTCCTGCTGCCCTCTTGGGGGAAAGCAATGAAAGATTTTCAGTGATCAAATAAATATTCTTCTCCCCTTGCCTCCCTCCCCCTCAAATAAAAAGAGATATGTCCCCTCCTGTGCCACTGTCCCCCCAATTTGAGTCTCTGTCCTCTCTCTATGGGTCTCTATACCCCCTCTCCCTGGGTCTAAAGGATCTGTACATAGAACAGAAATGGGAGAATTGAATACCCAAAATCAGATAAAGAATACCCATCAAAATAAACATTATGATCAAACATGTCACCATTAATGAAAAATAGCGTATTTTTAAATGAAATTTTATTGACATACCAAGTGAAATTTTATTCACACACCAAATAATCCATCCAAAGAATATAATGGCTCACACTATCATCATACATGTGGTACATTCATTACCACAGTCAATTTTAGAGCAGAAAAATAGCATATTGAAGAAAACAAGGATATAAAAGGTGAGATAATAGAAGATGATATGCGAGATAGAGCTCAGGAAAGTGGTGGAGAAGAAAAACGAGTTCAACGAAGGAATGAAAACAGCACGAAAGAGAATAGACACTGCTGAAAATATGGTAAGGGTAAGTGAAATGTAAACTGACATCAAAATTTTTAAAAGATTAGGGAAAAAAATAACAGATATGGAAGACAGACACAGGAAGTCCAAAATACCTACCTTTGGTGTTAATGGAAAAGGTGACCTAAAATTAGGGAACCAAATCAATATTTAAAGATATAATTTAAGAAAAATTTTCTGAAATAAAAGAAAACGAATCTACAGAGAGAAAAGTCAGATCATATCCCAGGAAAAATATTCTTAAGTGAAAAAAGTGAGGTTTAAATTATGAATAGTAGGCTATACTTCATATAAATAAAAATAATATTTGTTTTGTAGGTATCAAGTATCTCTGAAATCATCTCCAAAACTTGCCTTTGTAGAGAAATATTTTTCTTGTACAACAGAGACTGCTAGCTATCCATCAAACATCATTTTCTCTCTTTTCTATCTAAAATTACAGGGATTCTGACTTTACCTGGGCATTTATCTTTTCCCTTTCAGCTTATGCCAATGGTTCATAACCAGGGGTATTTCTGCTCTCCCTTCCTGGGAAGATTTGGTCATGTTTGGAAACATTTTTGATTGTCACAGCTGGATGAGTGTGTGTGGGGGGGTGGGTGGGAGATGTGCTAATAGCATATATTGGGCTGCTAGCAGGGATTCCCCTAAACATACTATAAGGCAGGGCAGTTCCTCACAACAAACAATTCTCTGGCCTCAAATGCCAATACTGAGGTTCAGAAACGTTGGCTTAAGTTATGGACAATGGGATGTAGACAGAAATAATTCAAGGACCTTCTTGGAAGTCTCCTTAAAACAAAAGAGTCACATCCTTCTTCCTCTTTCCTCAGTCTTGCCTTTTGGAATGTGGATGTGATGGCTAAGGTGGGGCAGCCATTTTGGACCATGAGTTCAAGGGTTTTATACCCTAATTTTTCTTAAATTATATACCTTAAGAATGGTGGAATGGGAAGCTGAAAGTAGCCTGCATCCCTGATATATCGTTTTCTTCATTTAACTAATATTTATTGCATGCCTACTATCGGCCAGGCCCTGTTCCAGCTACTGGTAATAAATCAGTGAACAAAACAAAAAAATCCATGTCTTTCTGGAACTTAAATTCAATTTTTTTAAATAATAAAACAAATGGATACCTAAAATGCACCATATATTGAATGGTTATTTGTGTTATGAAGGAAAATAGAATGGGGAAGTTGATTAGGGAGTGTCTGTTAAGGGTGTTTTAAATTTTACATAGAGTGGTTAGGTAAGGTCTCAATGGAAAGCAAATGCTTGAAGAAAAAGAGAAAGTAGACTGAGCAGGTGTCTGAAGGTGCTTCCAGGCAGAAGAAACAGCAAATAAAAAAAATCTCTTGGTGAGAGTGTACTTGGCATGTTTAAGGAACAGCAAGAGGGGCAGGAGGCTGGAGTGAAGTGAAGAAGGGAAAGAGTAGTAGGGGTCTAAGTTGGGGAGGTGATGGGAGGCTGTATGGCATAGAGATTTGCTGCTCTGGCAAGGACTTTGGCTTTTACTCTGAGTGAGATGAGAAATAACTGGAGGATTTTAGGCATAGAGACATATTCTGACAACATTTTTTAAAATATATTTTTATTGATCAATTTTCACACACATACATTCTATACATGATGTACAATCAATGGCTCACAATATCATCACATAGTTGTGTATTCATCACCATGATCATTTTTTAGAACATTTGCATCACTCCAGAAAAAGAAATAAAAAGAAAAAACTCATACATCCCATATCCCTTACTGCTCCCTCTGGTTGACCATTAGTATTTCCATCTGCCCAATTTATTTTATCCTTTGTCCCTCCTATTATTTATTTATTTTTTATCCACATAAGTTTTTACTCATCTATTCATACACTAGATGAAAGGAGCATCAGACACAAGGTTTTCACAATCACACAGTCACACTGTAAAAGTTATATCTTTTTATAGTCATCTTCAAGAATCAAGGCTACTGGAACACAGTTCAACATTTTTAGGTACTTCCCTCCAGCCACTCCAATACACCAAAAACTTAAGAGGGATGTCTATGTAATACATACGAATAACTTCCAGGATAGCCTCTCAACTCTAAAATCTTTCAGCCACTGAAACATTATTTTTTCTCATTTCTCTCTTCTCCCTTTGGGTCAAGAAGGCCTTCTCAATCCCATGATGCTGGGTCCTGGTTCCTTCTGGGATTTCTATCCCACATTGCCAGGGAGATTTACACCCCTGGGAGTTAAGCCTCACATAGTGGGGAGGGCAGTGAGTTCGCCTGCTGAATTGACTTAGAGAAAAAGACCACCTCTGAGCAACAAAAGAGGTTCTCTGGGAGTGACTCTTAGCCTTAATTTTTTTTTTTTGGGGGGGGGTGCATGGTCTGGAATTGAACCTGGGTCTCTCGCATGAAAGGTAAGCATTCTACCGCTGAAACACTTGTGTACCCTCTTAGGCTTAATTTTAAGTAGATTTAGCCTATCATTTTCAGAGGGGCGAGCCCCAAGATTGAGGGCTCAGCCAATTGCTTTGTTGTCCCCACTGCTAGCGTGAATATTAGAAATTCTCCAAATGGGGAAGTTGAATATTTCCTCCTTTCTCCCAAGTCCCCTAAGGGAACCTTGCAAATGCTTCTTTATTCACTGCCCCAATTACTCTGGGATGTACTGGGGCATCATGCTAACCTGGACAAACCAACAAAATCTCACGCTCTATTCAAGATTCCATGTATTTACGATGTTCAGCTAAACTGTGCATACAAGTTAGATTAGGAAACACAGTATCCAAAATATAAATTTTGCACCAAGGAAACATCTCTTCCTTTGGTCTCACAGAGAAGTTGAAGCTTTAAAATATGGACAATATCATTCTTTACCTTGAATTCTGATATACTTTAGTCCTGTCCAGATTAGTTTACTTCATATCTCTACTTAAAGTCTGATTGCTTTTTCAACTTTTAAAACAGTACCTGCATGGGATGCTGCTGACTTTCATAGCTTTAGAGCCCTAACTATGAATCTCAGGTGTTGCATAAATACCCGAAGTTTCTGGGAACAACCAGATTATATGCAAACAGCTCAATATCTCAGAATTTAGAAATAATAGTTACAACTCCTGAATATATGTGACTACTGTAAGAGTTTGTAATATAGAGTCCTTTACAATAGGCCCAACCTGATAACCCATGTTCTCAACTTCAGTTTGCTAAGTTTTTATGTTATAGTTAGTCCATATGAGTGAGGCGTGTTAGTATGTGTGTTTTTGTTCTTCACATTTCATTCAACATACAATCCTTAAGGTTTATATACCTACTTCTATGCCTCACAACTTCATTCCTTCTTACAGGTAGCTACTCAGTAGTCCATTGTATGTATACACCATAGTTCCCTCTTTTCATGCCTCAGTCCTTATACCCTTAGGCCACTGCCGTCCATTGTGGATCAGTGCCACCAAAAAACATCAGTCTGCAAATTCTGACAACATTTTAAAAGTTGACTCTGGCTGCTGCTGTAAGCTGGTTGGTGGCTGGGGGAGAAAGGGTGCATACAGAGAAGACTGTTACAGAAAGCCACGCAAACAATGATGGTGGCTTAAGCCGGGAGGAGAAGTGGTGTGATTCTGAGTAAGCTTTGAAGGTAGACCCAACAGGGAGGCTTTGTGGATGGATCGGATTTGTGGTCTGAGGGACAGAGAAGAATCAATGATGACGTCACAGTTCTTGGCCGGAGACAAGGAAGCCTGGAATTTCCATGTATTGAGATAGGAAGATGTAGGAGGGGAATGTTTGATTTTAGCTAAGTTATGTCAGACATGCTTATTAGAATTATAAATTAGGTAGTTAGACATATAGGTTGAACTACATGAAACTTATAGAAAGGCAATTTCATGCAGTTCAACCTGTCTGAGTCTGGAGTTCAGTGGAGAGACCTGGGCAGGATTTATAAATTTGGGAATCATCAAGCATATAGATGTCACTTAAAACAGTGAGACTGGATGAGGTCTTCAAGGCATCAGTGTAGATGGACCCTATTAAGTCCAAATAATTTTGTTGGTAGCAGAATCACCTCTCTTTGCCAGGTTGGGAAAATGTTTTCTTCTGTCTTCCTTGCATCTGCGGGCATTGTTATCATCACTGAACTGTACAGATGGTCGAACTGCTTCCGACGGGGGCTGCTGTGTGCCTGGCAAGTCACGCGAGGTCCTGCTCAACTGGCAGGAAAAAGCCAGCAGTGAGATTGCTTCAGTTCATTGATTTTCAGAGCATTTGCAAGCACTTCTCCATATTTCTTTCCTTTCCCCCTTTCCCAGTGTTTACAAACGTTAAACTTATTCTATTATAAAGAGTAATATATATATATGAAGGAGTACAGAGAACATAAATGAAAAGCTCAGGGAATTTTCATTAAGTGCATGTACCTATGTAATCAGCACTTAGATCAAAAATACATTTTTTAGTAACTTCCCCAAAGCCTCCCCTGTGCTCTCAGTCACTACCCCCCCAAATGTAATTGCCATCCTAACAATTCACACCATAAATTAGTTTTGCCTGTTTTTGAGCCATATAGAAATAAATTATACAGTTTATTTTCTTATGTCTGGCTTTGCTTGCTCAACCTTTATATTCTTGAGTAGTGATAAGCTTGTTCAATATCATTGTTATATAGTGTGATTATACTGTATGACTATTTCATAACTTATTTATTCATTCTTCCGTTGATGGGTATTTGGGTAGAACTGTTGGCTCACAGTGTGCAAATATGCTCAGATTCAGAGGAGACAGCCAGTTTTCCAGGGTGGTTGTAGCAATGTATGCACTCATCAGGAGTGCATGAAAGTTCTGCATACTTTGCACCCTCACCAACAGCTGGTATTTTCTATGCTTTTTATTTTAGTCATTTTGGTGTGTGAGTGGTTGACATCACTTTGTGTGTGTGTTTACATGGTAACATGTATACAATATAAAATTTCCCATTTTAACCACTTTCAAGTAAACAATTCAGTGGGATTAATTTGCCTTTTTTTCATGACTAATGAAGTTGGGCGTCTCTTCATTTGTATATCGGCCATTTGGATATCCTTTTTTTTTTAAAGTGCCTGTTCAATTATTTTGCCCATTTTTCTAATGGGTTGTCTGTCTCTTTCTTGTAAATATTCTTTGTATATTTTGGATATGAGTCCTTTGCAAGATTTAAATAAATAAAATATTTACTCCCACTCTGTGGCTCGTTTTCATTGTTTTAATGGTGTCTTTTAATGAACAGAATTTCTTCATTTTATTAGCATCCAATTTATTAAGATTTTCCTTATGTTTAGAACATTGTTTCCCTGTTTACAAAATATCTGACTATTTCAAGGTCATAAAGATATTGTCTTTTGTTTTCTTTTAAAATATATATTGTTTTATCTTTTACATTTGCATCTATGCTTTATCTGCAATTATTTTTTGTAGATGGCCTGAGTTGTGATTCAAGCTTCACTTTTTGTCTTTATGGATATTCAATTGATCTGGTGTAGTATACTAATGAATTGGGCTGGGCTTTGTCTCAGATCCTGGAGGGTAACCTTCAAATACTTGAAATTCCTGGAGTGATAGGACTCCTTTGTTATTTATGGTGGGCCCTGAACCATACTTGGTAGTTTAAACTAATGAAATGACCCAGGCTGGGGGTTACCACACTGGAGCCTTAGGGCAAAGGGGCTGCTCACATCAGTAAGACTGGCTATGTGATTATGTGCCTACTTCCCTGGAGGGGTGGGGAGACCAAGTCCAACCATGTGGACATTGCTTCAGTAAATTATGCCTATGCCAAGAAACTCCATACAAACTCTGGACACCAAAGCTTGGGTGAGCTTCCCTGGTTGGTTATACACATAGATGTGCCAGGAGGGTGATTCAACCTCATTGCGTGGAGAGAAGACACCAGGAGCTTCATGTGAGTCCTTCCCACACCTACCCTATGCATCTCTCCTTTTGGCTGCTTCTTATTTCTATCCTTTTTGCTCTAATAATCTATGACCATCATTCCAACAACTTATCAAACTTGAGGGAGCAGTGGGAACCCCCAAATTTGTAGGCAATTGATCAGAAGTGAGGGTGGCCCTGGTGACCCCCAAAGTGGCAACTTGTCTCTGAAGTGAGGGCAGTGTTTTGGAGGACGTGGCCTTTTCCTGGCCTGCTCTGGGTAGTTAGGTCAGAATTGCATTGCACCTAGCGCCATTTATTGAAAAGACCACTCTTTCCCTGCTGCACTGTGAGGTCACCTTTGTCATAAATCAAGTGATTGTGGCCATGGCCTATTTCCATATTCTATATTCTGTTTAATTATTCTATTCTTCCATCCTTACACCAATACTACACTGTTAATTACTTGTGGCCTCATAAGGTCTCTGTGTGATAAGTTTTAATATCTGGCAGTGTGGGTTCTCTAACTTTGGCCCTTCCCTTCCATCATTGCCTTGGCTATTCTTGGTCCTATGTTTTCCAAATAAGTCTAAAAATTAGATTTTCAGGTCCTACAAAAAGCTGATGAAATTTTTATTTTGATATAGATTGCATTGAATCTATGGATCAATTTGGGAAGAACTGGTGGCTTTAAAATATTGAGTCATGCAATCTACAAACATGGATATCTCAACAATATTTGGTAGTTTTCTGTGAGGAAGTCTTGCACATATTTTGTTAGATTCAGTCTTTGGCATTTGATTGTCTTTATGCTATTGTAAATGGTATGGATTTGAGTATTTCACTTTTTTTCCCCTTTAAACTCTAGTCCAAAGTCTGAAATCACAAAGGGTAGGAAATTCACTCTTTCTTTTCTTATGCTGGCAGAAAGAAAGGGTGAGAGAGAGAGAGAGTTAGAGAGAGGAGAGGCAGAAGGTAAAGGTAAAACGTTTCCTCCTGGAAAACAGACTGAAGTGATGCAGGCTCCTGTGAAGGCACTTGACAGTCTGCAAACCCCCAGACTCAGTGACTGCCTGTGAATGACTGTACCATTGAATATGGAGCTCATTAGTTCTGCTAAGAGAGACAGAGCAACTCAGAACAACCTCTTATGCGATGACCAGCTATGAAATTTCTTTTTACTTGTTTTTTACTGATTTTGGCTTTTCTTCTTGTAGAGTTCTTCCCCAAGCTCCCCATGATGAGATTTTTCTAGTTGTCGGTGAGATCATTTCAACTTTGAAGACAAATGTTCTGACCCGCAGCAGACGCTGAGCCCTTCTCTGCTTCACACTGATAACCTTTAAGAAGCAGGGTGGCTTCATCCTTTCCTCTCTGTGTCAGCTGCAGCCAGTTTATTATTCCTAAAGTGGTCAGATAAGAATGACAATATATTTTAGTCTGTTTCTTTGAATGCAAATATAACCTCAAACTTCTTGGGCCAGATTGTTCTGTTTTTGCTCATGAACGTAATGGATACAAACCATTTTTGTCTTCCAGCATCCACTTATTCATCTCTTTAAAATAATTCTTCCTTCTAAGAATTATTCTAAAAATAATTCTTCCCTCATTCCTAGTCTATTGCTCTGGGTGGGATTGACCCCAGTCCTAGCTCCAGTTTGTTCAACCAGAGAACTACATTCTCTCCACAGTGATTGCTTTAAGGGTGGGGCATATTGCCCTGCGAGAGCCAACGAAATGAGTCAAGACAGTTTTGAGAATGATGGTAGAGAAAACATAGGAGATGCTCCTTTGTGTTGGACTTAGCACTTAGAGGTCTTGTTCTGGAAATGATGGCAGCTACTGTATCACCAAGTGGAGTCTGCAGATGAAGCCATTGTATAGGTGAGTAGACCTGGGAGAAAGAGAGTGACCAGGTAGTGGGGGACTTTGAGTTCCTGGAGTTGAAGGCACACTGTAGAGCTTTACGTTTTGTGAGCCAATTCACTTTATTTTTCGCTTAATGCAGTTCAGTGTTTATTTTATGATGTGTGTCTGATCAAAATAATTCTGATACAGTGGTAGGGGATGAGAACAAGAGGTTTCACCTTAAAAGCTTTGTGTAAAATTCCTTTATGTGGGCATTGACCTGATTCTTGTCCATATTATTCAGTTATGTTACAGTTGTTAAAATTTCAACACAATGACTTTTAATTAAAATGTAGCATCATTTCAAGTCCCCCTCACACACCCTATGGCCCTTTGCCATGATGAGGCCAGAAGTTACATATAGGCCAGAGCTCTTTTGGCCATTATAAAAGGATGTAACAATCTCCATTGCATGTCAAAAGGCACAACATAGACAGAAACTGGATTGGACAGAAATATGTAGGAGAAGAAACATTTACGAAGAGGGGAAGGTCCTGGGTTATTGCTGAATATCTGGCTGAAGCATCTAGGTATCAGGAATTGCCTTTTGGGTCATTTATGTAGAGTATGGGTTATTCAGGCTGCTGATTATAGACTCAGAGTGGGTAAAGTTATACTTATTTTCCAGTTTTGGGTCACCAATCTTTTTAGAATAAGAGAATCTTTTGTACATTTCTTCTTGTTTCAGAGTTTGGGCAGATGCCATAGAGAATAAGAAAAACACATGTGCCAGGTACAATGACCATCCTAAAATGAGGTGTTAGGTTATCGGTAGAAAGCATGCTAAAGTGATTATGAAATGGTGTGCTGGTCTGAAAGTGTTATGTACCCCAGAAAAGCCATGTTATTCTAATCCAACCTTGTGGGGGTAGATTAACTGTGGGTGGGACTTTTTGATTCAGTTATTTCTACAGAGATGTGACCCCACCTATTCAGGGTGGGTCTTAATCCACTTACTGGAGTCCTGTAAGAGGGGACGTTTTAGAGAAGGCACCGATGCTTGGGAGACAGCATTAACCCGGGAAATGCTAAGCAAAGACCCACAGAACCTGAAGGACCCAGAACCTGGAGAAAGCTGAGGAAAGCTAAGAGACGAAATCCAGAATTTTCCCTGGAGATGCAAGAGAAGACCCACAGACGCTTGAAGAAGGAAAATGCCCCAGTAGAGGACAGAAGGACCCACAGGACTGAGAGAGTAATTTTGAATCAACCCAGGAGAGAAGAGCCAGTAGTCTTATGCCTTCCCATGTGACAGAGAAATCTCAGACATGATCAGTCTTCCTTCAGTGAAGGTATCCTCTTATTGATGCTTTAATCTGGACATTTCCATGGCCTTAGAACTATACATTTGTAACCTAATAAATCCCCTTTGCAAAAACCAATCCAGTTGGTATACTGTATTCCAGCAGCTTCAGCAAACCGAAACAAAAGGGCTCTGCCAGCCCTGGTGACCTTCCACCTCCAGCTTATGTAAGAGGTTTGGAAAGAGTTGTCAGTGCTGTGTATTTTCTTCTACCTCCCTGCGGGGACTTGGGGGCGGGCAGAAGCCTTGCTTCCCTCCACTTAGGTTCAGGAAGAGGGGCTTCAAGGGGGCCCTTGCATAGCTTGAAATGAGGTGTTTGGAATTTAGAAAACGTAAGGACACCTACTGAATAACCCCCAAGTGAAGTTCAGAGAGGGAGTTCTTTAGCTGGAGCTGCCTAGCTCGGCTGCACGGTGGGTGAGCTTCATGGGGAAAAGGTGCTTATTTTCCTAGGGACTAATGAACCAGCCTGTGTGTGTGTGTGTGTGTATGGTGTATTATGATGGATTTCTCTCAAAAGGACTGCTTGGTGGGGGCAAAGTTACCCTCTTGTAGGAAGCCTGTGTGGGGTGGAAAAATGGAGGAGAGACACCCCCCTCCTCAAAGCCGGCCAGAGGTTCACAGAAAGATTTCTGAAAAGCTGCATAACTGCTCCATGCAGCAAGCAGCTTCATACTCAGAGGAACTCAACTCCAAATTACAAGAGTCTCTGTGCTGCAAACTCAGTGCCACAGTGCCCTTTCCCCCTTCACCTTTTATTCCTCAAGGCCCAAGCCTGGAAGCTTGGAAACCACTTCTAGAATCAGACTCTGGCCAGTAGTGAAACCAGAACAGAGGCGGCCAGGCCCACTTGCCCCCACTGCAGGTGCCAGGCCTGAAGCTGGTTGGGGATGCACAGGAGATGCTTTACATTGATGTTTGGAGTTGGATTATGACACTGGATGGGCTGTTTTAGTTATTGAAGAGAGACTGTTCCTGATCTTAAGGGACTGGGAAGCTATGGAGGCTGCCTGACTGTGATAGGATTCACAGAGCGAGCTTAACTGGGCATAGGACCAAGGCTGCAGTTGCTTTATGATTGATGGTGAAATGGTCAATAATCATAACCCTGAAAACACAGCTCTGAAAAGCCAGAACATTTTTCATTTCTGCACTTGAATGTTGTAAGAAAAAAACAGTTTGCAATATTCATTATAAAGATTTAATCAACAAGGACATGTAAGGTGTGTGACTGGGTATGATATAGATATAGTCCAATCACCTAACTTTCCAAGATCACAACCTACATAGTAAGAATGGATATTCACCATGGTAAACGTGGGGTACTACAGGGTTCTGAACCTAAGAGACACTAATGTTTCTCAAAAGTTTTCCCATCCCCACTGCCACTATTCTAAAACCACCATTTTCTCACACTTGAGTTCTGCAGTGGCCTCTTAATTGATTTTCCTCCTTCCAGTTCTGTCTCCCTCCAATCTATTCTTCACACTTTAGAGAAGTATACACTTACTCACATGGAGTTATTATATTAACTAAGGAATAGTTTATCACAGAGACTGGCTCATTGTGGATGCTGAATAAAAGTTTACTTTACTGCTGTGGTCACCTCCACTACCACGTGTTTATCCTTTAATGACAGATGGTCACCACTACAACCTACTATCACCACCATTACCAGCACCACCTCATCATCATCACCATTTCCTTCTGCCACTTCCAACTTTTCTAGGATCAAATCTAAATTCTCTATTAGCTTGCAAGGTTCTTCATGATCAGTCTCCTCCTTACTTTTCAGGACTCATCTCTTGCCACTTAAACCCAACACTCTAAACAAACTGAGTTTCACAGTTCTTGAAAGATTCCATGTTCTCTTTCAAATTCATGTCTTTACACATGCTATTCTTTTTGCATGGAGCACCCCTATCCTTCAAGCCCACATTTGGGCATCAGTTATAGGAAACTTTCCTTGAGTCCTAAATTCTGAATTAGGCACTCCTCTTATGTGTTCCTTTGGAGTTATCTGCTTCCTTTGTTATAATGTGTGTCCTGCTAAATTGTGATTGCTCACTTACTTGTCTATATTTCCCATTTGATCATAAAGCTTTATGAGTGTAAGGACTATAACAAATCTGTGTACTATCAGTTCTCCAGCTCCACAGTGGCCAGCAGTGGATGCTCAATATATGAGTGAATAAACAACCAGATCCACAGAAGTATAAAAAAGAATTATTATTTTTGTCATGCTAGAATGCTATTACAAGATTTGCTATAGAAAAGATTCAACTATATTTCTGCTAAGGAAAAGTAAAGAAAGAGCAAAAGTCTTGAAGATAAAAGGTTATTAAGCATCAAAATAAAAAGTAATTCTCCCTGACAGTCAGTGGACCAGAAGATTCAGATATATTGAATACCCACCTCCCACTAGTCTACTCCATTCCTAAGCATGTTTGCTAACCAGAATTTTTTTTTAATTAGACCTCTGATATGTACTCCTTCATCCTGAGAGGCTTTTCTATGGAAATGCAATATTTGCATGACTTGTCTAATGCAACTCTCAGTTTTTAAAGGATGGATGGCATGGGAGAAGCCCTTAATATAGAATCAGAGGATTTCAGATAGTGTGGGATAATTTCTCAAGAAATACTGAGAAAAATAGTTCAAGACCACAGAGTTATAGCTAAATCTGCTACCCTCCCTCCTTCCTTGCCTTCACTGCTGGATACTTCTTTTCTCTTTCCATGAGTTTTCAGAGGTGCAATGGAAAATTCATGGGCCCTTGGAATCACAATAGTGTGGGTTTAAATTTTAACCTCTCTGCTTTCTAGCTCTGTGCTCCAGAAAAAATTACTTAGCTTTTGGATTTTCAGTTTCCTCTTTGGTAAAACTGAGATAATAATGTCTACTTCAAAGGATAAACATTCTGAGGATTTACCAAGGTCACATAACCAGAGGGCACTGTATGAACAGGACTCTTGGTTGCAAGTAACCAAAATGAATTCTGAATGATGGCGCAATAAAGAGTTTATTGGAAGAGTATAGTAGATGCTCAAACTTGATTACAGACTTAAGGGTTGGGTTTGGAATGAGCAAGAACTAAGGGATATCTGGAGAACAAGAAGCAGGAAGCTTAGAAGGAGAAGTGACTAGTTAATATCTAGCCACTACAAAAATGAATATTCAGTAGGCATTCCTTTGTTCTTGTGTTCCAGTTTGTTAGCTGCCAGAATGCAATATAGCAGAAACAAAATGGCTTTTATAAGCAGGAATTTTTTAAGTTGCAAGTTTACAGTTCTAAAGCCATGAATATGTCCCAATTAAAGCAAGTCTATAAAAATATCCAAATTAAGGCACTAACAAGAGGTAACCTTCTCTCAAGAAAGGGCAATGAAGTTCAGGGTTTCACTTTCAGCTGGAAAAGCACATGGTGAACATGGTGACGTCTGCTAGCTTTCTCTCCAGGCTTCTTGCTTCATGAAGCTCCCCCAGGGATATTTTCCTTTTTTATCTTCAAAGGTCTCTGGTTATGTGGGCTCCCTCATGTCTTTCTTCTGGCTTTCTCCATAATGCTTCCTCTTTTAAAGGTTTCCAGTAAACTAATCAAGACCCACCTGGAATGGGTAGAATCACATCTCCCTCTTATTAAAGGTTAATAATACCAACAATTGGGTGTGTCACACCTCCATGGAGATAATCTAATCACGTTTCCACCCTACAATGCTGAATAGGGATTAAAATAAATGTCCACTCCCACAAAATGGATCAGGATTAAAGCATGGCTTTTCTAGGGTGCATAATCCTTTCAAACCAGTGCACCTTGCAACATTCTTTCCACTGTTAGAGTCCCAGGAGAGAGTGTGTGATTATCTGAGTTTAGGTTATGTACCCTCATCTAGGCCAAGGAAGGATATGGCCCCTGGGTAGTAAGAAGTAGGCATAGTTATCAAAGATATGTACAATTGGGGAGGAGGGTTATTCCTCTTAAAGAAATGAAACACTAGGAAGAGAATGAATGTTAGGCTAGCCACAACAAAACAAATACTGAAGTTCGTTCCTTGGCTGCACCATATCAGTTAGGATATTTTCAGTTGAAAAGTACTGTCAAGTCTGACTCAAACTGTGCAAAACAGTAAAGAGAATGTCCAGACTTTCATAACTGAAAAATATAGAAGTAGACCTGCTTCAGGTGAGGTTAGATCTAGTAGCTCACTAATTATCACCAAGGGTTTGGTTTCTTTAATTATCACTACTTTGATTCATGAGGGTCTGCTTCATCCTAAGGTGGGCTCCCATCATCATCCCAAGGTGGATTCCAGCCATGCCCAGCACCCCATGCTTTCTACTCCACATGCAGTAGCAAACACTCAGCCTTTGTTCGACATCTGCAATGAAGGGGAAGTTTCTCTCTAATAATAATAATTACTATTCTCTCTAATTCTCTCTAATAATAATTACTAATAATTATAGTAGACTTACGTGATGGTCAGTTTCATGTGTCAACGTGGCCAGGTAGTGGTGCCTAGTTGTTTGGTTGGGCAAGTGCTTGCCTGTCTGTTGCTGTGAGAACATTTCATGGACTTAAATCATGACCACATTGGCTGCATCTACAGCTGACTGCATTTGCAATCAGCTAAGGGGAGTGTCTTCTGCAATGAGTGATGCTTAATCTAATCACCAGAAGGTTTTTAAGGAGGGTTCAGAAGAGACAGTCACTATTTCTACTTCAGCCAGCCAGCCTTTCCTGAGAGTTCATTGAGGATCTTCACTGGAGCTGCCAGCTTGCAGCACACCTTGCAGATATTGTATTCTTACATCCCCATGGTTGCATGAGACACTTTTATAACTCTTATATTTCTAGATTCCCTTTCTCTAGAGAACCCTAGCTAGTACAGCTTGGATCCCATTTCATGTCATCTATTCCACTGTTACCACTTCTGCTTCCATCATAAGCTCTTCCTTTACCACCACCATTGCCATTGCTACAAACACCACTGCCCCATCTCTGGGCTAAGCACTTTATGGGCATTTTCACATTTAATCATTGAAATGTTATTTTCTGAAGCTCAGTTTTCTCATAAGCAAAATGAATAAGCTGGTCTAGATAATCTCTAAGGAAAATATCTACTTTCAAGAGGTTTGGTATAATTTTTAGGTGTGGAATATGGGGACTGCCATGCTATTTTTTCGGCATATTGAAAATTTATACTCATGGGAATTGTTGTTGTGGATCTTATCGAACAACAATGTTGGCTAGGGTTTATTTCTTTAGCTGCTCTTCCACTAGGATCCAAAACATTGCCTGGCAGATAGGAGACACTTAATAAATATTTGTTGACTACAAGGATGAACTATTCATTACTGAGTACCACTGATGTTGTCCCGTGTAGGGGCTTCTCTTATACTATCTCATTTAATCCTAGCAAGAACTCCATTATCCCACTCACTTAAGAGATGATGAGCTGGGACGAAGGGAGGTTCAGGAAACTGCCCAAGTTTTCACAGCTAATAAATGACAGAACCAAGATTCAGATTCAACTTGGACTAACTCCAAAGCTTGCATTTTGTGCTGGTTTGAATAGTGTCTGCTCAGAACCTAAGAATGAGACCTTAAATGGAAACAGGGTCTCTGTAGATGTAATTAGTTAAGTTAAAATGAGATCATACTGGAATAGGTTGAGTCCTAAATCCAATAGCTGCTGTCCTTATAAGAAACCCATGTGAAAACACAGAGAGACACATAGGGAGAATGGAGCATAATATGTCTACAGGTCAAGAATTATTAGTAACTATGAAAAGCTGGGAAAGAGGCATGGAACAGATTCTCCTTCAGAGCCTCCAGAAAGAACCACTTTGCTGACAACTTGATTTCAGACTCCTGGCCTCCAGTGCTCAGAGAATGATATCTGTTGCTTTAAGCCACCCAGTTTGTGGTATTTTGTAGTGGGAGTCACAGCAAATGAATACACACGCTTTCTGTAGTGTCATGCTGCCTATTTGCAGCATTTTAACTCCCAGAAAAACCTCTGTATTGAAGTTTAGCAGACTTCCTCATGAGGTTTCAGGTCTGTTGAAGTTTTGGACAGGGCATGATAGTCAGGAGAAGCCTTGGGAAGAGGGTTTAGGAAATAATAATAATCCCCATTGTGCTGGTTTGAAAGGATTAGGTACCCTAGAAAAGCCATGCTTTAATTCTGATCCCATTTTGTGGAGGCAGCATTTCTTTTAATCCATATTCAGTACTGTAGGTTGGAAATTTGATTAGATTATTCCACCAATTGTGGGTATTAACCTTTTATTAGAGGAAGATGTGACTCCACCCATTCCAGGTGGTCTTGATTAGTTTATTGGAATCCTTTAAAAGAGAAAGCGATTTTTGGAAAAAGCATCAGAGCCATGAGACCCATGAGAGCCAATGCAGCAAGAGACCTTTGGAGATAAAGAGGAAAAATGCCTCCGGGGAGCTTCATGAAACAAGAAGCCTAGAGAGAAAGCTAGCAGATGTCGCCATGTTCACCATGTGCTTTTCAGTTGCAAGAGAAACCCTGAACTTCATTTGACTTTCTTGAGTGAAGGAACCTCTTGTTGGTGCCTTAATTTGGACATTTTTAAAGACTTACTTTAATTGGGACATTTTCATGGCCTTAGAAATGCAAACTAGCAACTTATTAAATCTTCCTTTTTGAGAGCTGTTCCATTTCTGTTATATCGCATTC
The DNA here is from genome assembly GCF_023851605.1 of Tamandua tetradactyla. NCBI lineage: Eukaryota > Metazoa > Chordata > Mammalia > Pilosa > Myrmecophagidae > Tamandua > Tamandua tetradactyla. The sequence continues at coordinate 113,216,088 of NC_135334.1, forward strand.
CAGCAGCTAGCAAACCAGAACACACATCATAACAGTCAGAAAGATCTACTTCCTTTAACAAATGTGAGTCCTAAATAAAGATATAATAGAGCTAAACAATTGTGAAACCTCCCCAATGCTGTTATCTTGCAAGGAATAACTCAGTTTCTCCATGAAAGAAGTGAATCCCATATTTCTTATGCAAACAAAAAGATACCAAGCAAATCGCTGACATTACTTATTAGCCAACTTCCACCATTGGTCCCTTCCCTTCCCCTTTTATCTCCTCCCCTGTTATCAGCAAGTCTGATCAGATCCAGAGCGCAGGGGATACATATCCTTTTATTTCTTTCCATTTTATGATACAGTTGTTATCACACAGTTTGTTTCCCCTTGTATCTTCTATGCAAGCTAGCATAATTCAGTGGCCACATCACTTTCATTGATCTTAAACCTTTGGAATTTTGCTGCAAGTTCTCCAGCGATTTGAAAGAAAAGAAATTAAGTGAAAAAAAAAAAAGAGAAAGTTTTACTTTTTTGTCCTGTGGCAATTAGAAAATGTAAAATTACATATGTGGCTGTTCCTGCATTTCGATTGGACAGCACTGGCCCAGGCCCTGGACCACCACCATCCCTCGGACTCATCCCCTACCCTAGACCCCACTGTTTCTTAGGACTAAAAAGCTTCTGGTTTCTCTGCTTCCACGTCTTCTGCTGCAGCTGCCCAGATTTCCCCTTCTTATCCACACACTGAAATCCTGTCCCTCTTAAAGGACTTGCTCAAAATATTTTGAAATCTTATTTTGATTTTTTAATTAAAAAAATACCTTTGAAGATTTTTTTTTTTAATGTCACCTTCGGTGGTACTTTACCTACCTGTCCAGTTTTGGAACTTCCATCTTGGGGTCACCGAAGCTCTGGTATACATGCTGATCCTATCCTCTTCTTTGTCCACAGAGGACATTGCTAATCTATCATAGTCCCCTCTTTTTGATCTTTCAATGAGAATCCCATTACAGTGCTCCAGGCAGCAACTGCCAAAGTATCAGAGTAGGGGCATAGGTTGAAATGTTGAAGCACATTAATATGTCCAAAAGGTCTAATATTGACCATGTGAGGATTTCTCATCCAGGCAGATTTTTCAGGGGAGGCTCAGGCATTATTACTCTCAAGGAAGGACAGCTGGGGGATCATTCATTTGCATAATAGCCTTCTTTTTCTTTCTTCTGAGACCCCAACTAATTGTTTTAGAATAGCTTTGCCATTTTCTGCATTTTCCTTCCTCAGTGTTTTCATGACCCTGTTGATAATATAAAGTTTGAGCATTCTGGTTCCTTCAAGGTGGATTGCTTGCTCAGGGGTCAGAACAAGGCTCCTTTTGGGTGTTGTCAGCAATGGAATACCTCCTGGCGAGACAAGACTTGGGTGTTACAGACAAAGGCAAGCTCTCTTTTTTGTCCCCTTTGTGACAAAGGTTGTGTTGGTGAGTGAAAGGAGAGAGGTGGGAGAAGATTGGAGAAGAGACAAAAGTTTTATGAGAGTTTTCCTGTCTGGACCAGGTTTGGGGGTTCCTGATCTCTTCCTGTGGAGTGGGTATTATGTGATTAGCATAGTTCCCCAACTTTTTCAGCTAACCACTCTCTGCTATTCCTCTGGGACTAACGGGTGCTAAAGGTATTGGTTGTTAGCTTAGGTAACAGAAACCTGTTTCCAACTCTATATTATAGTTTTATTCATGCCAATCTCTTCGACAATACAGAAAACTCTTTGAGGACAAGGACTAGTGTAGTCCATTACAGGATTGCTTTTTGTTTCATTTTGTGATTTTAAGTGAGTAACTTGTATAGGCAAAAGAAGTACCAGGAACTTTGCATGAATACCATCACCATACTTCAATGCAGACAACATTATACAATGTGGTTTCAAAGAAAGTGAAGTTGGGCTGGTGATGCAAGACAAGCCCCAGACAGAGTTAAATAGCAAAGTAGGACAACAGTACCAGGGATGTGGCTAGGAAACAGTGATGTGCTGCCAAATACATTATGTAGACAGTAAGTGCTACGGTTTATCAGAGAGCAGTATCTCCATGGGGTGGGGGTTGGGAAAATGTAGATTTTGACATGAGTAATGCTATGCCAAAGGATATATCACAGGTTCAACATGTTGTAGTAATAATAAGAGCCCTTGTCAGCATCCAAGTCAGAAATACTGAATTCTCTGTACATCAATTCCTCAAACCCAAGAGAGAATGTAGGTTCTGTACTTACAAGGTTGTTGGAGAATAATGGAAAGAAAGAGTGGTCTCTTTTGATCAGTGAAGAGAGTTCTTAGCAGATGGAGAAGAGGAGAAAACAGGCTGGCTACAGGGATCAGAAATCGGACTGATTCGTCTTCCCTTAGCTTTTCAGCTTAGTCCAGCCTTGTCAGAGGAAAGGCCTTTTTTCCTCTTCATCTCATAAACAATTCTGGCCAAAGGGAAGACATTCCATTTGTGTCAGGTCCATGGTGAGGCAAAGTAGACAAGCCTCCCAAGGAGGTAAGATCTGTCACGCCAGGGGAGGGAGGCAAGGAAGCTGATCTCTTTGTAGACATTATTACCCTCAGTGCTCAAGACCTGCAAAGAAAACGGAGTAATTAATCTGTGGGGACACGTATGTAGCACATCAAATTAAAGATAAGGCATTTCTTGGCATTTCAAAATTGTTCAAAATTGGTATAAAATTTGCATTTGAAAATGATCTTGTTGATGGCAAGAAAAGTCTAAGATTCTAGCAGAGCTGTCCCACTCTCATCAATCTACTTTTTTTCCTTTTTTCTACTAACTTAATTTTATTTTTTTCAGTGCTGAAACTGAAGCCTGGGGATGTTATGAACACTCCAATGATAGGGGAGTGTGCTGGTTGGTGTTTATTTCTAGGTGCTCTAAGATACTGGAGACTAAAAGAAATATCAGTTTAATGATTCAGCAATCATATTGGTTTGTTAAACCCTACCTTCTCTGTATAACTCCACCATCACCTTTGATTTTTCTATCCCACACTTTAGGGGTTTTTGGGCTATGGCCATTCTAACTTTTTCATTTTGGAGTTAAATAGCGAAGTAGGATAACAGTACCAGGGATATGGCTAGGAAATAATATGTCTGTTAATAATATGGGGTATAATTATAAGATGGAACTAGCTGATGTTCTGGAGAGGCTGGCCTCTCTAGGTTTCTTTCTGCATCTCCAAATGTCTCTGTGTGTCTGTTTCCAAAATGGTTTCCTCTTAAAGGACTCCAGTAAGTGGATTAAGAACCACCTCGAATGGGCAAAGATACATCTCCCTGGAAACCACCTAATTAAAAGATCCCACCCACAACTGGGTGAGTCATATCTCCATGGAAACAACCTAATCAAAAGGTCCCACCCTTATTCGGGGAGGTAAAATAAACCAGAAATGAAAGAACAATTATTGTATGGTCTCCTTTAAAAAATGCGTATAAGAAAATAGGGGCCTAGATTGTAAACTCTTATAGCAGACATATTTAGTCTGGAATGGTAATTATTATTTCTAGATTTTGAGAGGCTGTTTTGTATATTTAGTGTACAAAACAGCTTTTTGATTTTTTTTTGGTATTTAGGGATATGAACGAAGCTGGTCAGTTCGGGGTTAAGGTAATTCAGAACACAGGGGAAAGGAAGACATCTTAGTACCACGCCTACTGTTTGAGACCAAATGAAGAAATATTTATTTGGTCTGGAATTTAAATTTTCTGTAGCACATAATCTAACTCAACCTATCTGTATAGCTCATTTGAACAATTGAAACACAGGAGCTCAGAATAAGAATGAAGGTCTTTAATCCTTTATAGCTTAATGTAGTGCCTCGATACATCCCAGACATATTAAGCAGATAATCAAAAAGTATTGGCAAAGTCCCTTGAGGGATGGGAGAAAAAAAATATGAAACTATTAAACTTTACCATAAGGGAATCCCCAGATACTGTGTCAAATATTAGGGACACCCAAATCAATAGGCCATGCCCTTGATCTTGAGGCTTGCTCTTGTGAAGCTTATATAGATTACAGAGAAGCTTAGCCTACCTATAGGTATGCCTAAGAGTTACTTATTACCTTGGTTCATTTTCAAAATAACCATTGAGATAAGCAATTGCCGTTGCCATTTTAGAGACAAGGAACAGAGGTTCTAGCAAGGTTAGGCAATTTGTTTAAGGTGGTGAGTAGTGGCATCAAGCTTTGAACCGAGGCAGTCTCACTTCACAACTCATACTTTCTACCACTATGATATACTGTTTCTACTAAAGAATTTCTCAGCTACTTTTTAAGAATAAATCTCAGTGATTCTGTATTTATTCCATTAAGTATTGATGCCAACCACTTTGAGTCATAAGATTTTGGGCATTGTCTTGTCTAGCTGTTCCAATTTGGTGTAGCACACGAAGCTATCTGGTGCTACTAATATTAATATTTGTGCTGTATTTCAAAGTTAAAAAATAAAAAACAAACAAACTTCTCACCAATAGAGTTTTTCTTTTACTCTTTATGGCAGACCATTGAGGTAGGACAGAAACGGGCAGGGTTAATGTGATTATTCTCACTACAGGGGCTTAGAGAGTTAAGACATTTAGCTAAGGTTACTTACCTAGTAAGTATTAGAGCTGGAACTAGAGTCCTAATTTTCCTTATATTTTCTATTCTGTCTAATGCTACTTTTGGGTTGCCAGGAAAATTCATTTTGTTTTCCCTCATCATGTCCTGTAGTATAAGGCAAAAGCTTGGAGAAAGTCCCAGCCATTGATTTCTTAGTGAATATTGGAAAAATCCCTCTTCTTCAGTTTCTCAAATGCATTTAGAAGTTTCTCTGTACACTTCTAGGATAGTCATTCAATGAAATGTAGCTAGTATTTGCCAAGTGGCTAGACTCTGGATGGGAGGTATACAGCACTGTGAAAGTGACATAGAGAAAAAGAGTTATATCAGAAAGGAATCCTGTTGCTGATCTTCCTGAGGCAGGTGCATCATTGCTCTGGAGTGTCTCTCGAAGGGGACACAGGCTATCTGGGCAGCTTAGGCAGGTGGAGTCTGGACACAGCACAGTCACCCTTCCTAATCACAAAGAGAAGCAATGTTATCAAATACCTGCACAGCTTATCCCTAGAAAGTAGTTTTGATGGATGGATTTCATGATCCCAGGCAGCCTCATTGCCAGTTTGCAACACATTTTGTTGTTTTTCTCCCACTGAGGTGGCTGGAGGCTAATCCCATGCCTTTCACCATATCCTTCTCCCATGGATTTGGAGATGGACCCTCCTGTTCTCCCTGGGTCATCTCCAAGCACTCCAGGCCCTGCCGGTGTTCACTCTGGATGTCTCATCTCCTAGTAAGCAATCACATCATCCATCACAAAAAGCAGGGACCGCAGAGCACACTGAGGATTTTCTCTAACTATGTTTGTGCTAAGTGTTTTCCAGGGTTCACAGTGCAGTTTGCCTAAATAGATCAGTGAGGATGATCCAGACTCAAATCTGATAGTACCCAAAACTGTGGTGATAAATCTCTCCCATATCAGGAGGCTCATTCCACCTCTGCCCCCTCCCATGTGTCCTCAGAGCCTTGGAGTAAGAGGGTCTGATTTATTCCTGCCAGCATCCGGAAAGGGCCTTGTGGATATGCAGCTGGTGGATACCGCTTGGCCTTGGGCGCTGACAGTTCTGATCACCACCATTATTCTTCTCTACCCTGGACCCAAGAGGCAGCTCTTCATTGACTAGATTTAGGTCAGAAGCTCGGACCAGGTGACATTTCCATTTCAAGGTGAAAAGCCTTGTGTTGTCTTTGACAAAGTGCTGGTGTGTGCCAAAGTCTTAGGCACTAAAATTAATGCTATTTTACTCTCACTAGTCTTGAAGGAAAGGACAACTTCTCTCATCCAGAAAGCGTCCATGATGCCAGCATTTCTGCCTACATTTTTCCTTATAAACCAACATTAGTGCCATCTTATAAAATGGGGATGACTACTAATGAGAATCCTTTATTCTGAAATGATACTTTATGCTTTCCAAAATACTGTCACATGTATTATCATTTTTGATTCTCAAATGTTTTTCAGACATATTGAATTGTTAAATATTCTGTCCTTATCCCCAAAGCCAAAAGCACTTCCCTACACATATAGCATATCAATGTCTTAAACTTCTTAAGTTTCCATCACTTTCCTTTCACTTCTTCTATTTTATTCTCATCTACTGGATGCTCAAACTCTCTGGTTAGTTAGGTATTTATTTATGAATTATACATTATCTAGTATCTTAAAATAATTAAGTATCTTAGCAATCTAAATACATGTGAAACAAAGCAGAAATAAATGCAGGAAAGACCCAAAGCCCCTAAATCAATAGTAAGGAACTAGGTAAGTTTATAAGGAAAAATGTAGGCAGAAATGCTGGCATCATGGACGCTTTCTGGATGAGAGAGGTTGTCCTTTCCTTCAAGACTAGTGAGAGTAAAATAGCATTAATTTTAGTGCCTAAGACTTTGGTATGCACCAGCACTTTGTCAAAGACAACACAAGGCTTTAAACCTTGAAATGGAAATGTCACCTGGTCCGAGCTTCTGACCTAAATCTAGGCTATAGTACCTTTTACTTGGAAGATATTTCTTTTTTGACAAGGGGTGGTTTCCCAACATTCAAGAGAGAAGAAAAGGGAGCAACCTAAGAAGCAAGATAAGCCATTGAGAACTAGCTGAGTTTTCTTTAAAGGAATAGAGAAATAAAAGAGGAAAGTAAAACACAAGAGGCATATCCCACTGCTGCAAGAAAAGATAGGACATATGAAAATATTTCTGCTGCCATTGAAATGATTATTCAAAGCCTGGGCATTAAAACACCAAGGAAAGTCTAGGCTTTTGAAAGAATGATGGTAGAGGCTTGGTTCTTACTGGGACCCTAGGGGCACAGGCTTCTAGAAGCATTCACAGCAACTTTAATGTAGAAATCTGTTGAAGGTGATTCTCTCTAGTGGAAAAATAATGTGGGACTGAGGAGGCAGACTTCATAGAAATAAACGATTCCTAAGCCTTTGGCACAGGACTAAATATATCTGTTCTTGAGGCTAATTCACTTGATGTTGCTCACTCTCAATTCAGCACTGAGGTGTGGTGACATAGGGCTCAAAGTGGAAATAGAAAATAAGAGGATTTAAATCAACTGAATAGGATAGAAATCACCTCTAATGAAGTAATCTGGTGATTGGGGCTGATATCATGGAAAATTCTTAAAATTTGTGAGAAGATGTGAATACTCAAATATTATTCTCTGAGAAGAGGATTCCATTTCCCTACCTGTAGCAACCCTATTAATCAAAGTTATCTTGAAAAACAGAACAACAGACATATCCGTAACATTAAATTATGACATTTATTACAGAAATTGGTGACTGCAAGGATTGGCAAGTCCAAGTCTGCAAGTTGAAAAGTGATGAAGGTGAAGTTGAATTCCCCTGGAGATGCTGGCTGGCTAAACTAGAGGCTTGAATTCTTCTTTCTGATTTCTAAAATCCTCAGTCCTATTTAAGACCTCCAACTGATTGGACAAGGAGATTGTCGTGGGCAATCTGCTTTGTTATTGTAGATGTGATCAGCAGTAGATGAGATCAACTGATTATATGTGCAAATTCATCTATAAAATACCCTCATAGTAACTCTAAGGCCAGAACTTGATTGACCAAAGAAATGGAAACCATAACCCTGACAAACTGATATATGAACTTAGCCATCAGAGTAACCGTAATGCCCCTATCAGTCTTATGATGGCTAACTTCACAAGAGGTTTCTCACACTTGAGTTTGGGATCAAATATAGCAAAGCCCCAAAACCTGGTGTAAACTAACTGAAATCCAAAAGAGACTGAAAACCAGGAGGATCCTATCTTTTTCCCCTCCTTCCCTTAGACACTTTTGAGACTCTGTCCTGGTGTTTGTCAACAGTAAACTGGGTCTAGATTTCTCCAACTACTGGTTCCGGGACTACCCTTTTGCAAACGTCCTAGGTGCTGGGATTAACTTGCTTTACTATATAATGTAGGAGTGTAATTTGGGAACAAGAAAACTTGAGATTGACTAAATTCAACTTCAGAAGTTCTTAGGGAGGTAGACCATGCCGTTGGAAGATAATTCAGGCTGCATTTGCTGAAAGAATTTCAATTATGTCAAGATGTCTCTGCATGAGATTAGAAGATTACTTGGAGGATAAAGAGGTTTGGACTTCAAGGTCTTTGGCCTTTGGAACGGCAAGGACTTTATTTTACGAGAAATGAGGAATTTGGTTTCTGAATTTAAACTTCTTCCTATAGATTTGATAATGGGCAGAGGTTATATGTTGAACATTTTGGATTTTGATATTGTTGATATTGGAGAGTATTTTACGTTGCTTTTGATTTCTGTAGAACATTTGGAGAGCTATAGTGAATAAAGTATATATGCATAATTTGGGATGATTTTTATAATCAGGAGAAAATTTTAGTTTAGGGTACACTGTAACCTTGGATTTGGTTCAATTAATATATTAGTCAGCTATTTCTAGAATAATGCTATGTAATAAAACTCAGTGACTTATAGCAATAAGCATTTATATTTTTAATTCTTGGGTCTGCCAGTCAGCTAGGGAATGTGTACTCTGGCTGCTGGTTGGCTAGGCTTGGCATCTAGTTGGGTTTAGGTCTGCTCAATGTGTCACCATATTGTTCCTGGATGAAGAAGCTACCATATTCTTTTCACAGTAAATAGCAGGTGCTTAAGACAGAGAGGGAGAGAGAACAAAATCATGAGATAAGGCCTTGGCTCAGAATTAGACACTGTCATTGAATCCACATTCCTTTGGCCAACCATAACATCTATAGAGTGGGGACTATATTCCGTCCACACTTGAGCACTACAAGGTCTGATTGCAAGAAGATATGAGGAATTGAGAACAAGTAATATATTCCTTGTTTTGTTGTATTTGTCACTTCATCTTTTATCCATTCAAAAAGAAGTCAAAAGTTTTCTCATCTTTTTTCAAAAGTCTTCCATGGTTTCCACAAACTCAGGCTCATTGACTGTTTGCATTAGGCCTTACCCAGAAATAAAATTAGATTTCAGGAATTTGTATTTTTAACAATCTTGGCAGATGATTTCAATGCACTATTGGATTTTAGTTGACTCAGGAATTCAGCTCCTATTCAATAATGGGATTAGTTGACTGGATTTATCATCTATTTGTTAATTATTACTTTTCTGGAAAACATGTTGTTTTTTTGTGTTTGGAATTAGCCCCAGCCACAATAGATCTCTCACAATTCTCTTGACCCATCTTGCAACTTTCTGCAATCTCCATTTTAGTCCCTACTTGTGGGATACCTCTCACCCAAGTGTATGTATCTGAATTCTGCTCCACCTCAGACCATCCATATTTTAAGGTCCAATTCAAAGGTGAATTTTTCATTTGATATTTCCTCATTTTATTTTGTGTTTACATATCACTTACCAGGTCCTGCCTTTTAGTTAAAGTAATTGTATATATGTTTGTATTAGTCAGGGTTCTCTAGGGAAACAGAACCAACAGGTGATATCTGTAAATGTTATGAAATTTTATAAAAGTGTCTCACACAACTTTGAGGATGCACAAGCCAAAATTTTGTAGGGCAGGCTGCAAGCTGGCAAATCTGATAAAGGTTTTCTGGTCACTCAGTAAATGAGCTGGAATAGAACCCCCAAATGAGGAATACGTTGTCCCCCAAATCCAAAGAGGCCAACTAGGCATTGTGCTTCTTTTTTGATCATAGGAAGGGCCAAATGCAATAGCTTATTCTTTACTTTAGAAGGGCTATCTTGACATATCCCACACCGCAGGAACTTAGAAATTTCACTGAAGTTGAAGGTCTCTGCATTTTTGTTGGATTTTTCTCCATCTCTGACACACAAATACCTTACAAATAAGTCTGAAGTAGTTGGTACATATTGCTTACTAAGTTCAATCAACATGCTAGCATCAGTATAATGGACCAGTGTGATGTCTTTTGATCATTTTCCCTGCAGAAAAGATTTTGGTCTAGGGCTGTAGAGTTAATATATCCCTGAGGCAGGACAGTGAAGGTATATTGTTGGATGTGTCAGTTGAAAGTCAACTGTCTTTACTAATAGCAATTGAGAAAAAAAGCATTTGCAGATCAACAGCTGCATACCAGGTACCAGGGGATGTATTGATTTGTTTAAGCAATAATACCAACTCTGGAATAACAGCTGAAATTGGAGTTACTACCTGGTTAAGTTCATGATGATCCACTGTCATCCTCCAAGAGCCATCTATTTTCTACACAACCAAATAGGCGAGTTGAATGGGAATCCACCCCAGCATACTTCATGTCTTTAAGAGTGGCACTAATCTCTGAAATCCTTCCAGGAACCTGGTATTGCTTTTGATTTACTATTTTGCTGGGTAAGGGCTGTTCTAGTGGCTTCCACTTGGCCTTTCCTACCATAATAACCCCCACTTCACAAGTCAGGGAACCAATGTGGGGATTTTGCAAATTGCTGAGTGTACCTATTCCAATTATGCATTCTGGAACTGGGGGAATGTTCTAGTTTGCTAGCTGCTGGAATGCAATATACCAGAAAGAGACTGGCTTTTAAAAAGGGGAATTTAGTCAGATGCTAGTTTACAGTTCCAAGGCCAAAAACCTGCAGGGCAAAGTCCATTAGATTTCAAAGTCTGAGAGTCATTTATCCTCGGGGCTTTAGACAGCAGCAGTCCCACCCTTTCCAAATGCCTACGCAGAGGCCTACCTCTGTCCGAATTCAACCTGGGAGGACATTGGGGAGACCACCTTTTTCTCGGCTCCATCCTCTCCAAGCATTGGGGCCACACCCGGGCTCTCTGCCATTTCGAGGGCACACACTCAACCCCACCATGTGGTGGCAGCCAGGCTCTCCCCAAACTCCAAGGAATGTGCTTCACTCTCTCCAAGGCCTGAGGCAGCATGACTGTTCCACTGCAACGAGGTGGAAGGCCCATTCTCTGCCTTCGGGGCAAACTCACCCTCTCCACGGGCTTGGGTGGGTCCGCTTTCCTGGCCTGAGGCTTCTTGACTTCATACCTCAGCCTCCATGGTTTTGCCTCTGAAGTTATTTTTCCTCCAATGTGTCCTTTCTCTAACCCCCTCAGTCCAGATTGGCAGTGGCTCTGTTTATACAGGTCCCACAGCACTCTCGTCAGCTTTCTATGCAGTAGTGTTGGATCATGCCCATCAGACATAAGGAGTTTCCACAAATTTTTCTTGGATAACTCCATGTCTGATCCTGGCTTTCTCTGAAATGGCTGAGTGGTTCCACATTTGGCCAAGACCTCATGTGGGCACTATTCTCTGGGGTCTCCCTTCCTGGAAGCCCAGAATTCTCCAGAACATCAACTTCTTGTTTCTTTGTACCCAAGAGTTCAATTTTCAGTTTATCTCTTTCCTGATGCATTTTACTATAAGCTATGAGCAGAAACCAGGCTGCACTTTCCACATTTAATTTGGAGATCTCTTCTGCTAAATATCCAAGTTCATGGCTTTTAAAATCTGCCTTCCAGCCAAAACCCCTACTCAATTTTGCCAGATTATCTGCCATTTTAAAATAGGGCTCGCTTTCCTTCCAGTATATAATAACACCGGCCTCATCTCTGTCTATAGCCTGGTCAGAGGTATCTTTAGAGTCCACATTTCTACCAATGGTATTTTCAAAACATTCTAGGCCTTCTCTATCAAGCTTCTCACAACTCTTCCAGAATCGTCCCCTTATCCATTTAAAAAGCCACTCCAACATGTTTGATATTTGCAAACCACAGCAGCACCCCACTCTCCAGTACCAAAATCTGTTCTAATTTGCTAGCTGCTGGAATGCAATATACCAGATATGGAATGGCTTTTAAAGGGGGGAATTTAATGAGTTGCTAATTTACGGTTCTAAGGTCAAGAAAATGTCCCAATTAGAACAAGTCAATAGAAATGTCCAATCAAAGGTATCCATCCAGGGAAAGATACTTTGATTCAAGAAGGCCGATGAAGTTCAGAGTTTCTCTCTCAAATGAGAAGGCACATGGCGAACACAGTCAGGACTTCTCTCTCAGCTGGAAGGGCACATGGCAAACATGGCGTCATCTGCTAGCTTTCTCTTCTGGCTTCTGGTTTCATGAAGCTCCCCGGGAGGCGTTTTCCTTCTTCATCCCCAAAGGTCTCTGACTCGTAGACTCTCTGCTTCATGGTGCTGCAGCATTCTCTGCTCTCTTCGAATTTCTTTCTCCAAAATGTTTCCTCTTTTATAAGACTCCAGTAAACCAATCTAGACCCACCTAAATGGGTGGAGACATGTCGCCACCTAATCCAGTTTAACAACCACTCTTGACTAAATCACATCATCCAGGGAGATAGTCTGATTACAGTTTCAAACATACAGTATTGAATAGGGATTATTCTATCTTTATGAAATGGGATTTTGATTAAAACATGGCTTTTCTAGGGGGCATACTTCCTTTCAAACCAGCATGGGAATAACCATAGAACGGGTCCAGGACCCACTGGATCCACTGTGAGATGGACCTGAGCTCAAACTCCATTGATCATTTGACCTCCATAAGCTCCTACTCTGACTGGTGACATATTGTGTCTCCTAGAATTAGTGTCACTTCTGAGCCAGTTTCTAATAATCCCAGAAATGTTTGTCCATGCCTTTTTCACTGGCACACAGTTATACTAGTAAAAGGTCGTAGGTCTCTTTGGGGAAGGCTCTGAGGAAGAATAGCAAAGTAGATTTTTAACAACTTAACAGGGTCCTTCCCCAAGGACAGCTGGCCTTCCCCTCATTCAAGGAGCTCTGGGTCTGTAAACTATCTCAAGTAGACTCTGCTTCATGGTGCTGTAGCATTCTCTGCTCTCTTCGAATCTCTTTCGAAGGTGCTGTGACTCTGTTTTTGCAGTTCAAGTTCACATTGGCTTGTACAGATCAAATAAGAATTTAATAGATGGCTCATCTATTTTACTTCTAGGTACCCCATGATCTACTAGCAAATACCATGGATCTCCATGAGTCATATTACTTTGACTGCTTCTTTGAGTCTGCTCTCCCACCTTGTCTTGGTAATTAACTGCTGCCATGTGGCTTCTGACCACTTGGGATCTGATCATCCCCATTATGATTAAGGATTCCAGTTCAGTGACAGTGTTTCCCACAGTAACATCTAATTTACAGAGATAGGTAACTACAGAGCACTTCAGGGATGATAGAGTTAGTCTCACACAGTTATTCCTCACAGTCCTGGTGAATGTGTGTCCTCTGGACATTCCTGGGATAGGTGATCATGTATTCCATGATAAATCCACTCTAACATTCCAATCTCTCTAAGCCTTTGGATTCCCTCATCTCCATTATACCAGGGCAGTTCTGGCATTTCAACCTCAGGTAATGTTGACCACTTTTTGATCTATGTTTCGGCCAACCATGTACACAAACTATTAAAGCTCTTTCTAGCCCTTCAGGCTACAACATTGAATACAGAATCTCTGCTTAGTGGCCTCATATCAATAAATTCAGCCTGATCCAACTTTATATTCTTTCCACCATTATGCCACTCCCTTAATATCCATTCCCATACATATTCCCCAGTTTTCTGTCTATGTAAATTGAAAAAAAATTATGCAGCTCTTTTGGAGTGTAGCATACCTCTGCCTGGGTCAGACTTTTTACCTCACCTTTTAGGACCTGTTTGGGAGCTTTAGTCTAGTTATAGGTCTGAAGGAAAGAGGGGTGGTGGGGGTGGGTTACAAGTATAATTTTGTCTTTCAAGCCAATTACTTCAGGGTATTCTGTTGCAAGATCATCTGGTGAAACAGGATTAATTTCTGCAGACAGAGGAGTGAGGGCAGTTTCCCCAGGGGAGGTGGTTACAGTTTTTAGGCACTGTGAGCTTACTCTCTTCAGGTAGACATTGGATGGCAGATTCCTCAGGGTAGATTAGAGGTTTGGAAGCTTTTCCTCAAGGCAGGCTGGTTGTTTGGCTGTCTCCTCATGGCAGTTTGAAGATCAGGTGGCTGTTTCCTCAGGGCAGACCATTACAAGTTTATCTAGCAAAGACTCAGCAGAATCTAGGGTTGTCCCCACTGCCATATTACCAACCCCTATGGCCTCATTCAAATTTTCAGGATTCCATTCCTTTCCAATCAATGCCCTCACTTTAACAGCAGAACTCTGAAAGGTTGGGAATTTAGTTCATGTTGCACCTCTGCCATTCACACAGTGAAACTCTGGGTCTGGTTTTCAGAGATATCAAGTCTCTGGCTATAGGAAATAAGGTTTTCTTTCAAAGCATACATAGAAACTTTTACAAATCTTTCATGCAGCATTTAGTTGCAAATTTGAAGTCCTTTCTTCAAATGAAAGTTCATCCCTTTCTTTTATAAATATATCCAGCATATTTAGGAGCAACCTGCTGACATCATTATACCTTTAACTCCATGAAACTCTGTTAAATGTCACAAACACTCTCATTCAGTCTTGTCTCTTATAAACATTAGAATAGTGTATACAGTAGTGAAGTTTTGCAAATCTCTATTGCCAACTCATGCCATAAATTATCATGCCATCTTGATAATTGAATATAGAGTCATTAGTGCCTTTCACCCTAATCAGAATGCAGAACAAATTGCAAAAACCAAAGAACCAATTCAGAAATCCCATTAAAAAAATTCTGTTTCTCAAGAACCACCCACTCATTTTACCAAAGCTGTATTATCCAGGGTTCCCTGGGGAATCAGAACCAAAAGGAGATGTCTGTAAATATATGATATTTTATAAAAGTGTCTCATCCGATTTTGGGGATGCATGAATCCAAATTCTATAGTACAAGCTGCAAGCTGGCAACATCAATAAAGGATTTTGATGAATTCCCCAGAGGTAGCTGACTGGCTGAAGTAGAGATGAAAATTCTCTCTTCTGACTGCTGAAGTCATCACTTCTTTTAAAGCCGTTAACTGATTGGATGACATGTCTCATTTCTGACAACACCCTCCTTAGTTGATTATAGATGTAATCAGCCATTAATGCAATTGGGTTACTGATGATTAACATTCACAAAACGTCCTTGCAGTTACAGTTAGGTCAGTGTTTATATGACCAGACAACTGACCACCATTACCCGGTCTAGTTTATACAGAAACTAACCATCACTATGTTTCAACTTCAACTTAAAGGATTAGGGTGAACATGCATAATTTATTTTTCTCTCCTCAATTCCTTATAGGTGCACCCTTTCTCATTATCCCAACTTATCTGTAGGTTCCTTTGGGTGCCATCTTCATGAGCTGCTTTTTTTCCTCATCATCTCTCCCACACCCTCTCTCTTCCTTTTAGTCTTGCTGATTTTAAGACACTGTGGAGGTGTCTTGAGGTTACAAGTCTTCACTCTTCTGTTATCACTCTACCCATACAAACCTCTCACTTGCTCTTTACTTTTACTATTCCAGTTCCAATTTTGCATTTTTTTGTCTTTTCCAATTCTTCACTTTGCTAGGTGTATTGTAGCAGGAGATATAGATTTTTCTCTTTGAAGCCTCTGGCTTTATTCTACCGTTGAGAGCTTTCTCTGTATTATTTTGAAAACAAAAAAAACAAAAAACAGGTCTAGCTGACCCCTAGAACTTTGAAAAGACGCCTTCCTCCTGATCACTGGTTTTAGTTGTATTTGAAAATTTCTTTCTAATCTAACTGGAACGCTTTCTCATTGTGCATACATTTGTGCCAAATTTTCCAGTCCTCAAGCAACTATTTGTTGCTGTTTCCATAGTATAACCTGACAGGTGATGCCCTTAACTACATTGAATGGCTCTTTCTTGATTTCTTACTACTTCTTTCATAAATTCTAGTGACTCTAAAGGGCATCCTTCTTTTTTCGGAAGTACATTCAGGAGAGCTAGGAATGGGTCTCTGATTCTGTAGTGTTATCAGAGAAGTCTATACAGTTTGCTTTCCAAACTTTTGGATTACTCTTAACCTTGCGTTGTACTACTTATACAGTTATATTCTCCCCCCATGATTCTTGCTGTCAGTAGGGAAAATATCATTCTCTTAAATACCTTTTATGCACTTACCCATTTCTTAGGGAAATGAATGTAGGGGAGACCCATTTTTATGCAATTGGTCCTTTGACTAAGAGAAATGATAATATAATACAATTGCAATTTTATTTTTTATGAATTTTTTGTCTCCCATAGTCTCTTTAAAATTTAGAAGTGTCCCCTGCCTCCTTATGCCTAAGACTTTTTGGCTCTCTCTTAGGTAATAAAAAGTTTTCACATTGCTCAAATTGTAAATAGGCTTGAATACAGAAATTAGAATAAGTCCAAGATATTAAATAATGAACTTGATTTAATAAATTCCTCCCTTTCCTCAGTTGGGGCCTACTTCAGGCTGGCAATGGCATGGTGACTTTTCTGTATTTCTGTCTTAACCTTCTGCTCTTTTTCTTCCATATGCTAGCCAGTTGCTGACTTCCCCATGGTCAGTGTGGCAAGAGAGAATAGTGGAGAGGGGATAGGAAAGATCTTTCTCAAATTGGTACTGTCTTAATCTGGTTTCTCATGCTTGGGTTTGGTAGCTATTTAAAGCCAATTCTTTTGCATGACATTGTTGAAGTTTATGTCAGGCACCTCACTCCATAGTTCTTCTGGAGTGGATGCATTCCTGATTCCACGTTACTCAAACTCTAGCGTTCACCTCCAGCTTTCTGCTGAGGTCCTTTTATCCTTTCAGGCAGCCCTACGGGGTGAAACCCATGGTACCCCCAAGCTATTATTCTCTCATATGTGGCCCATTGATAGTTTAGCAACTGTAATCAGCTACTGCATGCTGTTTAGCTTTCTCAGGCATGCCCCAGGCACCGGCCTTCTGGCTCAAGTACAGGGAGCACATTCCAATCAATTCAAGTGGGCTATAAAATCGCTCTTCTTTTGAGAGTCATATGGAGAAAGAGCCAAAACAAATGCAAGAAGTTTGGACCCTTTCACATTTGCTTCTGAGGATCCCTGGGAGTTGTTTACTTACTTTTGTTATTTACATTCCATACCTCTGGACCCTTTCCTTGAGTTCCTCTCTGATTACTTCTGTCCATTCCAAAATCCATCTTCCAAATCATTGTCTTCTTCCCAGGTTGCTGGTACCCCTGCAGTTTGGGAAACTCTGGAGGGGGGAGGTGCTTTTCATGTCAACTGTGATATAGATGACTTTCTCTAGAGTTGAGCAGCTTGGCACTCTCCCTTCTGCCAGCACTGTTTTATTCCAAGGGTAGATATAGTCTGTCCCTTTGGCCCACCAAATAGCCTTAACACAAGACTGGTTTGTGCAATAACAAAACAGGATACTTAAAATTGGTTGCCAAATGGATTTCACCCACTGGCCATTAGTTATTCTCTTTTGTTGGGCTGTCTCCCATTGGTGTTGTTTCTCTTCAGGCCCCTGGAAGGCCCCTGTGTTACTAAGGCCAGTTTCTCCCTCAGGTCAGAATCCTTCTTTTCTCCAGTTTCCTGGCTTTGAGACCCTTACAGGAAGCAATAAATCAGTTACAATTTAAAACTCTCCCAGAGATCTAGTTAGACAAGATGAAGATGCCCCCTTCCTCCCTTCCTGTCTCCTTCCCTCCCTCCCTCCTTTCCTTTTCCCTCAAATATGCTCTCTCTTGACTCCTACCCACCAGGCATTGTTCTAGGCTCAGGGGTTCAGTGTGAACAATTGGACAATAACCTGCCCTCATGGAACCTACATTCTTCTCATAGGAGAGAAACAATGAGTAAATAAACACATGAATAAACAAATGAACATATGATTTCAGGGAGTGATAATTATTGGGAAGATAATTATTATGATAGCTGGGAAAGAGAATAGAGCAGTGATTCTCAGCCTTTGCTTCACATGAGAATCACCTGGGGAAGGTTTAACACCCATGTACCATTGTACCCTCCACAAAGTTTCTGATCTGGGCTGAGGCCTTACTGTATGTTAAATCTCCACAGGTGTTTCTAATGTGCAGCCGGGGCTGAGAACCACTGAGATAGAGAATGCAGGTATTTATGTGACTTCAGATAGGGTAGTTAGGGAAGGTTTTTCTGAGGAGATGACATCTGAACAAATCAAGGGTAGGACCAGAGAAAGCTTCAGGGATACGATGGTACATTGGTAAATGTTTAACAACTGGCTGTCTGAGAACAAAAACTCTGGTTTGTAAGGTTTTCAGATTCCCACGATGTAAATATCCCCGCCATGGCTGATTTCAAACTACCGATGTGATATCGGCGCACACAGGATTGAGAAGAGATGCTGACAGTGGGTTTGTGAGAGCGTGTGCAAGCCATTCCCATCTGCCACTGGCTAAATAATGCAGGCAGAGGGAACAGGCTGTGCAAAGGTCCTAGCTCCTCATCATTTTGTAGGATCGTTCAGCACCTATTCAGTCCAATCTCTACCTTCCAGACCAGGCTTTACACAATCAAAGCATTCACTGAAGTGTTCCTGCCTGGCCAAACCAAACCCAAAGCAAATTAACACCCCTCCTCCCCCCAAACAAACCCAGAACAGAAGAAAATAAAACAACACATAACCCCGAAACTGCAAACAAAAAAACCAAGCTAGTCTTCGTAAAGATGGATTCCGCATTCCCTCCAGAGTTTTAGAAGTGGCTTTAGATTTCAAACGAGCACTCTCTGTTTTTTCTTCCCCTTTTTAGTTTTTTCACACATAAGATCTTACACATCTTATCTTCCACTTACCAAGCCCAAGCTTACTGTTTATTCCTGCTCCCCCTTTCCTATAAACTCTGCACACCTTAAGTAATGATTTTGTGTTAGTTCTCCCTGAGTCCACTCTGTGATAGTGAAAAATAAGAGGCCCAATAGAGATGAAAGACTTGCATCACTCCTCCAAAATATACTACGGTAAGAAGTAAACCAAAACCCTGTACTTCCCCCACTGAACAAATTGCCATTCTTCTTGGAAAATAATCTTAAATCACACAAGCAGCACGGCTTCAATGAAAAAGGAGAGTCATGCATACTGTAAAGCAAAATCAGAAGCATGGGGAATTATAGTGAGTGGCTTTTCAATTACACAATGACAACAATTTTTACTGTCAGGAAACTGTGCTTTTCTCCCACCTGAAAGCAGACAGAATGTCAAACAGAAGTTGTAATTGGGCTATGTGATTTACATACATATTAATCCACTATTAGTCTGAGCGAAAATTTTGATTCAGTAAGATGATATTTATCATCCAATTGCTTTGCTCACACAATCCAAGTGACTTTGTAACTTTAATTGTATTGCATGTTCTAGAAATATTGCCCATGATTACACCCTGTTTGAAATAATTAGGTGGTAATTAGCATTACAAGTTCTTTAAAAGGTACTATCATTAGAGAGATTGTTAAATGAATTACCTGGCACTAGGGACTAGATTTTCTTGGCATAGATACCTTTTCCACAAAAGGGACAGTGGCATTCAAAGGCAGTTTTTTTTTTCAAAGAAAGAAAGGGTTTATTACTAGGTGTGTAGTAGGAGAGCAGATGGCCTATCAGCCCAAAATCTGTCTCCCTGAACTGCGGTAGTTCTGAAAGTTTTATTAGAGAAAAAGACAGGCAGGGTTTAGGATAACAAGCACAGTGGCCTCAGTTGATGTAATTAGAGGTGATCTAATTATTGAGCATGCGCAGATTGATTATATCCTTAGTCACAGAACATATGTAAGAAAATGGCAGAATGAGGTCTAGGTGACTTGTTGGTTAATGTCTCAGGTGCTGCACATGTCCGATGAGCCCACTTTGGTTAGGTCCAGTCTTAGTCATCAAGGTAACTTTGGACTTCGGGTGGGTTAGTTCTGGGCTGACCCAAAACCCTTCATTAATAACCATTAGGGACTGTCTTTAGTGATTACAAGACTCTAAAGTTGAAAAACTGGATAACTGGTTACAAATGAAAGTTCATCACAAGGTTTCTACAATCACAGGGGCAGAAGATAAAGGTTGAACAATCATTATCAGAGTTCAAGGTAGCCGGATTCCAATTTAGAGATTTCAGGTATTTTCCTCTGTCTACTCCAGTATACCAGAGAGCAAAAAGGAATATCTATATAATGATTCAGCAATCAGAATCATCCCTTAAATCCTGATTCCTCAGTTACAATTCCTCTCTCTCATTTGACGATTATCTTTTAGTCTTGAGGGATATCTGGGCAGTGACTCTTCTAACTGCCTCAAGGAAGAACAGGGGTATTGTCATTAAGGGGCAGAGGAGTGAAATGATAAGGCTGGTTGTTGTTCTCGGAGAGTCCGGTCTTCCTGGTTTCAGAGCTTCTCTGGTATTAGAACAATCTGCAGGTTTCAAGTCTCTGAAATACAAACTTAATAAGTAAAATTTTATAGTGCCCAAGATATCTTTTAGGGTTTCCAAGAATATGGTTGGTTGGGGTTTGTGACAGGCATGTTTTAGAGAGAGACTTTATTTGTTTGATATCTCTGCTGTACAACAGATTTAGTGGCCTAAAACAACACGCATGTATTATTCTACCATGTCTGTAGGACAGAAGCCTGGCAGGATTGTTGGGGTCTCTGTTTTGAGTCTCAAAGGCTAAGATCAAAGTGTAGGCAGGGCTGCATTCCTTCCTGGAGGGTCCAGGAGAGGATCCATCTCCTTTCTTGTTCAGGTGATCTGCAGGACTCAGTTCCTTGCTGTTGAAGGACTGATGGCTGTGAGCAGAGAGCCACTTCCAGTTTCTCAGCCCTTGGCCTCTCCATCTTCAAAGCCAGTGTTGGCAGGTTGAGTCTGTTTCAAGCTTCAGACCTCTCCTGCCTCATCTTCTGTGGCATCTCTCTGACTTCAGCCAGGAAAAGTTCTTCTATTTTATAAGCTTACATCATTGGATTGATCCACTTTTATAAACTAGACTAAGTTCCTCCTCTCAAGATTCTCAACTTTAATTACATCTGCAAAGCCCATTTTGCCATGTGATATGCAGAGGTTTTGGAGATTGGGGTGGGATCATCTTTGGGGGGCCAACATTGGCCTAACACAGAGTGTGAGCTACCTATGTATTTCATTCAGCATTTCATTTTTCCTCAGATAATGCAAGTACTAATTTCTCTCTCTTTTGGCTTATTTTTGAATCCATCAGAAAAAACAGAAGGACAAATGAATGCTTGGAGGATGCTATACTAGGCAGAGAGATGAAAATTTCTGTTAAATAACAGGCTGAGTTTTGGGGAGGAAGGGTATCATAATGAGTTGTTGATTTTCAAAATATTGGTTTATTTTCAATATATTGATTTTTAAAAATTGGTGATGGAATGTTTATTTCTTGTTTAGTTGTTTTTTCTTTGTCTATCTCTTTCCAGTCCAGTGTAAGCTCCATGAAAACAGGGACTAAATCTGTCTGTTTGCAACTATATCCAGAGAACCAGGAAAAGGGTCTGGCATAGAGTTGCTTAATACCTATTTGATACACAAATACTGAATGAAATATTTATGTAGCAACATGAAAAAAATCAGACATGGTCCCTGTCTGACTCATAGTACCCAGATATTAAACAAATAATTATATAGCCAATTAATTATGATGGGGATAATGACATTAATACCCAGAATCTTAACCAGCACTTGGGTGGTTTGAAACTGTTATGTACCCCGGAAAAGCCATGTTCTTCTAATCCAATCTTGTGGGGGCAGATTACGGCTGGGTGAGAACTTTTAATTGGGTTGTTTCAATGGAGATGTACCTCCACTCATTCAAGGTGGGTCTTAATTCACTTACTGGAGTCATTTAAGAGGGAGATATTTTGGAGAAAGTGCAGGTATTTGGAGATGGAAAACATACCTGGAGAAGCCAGAAGGAAGAGATAAAATCCAGAATTTGCCCCCCAAGAAGCTAAGCGAGTACCCAGAGACACTTAGAGAAAGAAAACACCCCAGGATAAGCCAGAAGACCTACAGGAGCTGAGTGCCATTTTGAAACCAACCCAGGGGAGAAGGGCCAGCAGACGTTGCCATTTGTGCCTTCTCATATGACAGAGCAACATCAGATGCAATTGGGTTTTCCTGAGTGAAGGTATCCTTTTGTTGATGCCTTAATCTGGACATTTTCATGGCCTTAGAACTGTAAATTTGTAACCTAGTAAGTCCCCTTGGTAAAAGTCATTCCATTCTGGTATATTGCATTTTTGTAGCATTAGCAAACTAGAACCGCACACATGGACCTTAACTATTTGATTTAACTTAAAGTATACAGTTGTCCACCAATATTTTGATGTAGGGGTAAGACATTTTCTCTGAATAAGGTTTGGCTGAGGCTCTAAAACTTCCTTTTTACAGCTCTCATTAACCCAAGCACATCTTCTGTGATTTCTAGCTTTTGCTTTTTTCAGGTGGAATGAGAGCTCAAACTATGACACATGAGGCAAATATGACCTGCCACCTTTTGTATAACTCCCAAGCTAAGAATGGATTTTACTTTTTTTATTGCATCGGCAGGCACTGGGAATCATACCTAGTTTTTACATTTTCAAATGGTTAAAACAATTAAAAGAAGGATATTTTGTGACATTTAAAAATTATATGATATTCAAGTTTCAGTGTATGTAAATAAACATTTATTGTAACATAGCCATGCTTACTCATTTATGTGTTGTCTCTGGCTGCTTTCACACAGTGGCAGAGTTGTGACAAAGCCCGTATGACTCACAAAGCCTATAATATTTCCTATCTCATCTTGTAATGGTCAGGTTCTGGTGTCAACTTGGCCAAGTATTGATGCCCAGTCTGGTTAGAGAAGCACTGACCTGACTGTTGCTGCAAGGATATGGTTGGTTGATAAACCAGAAGGCTGGCCTACGAAATCATCAGTCAGTTGATTGCACCTACAGCTGATTACAGCTGTGTCTCTCACAATGAGATAATCCAATCTGTTGAAGGCTTTTGATGAAGAAGAGAGACCCTTTCACTGCTTCTTCAGTCGGCGAGCCTCTCCTGTGGAGTTTGTCCAGACCCTTCATCAGAGCCGCCAGCTTCAAGCCTGCCCCGCGGATTTTGGACTCTTGCATTCCCATGGTTTCATGAGACACCTTTATAAATCTCATATTATAGATCTCTCCTGTTGGTTCTGTTTCTCTAGAGAACCTTGACTAACACACACCCTTTAGAGAAAAACCTTGCTGATCTTTGCTCAAGATACTTGAGAAGTAAATTGAGTGCAGAAGTCCTGTAGATTCCTCCTTCAATTGTTTTCTGAGCAGGGTGTATATGTGAGGGGAGTTGAGTAGGCTACTTTCTGCTACTCTACACCTTAATACTTTTTTGGTGACTGCACTTTATCATATCTTTCCAAAGCATTCCACTTATTTTTCCCCCAAATGGCTCTCTTTCTTTATCAATTGATTCTGTCTTTAATTAAAATTATGCAGTGGTGCTAATGCATGACCGTTTGGAGACAAGCCTGGCTGAGTCCTGAGAGTGTGCATCTCTAATGGTGGGGACAGATGTGTGTACCGTCCTGGGGAGGAGGCCACGAGTCTTCAGACATGGCATATCAAGGGCATCTGTCCTTACTTTTGTAGGGTGGGGTGGAGGGCTCCGATTAAGGCAGCAGCAAGCTAACGGGGGCTTGGTCAAGGGAGCATCTGCTGTGTGTAAGATAATGAGCTTCAGTACAGTCCATAAAGAACATGATTTTGCCTTTTATATTTAGAACCAAGCTCTTGTAGAGGTCACATAGGTATCCCTTATGCAAGGCAACTCACATACAAAATTTTGAATTTTTGGCATTATTAATGGGAAATCATCTCATGTCACAGAACCTCAAATCTCAAATTTAAGAGATTTTCTTGCTGGAGTTCTCAGAACTCTGATTTGACTTTCCTAGAAACCCTGTCTTCCAACCAGTATCAAAGTGAAATACTTTGCCTCACTCTGTTCAGAATTTATTCAATAATTACTGTTAAGTGCTTTCTTTTACAGAGACTGTTCCCCTGTAATTTCTTAATTCAGGAGAGAGTAGACATAGAATCTCCTTCAGATTAAAAAAAATCTCTATTCCTATGCTACTGTGCTCTCTTCAGCCAGTTTTCTTTCTCCTGAATATTAATTTCATTTATTAAAATGAGGGCCATGATTGCAAAGTGTAGTAGAGAATTAAAAAGTAAGCATCTCAGCCAAATACAGGTGTTAAAAATTGTACCGATGTGTTTGGGAGCATGTTCAGTTTTGAAACTTTGTCTTTTTATATTTCAATGGTTCCTTTAGCTCTAAAATGCCACCCTCTCAATGAGCAACTGGCCCGTTTTTCTGTTATAAGGCCCTGGGATTCTAGAGTCAAAGGTAACGTCTATCCATCTTTTCTAATTTGCCTCCATAGATGCAATATGAAAAAAAGGTTAGCATTAAGAAAGGATCTTTTCTTTCTTTTAGTTTCCCTCTCTAGAGTCAAGTTAAAATGGAATGCAGTCATTAAAAGGTTATCTTGTGTAACAAGCTCCCAGCCAAAGGCAGAGCAGAAGCCTCTATTCCTCTGTGAGTTGTTTCATGAAGTAGCTCATTGCCAACAATCAGTGAACTAAATCCTTCGACAAGGAGAGATTTACAAGGACTTGTCTACAGAGACAAAGTGTTTCTACAGATTTGAGCCAAGCTGGGACCAGGGATTAGCTGCCCAGCACATAAATACAGCTTGCTGCTTCCAGATTGCACAGCTGAGAGTTCGACAGCCTGCTTTGTGTAAATATGCCTATAGAATTGGGTTTGAAATATCGACCAGGCTACATACAGGATGCATGGCTCTACAGACGGGTTAAAAGGTGATCTGCTGACACACAGTCTAACGCTGGGGTTATTGACTTGATCTCTGTGGAAGCGATGCTGCTTAAAACCCTCTCTGTTTTAAGAAAGAACTGATGATGGATAAATTATACTAGGGACTTAATGTATAGAGGATGGCTTGAAGGAACATTAAAGATCAACCAAGTCACCTCTATCATTTTTAGATGCAAAAAAAAAAATCTAAGATCTATGGAGGATAAATGTGTAGTCTGATATGGACACTAGAATCTGCAGGAATAAAATACACCACCCTGCTTGTGCAGGGTCAGGATGTAACAGTTACAAGCATATGCCTTGGAGCCAGGTTCCTTGCATTTGAATCCCACCTCTGCTTTACAAGCTGTATGCCCATAAGGAATGTATCTAATTATCTAATTTTCTGTGCTTTAGTGTCCTCATCTGCAAAGGGAGACAAAAGCGTGCATTTTGTTTATTGAATTGGTAAATACACACGAACCACTTAGAACAGTGCCTTGGAAGGAGCAACCACTACTACCTCTCCCATCACAGTTACCCCGTGTAGAAACCCAGGGCCCAGGACCATCCCCCTCCAAATTAAGACTAAATTACTGTATGTAACTGCTTACAATGACCAGGACAGAAATTAAAGGTCATCAGATCTCTATGGGGTGGGGTGGGGTGGAAGAATATACAGATGGTACGGTAAACAAAGCATTAAAACTCTCCTCCCTTGATCACTGCTGATAACAAACCTCCAAACTTCTGTATCAGGGCACCCTGCTGAAACTCTGTTCTCACACCCTTGTCTTAATCCTTTATAAGCCCTTGAACTCCCCTCACCGCCTTTGTGAAACATTAACTTCCATTTCCTGACTGGCTGCCATCGCGAGAATTCTTCTCTTAGTTATAAGTCCCAGTAAAATCCAAGGGTAGCTCCGTGCCTGATGTGTCCTTTGGGCTGCCCTGACCCAAGCCTCTAGCAGCTGGGTAGGAACCCATCCCTGTTCTACAAGTTCTATCAGTACCACTGCCACCAGTACTGCTATTACCAAGACATTACTGACCTCTCCTAACTCAGTGTAAACTGAACAAATAAAAAATTACCTAAAATAAAGTGAGGAAATATATTCAAAGCAGCACTTTACATGAGTGTGTGTGCTCTATGCAGTTGTTTAAATCTATTGTGTGTGTATCACTTGTATAGAGACCACTCAACTTGTCCCTAAACTAAGTAGGAATGGACTCATATTTCATTATTATTCTCAAGTTGCTGATTTGCATGTATCAATAATGCATTTTAAATTTAAACGTGAGCACATGAGGAGCACATTACAAAATATGTTACTGGGTCATGTTTAGGGAATGCCACTTCCACACTTTTTTAAAATAACTTGAGTCATAAAGCAGCAGACTGAATTTTCATTTTGTTTCTATGCTGAAGATGTAATCCATGGGCAGTAGGTATGAAACATTACCTTAACATATAGTGGTTATGCCCTGAATATATTTTATTGGGCTGAGTATGAAACCAATGAAGTAAATTCTCTACTTGCTGATTCAGTGTCCTCTACCATCATGGTTACTGGGATAGAATGAAATAAAGAGGAAGTTTGGTGACTCTTTACCAGTCTCACCTTATTTGAAAGAACTTTAACTCATTCTATTAAGAGCATTTAATTCTCTGTTAAATTTTCTTTCACTATTAAGAGAATGTGTATTAGCTTTGTTCATAATCACAAAAAAACTGGAAATGAGAATTTAATTCACCGTTAACTTTTCATTCTCTATTAAGATAATGTTTATAGTAGCTCTTCAAAATCACAAAAAATGGAAACAACTCAGTAATCATTGGAAAGGAATTGTATAGTAGGATATTATATAATAGTAAAAAGTCAATTAACTATAGCAGTATTTCAACAATTTAACTGAATGTTAGTATACCGATTTGAAAGGATTTATGTACCCTAGAAAAGCCACGTTTTAATCCTAATCAGTCTTGAGGGAACAACAATTTCTTCTAATCCCTACTCAGTACTAAAGGTTGGAAACTTGATTAGTTGTCTCCATGGAGATGTGACTCACCCAATTGTGGGTATTAACTTCTGAATAGAAGGAGATGTGATTCCACCCATTCCAGGAGGGTCTTGATTAGTTTACTGGAATCTTGTAAAAGAGAAAGCATTTTGGAGAAAGCATCAGAATGACGGGAGAGCAACAGAGCAGAGTGAGGAGAACGAGGAGAGCCACGAGGAGAGTCCACACGCCAGAGGTCTTTGGAGATGAAGAAGGTAAATGCCCCTGGGGGAGCTTCATGAAACAAAAAGCCTGGAGAGAAAGCTAGCAGATGTTGCCATGCTTGCCACGTGACTTTCCAGTTGAGAGAGAAACCGTGAACCTTCATCAGCCTTTCTTGAGTGAAGGTAACCTTTTGTTGTTGCCTTAATTTTGACTTTTTTAAATAGGATTGCTTTAATTGGGACATGTTCATAGCCTTAGAACTATAACCTTGCAACTTAATAAATTCCCCCTTTTGAAAGCTGTTCTGTTTCTGGTATATTCCATTTCCAGCAGCTAGCGAACTAGAACAGTTAGTAATAAAATAATGAGTAAAACCACAAATTCTAGAAGATAATGCATAGTATGACATAGTTCTAATAAAGCCTAAAACTGAAACTAAACAGTATATTATTTAAGAATATACATACATATGTGAGAAAACTCTAACTATATATGTATATGTGGATTTCTAAGTAATAAATGAGTAAATAAAACTGAGATAAAAGAACACCATGCATTGTCCAGTGATAATATTGCATTATGATAAATCCAAGTCTATGCACCTGACATCCAAAGGAAGAAAAATAATTTCTAAAAGAATGATCTCGTAGAACCATTGTTTTGCAGGAAAGATTTCAGCGTGCAGTGTGTACTGAGCAAAAACCATAGAATGTGGCTTGGAAATGGGGAACTGTTATTTAAAAGTCCTAACTGTGTGTGTGCATTTAATTTGATAACATCTGTCTTCTGTAGCCTTTTCAATCTATGGTTGCCAGCCAAGACATTGCTATTTGTATTGAGACCATGGGTAATGCTATGAGATAGCCTTTATAAGACATTGTTTAAAAGAAATAAAGTCTGGGCACATTTCCATTCCCTCCAGTCCTGCTGAAGCCCAGGGTAGCAAAAAGGTAACAGATTCTGAGGTCTCATCCTTCAAATACATGGAAATTTGAAGAAAGAAAGCTAATCCTTTCTTCTCCCGACTCACTCCTCTTTCATCTCTGCTGTTTCTTTCCTCACTCCAGTGTGTAAAGAGGGGTGTGCATCCCAGAGCAAGAACAGGCCAAGAGAAGATGCACAGCTCATCCCTTGGAGCCACCTGAGAGCAGCAAGACCTGTTTGAAGCTTGTGTCTAAGTTTCTCCTCTCCCTAAGTGCCTGGCCTTTGTTAACTCTCAAGTGGAAAGGCTGCTTCTGAATAATAACAAAGACCAAACTTGCATTTCATGAAATGCAAGGGCGGGTTGATAGGAAAGGTTTAGAATTAGAGGTTGTTTTCTCTCTTTTCCCTTTATCTTATCTGATGGCAATAGAGATATACCTGTGAGAGAAGCTCAGAGTTTTGAGGTTTTTCTGGTGTTTTGACTTGGAATTCAACTTGCAAAACTTTCTTTTTCAAGTCTGGTGTTGAGAAATCTGAATGTATTTTCTCCATCTCTCTGCAACGTTGAGAGAAAACAACTCTCCAAAAGGCACAGGGAAAAGTTTGTCCAGTTCTCGAATACTTCTATTGGAGTACCCTCAGCAACAAAGGGCCGTGAACTTGTACCCCCAAGGGTTTAGCAGCAGAGCACGAAATGTCCTGCAAGGTCTGCAGTTTGGGGGATCATTACGTTTTATCTTAACTAATGCAAAGTTTGCTTTCCAATCGGTAATATGTCTGTGCTTGTTTTAATAGAGAAAAAATGTTCTTGCTCCAAATGGTCAAGGAAAAACAAAACTGGAAAATGTTTTTTCTTTGGCTTCTGGTATCCCTGGGGCACATTACACACCCTCAGAGGTATTCACAGCTCAGTTTGAAAAGTTTAGTTAGGCAGTATCAGAAGGTAGCAGTGTTTTCTCATTTCTTTTGTCAGATTCAGATGGTTTCAATTTTACACAAGTTAAATGTTTAAATTGATTAATTCGATTATTAAATTAAATTCTTAATAATTAAACTAATCTCTTAATTTTTTAATTAAACTTGAGATCAAACCACAAACGTATAACCAGCAGTAAGTTATACTGCTGACTAATTATTAAGTGTGACTAATTATTAGCTTGTTGTATGGAAGTGATATAGGCCAGGTTAAATGCTACTATGTGTAAAAATTCTTAGTATTTTAATCAAAGCAGGCTTAAATTCAATTTTTGGAACCGAGAGGCTATATATAAGTAAAAACATGTAAAGGCACTAAACAGAGCAGTTGCAATAATGGCATATGACTCGGATATATTTGACTGGATTAATTATCTAACAGCTTCCTGTAAAGCACTAAAATTGAAGGTTGCCTTTGTTTTTCTACATTTCTTCTCGTTTGAACTCTGTCGTTAAAATTGTTTAGAAGGCATTTATCCTACCTTCTATCTATACAGAATTTCTAAACTTGTATTATCAGCCGCTACCCCTCAGCTGAGCCCCAGAAAAGCATATTCTACTTGGATGTTTGAGAAGTGTCTTGAACCTAACATGACCAAAAAAAAAATTCCATTCCCCCTTTCAGTAAATGGCATCACAAGCCACCAAGCTGCCAACCCCTCAGACCAAATATTACTTTTGATTTCTTCTTTTTTTAATTCCTTCATACTACCCCATATCCAAATCACCAAGATCTTTTGCCTTTCTCTACAAAACATGTAGAGTATCTGCCCACTTCCCTCCACCTCCACTGCTACCACCTCGTTTGTTTCTTGGACTACAGCCAGGTTTGCCCTTGTGTTTGCTCACCCGCTCCCATCGCCCCAGCAGCCACAGCGAATTTTTAAGAATGTAAATCAGATCATGTTACCCTCTGGCTTAAGGTCCTCTGCTGGCAGCCATCGCACTCGGCCGGGCTTCTATACTGTGAGTGAATTGCTGCATGCAGCTGCCTACGGGATTGGACCCAAGTTACAGATCGATAGCCCTCCTCAGCGAGGAGAAATGTATAGATGGTATCGTAAACCACTTATCCCATAGATATCAGTGAGGTCATACAATATTTGTCCTTCTGTGTCTGTGAAATATGCTCTACCAATCAGCATAATGTCTTCAAAGTTCATCCATGTTATCACGTCAGGACTTCATTCCTTTTTATAACTGAATAATATTCCATCATTGGTATATGCCACATTTTGTTTATCCATTCATTGGTTGATGGACACTTGGGTTGCTTCCATCTTTTGGCAATTGTGGCTAATGCTGCTATGGACATTGGTGGGCAAATGCATCTTTTCAAGTTCCTGCTTTTAATTTTTGTGGGTGTTTACCTAGTAGACACATCGCCTGGCCATGTGGTAATTTTATAATTAGCTTTCAGAGGAACAAGTATTACCCAGTTTTAGTTTTATTCTCTGTTTAGCATTTGTTTTGGTTTGCTAATGCTGCTGGAATATAACAGAAATGGATTGGCTTTTCAAAGGGGATTTATTAGGTTACAAATTTATAGTTCTAAGGCCATGAAAATGTCCAGATTAAGGCGTCAAAGAGGATGCCTTCACTCATAAAAGGCCTATTGTGTCCAAGGTTTCTCTGTCACTTGGGAAGGCAAATGGTGATGTCTGCTGGCCCTTTGCTCCCAGGTTTCATTGCTTTCAGCTCCTGGTTCTAGTGGCCTCTTCTCTGAGCTTCTGTCTGTCTCTAAGAATCTGAACTCTCTTGGATCCCTGTATAGGGCTCCAGCAAGCTGATTAAGACCCACCTTGAATAGGTAGGGTCCATCTCCATCTAATCAAAAGGTCCCACCCACAATTGGGTGGGTCACATCTCAATGGAAACAACCCAGTCAAAATGTCCCATGTACAATAGTCTGTATCCACAAGATTGGATTAGAAGGACTTGGCTTTTCTGGGGTACATAACAGTTTTAAACAAGCACAGCATTTATCACCTTCTAAAATTATCTTATTTATTTATTTATTTGCAGACTTAACTGGAAGCTTCACAAGTGTAGGGATCTTCTTACTAGGGAAATCACAGGAAACTGGCCATCACCTAGACCTCACCTACCACCACCTCCTTCTCTGGGGAAGCCACAAACACACATTAAGTCACCATCCTCTAACCTTCTGCTATCACCTCCTTTTTTGCTATGTGCCATTCCACAACCTGGGGTAGATGTTAAGTATAATGAAAAGGTCCAACCAGACCTTAAGTCTGGAAACTAGGAAGAAGCAGTCCCAGATACTTATCAGAATAGGAATTCTCAGTGACAGAGGTTCTCCCCATATCATGTGGTGGATATAAAACACACTCAAACAGTACAGATTTGTCTTTCTTCTCTGACATGAAGTGGAGCGTGGAGAGCTGTCATCTATCAACGCCGACTCAGAGCAGTTTTCGGTCACCCCTCGAGAGCAGCTGTGACGGGACTTCTCCCCCTGCTCTTTTGAACTCTTTGTGCTGTGTAAGTGCAAAGACAATTATGTCCACATATGTCTTTAGTCTCGAGCCCCTAGCTAATTCCATTTTAACTTGTTGTTTCCTAAAACAGCATTTTCTTTTAGGAAGGAACTCTAGAAGAAAAATATTAAATGGTGTAATTTCTAAGATGATGTCTATTCCATGTCACAATAATTGATGAGAAACAGTATAGTTAAATGTTCAGAAACTTAATCAGCTTTTTTGTGAAACATGTAATCAGTACATTTTTCATTGAGCTCCTTGTCTTCCTTGTTCAGAGAGTTCCTGTACCAACTCCATTTATGCCCTTGTGGAAAATGTTGGCATAATAAGGTTGAAGATATTATTTTGAAACATATATATTGTCTTTGGCTAGCATTCTCTTCTTTAACTCTTTCTACCTATGCAAATCCTACTTATCCTTTATCCAGTAAATTGACTTTTTAAGTCAAGATGTTTTCTTGGAGGCAATATTGTATGCTGATTATCTAAAGTTCTTTGAGTTCAAATCCAAGCTTTGTTACTTAATAAGTTTGTGACCCTGAAAGAGTCTTTAAAGTCTCAGTTTTCTCCACTGTCAATGGATATGATAATAGTACCCATTTCCTAGCATTTTTGGGATAATTAAACAATATAATACATAACAAACCTCTAGTCCAGTGTGGAACACTGAATGAGTACTCAAAACAACTAGTTATTATTGCTTTCCATCTTTGTACTTCTAGCCCTGTAGTTGGTTAATTATTGACACCCTCTCTCCCTGAATTTTTTCCACCTGGAACCTCAGAATATGACTTAATGTGTAAATAAGGTCTTTGCAGGTGCAATTAAAATAGGTCTTATTTTAATTGGAAAGCTTCACAAATGTAGGGACCTTCTTGTTAGAGAAGGCCCTAAATCAGTTTTTGGTTTGTTGCAAGAAGAGGAGAAGACAGAAACACACATAGGGAAGAATACTGGGTGAAGATGGAGGTAGAGGTTGGAATGATGTCAAGGACCAAGCCAAGGAATGCCAAGGATTACAAAAAGTCACAGGAAGCCAGTAAGGAGTAAAGGAGGAATCTTCCCTAGAGCCTATGGAGGCAACATGGCTGGGAGGACACCTTGATTTCTGACTTCTAGCCTCCAGAGTGTGAAAGAATAAATTTCTGTTGAGTTAGCCACCCATTTGTAATATTTTGTTACAACAACCCTAGGAAACTAATTATAAGTACCCAAACCCAGATCTGGGCATATAATAGACATCTAAATATGTTGGTTAAATGAATCCAAGGGCCACGTTACATTTGATTCTTGGACAAATTTCAAATAAGTTTATGTTAAACAAGAAGTTAATTTCCTTAAATGGGAATCAAGAATTACTTCCCTTCACTTTTGCCATCCCTTGCCTAACCAAGCCCAGTTTCTACCTGACAGAATTTCCAAAAATATGGGTTCCTTCAACTTACATTACTGTCAACATGAAAGAGTGTATTATTGAGAAAACCTCTGCTTTCTGCTTAGATTTTAGATCACCAACTTTTCATTTACAAAATTGTTATTACACTCTTCATAAAAGTTGGCTTTTTTATCTCATGCCAAATTACCCACCATAAGTCTGTCTCTAGAGCATCCACCTCCTAATCCTAGCATACTCTGTTATCTTGTTTCCCTTGTCAATGGAAACATATCATTTTTCAATATTGCCTTTAAGCTGAGAAATTCAAAGGTGCACATAGATTGCAGGAGTCAGGAGGATATGTACCATCTGCTGCCTTCTTTTGGGTTTGTTCCTGCTGAAGGGGAAGCCCAGTATGTTTTCTGTTTGCCAATTATATGGGAAGTGATTGGGGAGTCTTTAGAATAAAATGAAGTTATCATTTCATGGACATATGTTGATTACACAGACAGAGTAATCAACATGTATGTTTGTTAATCAACGCTGTACACTTTTCAAGTCATCGGTTTCAGTATTGTGACTTAATAAAACAGATATTGAGATGACACTGATCTTTTCAGAAGAAAGAATGACTTTGCTATTTAAGATGTTCTTCTAAAGAAAAGACATGAAAGCATAGGAAACATAAATGAATCAACAGTGAGTATAATACAAATCCCTATGGTTGTTTTTTTTTTTTTTGGCATGAGCAGGCTCTGGGAATTGAACCCAGGTCTCTGGCTTTGCAGGTGAGAACTCTGCCACTGAGCCACTGTTGCTCACCCCAAATCCCTATGTTTTAACCTTGTTCTATACTACTATGAATAGAAATATTTTTCTTTCTACTCATTGGCTATGTGAGATGATAGCTTTTCTTTTCAGTTAGATGATTGAAGGAAAGTGTTTAAATTTCTGGGCTTCAATCTGTTGACTTAATAACAGCAATGTATTGGCTCATAGTTTTGAGTCTAGGAGAAGCCCAAAACTTCAGCATCAGCAAGATGATGCTTTCTTCCTGAAGACTGTGGCATTCTAGGGCTGCCTGCCAGCGATCCTTGGGATTCCTTGGCTTTTCAGTTACATGGCAAGGCACATGCTGATGTCTTCTCCTTTCTCTTCTGGTTCCATTGACTTCCAGCTTCTGCTCTTTCATGTGGGTCTCACTTACTATTACTAAATTTCATCTACTTATAAAGGATCTAGTAATCTGGATTAAGACCTACCCTCTTTCAACCGGCCACATCTTAACTAAAACAACATATTCAAAAGTCCTATTTATAATGGGCCCATATCCACAGGAATGGATTAAGATTAAGAACATGTTTTTCTGGGGTACATAATTCAACATACCACAGTCATATAATTTAAGATAATGAAAACCAATAAAATATGATTTTTTAATTAGGAAAGTTATAGGTTTACAGAAAAGTCATGCAGGAAGTACAGAATTCCTATAAACCTCCCCCAGCTTTTCCTTATTATTAATACCTTGTCCAATAGTGTGGCACTTTTGTTACAATTGATGAAACAATGTTATTATACTCATGCTATTAATTGTAGTCCATAGTTTCTATTAGGTTTCACAATTTGTGTTGTTCCATTCTATAGTGTTTTTTAAAAAGTGTTATTCCAATAGCATATATACAACCAAAATATATATTTTTAAAATGGGGTGATAAAAATATGTTTAAAGGAGACAAAATAAAATGTCGACAGTGGAGAGATTTCAAACAGAGTCGAGAGGTTATCCTGGAGAATTCTTAAGCATTTTACAGATATTACCTTTTTATTTACGGTATAATGGAGAGGCTGGAGGGAAGTGCCTGAAACTGTAGAACTGTGTTCCAGTAACCATGTTTCTTGAAGATGATTATATAATGATACAGCTTTTGCAATGTGACTGTGTGATTGTGAAAAGCTGGTGTCTGATGCTCCTTTTATCCACCTTATAGACAGATGAATAAAACATATGGATTATAAATAAATAAATAGTAGGGGGAATGAATGTTAAAATAAATTTAGTAGGTTGAAATGCTAGTGATCAATGAAAGGGGAGGCAAGGGGTATGGTATGTATGAATTTTTTTGTTTTTTTCTTTTTATTTCTTTTTCCAAATTGATGCAAATGATCTAAGAAATGATCATGATGATGGATATACAATTATGTGATGATATTGTGAGTTATTGATTATATACCAAGAACGGAACGATCATGTGGTAAGAATGTTCATGTTTGTATGTTGTTATGTTTAAAAAAAAATAAGCTCAATGCTTTGAAAATTGTTGGTAAAAAGAAAGTTGTTGTTGAATAAGATGTAAAATTTTTAAGGATTAGAAAATAAATCTTAAAAATGTAGAAAGAGTCTGTGCTTTGATGCCTTTGCAAGGTTAGTCAAACTTATGTTTTATTTTAAGGAAATCAAAAGTGCAAATATTAGATGATGCATTACAATTATGTTTTGTTCAAGAAAGAAGATGCAGTACTCCAATAGTTAAAGAAATACCTTGACCCTGAATAAAACATTGGAGAATGAATGCACATCTATGTGTCTGCAGTTGAAATGTTTAAGGTGTGTAAATATAATTTGGGGGGTTCCTTTTATCCTAATTTTCCAAATGAGTGAATGTCTTCAGATAAGAGGGTTTTTACTCTAGTCACAGACCCTATGGGATGGAAGGTAGAGACATGACGACAGTAGGAGAGGTGGGTTGTCCAGGATTGAGTGACTTTCCTACCCAAGAGCTCAGTTTCCTTTTCTCTGAAATGGAAAGGTTGGACCTAATGAACCTCTAAGCTCTTTCCAATTTGCATATTCTACATTTCTTCATTCCAATTTGCCAAAGGTAATGACCTGACCTATCGCGTTACCTGTGGGATGGCTCTGCAGTCCTCTGTACTTCTATCAGCTATATTTTTTTAGCATTGTATTGGCCCTAGAATTCTTACTAGATTTCTATCTGGGTCTCTTGTTAGTCATTCATGAACCACTTGTCTGGAGGAGAAGCCTAGTTTTGGTTCAGTTTGGCTTATATCCATTTCAGAGTATATTACTCCCTTGCTTATGACTGTTTAAGAGCTTGTCCTTAAATCCAGGGAAATCATCCACATTCCATAGTATGCATCTCAGTGCATCCATGATCAGGCCTCAAGCAAGCCTTTCTCTGGGCACTTTTAGTATGAACTAGGTTGTTTTTTCCCCACCCAGAGTGATGTTTTATGCCTCTAAGACTTTCCTTATAATATTGCTCCCTTTGTCTCGATTATTACTTTTCTCTTTTTTCTAGGTTAACTCCTACATGCCCTTAAAGACTCAGTCAGTTCTTGCATTTTCCCCTCCAGGAAGACTAATTCCCCAGGCCAAACCAGGTGCCTCGTAGGTCCTTGGAAATCTAAGTTTACCTCCAACATTTTTATATTCCATTTTTTATAACTTCTACTTATCTGCAAGTTCCTTGAAGGAAAGAATTGCATCTTATTCATGCTTGTCCCAGCACTTGCACAGTTTTCAGCATGAAGAAGTGGTCCGAAAATGTTTATTCAAATACACTATTGCAAACACAGAAGTTTAGGACTGGATATGAAAGCAAGGTTTTGACATAATTCGAGACCTCATCTTACATACAGAGAAACTGAGGCCCAGAAAGGTTCACAGACTTTTGCTCAATATCTATTATTGGCACTGTAAGCTACAATTTGCCCCACTGTGTCTTTACAATAGCTTCCTTCCCTTGGACACCCCCTTCTCAAGAGTATCTGGCTTACAAATTCACAGAATTCATTTACTGAACAAGTGGTAAAAACTGGCATCGTGAGAAAGGATGAGGAATGTTTCTAGCTCATCTCAGATGCCAGAAATGCATATCAGCTAAGGCCTGTTTATTGAGGCTCTTTCCCAGTTATCCAAATAAAATACCTTCTGCGTACATCCCGTCATGGCCTCCAGAGGCCACTGCTGACAGAGGCTTCTTGAGGCTCTCTTTAGGGGTCTCATCCAGTGATCATCAAAACTCTTTATGGGGGGTTGAATCCTTGTGACACAGAGCCAGTGAGCACTTGAGTGCCTTTATCTGATTCAAAACCTACTGATATTGATGACCAGGTAAACCTCAAGGTTATGTCCAGCCCAAGGAGCCTAATTTTGACTATCCAACTGTACCCTAATCCTAAATGGAATCTCACAAAATATTTTAGTGGAAGGGAATGCAGGATATTTATTGAACAGAGAATTAATCATTAAAAAGGCACCGCTGAAGAACGAATTAAAGGGGAGAAGGATGATGGACAAAGCAAATTTAAAAAACCCTGTCCATAAAGGTGTGTCACTTAAGCTTGGTATTCATAAAAGTTGGAGATAATTTATTATCCAAAGTGGGACACTTTCAGAGTGGAAAAGAAAACTGCTAATAGTGACACAGCATAGACAGAAAGCCCTGATTCAAATCTACTGCTTGGGGTGGGGAGCAGGGGGAACAAAGCAATAACAAAAGTCCTGACCCCCAAATTTTGCCCTTTTCCCATGTGCAAATGTATTGTCTGTATCAAAGTCAGACCACAATTTTGATGTTTAATTTCCTTGGTGAAATACTAGTGATGCTGCCTGTATTTGGGAATTTAGGAATCTCTTTACATCACAGCACAGGACACTTGCATGGAAGAATCTGATTGTTAATTTGTCAGTTTGTACATTCCTTGTTAAAAATCCTGCTGAAAAATTGATATTACAAAATTTGAGACATTTGAACCCCTTATTTTGCCAGATTGTTTAGGCTTTATCCTGGTAATAAAGCACAGAATGAGATAGCCACCTATCTGGAATTTATTACTCTGACTCCTTGTAGGAATGCTTTGATAGAATGACAATTTACAATTATGATCATAAATAGAACTATTTCTATACGGTTTTGTAAAATCATTATCAATGACACCATCAGTTTCTTGACCTCCAAAGTTCTTTCATTATGATAAATTCTCCTCAGTTTAAAACAAAGAAGTGGTTTTATTTCCTTTGTGAACTGATCATATGCCCTTTTACTAAACAATAAAAACATGTAACATATTCACTCTTCCATTTTGCTTTGGATGTCTGGAAACAGCTATTTTTATGATCAATTATAATAGCAGCACTTAGCCTGGGTTTGTCACTATATTTCTTTTTGTTCCCACATTTTGTTACTTGGCACTTGTTACATTTTCTTTTAACTGATTTTTGTGATTTTCATTGTTGTTGTGGTGGTTTAAAATTGTGCAATTTTTTAATTATCCGATTTTTGAGACGGATGGTGAAATTATGCTTCCTAAACACTTGAAGAAAAGCTTTATCAAATTAAACAAGGAATATTTCTTTCTTTTCCTTTTATTTTCGTGCACGGTGAAAACCCAGGCAGAGAGGTTTGAAGAAGTTTTTCTTTTATAATTTCATCATATAATGAATAGGGAGGCATGTCTTATTTGTTTTCAGCCACATTGTGAATAAAATCTTGCAGTTGGAATGAAGGCATCGAGCCTGTTCTGCTAAGAAAGACTTGGAACTTGATGTGAGTGTGGTGAGGGAGGGGTGGCAGAAGGGGGTCAAACTTCTATCTGGTGCAGGGGTGAGAGGGCTCATTGGTGGAGGACAGCACAACGGGGACTCCCCTGTAAGTTCTGGGCATCCTGGCTCCCATCTGGGGGTCCCGGTGGTGTTTCACTTGATAAACCTCATTCTGTGGTGGGTGTTGTGCCTACCTGCTTAGCTCCTTAGTCCATTTCTCTGGCCCTCTCAGTAATCCTATGAGCTGCTGAGTATCCTTCATCAAATGAGATTTGACAGTTTAAACCTGTCCCATCAGATTTTGTTTTGTGTAACTGAAACCTGACCCGCGTAGGTTTAAAGCATACATGACTTCGGAGGTTAGTCAAATAGCCAAAAAGACTGATGAGGTTCAGTCTTAGCCACAGGGATTGATGAGACAGAGGGGTGGGGGAAATGTATGCCCCTCCTAAAAGCATTCAAGTTCAACTGTTCCAAAACATTCCTTGTTATAACGAATGTGTTGGTGTTTCTCTTCAAATTTGGCTCATGGGACTACCACTTTATGGTGTTTGGCACTTAAGTTCATTCGTTTAATGGAGTTGACTAAAATCTGTCTTAATTTAGATAACTCCTTGTCTTTTTTTTTTTTAAGTAAAATGAGCAGTGCACATTTTCTATTTTAGCAACATGGTCATTGAGTCTGTGGGTGTTCCAGAGTTTTTAAGAGATTAGTTTGTATGAATTTAAGGTATGGTGGGGCCAATCAGGATCCCAAGTAAGAAGAAAGGACTCATCTTGGGGGCTCTTGGCCAATAGCAGCAGGACACTTTTCTCCTGCAAGTCCTTGTTCCTATATCACAGGAAATGGGCTCCCAGGAGAACCTTTGTGTTCTAAATGGATTTTAATGTCCAGGATAGTTTCTGGCTTGCAACTTCTTTTACAACAGCAATAAAACTGTGGTAGATTAAGTCACATACCCCAACAAAAGACCTGCTGTGCCCTTAATCTTACTCTACATTCCTGTGGGTGTGAATCCATTTGTAAGCAGGACCTTTGAAGATGTTTTCAGAAGTTCAGATGTGGCCCAATGCATCAGGGTGGGTACTGATCTGAATTACTGGGGGCCTTATAAAGAGAGGAAATTCAGATGCAGTCACAAAAAGTCATAGGAAGAAGCAAAACATCAGCAGAAACTGGAAGAACAGACACAAGGAGAGCGAGATCACTGTGCGATGGCAGACAGAGATGCAAGCCAAGGAACCCCACAGATTATGGCTAACCAACTGTCGCACGAAAGGCAACATGATATTTGTGGCCACTTAATTTATAGTTTCGGATTTACGGACAACACAGACTTCAGTGATATAAAAAAAACAGATTTTATTAGGAAAGTAATTAAAGAGCTTTCAATATAAGGCATAGCTACATCACCAGATAAGATGGCACCAACACCTGAAGAGAAGTTCTGGGAAGTCTCGAAAAGCAGCATTTCCAGTCTCATTAGTAAAAATCCACAGCAATCCTGGAGACAGCATTCAGAGTCTTCTTACTAAAAATCTAAGAGCATTCTTTTCCAGGATAAGATTCTAATGAGATACTCTCTCTTTCTTATAAGATTCTCCTCCTTCTTCTTCGTAAGTTTCTCCTCTCTCTCTAACTGCTTGCATGCAGTTTTTATGATATTGCCACACAATAGTGGCCAAATTCCAATTAGCTTACATGGCCGGGCCCAGTTTGGTCCTCTGGGAACTGGCTAGGGGCAGAGAGGAGCTTCCTGGGACCTAGACAACTTTATCAAGGTTTACCTCCTTCCGGGAGGATAGCCAGTCCTCCCAGCTAGAGTGCACATTTCAACTATTTCTTACCAAGTGCACGTAATGGCAACATCAGTTGAACAGAACAGACTCTACAAATTTATCTATCCCTTACACCAGCATTAGAATGCTACAGACTGCAGGGAGAGAGCGTGGCCTTGCTGATGCCTTGATTTGGGACATCT
This sequence comes from Tamandua tetradactyla, assembly GCF_023851605.1. Taxonomy (NCBI): domain Eukaryota; kingdom Metazoa; phylum Chordata; class Mammalia; order Pilosa; family Myrmecophagidae; genus Tamandua; species Tamandua tetradactyla. The sequence continues at coordinate 113,256,511 of NC_135334.1, forward strand.
GGCCTCTAAAATTCTGCCAATAAATTCTTGCTGGTTAAGCCAACCTATTTTGGGGTATTTCCCATAGATAGTGTATTAGTTAGGGTTCTCTAGAGAAAGAGAATCAACAGGAAATACTCGCAAATATAAAATTTGTAAAAGTGGGAATACAGAGTCCAAAATCCTCAGGGCAGGCTGTGAAGCTGATGATACTAATGGAGGATATGGACGAACTTCACAGGAGAGGCTCACCAGCCGAAGCAGGAAGACAGCCTGTCTCTTCTGAATTCTCTTTAAGAGGCTTCCAGTGATTAGATTAAGCATCACTCATTGCAGAAGACACTCCCCTTGGCTGATTACAAATGGAATCAGCTTTGGATGCAGCTAACATGATCATGATTTAATTCTATAAAATGTCCTCATCGCAACAAACAGGCCAACACTTCCCCAATCAGACAAACAGGTACCACCACCTGGCCAAGTTGACACATGAACCTGACCATGACAGTCCACCCCTTGTCAACTTGGCAGCTATACATACTACCTTAAGCCATACCTAATTTCTAAATAAAAAACAATAAATCACGCATTTTTTTCTTTCATTTAACAATACTCAACTGCCCTGCATGTAACTGGAAACACATTAAATCTCTCCCGAATAGGGTGCAAATCCTCGGATAATATTCATTCTTAAACTTGATATCTTACAACTGAGATAGTATAACATGAACAAAACAGCATTACAGTCCTCGTTTCTGTAACTGATCACGTGGTCAAAGTTCATATTTATCAATACCTTCTTCCACTACCCATTCCATGTTCCCTTTACCCTCAGCAAGCACTTCAGCTAGCCGTGGTTCTTTGCCTGGTAGGGTGACCCAAACCTTCATTCCTGAAGTTTCAGAGCCATTGGTAGTCCTGCCTGGATTGGGTGGTTGCAGTTTTCCATTGATTTTAATCACAGGGCATGGTAGTACTAAAAGACGTCCTAGGGGGATCTCCTATATTCCAAGAAAACTCTTCTTTACCTCCATTATGTAGTTGCAGTCCTAATTCCTCCTGATAGTTAGGGTCAGTCACCCTAGACAATAATGTAATCCCCTTCTTGGCTTGTTGATCCAGGGGCATCAGTAGCCCAAAGTGACCAGGTGGCAGTCTTAGATTCCAGTTCAATGGAATCATTGTTGTTTCTCCTGGTGGAAGCACTCCCCATTTTGGAACTAAAACCTGTAGACCAGCAGAGCTCAGGGTCACAGGGACAGGAAGCAAAAATTTTCCTAGTGGATCACTAGGGGTAATAGTGAGTGGTACCACTCCCATTTCCACCCCTTGGTTCCTGGACCCATGGATCCTGACTATGGGAGAAACAGCACCATACAGCAGATGCTGATTCAGAGCATATACAGCTTCCTGGAGAATATTACCCCAGCCCTTCAAGTATTGTCACCTAGTTGACAACACCTAGTTGGCACCATAATGGAGTTTTCAAAAGGCCATTCCACCAGTCTATCAATCCAGCTGCTTTTGGATGATGGGGAACATGGGAAGACCAGAGAATTCCATGAGCATGTGCCCATTCCCGCACTTCATTTGCTGTAAAATGTGTTCCTTGATCAGAAGCAAAGCTGTGTGGAATACCATGATGATGGATAAGGCGTTCTGTAAGCCCACGGATGGTAGTTTTGGCAGAAGCATTGTGTGCAGGGAAAGCAAACCCATATCCATAGTATGTGTCTATTCCAGTTAGAACAAATAACTGCCCCTTCCATGAAGGGAGTGGTCCAATGTAATCAATCTGCCACCATGTAGCTGGCTAGTCACCTTGGGGAATGGTGCCATATCAGGGGCTGAGTGTGGGTCTCTGGTGCTGGCAGATTGGGCACTCAGCAGTGGCTGTAGCCAAGCCTTGGTAAGTGGAAGTCCATGTTGCTGAGCCCATGCATAACCTCCATCCCTACCACCATGACCACTTTGTTCATTAGCCCATTGGGCAATGACAGGAGTTTCTGGGGAAAGGGGCTGACTGGTATCCACAGAATGGGTCATCTTATCCACTTGATTATTAAAACCTTCCTCTGCTGAAGTCACCCTCTGGTGCACATTCACATAGGACACAAATACGTTCATGTTTTTTAGCCCACTCAGAAAGGTCTATTCACATACTTCTTCCCCAGACGTCTTTGTCACCAATTTTCCAATTATGGTCTTTCCAAGTCCCTGACCATCAGGGTTCAGTATACAAATGCATGTCTGGCCAGTTCTCCTTCCAAGCAAAATGAACAACCAGGTGAACTGCTTGAAGTTCTGCCCACTGGGAGGGTATCCCCTCTCCACTTTCTTTCAAAGACACCCCAGAAAGGGGTTGTAGTGCTGCAGCTGTCCACTTTTGGCTGGTACCTGAATATTGTGCTGAACCATCTGTAAACCAAGTCTGAGTTTTCTCATCCTCAGTCAATTCACTGTAAGGAACTCCCCAAGAGGTCATAGCTCTGGTCTGGGAAAGAGAAGGTAATGTAGCAGGAGTGGAGACCATGGGCATTTGGGTCACTTCCTCATGTAACTTACTTGTGCCTTCAGGACCTGCTCTGGCCCTATCTCATGTATACCATTTCCATTTTAAAACAGAGTGCTGCTGTGCATGCCCAACTTTATGGCTTGGTGGGTCAGACAACATCCAGCTCATGATAGGCAACTCAGGTCTCATGGCAACTTGGTGGCCCATGGTTAAGCATTCAGTCTCTACTAAGGCCCAGTAGCAGGCCAAAAGCTGTTTCTCAAAAAGAGAGTAGTTATCTGCAGCAGATGATAAGCCTTGCTCCAAAATCATAAGGGTCTGCATTGTGATTCTCCTATAGGGGCCTGCCAAAGACTCTCAACAGCATCTCTATTTGCCACTGACACTTCCAGCACCTTTGGATCTGCTGGATCATACAGCCCAAGTGGCAGAGCAGCTTGTTCAGCAGCCTGGACCTGTTGCAGAGCCTCCTCTTGTTCAGGTACCCACTCAAAATCAGCAGCTTTTCTGGTCACTCGATAAACGGGCTGGAGTAGCATACCCAAATGAGGAATATGTTGTCACCAAAATCCAGAGAGACCAACTAGCCATTGTGCCTCTTTTTTGGTCGTAGGATGCAGCAACTTATCCTTCACCTTAGAAGGGATATCTTGACATGCCCCACACCACTGGACACCTAGAAATTTCACTGAGTTGGAAGGTCCTTGTATTTTTGTTGGATTTATCTCCCATCCTCTGACACGCAAATGTCTTACCAGTAAGTCTAGAGTAGTTGCTACTTCTTGCTCACTAGGTCTAATCAACATGATATCATCAATATAATGGACCAGTGTGATGTCTTGTGGGAGGGAGAAATGATCAAGTTCCCTGTGGACAAAATTATGATATAGGGCTGGAGAGTTGACATACTCCTGAGGTGGACCAGTGGAAGTATATTGCTGACCTTGCCAGCTGAAAGCAAACTGTTTCTGGTGAGCCTTACTGACAGCTATTGAGAAAAAAGCATTTGCCAGATCAATAGCTGCATTCCAGGTTCCAGGGGATGTATTGATTTGCTCAAGCAATGATACTACATCTGGAACAGCAGCTGCATTTGGAGTTACCACCTGATTGAGCTTATGATAATACACTATCATCCTCCAAGACCCATCTGTTTTCTGTACAGGCCAAATAGGAGAGTTGAGTGGAGATGTGGTAGGAATCACCACCCCTGCATCCTTCAAGTCCTTAAGAGTGGCAGTAATCTCTGCAGTCCCTCCAGGAATCTGGTATTGCTTCTGATTTACTATTTTGCTAGGTAGAGGCAGTTCTAGTGGCTTCCACTTGGCCTTTCCCACCATAATAGCCCTTACTGCATGAGTTAGAGAGTCAATGTGGGGATTTTGCCAGATGCTCAGTATGTCTATTCAAATTATACATTCTGGAACTGGGGAAATAACTATAAAATGGGTCCAGGGGCCCACTGGACCCACTGTGAGATGGACCTGAGCTAAAACTCCATTGATCACCTCGCCTCCATAAGCCCCCACTCTGACTGGTGGACCAGAGTGACATTTTGGATCCCCTGGAATTAATGTCACTTTTGAACTAGTGTCTAATAATCTCTGAAATATCTGATTATTTCCCTTTCCCCAATGCACAGTTACCCTGGTAAAAGGCCATCACTCTCCTTGGGGAAGGCTTGGAGGAAGATTAACAGAAGTACAAATTTCTGGCAGAGTAACACGGACCCCCAAAGGGACCTGGCTTCCCCTTCATTCAAGGGGCTCTGGGTCTGTAAACTGTCTCAAGTTTGGAATTTGATTAAGGGGCTGTAGCTTTGTGTTTTTGTAATTCAGGTTAGACTTCTGTTCACTTGACCTAGAACTCTTTTGTTTATACAGCTCAAACAAGAATTGAGTAGACTGCCCTTCTATTGTATTTCTAGGTACCCCATGATTTACTAGACAATGTCACAAATCTCTGTGAGTCATATAATTTTGACTCTTGCTTTGAGTTTGCTGTCTATTCTAATAGCCACGCCCACCCTGCCTTTGGTGATTAAGTGCTGCCACCTGGCTTCTGCCAACTCAGGATCTGGTCATCCCCATTGTGTTTAAGGATTCCAACTCAGTGACGGCAGTTCCTACAGTAATATCTGGCCTATAGAGAAGTGCAACTACAGAGCTCTTCAGGGTTGATGGTGCTAGTCTCACAAATTTATTTCTCACTGTTCTGGTAAAAGGTGCATCCTCTGGACATTCCTGGGGTGTAAGAGCAGGCTTTGCATGATAAATCCACTCTAACATCCCAATCTCTCTAAGCCTCTGGATCCCCTCATCTACATTATACCAGGGCAGTTCTGGCATTTCAACCTCAGGTAATGTCGGCCACCTTTTGATCCATGTTTCAACCAGCCATCCAAACTGTTAACACCTTTTCTAACCCCTCGAGCTATAACATTGAATGCAGAATCTCTGCTTAGTGGGCCCACATCAATAAATTCAGCCTGATCCAGCCTTATATTCCTCCCACCATTATCCCACACCCATAAAACCCGTTGCCACACATATTCCCTTGATTTCTGTCTATATAAATTGGAAAACTCACAGTTCTTTTGGAGTATAACATACCTCCTCATGTGTGATACTTTGTACCTCACCTTTAGGGGCCTGTT